>NC_061506.1:7750736-8350736 GCF_022539355.2 Hippoglossus stenolepis | reverse complement strand
GTTATGGAAGTGAGAAAATGGAACAGAAGGGTTATGTAATATCTTTATGTTGAACGTAAAAGCCTGGAGAGTATCAGTTTCCGGTCGTGTCTAAATGCTGGACGACCCACGTCACTGTGGTGCAGAGATGGATGAAAGTAGAGATACTGATTACTGGCACAACATATTGTCTTACCGACACAGAGAGCGGCCCCATACCGGTTTTTGAGATACAAGCGGCATTGAAAGGGCCACGGATGCGTGTTGCAGAGCGAGAGAGAGAAAGATGTATTTCAAGTATTCCTCTTTTATGAGTGTGCTAAAGGAGTCAGAGGGGGTTTGTCGAGCGCAAGGAAAAGGCATTAGGTGATGCGGCACACCTCATCTCCACCGAGCTCTCCAGGTTACCACGGCGAGGGGAGGGGAAGGGGGGAGATTTGTTCCCCCCACGCGAAAGTCTTCAATCTTGTGAAGCCTGAGGGGTTGAGTAGGTGTTTAATTATTGAAGGTGTTTGAACAAAAGGCTATTCTAAGCCTGCTGGAGCCACCAACTGGACATTCTCCTCAGTGTCTGATGGATGACTACCTTCAGAAATAGTCTGTTTCTCCCACTGTGTTTGTGTTGAATTACCAGAGACTTCCAGAGACCTGCGCTGTCCGCTCTCCCTGTTAAAGAACAGGCAATCCTCACATGTGCGGCATTTTTATAGATGCGGCAACATTCTGTGTTTACTATAAAATCAAATTAGAGGTAAATGTTTGTCTGTGCAGCACTTTGGAAAGTTTAGTTTACGATGCATCTTTAATGCACGTTTGAATAAAACTTTGGAGGAAAACACAAAAACGGCAACTTCGATAATAAACTGGTGGCCATTGTGAAGGCTTTTTCTTTCTGCTTTAACATTAAAGAGAATCATTTCCTAATTAGAATCGTACAGTGTCTTAAACAGCACTTTAATCCTTTGGGGAAACAGAAGAAATACCCTGGTGACATGAAAAACTTAATCTGAAGTCTTTTCTACAAGCAAAATAAAATAAATGTTATATCAAGTGTTTCTCATCATGAGTAATCATGTATTTTAAGATAGTAAATATCTAAAAAAACATATTTTTTTGTTTTGTTATTTGTTGATATATTTCAAGGTACTTTAAAGTACTGAGAAAAAGCTGTAATTTTTAAATGTATAAAGTAAAAAAGTACGTAAAAAAAGCTGTTGGGTTCGAGCCGGAACACGAGTGCAGCAAAACAAGCAGTAAAAATGTGAGACTTTATGAAAGAGTAATGTAAGGAAAGCAAGAAACATAAAAGCAAAGCAAGAAACATAAAAGCATCACATAAAAAGACGGACGTCAGAGGAAATTAATAAAACATCAAGACATAAAAGCAAGTGATTTAAAAGATGATACTCGTTTTGTCGACGCAACCTCACTGGCCAGGTTGTAATGAGCCTCAGAAGTTCTGACAGCAAACAAAACCTCAACCTTTTTCTGTCTTTTTAAATGGCCGTCTGGTACCAAAGGACTTCTGAGTTTCTATACATGATAGAAAATGAATTCATTCAGAGTTCGAATCATGTGAAACACGAGTGTGTGTTTTTTTGGGGGATTTACTGGCCATAGCAGGTTTGTTTTGGTCAGTAAAACTGCACGACACCGATGTCATGGGCTGGTTCCAAGTTACTAAATTACATGAAAAACTTGCACCTAAAACCCCTTAAATCACATCGAACACATGAAGAATATGGAAGAAAGGCAGGTTTGACATCACATGATACCCTTACAACGACTTAGCATAATAGATAAAGAACTTATGTTTCATCAAATATGCACTGAAATACTCAGAGACGAAATACAGGTTGTGAAACCCTGACGAAAAAATCCCTCCTGAAGAAAAGAAACTCAGGGAACCTGGTGCTTTCTGGGCAGTTCCTGATGAAATAGACGAGTTGTTTGAATTACCACTTAATAACAGGGTTGGGGCAGATTGCTGGAGACGATGTTCTCCGCGTGGTCGCTGGACTAAAGGTTCAGACTGATGTTTCCACAAATTAAAAATCCACCCGAAACCTTGTGAAATCAGGCTGCGGTGTGCCAGTACCTGCTCAGTCAGGACTCCCGGGTCAGTAAAATTCCAGGTCGGAAAAAATGGTTACTTTCTGGTTTTGAAAAAAAAAAGAAAACGAGGGAGTCCAGGCGAGGAACGGCGTTTTGAGGGTTACGGTAAATTTTCCTCCCTCTGAGAAATACGGTTATTCAAGGAAAATAAAGTTATCTCTCCAAGTGTCTGTGTTGCTGAGAGAGCCAAGCATTTCACATTTAACTTTTATATGAGCACTGACACCAATGACAGAATACTACAGACCATAAATCCATGTTAAATATATAAAATGTCTATTTATGTGAACTGTGTGTTAGTGTGTAACTCTCATTGATGCTTTCCTGATAGATGTACATTCCTTAAATACAAAAAAGTTATGGCACATTTTATATTTCACATTTAGTAGTAAATATCTTGTAATATAATCTTGTAGGCTGTGATTATTTTACATCTGCCAGGACATATTATATTCAGCTTCGGTTATGGATCTTAGTTTTGGCTCAGTTCAGGATGTGCTCAGCTCCTTTGGTTTAAACGGGAACGATGCACGAGACCTAAAGGAACATTCTCAATTATCACAATCTGGGTCTTCATTATCGGGCTATCATTTATCAGTTATGATAATACGTGTATTTAAAAAGGAACATGACAGCACTGCTCAGAGTCTGACTGGGGCTAGGAAACTTGAGGAGTTGTGTAGATTGGAGGAAAGCCATGCAGCTAAAGTTGTTGGCTGAAGTTTAGAAGCCAAAGCGCTTGATTCGGAGGCAAAAACTGAAAGTGAGCACACCTGAAATATCGTGGGAACTACAGCAGGTCAGGTTGAACGAGGAGGTCAGTCTGTAAACGGAGAGATGTTTATACCAGACAGTTTGCCAGGTCCCTTTGTCCCAGTTCTCAGCATGGACTCAGAGGAGAATGCTACTATAACAGGAAGGAACGAAGGCCAGAATCATCCAAAATAAAACACAGGTTGCGTGAAACCAAATTTGTCGAATCAGAAATAAAGCCTGAAGGAGACTATCAGACTTTGGAAGGAAATGCCTTCATGGATTTAAATTCTATTTAAAATGGTTTGGGCAGCAAATTTGTTCAATGTTATGGTTATATAATAATTTTTGGGATTATGTTTACAGGCTAGACAACATGGTTCTGAAGTGGCCTAAAGTTTATTATTCCAGGACCTTTCTGTGCAGCGTGTGGTTGCGAGTGCTCCTAGCGCAGGTTGTTAATCCTTGACTTAAAAAGCGAGTCTCCTGCCTGTGACCGTGCCAAGCGGGGCCACTGTTCGCTGTTAATCGACTCGGAAAGCTTCAGTGGAAAACTTCAGAGCTGACCCAGCGACACCGGCACTGCCACCACAAAAGCGAGCCTCAGGAGAGAACCTCGGCATCAAATTACCTCTCTGCCCGGACCTGTACTTTCTCCGTGTGTGTGTGTGTGTGTGTTTCTCAGTATGTGTTGCAGGGCTGGGGTGCTGGTGTGGTGGTTGGGGTCGTACTTGCCTTGACCACAGGCTGACTGCTCGCCCCGAGCCCCTGGCGTCAGTGTCAGGGAGAGGTGAATCGGACTATCTCCACTTGCAAATCTATCCCCCGGGACCCCGGAGCCCTCGCACCATCCCCACCTCCTCTCCCACCTCTCGCAAAACATCCTTTTAGAGGGGGTCCATCGGCCATTATGTCCCTCCTCACCTCTCTCGCTACTCCAGCGGGGCGCTATCTGAGGGGAGGAGAGGTGCGACCATGCCACTAATCTCTTTCTGTGAGTCGCTTTGCCCTGACCATGTCACTCTCTGCCACTTCTCTCCAAGGACGGCTACCTCCACGGTCAAGGTGACACAGAGTTTAGTTTTCCCTGCAGCCGGCATGGACACAGACCTGGACTACCAGGCTTTATGAATTACAGGCCTTGCTTAAGTGGTAATTTAGGCAGGAATTAAGGGATAACGTGTATTTTAAGAGAGGAAATCCTTTGAGTTTCCTTTTATAATAGAGCACCTACCTCACAGTGGGTAATTGGAGCCAGATGTTGCTCCATGCAGCATTAAAAGCACCGTCCTTTCTTTTTTTCCCTCTCAGCTACATGAAACCTCTTGAAATTCTGTCATCATACTTGCTTTTGTGTGCATGTGCGCTTACATATACTCCGGTGTCTGTGCCACATAATCACATTAGTTAGATTTAATCTAAGAAGAGGCAAATTATGTGCTTTTCCCATCAAATTTAGCTGCATGACAAACAGCGTGCAGAATCAGTGAGTACAACCTATCCCAGAGTGCTTTGCATGGATGGCACAGGACTGGGAAAAGAGACAGAGAGGAGAGAGTGAGGCACAGGATGAAAGGGAAACGCTAATAATGTCTCACATGTGTACTGGCAAATTGTCTGCTAACACCGGCAAGCAACACACTCGCTAGCCGGGAACGTGGCAGCAGCCTCCTAATAAGCAGCATGCACTATTTATGATCATAAACCAAGGGCAGGGAGGGTGAGTGCTGTCAAAATAAAAAAACATGTCAATCTTCGCTCCCCACTGTTGCCCGAGCTCGTTGCCTGTCTGTTAATGCACTTTTCTTCATGTTTGCCTGTGATGTACAAAGGCGGGAAAAATCACATCAAACCCACAGATTTCTTAAACTTCTACAAAAAAGGGGAGGGAGGGGCGATGCTGGAAATCAAAGGGAATATCAAAGTTCGTCGAAGTACGGGAATACGTCTGTGAGAAAGTAAATATTTTGTTCTAATGGTTTGTGTGTATGAGAAAAGCACATGTGATGAAAACCAGAGATATACATGTTGGTGCAGTCGGCAGAAAGCTAGGTGGAGAAGTGGGGTTAGGTGAAAAAAAAAAAAGGAGGAAAAAATTAGGCCAAGCTTCGTTTTAATACTTCATAGGGCATTGAAAATTCCCTCTGAATTTCCCTAACTTCTCCCCGCTCTTTGCAATTATGCATGTTTATTCATTTTGATTAATGGCGATGAAAAGTCGTGTCCGCCGCGCGCCCGATACGCGAACATTTGTTCCGCTGAGCAAGTGACAGGCCATCAGGAACACATGAAAGACAAACTTTCGACTTTTCCGCCGCTTTATACCTACTGAAACAGCAGGTAGCTGAAACGGTTTAAATATTTCACAAGTCTCGCAGGACAACATTCAAAGACGGAGGAATATCTACGGGCTTCAAGAAAAGTTGATTTAAGTCGGTGTGACACAAGTAATACGTTGATTAGTTGCCTTGGGCCCTGGATTCTCTTCACTTCTAACAACTACTCGACTTCTTTCTTCTCACGAGTCTTCCCTCTGAATCTACCGGCCACTGGAGGAATACAAGAGGGACCAACGGGGGGAAAAGTAATAGGGAGCAATAGAAAATATAATTACTGTCAACCTAGAACCTTCAGAAATATTTCAAAAGGGTATAATTATCTGAGAGAAAGATATTGTGCTGTTTCGCAGAATTTGTTGTGCAAAACATCTCTGTCGTACAGTCATTTATGTGTGTAACTGAATATTTCAACCTGCTCAACTTTCAAAACGTGTCTGTATCTAAAACAAGGACGAATGAGCACGGTTATGGCGCCGACGTTTTCCAGATAATCCGATTTTAAAGACTCAACTAGAGTCACGAAAAGTTGTCACCATTATGAGCTCATTCCTAAAATATCATAAGACTTGGCTACAACAAACAAAAGGTCCCGAAGTGTCCATATTAGGAACCAAGCAGACTTCCTCCACCTTCAGAGGGAGAAACATGCAAGATGCTCGCCCCCAACAAAAAAAAGAAAATCCCTCGATAATTGCGGTGACGAGGTTTCTCCAAAACAGCAACGGTACGCGGAGAGACAAAAAAACGAAGGTGAGAACAAGCTCATAAGTTCCAGAGAGAAAGCGGCAGACATTTCCAGTGATGTAACAGGGCTGCGGCTCGCAGTGTGGGAGACGAGACTGGGGGGAGGGAGAGGGGGGGATGTGAGAGGAGGCCACGGCGGCTTTGGAGTATAATAATATAAAAAGAAAAGAAACACCAATTTCCTTCCAACAGCTGAGCACCTACAGGTCATTATTTCCTCTGCTGGGCTGTAATGTGAAAGTACTGAGGCCTGGTCGGGGAAAAAACGTCCCCGTGTAAATAATGACTTGGTTAGAAACAGACTCACTCGTCTACCTTGACCTCTAACAATGTGTAAACACGGCAGTTTAATCACTTCACAGAGTTATATATTACTATCGAGTTATTGAATTGAACACACAGCACATTCACACTTTTTTCGAAAACAAATTAGCCCTTGTGACAACATGACAACAACGGGGACTTTGTCATACAGTTATAACAATATCTAAACATGTGGCCTTTGTATTTAAAATTGTTTAAACATAGATGATATTATAGCAAATCCTCCTACTTCCTCTTCCCCCCCCCCAGTTCAAAAACCCTTCACCCTCCCCTCCCGCCCCTCAGCGATGTGCGCTGCGATCGTGTGAACATGTTTAACATCTGGCTGCCGACCAGATTTCTCACAGGATAATGACAGTGATGATAAAGTTCAAGTAAATAAAAAATCCTACTTTCAATAACACTGTGTTTTCTTGTCCGTTAGATTAATTTCCTAATACATCGGCAGCTCTGAGGTTCTGCAAAAAAAACGCGTGTTCACTGAAAGATCTCTGCCTGTTTTACTCACAGTTTAATGGAGGACTCTTTCTTCTGCACGGTGCAGTAATGAACGTCCACTGCTATAAGAGGAACTTTTTGCAGGATTTGAAAGAGCCCCTCCGACATTCTCACCAGGATAAACACATGTATATTTAATCTACTTGGCGATTCTGGTAATTCTAATGTGACATGCATGAATTTATCACAGCAGATGACCCCACCTAGAAAAAACATCAGCGAGCGGAGGGAAAGAACGAGAGAGAAAACAGGGAAGAAAAATGATAGGAGAGGAATGATAACAACATGTAAACACTCTGACTCTCGAGGCCGGGCTAATGAACGTGCGAGGACAGGAATAGAGAGTGAAGGAGCCAGGGCCGCCTTCCAAAATATCCACTCCCACATAGGTCAGTGGACTTTTGGCTACATCCTGAGCCGTGGAGGGGAGGAGGGGAGCAGTTTAAATGCCTGGGATCTGAGGAAAGAATTCGACAGGGCATGGGAATGGCAGTGTCACGGCAGTCGCCAGAGAATGCTCTTAAAAACGCCGCCACGACAGACAGGCCTGCTTAAAAACACTGTCACTCCTGCACAGTCTCAGATTCTTCCGTTTTTATGACTGTTTTCCGAGGACGAGAACTCTGTTTTCTCAAGAAGTTCTCTAAACAAACCGAGTGCGAATAAAGAGGATTATTCGCTGGTGTCGGTTCAGAGTCTGATTTGGGGCGACTCCTCATCGAGGGGAGACGTCAGGCCACAGACCAGCTGTTACACGTTTTCGGCAATTTCATTATTGTTAATACTTTTAAAGGGATCAAGATGCCTTTTTGCAATAGAGACCAAGACAAAGACAAAATAACGACACGGGGAAACACAGAAAACGCACAGAAGCCTCAACTGCATCGGAAACAATCAAAGGCATCTCGAAAAAGGTCCAGAGTTAAGTACTTGAACTCAACCAGAAAAATATACATTATATATAGAAGTGGGGTCAATTCCAGAGAATCCAAAAAGACCCAAACTAACTCCTGTATTTTATCAGTTGCAATTTTGTGTACACAAGAGAACAATATCAACTGAGACAAGTCCTTTTCTGCCTTATCTTGTGACTCTTGCTCTTGTGATCGCTGCCAAGTATACGGAGGGTCAAGAGGGGCCCGGTCGCAAATTTCTGCTCAGTCGCTCCCCAGAGGATATATTCGGTCATGGGCCTGTTGTAGAGGTTTTAATATATTGACTTCATACTATGAGGCAACATAGGAGTATGTGGTTCTCATCTTATACTGGTGTTAACCCTCGGAAAACAGACGTCCTGTGGGCGGCCCCCTAAGCGGCCGTGGAAGATTGTTGTTGGCATGATCCTTTTTAAGTCGATCTAAAATAGAACCTTCATTCTGTCCATTCAGGCCTTCGTCGAGTCGTCCGCTTGTGAGGGGAAAAACCTGTCGATAAAGTGCGGTGGCACCGAAGAGTGACGAGAGAGGGCAGAGGGAAATGGGCTTATCTCAAAAAACTAGAAAAAAAGTGTCAAGAAATATTTTGTTTATGTCTCTATTTCTGTTTTATGTGTTTACTGAGCAAGAATTGAGGGAAAATGTTTGTAAAGTGTCCAAAAGTCATGAAAAATGTTCCAGTGACAAAGGTGAAAAGCTCGTACTTCCTGTGTTCAAGCTGCAGTCTAACACTGAACAATAATTCATTTCAAAGAGAGAAATGCAGCAACTCCTCGTCAATTTTCTGCCAATCAATTAACTGAATACATACATGAGGTATATAATGTGCCCAAGTGTGTGTGCATGCATGGGAGTGTGTTTATCTATGTGTGTGTGTGTGTGTGTGTGTGTGTGTGTGTGGGGGGGCTGTTAATTTATTTATGTTTTGAGACTAAATCTGGGTCACTGAAACCTCACTGTCGTGGTCCTCCTCCTCCTCCTCCTCCTCCTCCTCCTCCTCCCCGAATCTCTGCGTTCCCTGAGAGGGAGGGAGGTGCTGTTAACGAACCACAGATAACAACAATGCTCTGCTCTTGTAATTTATTTCAATTACTGCCAGGCCTTAAGAGGACAGCGCTCTTTCTCTATCAGTGAGACAGAGGGGGTGGAGGGGGACAGCCGAACTCCCACAGATGAGTGCTGGTCAGATTACAAGCTAAACAACACAAAGACGACAGAATGCATGAAACGGGCGAACTTCCTGATAATAGTGTGATCGCATTCTGGTTTCACACAATGCAAGTCTCCGCTGAGTGAGGAGGAAGAAAACTGGGAAATAATTCATATTTCTACTTTATCTCCATCCTGAGTCTTTTGTTCGGTTAACTCTTTCATTCCTCAGCTTCTGTAGGTGGTTGACTTTTGCAGCTAATCTGAACAACTCGTGTCTTCTCCTCTAGACTCCAAAGGAGCAATAAGAATAAAAGACATCACCTCCTGTGCAGCAGGATAACAGAGTCCATCCCGAGCACTGGCATCACCTGTGTGATCAACATGTACCCAGGAGCTTAGTGCGGGAATGTGTACTGGCTGAGAAATGGGAATTTCACAGTGGCCCAACCATGAGCCCTCACAGACTTACAAGGTCCGAGGGTCTGGGAGTATCGGAGCAGGGCCCTGGTTTCTGTGGCCCCCCCCCACACACACACATTCAAACTCAAAGCTGTGAAGTCCAGTGTCGTGTCCAATGCACAATAAAGCAAGTTTGCAAAAGGGCTCATGTGGACTTGAAGAGTCAGGTTCAGACGTCACTGGGCTGAATTTAGCAGAATGTCCCATTGTTGTTTATTTTGTTGATAAAGACTAAATCAACATTTTGGAATTTCTCACATTCACTGAAACTATTTTGGATGTCCGGTCGTGTCCCATGGTGCATTTCACCTCCTCCTCAGTCCAGCACCTTGAAAGAGTTGCTGTGATCACTTCATATCTCAAACACCTTCACAAATGCTAGAAATCTGCCTTTACAGGTATCAGTCGTTTTTCTTTTCACCTTAAACCTTCATATAGTCGGGGGTGCCATCTCCGTGTTCTCAGGTATTTGTGCAGCTTCGATTCGACCCTGCCTGTTTTGAGCACTGTGTGTATTTCTGTTCACAGGATGAGGAGGATGCATTAAAGCGGCTCAGACTAAAAACTACAAGCTCCCAAGCTCATACAGGATGTTATAGTACACAGAGCACACGCTGTGACAGTAAAGACACCGTGACTCCGGGTAATAGTGACTTCAAAAGGAACATTTCCCGATAAACCCCTTTTTTTAACCTGCTGGAGCTGTCACTCAAATTAGGTGCTGAAGATTAAAAAAAAAGAAGAAACACAAAACCTCAATATCTTGGGAGTTCACAAATCATTTTTACAGTCATTAGTTTGCAATTATAGCACAACTATCTGCCAGCTTTGCAATTATTGCTGTGAATATGCAAATTCAGATTGATTTCATGGCCCAATTTGAGGAAAACAATGCAGCAAAGAATCGTCATGTGTGTCAAGTTAAAAAGTAAAAGGCGAAGAAAAAGAGAAAGAAAATTGACGCTTTCAAAAACGAGAAGGAGCGTCGACACGAGTTGCGTACGAAAAAATAAGTTAATCAACAAAGTGTTAATTGAATACAAGTTCCATAATTGTGGTGTTACAAGCACAAACAGCACTTTCCTTAAATATTGTTAATGCGTTTTTTTGTTGCACCTATTAGAGATTCTTGTCTCTAAGTTAATTTCATTATGCTAATCAGGCCCTCATCCGTACAGAACCTCCGCTTTGATCCCTGTTAGTTGTTGTGATCTTCAAAGACAACGTCACCACTTACTTTAAATGAATTTTACATTTTTTTTTAAAAGGGAATCTTATGGAAATGAGAAAGGAGAGGGGGGCTCAGAGGAGTAATTAATTTTTTATAATGTGTCTTGGTGTTTTCAACATGAGAGTGAATGGCACGGGCTGAATTTCATTTCACTGTTTCAGCGGGAGGAAATGTGAAGGCAGTGGGGGGGGGATGGTTTCAGATACACAAAGATTTAAAAAAAGCTGTGAATCCAAGACTTAATTTGGACTGATAAACTTCAGTGTCTAATATGCTCTTTTGTGCTCCCAGCGTGAAATGCAAACTTTTTTTTTTTTTTGGTCTCCTTTTCTTTCCACTTCCTCTCTCTCACACCCCCACTGCTCCCCGGTCTTCCCCATCGTAACTTTCCCTCATGGTGAGCATTTCCTGTCCGGCCCTGGCCCCGTTTTTTCCGACATCGCTGCGAGGGAAGCGGAGCCTTCTTCGGGAGGAGGAGGAGGAGCGGTGAGACGGACCCCGAGGCGGGGGGCAAAACCACCCGCAAACACGCCTGCATTATTAAAACTGGACAGCGTTGTGAATCAAAGGCCGAGAATCTGTATTAAAAAGCTGGCCTCGGGCGGTACGACGATCAAAAAATAGAAGCAGAGTGAGGCTCTTGTCAATTTGTTTGTTTATTGCTCCTGTAACTGTGGAGATTTTTACTCCTTTGCCAAAAAAGTGGGTGCTGGGAAAAAAAACTTTATGCAAAGTATGAATCATCTTCACTGAAAGGTGAAGAACATCAGATACTGCACTGAGAAAACCAGGGAGCAAACTTTTCATGTCCAAATACTCACTAAACTTTGTAGAGATTTATTTTCAGCCTGTCTTTTGACAAATGAATAGAAGATATAAGTCAATTAGGCAATTTTGATGTAAGTGTCTCTCAAATGTTTCAGTGATTTATGTCTTTGTAAATCGAATGACTTGAGTGTTAAAATGCGGCTATTTGAAGATCGGGTTCTGGAAAATTGTAAAGCTAATTTTTTGAACATTTTATTGACCCAAAACAATTATTTAATAATCTAAAAAGAAAAACATCTGACGGGTTATTCAATAATGAAAATACAACTGCTGTTCCTTTATGCACAGTGTTTAAAGAGTCTTGTAAAAACGTGCAATTCAAGATCCTGTGTGTAGCAATATATACACAAAATGTTGTATACATGAGGTACAAAATATACAGAATATCACAATGTGTAAGTTATTTTATCCAATGGGGGAAAATGGAAATATTTATTGGTAAAATAAAATAAGGAAAAGGAAATCAAACATAAATGTGTCAAATGAATGGGCTTATTCAGCTTGTTTTCATATTTTGCAGATGCCGCAATATGAAATCGTGAATATGTTCTCGCGTCTTCCCGTCATGAAAATCTAAACAAGGAGGTGACCTCCTGATTCGTGCTGATATTTCCTGAACATAAACAGGAGCACAGTTCTGGACACTAGACTCCCGAGCTTCCTTTGCCGCTTGTGTCACCGTGTCCTCGTTGGATAACATCACGTAGGTGAACACAGCAGATTGTGTATACCTACTAAATCCAGCATTAGATTTTTTTTTTTTTTAAAGCCTCTTACACGCCAAAAAATCAAATCTGTCCTGTTCTGTTTGAGTGCTCAGGCATTGTGCCAGATCTACTCAGGTAATGCAGGCTGAGAGCTGACTGCACAAATCTACCACCGGCTGTGCCCGGGATACCGCAGCTATAATTTTCCATCATCTATCATTTGAAAAACATACTGTGGCATGTGAAGTAATTAATTAGGAAGACAAATACAGGCAGGGAGGGAGGTTTTATGTCGATGGGAGTCGTGTTTTGATGGATTGGACGGCAGGTTTCTGGGGTTGAAATGGAGCATTGGGCTTATACATGTTGATACCGACGTGGGGATAAGCTCTCTCACTCTAATTCCCCTGGTCACTGCGGTCAAAGTCTCACTCTAACTCTCTCTATCTCTTTTCCTCAGTCTCTCCATCAGACTCCATTACCACACCAGTGTATATTCCTAATGTCTTTGTTATGATGGGTCTTTTTTTTTTTGTTGACATTTTAAATGTTGTACACGTATGATTTTGAGGATTCCTAAATAGTTAATGCCCCAATTTAAAAGTCACAAACTGCAATGTATAGAAATGTAGAGGAAAGTGTCACAAACGAAAGGTTCTCTCTCTTCAGATCAGCTCAAAATAAACCTTTAATTTATACATCAGCCTCAGAGTGATGTCTGTGGCCACTCCTGACCCACAATGCAACACAGTGGAAACGGAGAAGCACTCAGAGCAGGGAATAATCGCCGAGTGCAGACGCCACACGGGTTCACGGAAGACGAAGAGGGAGACGAGTAAATAGTGACGGAGCACAGAAGTTCATATCTCTGACATCGGTGACAGGGGGCATGGCGGGGAAGAGGAGCACACTTGCATATTACATCCCATAAAAATCAATCAATCCGAGCACGATGATTGCCGTGTGATACGATATGTAATTATCTTTTTTCCACCGGGCAGATTTTTCATTTCTTTCCGGCAAAGCTTCGCGTCAAACTCTGCCTTGTGCGGTTGTCTATTTCTTGCAGTGTGCTGCACCTTGCAGGCTCCCAACAGGTGCCTGCTGGACTTGGTGGGTGTTGATCCAACGCCAGCTGGCCGCGTTGACGGATGACCAACCACCAGCCTCTTTCTCTTTCCCTTTTTTCTCCTTTTTTTTTTTCTCCAAGCCTGCAACGCGAGCTGCCGATCTAAGAGGAGAGAGCGAGGAGAGACTAAGGAGCGGATAGTGATCTGAGAACCGAAAACTGATTGGGTTTCAAAGAGCTTGGCACCGGCCCGATGCAGGAGGCAACCTGCCAAGAGAAGGTTCCTGTGTACTTTCAGAACGGTAAATGGGAAGTTTAATCAGAGCTACATTGAAATGGTGATTTCCTGCGCGGACACGCACGTGCACACTCGTACGCATGCATACTGATCCACACGCAGTCGCATAATCCTAAATGAACACACGCCATACTCACGCAGGTGCACCGTGTCAATGAGGTGCCTTTTCACGCCCAGACATTTATGGAGACCCACGTGCAGATAGTCATGGAAACTTGGGCATCAAACACGAGCAATCAAAAACTGAAATAAACCAATCAAAAATAAGGTTTTTGTTTAAGGACTGAACATTTCAGCAAAAGGACAAAACTAGAGTTAAGGAGCAGAGGTGAATGCGGGCTCTATTTATCACTTTGAATGTTTAAAGAAAGAGTTTGATCCGGCATAAAATCAATTTTGCATGTTCCTCCATCAGTTGACAAACCCTCTAAGCTAGCCTTTTTCCAAACCATGTCAATTTGGGGTGTGATCCATATGATTTATTAAAAAATGTGTATCTAAAAATAGGTCTGCACATTCCCTGTACGGCTATAAGGTTGCATAGGAATGCACTGCATAATGGCAATGCAGGCAAATAAGCTGAAAAAGTGACGGAGTGATTATATTAGGGGTCAGAGGTCAAATGAGCAACACTGGATCCAATAAAAACAACTCTGTATTGCGGCACAACAGGGAGGTTTCCCGGCGAAGAAATAACCAACATGTCACTGTGTCCACCTCTGTGCTCGTCATTGTCTGTTTCCCCTTGTGTACGTTTATAAGGGCAGCGCATTGCTTTATCTTTTACCAGCCGCGAGGATTAACAAGCCCCGGCTCCGCGCTGCACCTGACTGAACCTCCCTCTCATCCCTTAGCTGGAGGATAATGCCTCTCCGGCCGGCGCTCTGTCCGACCTCGCCCTCAATTTGCTCGGATTTGAACTCTTGAATTATGGCTTACTAACAGCGTCTAACAGCTGGTACAAGGAGGGCTTCTCCTGCATATTTAATCGCATGAATTAAAGATGACCAGGCGGCTGCTTCCCTGGGCCTTTTTCCCTCATCATCCTGGCACAATGAGTGAGCAGGAGTCGAGTGTAGAGGTGATCTGCGTTACAAGAGGGCCGAGGCCTTTCACTGCCCCTCGCATCAATTTATGTAATCTAGTCTGCTCCGTAGTGAAAAGGGGAATAATGTAGGAAATGCCGACGTCCCTCTGTGGATCTGGTCTCAAATGCCAGGGCATATTATACAAGGAGACTGCAAGTAATATGTGCAGGTAGCAAACCTTTTCACCTAAGCACTCGCTATTCAAACACATTTAGTCTCCCTCCACTCCAAGAATATTAACACGACAATTTAAACTCGAGAATACCTTTTGATACTCATACAAAAAGACAGTAACTCATCCTGTATCCAGTAATATTATGTATATTAAGTATATTTGAATGACCGTTTGAACAAGCCCTCAGCCGCGCCAGCAGCTCTGTGTGGCATTATTATTATGATGAGGGTCATAAGGTCTAATTTTGACCTAATCTTGTTACCGTATTAAAATCTGCTTACTTACAGTAAACAATTAGAAAGAAATTATTATTAGATTACATATTTGATCTAATAACGGCTCTAAGGGAAATGCCAGGGGAATACCAAAAATCCACTTCTAAGTAAATTGTTGAAAAAATGATTCGACAATCCATCCGAGCGGTTTGCTGAAATTCTCCTCCTCGTAGTGGCACTAAAAGAAAAGTGAATAAAAATCGCCAGCGTCGCTAAGATTCATCGTTTCAGAACCATAAATGTTGAAATTTCATGCTAATCCGTCCAAAAGCTGTGGAGATCACCTGACTGACGAAATTGACTTTACCACGCCACTTGAAAACCCCTAAATATCTCACGAAGTTAAAAAACAATCCTATTAAAAATTCCCGCACGACATCATCAACAACTTATTACATTTGCCTCACCCGTGAACGCATTTTCCACTGATGTAATTGGTTGAAATTTTTTGACTTTAACTCTCTGTTTAGCTCTTTGTTTTCAAGTGAATATTTTATGTAACAAGTTACGCTCATTACGAGAATCTATCTTCACGAGCACAACAACATGTTTCATGTCTCACAAACCCGTCAGGGGCCGAGCACTTGTCCGAGAGTCACAAACAAAAACAGACGAATAAACAGACAATATTCTTGGCCGGGGTAGAAAATATGAATTCATGCAAAGCTTTGTGATTAGAAAACATTAGATCCCACAGCCTTGGGACACTTGGTTGTATTGTGAGTGCAGCCTCAGTGCCACAGTCAAACCACAACACACACACACAGACACACAGACACACAGACACACAGACACACACACACACACACACCCACCCACGTGCACACACAGTGCCAGCAGTGGAGCCATTCTGCACCCGTGGAGCTTCAAAGCCTACAGGGGAGTGCAACCGCAGCCAAGACCGTGAGTCTCAGGTGCGGTGGGTCTTAGCCAGACGGCAGATGTATAGAAAAGCTCCCACAGCACTGATCCCCATTAGATCTCCACAATTACCCCACACGACCCCCCCACCCCCACCTAACTGCAAACTCTGCTTCAAATTAGCATCTGGCTCCCTGGGGCAGACGGGGCCTCCTGTTAGTTCAGACTGGGGTTAATGTCAGGTAAGCAGGTTGACTGGCGACCGCTGGCGTCCTCGGTGATAATTACGTTTTGACCGTTTGACCCAAGTCATTTAGCACTGGTGGTGGTGGTGGTGGGTGGGGGGGTTGGAGGAAACCACCGCTTCCTTTCTTCGCCACACTCGCCCCTTAACGCCACGACCGCACGACCACATTCTTTATATTCTCGGATCTCCATTATGATGAGAGGGGCCACTTATGTCCTCTTGTTAAGTACACCGATGACAAGCCCGGAGAGGACGAGGTGGAGGAGGAGGAGGGCGAGAGGAAGAAACCCCTCTCCGACGAGATGTTCTCACTTTCTCCTCCACATTCAGCCGTCGACGTTTTTTGTTTTGAACGTTGGCAATTAGAGGAGAATCAACTTTTAGCACGAGAACCAATCCTCACGCTGCCATTTTCTCCCATTTCCTAACTAAAGTGATCCAGCCTTATTTCTCCCACTGGGTACTACTCTGCTAATAGACCCTTGGTGCATCCGGTGTCAGGTCGGAATCTGAATAATCTCTGTGTAAAGTAATGTCCTCTGTTTACAAGCCATTATCTGTTCAGAGTCCCTCGCTTGTCTCTCTCTTTGTTACTCCCCCTCTCAGTGGTAGCCTAATTGCGTTATCCAATATGCACTCCCCTCTTTGATCACTTAGCGCCACTTAAGGTGTCTGCTAGAGTTGCTGGAAATTGTGGGAATAAAGCAAAAAAAAAAAGGGTAGGGGGTGGGGGGCCGGGAGCAGTCTGCGGGGAGAAAAGGCCTCCTTAATTGTGGGTAGCCTTTGTTTTGTCGAGGAGATAGGTGCCACGGGCGGCTCTGACGTGGTTAATGTGAACGTTTGACAGGAACGATGCTCTCAAGTTCTGGGAGACAGATGTCGCCCGAGAAGCCTCCGGAGCCTTTTCAGGACCATTAAGTGACAAGGCCGAGGAGGAGGAGGAGGAGGAGGAGGTGATTGGTACGCACATGTTGATACAGCTGACAGGTAAAATGTACACATCCTGACTTTACTGCAGAGGAAGAGTAAGTCGTCTCTTCAATACTTTCATGAAGTTTTTCCTGTCCATTTGTTTGTTTGATTGAAATACAGTTACCCAAGGCTGCACACTAGGCCTTTAAACTGATAAACACCACCTCCGTTTTAATTGTGAAAAAGATAAAAAAACAACACATCGAGATTGGAATTCCACGAGAGATGGCGATGAGCAAAAACCAGCCGATAACAAACAGCGGTTTAATTTTTATTCCTGGAGACACGAAGGTGATTTGCATGAACCTCCCCAGGTAATATTAGTCCCGTGTAAATAAGGACTTTAGACTTTAATGTCCTGCTCTGCTAACACTCATCTCCCACCTCTGTCCCCCTCTCCCTCATTTCCATCCCTGCTAAGTCTATAATTGCATTGTGCATCCACTTTCTCTCTATCTCTCTGTTTCTTCCTCCCCCCCCTCTCTGTTGACATTCTTCTGCAAAAAAAAAAAAAAACTAAAACCCAAGCAAACACAGTGTACATACAAACATGGGCTGTAAAAGAAACCAACAACTGAAAGGTAAATACCACTTTATCTGGCCTGTCACAGCAACAAGCAGCTGAGCACTTTGTTTACCCCGGTGCTGAGTGAAAGTGGCTCAGGCCCGGCTGCTGTTGTGATATGGCCTCTAATTAGCTTCCAGGCAGCCTTTACCTGCCTCTCCCTCAGTGGGAAACGTCAACTCCCTTGTGTTTTTTTCTACGTCTGTAAAAAAAATAGAAAAGGGAAAATCCATCATTCCTCCTGCCGGGGCCCTCTCCCCTTCTTCTATTCTCTTTGCTAAAGCCCAGTGTTGCCCACTTCACCTCCTTCTGAGTTTCTCTTTTCTCCCTCCGTTGTTTCAAGGAAGATTCTGCGTTTTTTTCCCCCCCATATTATCCTCTGACATATTCATGGAAACAAAGTCTGTTTTGCCAACGTGAAGCTGATTACACAACGAGCATTTCAATCTGTTTCTGCTCATAAAAGCTTTTACGGTTGCTCTCCAAAGGTCTTTGTGTCAGATTAGAGTTTCCCCAGGTTTATGAATTTTGTGAAACGTGGGAAACTGGGTAGGAAGAACGAGCATCAATAGCTTTGCCTGGCAGAAGACACAAGAAAACCCAAACTAAGGATAAGTCGCTTTATTCCTGGAAAGTTGTGCCTTGCTCAAAGGCGACTAATCATTGATTGCTCAAAGAGGATTGATATTTTCCTCTTGGGCGCTGGGAAACAAACCAACAACCTCAAGGTGTGCCTGGAGGAAAAATGTCTAACTAAACCTTTAATCAGCTTCTCCTAGCCCCTTCTCCCTTTCTTTCCCCTGCTCCTTCACTTCCTTCACCGCTGCCAGTGTGGTTAGCCGCTCCGCTCCGCTGAACCGCTCTCGCTCCCCCAGGATAAAATTTGTGCATGCATACTGTACATGAACTTTGGATAAATAAATAAACACCGAAAGAGCTGCTAGATAATTGAGCACAAGTGAGATAGAGAGAATCAGAGAGGAGAGAAAGAGAGACGGGGAGAGAGAGGCGGGCAAGCGAAACAAGTCCTCCAGGGATGGCGGCAAAGAGATGGCGAGACAGGTATGATTAAAACCACAGTGATTTATGGGAAGGTGCGCCGCCCGCCGTCACGCTCACTGCGTGTATTAACGTTTTTTGTTTTGCATAGAACTCATCCGGAGACATGTGACCCCCCACATTCCACCCACATATGAACACACACACACACACACGCACGCTAGCGAGGCGAGCCTTCTACCTCATTTATGCAAAAGCCAGCTGGGATTTTAGAGGTTAAAGCGAGAGCCTCACATGGCATCAGTTGTTGTCGTTGACCCATGCGTAGGTGTTTGGCTGCCGTCCTGCAGCATGTTTCCTTAAAACTCAAAAACCTGATTGACCTCTGACTGCGCTGCAGGAATGGATTCTCACAGGAACTTAAGGTGCTGTGGGAAATGTACAGCTCTTCGTCTGCAAGACTCACTTGCTCCTCTGGTAACAAATAACCCCCCCACCACCACCTCCCCCCTGTATGTACATGTATGGATTTATGAACTGGTGCCAATCACTACTACATCTGAAGCCACTGCACTTTTAAATGTGAAACAAAGAATATATGCAAACTTTACCAAGTCTATAAATATGCCAACCTATAAAAATGTTATTGATAGAGTCAATACAACTTTGATTTTAACAAACTTCATTATTTTGTATGTTAAATGTGAAGTTTTTCTTTTTTAAGTTGGTTTAAGTTTCATGGAAAGAGAGAAAATGTAAACTTTCTGAAAAGTGAGAACTGCAGCTAGAGGTGCTAAAAACTGCAAGAAGTGCCGAAAACACTCTTTTACTAAATGTAAGTGATTTATTTTAGTTCTGACTATATGCATTTGCTTTTAACGAGACAATTCCATTTAATAAAATTATCTGAATGACTCCGTTTCAAAAGTTTGACTGATGCTTTGTATTACATGTTTAGCTAATACATTTAAAATACCCGGATAAACAGTATTTAAATGTTTCTTTAAATATCAATAAATTAAGGATATTTTCTATAAACGGTCATAATAAAAACATGAATGTAATTTGGATACATATCTGCCATTGGTTTGTGATTAAATAATTCTGAACAGGTAAAAAACGGAAAAATCTTTGCGACATACAAAGATGAAACCATACCAGAGTATAATCGTGTTGATTTTACAGCCACTCAAAGATGAATCCTTATCGAAATCATTCTTTAATTGAGTTGTTCAAACCCATCCCTGATCTTTCATATGTATCATCTCCAGAGAGCAGTGGAGCGAGAGCTTGTCTTTTAATGGCCTTACGTTTGGTGTGATTCACTAGTTTCTGCGATATTGACGTCCATCTCTACAAAAACCAGCCATGCAAATAATTAAAGTGGAAATACGGTGTATTGTCGACCAGAAATCGATGAGGATGAGAATATTGGTCAATATCCAATAGTGTTCATTCCAAACACCAGAGTCAGCTTATTGTCGGGGCGACGCTGACTGAAGACCCATCTATCCCAGCTTCAAAGATAAAAAACTACCTGAATGGGGGTTTGGACCACTTTTCATGATTCCAGTGCAGTTTCTGACAAATCACATTAACTAAAGCTGTGTCCATGATGACTGGGGTGTTGTGTTCAACAGAAAAAAACACCAGAAGAAAAGTTTAACAGATTAAGCTTAACATTCGGTTACTGTTTCTTGGGATACTTTGGCTTCATAGTAAATCACAGCAGACGTGTCAGTCAGGGTTTGCCGCATAACACATATCTTAACTAATATACTTCCTTGTACATCCTTAAGCTATGAGTTCTTTATTTACCTACTCATCAGTGGATGTACACCATTATTCACAATATTATAAATATCATGTGTGAATTCATAACAGTTTAATCTGTTTCTTTTCTTTACTGAGTACATTCAGTCGGCAAATTGTGTAATTAGTACTTGCAGAGTTTACCTTTATATACTGATAGGCAAAAAGAAACGTACAAAACCTACATTTGCAGAGTAAACTGTGCACATCCTCCTCATTCACACATGCACACGTCATGTCCCTGAGAAGTGTGCAAACATTAATATTCTGCAGAGCCTGGGAAGTAGATGCAAAGTGTTATTTGAGCTCTAATTGAAAATGCAGTGAGGGCCACTAATGCCAAAAAACTAAAGTAAAACCAGGAGGCTGCATGTGTTATGACAATATCTCCTCGCTGGTTAAATGATGATAAGGCTCAGGTGGCTCATATTAACCTGAGAAAATAGAGGCGGCGTATTTCCTATCGTTAAAGCGTCGGCGTGCGTCGGCGATGGCGGGAGTGGGGGGTGGGGGGGTGTAATTGAATTCTGGGCCGTCATACCTACCTCAGCTATGGGCTTCATTGAGATTAATTACTCACAGAGACCCCACACATACAGCTTGGAGATAGCAACCATTTTAGCTCGACGGCGTCCAGGACAGCAACCTCAGCAACCTGAAGAAAGAGCGGGTGGCCAGACAAAAGAGGGAACCGCGCGGGCACTGATGCTATCGCCGGTGTTGTTGTGTTACGATTAATTAATTTCAAGGTGATTATACATCACTGAGCGCGCTGTGGCGTTTCCCCCCAGAAAAAAAAAAAGAGAGGGGTATGGGAGGGCTGTGGCGGTGGTGGGGGAGATAAGCAAAACAATGCTTCAGGTGATATTCAAATGTTTCCAGGACAGACTAATAATAAAGGGTAGTAATCTAAATATTCATTTAGGAGCATATGTGTGGTTAATACACCTTGTACCGGGGCATACAGAACAATGGCATATTGCCCTTAGCTGTGTTTGCAGCTGTGACCTATAAATCCCATATCGGAGCCCAGTGCCATGAAGACATTAGCTGTACAGTGCACAGGGAGGACGGGGGACATCCAGCAGCATTACAAAGCAGCGGCGGCTGTACAACCACGTAGCAGAACAAATAACCGGGATGGACGAAAAAGGGGACAAAAGCCCGAAAAGTGAATCAAATGTGTCAACAATTGACTTGGACAGTTGATTTACAGATGGTTTGTGGTTTTGATTAAATACTAATAAAGAAAATGTTTTTTTTTTGGCTCGTGCTTGAAAATAGTTTAGATTTTTTAAATATAAAGGGACATGCAATCTTTTCTTAAGTGTTTGAAGTGGCTACAGTTAATTATGCTTTTGCTATTTCGAGTGGCTATTGGACATTTTACAAATATGTTCACCCTGAGCATGTTGCAACTTGGCAGACACATTCATTTCAAATGTTTCCTATTACGCTTAATATCTATAATTGTATGGCCACTGTAATCCCTGCTGCAAAAGGGCCAATTTAGAAATTGGATTAACAGGATTTATTTTGTATCAATATGATGAAATACACTGATTCCTCAGGTATTTATTTACTAAATGCAACATTTCCATAGGCTACAATTATTTTAAATGTTTAATTATCAACGTCCTGGACAGTATCGCCCACCCCTACCTGATATAAAATTATTTTGCGTGTAAATGTGGTTCAAAGTACTTTATCTATGCAGTAAGAGAATACAAGCAATGATGGAAGGCAGTACATTAATCAAGCATGAATAAACAAGGGATGACAAAACCAAAAAGAGAAATGTGACGTCTGTTGCTCATTGTTCTCAGTTTTCCTCCAGAGGTCCACGGACAGGTCTGAACTGGGTTCAGGTTTTAGCAGCAGCGTCACACCTCTTTGCCACAGCAACACTTGAGAGTGATAAAACAATACACACCTTTCAGCATCAAACCACACTGCAGCCACACTCACATCGGCACAGTCCCAGAGGAACCAGTGGCCTTCAATTATCACCACACACTCACTTAAACGTTCCCGCAAACACACACACACACACACACACACACACACACACACACACACACACACACACACACACACACACACACACACACACACACACACACACACACACACACACACACACACACACACACACACACAGAGAGATCCGCAAAACCCACACATAGCTGCTGACACCATCGTGTGAGTATGGGGGACAAAAATATGTCCTCGCATCCAAATCGGATTCTTTCTCTCACATGACACGGACATTTTATTGTAATCAAAGTCAACAGTCACATTTTTTCGGCCCTTATCTGAACCATGTGGATATCTGGAACAGAACTGGATCCCATGGCATGCATCACCCTGATGTGTGACTTGAATCCGAGCGCTCGTTTATCAACGAAGGTTGTCACAAACAAGACGACAAAGGGAAGGAAGCTAAATGGCTGTCTTCACTGGTATTCGGGGGAAAGATCCCCTACTTTTGAAAAAACAGCCAGTGCCAAAAGATGAGAATCAAAAAAACTAGGATCACATACTGTGTGAGATCCAGCAACCTCAGACAAATAATGTGCAGTATTGGGTGTAAACAAGCAGTTAAGTATTTCCAGTTGTGAAAGATTGCAAGCTATGATTGGTCAGGTTTCAATGTGCAGCGCAACATTAGTCTTGGCTGGAGATTTTCATAGTCTGATTACGGTTCAGGAAATCTCACTTTGTGTTTTTATTTCATAGCATGGTAAAAGAAACACCTAAACAAGGCTGTATATTGATTTTTGCAAAGACAGATATGTTATGTCTTAAATTAATGTTCCTTTGCATGTGCTGATAAAAAAGATGTAAAGAGCCTGACACATGCATCCATATATATACCCTATATATATATACATATATGTGGTTCTGTATCGTGCGATCTGTATGTGCCTACACAACACACACAAAAAGCTGTTAATGCCTCAGGTGTCTGCACGGGAGAAGCAAGCAAACAAGTAAACAGAAGCTCATTAGGCTCATCAGCCCGACGCAGGACGCGGCGCACAAAAAGCAACGTCTCCCAAAGAACACAGAGAGGTCCACCTTGTCGGTCAATAGTCTTTGCGGTACGTGGGCGTCCGATTACAGATACCTCCCTGCTCGGGTCCCTCGCTAAAGGGGATCGGTTTCATAGCTAATCGACAGTATTGACAAATATCATATGCTATGAGATCCTAATACGCCGAGCTGCAGTTAACTCTTTGTAAGCTCTGAAGAAGGTGCTCGGGATAAAACACGCTTTGCCCATGTCTGTGATGCTGAATGGGCCGACTTCTGGAAAAATATTTACCCAGTACTTTGGAATTTGGATATTTTGAAATATAAATCACTCAAAAGTTAAAAAAATACCTAAAACACCGGTTTAAATGTTGAACCATCATCCACCTCCTCCCCTTTAAATATGAAATGTTTAATGTGCACTTTAAATTCTTTTGTCCAACTTGGTGTTAAACTCCTCACATCTTTCATTTATGTTTCTAAACAGCATCAAGCCTTACAGGAAATGTCATGATCTCCTGTGAATTATTCATATTATGCAGCACTGACTGTATGTTCAGTCAGTTATACAGTATTTCCTATTGTAATGTAGGGAATATAATTGACTGGATGGCAGAGCCATGTGTTAACACATGACAATAGATAGACAGTATCACCAAAAAAAACCAGTACTAATGGGCATACAAAAAGGGCTCCACTCCAAGGGGTGCATACATATTTATACCCATGTCCCCTTTCATGTGTTTCTACAAATCTTATCTCGCACATCTCCTCTCAGCTGCTCACTAGCTGAGAAGCTCTTTGTATTAACAGAGACCTGCACCGTTCAGGCTCTATTTGGTTCCACGGAGCTGGTACCGTCTCATATCAGCGCACAATTTGACCGTGAAGAAAAGGGGATTAGACCTGCGAAAGTGTGACCCGCTTTACATCCGACCTGCTAAATCAGTCGACTTATATTCATATCTCGCCCCTCGCTCCCCCACTTCCTCGCACATCTCCCGCTCGCTTCCCCTTGGGTCGGCGCAGATAACCTGAGATGAGGATGAAAAAGACAGAAAAGAAGGAGGAGAGGAGCAGCCATGCAGGTCTAGTGTGGTACAGTTGGTGCTCGCCGGGGCCCAAAGCAAAGCCAGGTTCTCTGTTTTCTCTCCTAAATCAATAAGGGGGGTGCCTCTGGGGTGCCCTGACCAGCCATCTGGACTGAAATCCAGGGGCTCAGGTTGTCCCCTAGGCTCCCCCCGCCTTCCAACCTCGTACGCACAAGGACCTGGCACTAACTTAATCGTCTTGCCTTCCCTTCCTCCCCCAGTCTCCCCCCTCCTTCATCATCCTCCTGCCTTCTGTCCCTCTTCGTACACCTTCCATCTAATCTGGCCGGCTGCGACTCAAATGTCAGGCCACCTGGGAAAGGCAGCTGTTGGCCTGCAACGGGAGCCGCCACGGTGGGCCCTGGACCGGTCCCAGCGCACACTGTCCTGTGGTGCTCCTGACGTGGCACCTACACGGCATAAAACTGCTTTTCCGTCAAATTGTAGGACACGAGAAGCAAAATTTAAGTAAACTTTTCCATGACTTTGTCCGTGTGCATAGTTTTACTCCATAAACTGAAGAAAATGCTCAATGTAACTCATTCGGCATCATGCAGAGGTGTCTGAATGTACTGCTTTAAGGCAGAAGCAACAGACTAATCTCTTGTGCACACTAGAAGATAATCGGGCTGATTTCAGGACTGAATCGCCCACAATCACGGGGATCTTACCGATTAGGGGCTGATTGGAAATTGTTACCTGGCCAAATATCCCTAAAGTGTAAGAGGTTTACAGACATAATCTTAATCTTAATCTGTGCCTTCACAATTTTTGAAATCTAAATATCCATCATATTCGATGATTACGATTTGAATTTGGGGCAACTCATATAGTCTGTCATGATTTTAAAATCAGTGAGAAGGTTTACTGAAGGCTGCGGGGCGACGTGGGGTCCAGTGGCTGTTGTGGCTGCTGGGTTTTCAAGAGAACACTTCATCTTTGTGTTGACAGACGTGTTCGCACACATGCATGCATCCACAAAAGAGCATATAGGTGTCCAGCTAACAGTTAAGTGCACACACAAACACACGCGTCTCCCCCACATAATTATTCAGATTCATCAGCGATCATTAGTGTCACCGTTCTCTTCATCGTCGCCATCATCGCCGCCATCCTCCTGCCCGTTCACAATGTGCAGCGCAGCAGGTTATAAATCTTAAAGTGAAGCACAAATTACAGCAGGTACACGAGTCTATCATTTGCCCGTGGAGGAAGGAAGGAGGGCCAGCAAATGAGAGGAGCGATTTTCATCAATGCATCACCAGATAAAGATCCATCTGGATCCACTGAAAGGAGGAGGTGGGTGGGGTGGGGTGGGGGGGCAGCTTTTGACATCAATGCGTGGCCATTGATTGTGCGTCCCATTACCAGTATATGATCCAATCTAAAAAGGGAGAAGAGGAGAAAACGCTGCGAGCGGGGGCCTTTCTGCTGCCCCGCCATCAAATAAGGAAGACATCCCCCCTTTAATCACTCAGGGATGATTTGGGAAGGAATCCAAACATGAACACAGAGCCGTGCTCGGGAGAAAAGCTGAGATTTGTTTGGGGGTATTGAAAAAAAAAGAAAGAGAGAGAAGGGGAGAAAGAACGGAAAAGAAAGAAAACACACTGACAAGGCCTCCCCTACAAATACTTGGTCCGCTCCGTGGGGAAATAGGAGCAGAAAGGTAGCAATCAATATTGAAACACAGAAATTAAGCATTTAAATCGGTAATTAGGGAGCAGGCACGTTTGTTTCACACCTGTACGGAGCCGAGGCTGCCAACCCCGGCGCATCTGTTTCCCTCCACCTGCCAGACACCTGGTATCATTTCAATGGCGCTTGATTGCATTCAAACGCCGAAGACTCTTTTAAGCTTCTTAGTGAATCCCCCTCCTCTCCCTCACTGCCGCCACCCCCCCCCACCCCCCTGCATTATTTTGTATTTATTTGTATCTGTTCATTCCAATGCAGGTGCCTCGCAGTAATACTCAAGTGTGCCATACATGAGTGATTCTTTTATGCCTCAGTTCCTGCATTTGTCATTTTGGCGAAAGCAAGAGGATTAGGGGTTTGGATGTGTACCTCCTTTTTTTTTTTTTTTCTTTCTTTCTTTCTTTCTCCTCTCTCCCTCTCTCCGTCTCGTTCTCTCTCTCGCACACTTTTAACAACATCCTCCCCGAATAATTTGCATAACAAATTCTTTAACCCTACGGTGGTCAGAGAGGACTGTCAAATCCTCTCGGTTTGCTCTGTGTGTGCATCAGACCTGTGACTGCTGACTTAGTTCCATCACAGTAGATATAAAAAAACTCAAAACATGAAAGAGGTTAATATTGAACTGTAGCTTTTTTCTTTCTGTTTCTAGTTTTTTGTGTGTCAATTCGTTTTTTTTTTTACAAAGTATGCATTATAATTATTCAGAAGGAAACAAATATCTGTTATTGTCAGCTGGTTTTAGTAGCACAAGCCTTTTTATTCTTCACTTTTGGTTGCTTCAACCCATAGACTGTAAACAAAGATGGACGCTGCCTCGCTCACTATCAAGAAATTAAGCCAAACTATCCTGGATACGAATGCTGCCATCTTGGAGCCAGAGCCACGGTAGCAAGATTCTACTGATACATACTCCCGACCAATCGTGAGTGAGCCTCAGCTGTCAATCATGACGTTTCTTCCTGTTTTGTAACATCAAAAAACACTTGGATGTACATCACCCTGATAAAATCTACCAAAATGACAGAAACCATCTTTGAAACTATTTTTTTTAGACGTGTACTTTGACTTTAGAATTTGGCCAATGTCCCAGCCACTAACACGGAGGAAGGTGGGTGTATAACCTATACTGCAGCCAGCCACTAGATGGCGATCGAGACAGTTTGGCTTTATTTTGGGGAGATGTCGTCCATTGATAAAAAATGTGAAAAGATGTTTTTTTACACGATAGCGCTTCGATTTCAATTTTGAAATAAATTCTTCTGACATTTTTGCCTCCCTTTTTGCCGCCTTTGAAAAACAGTTTATCACTAAAGCGCAATGAATCATGGGATATGTATGGACCCAGTGGAGCCTCCATTGCTCGGGGCTGGAATGACACATTTGTCAGCTGCATTTGGAGGCCCCCCCCCCCCGAATTGAGACACAGCTACTGATAGTGATATTTGCTGTCTGTATCACAGGATGTTTAAGAAAATACCCACCTAACACCTTAAATATTTCTTTTTTGAGTTTTAATTTATGATTTGGTTTGTATTCATCAATAACATGGCTTCATGTCAACCACATTTTAGCAACAGTAAATGTGAAATTGAGTCGCAGCCATTTTGAATCAACGTTAAGCACTATTTTAGTTGCAGGTTAGACCACAATATGATGCAGATACAGTTCAATTTGCAAGTAGAGTAAAAATCATCAATCAGAAACACTGGGCCTGCACTGAGTCCTGATACAACTGCCATGTCACGGTTCTGATGTGGATGATGAATAAATATCAAGAGCAATCAGGACATCAAGAGTGATGTTGCATTTCATAGTCGTGTGGTGTAATAATGTACGAGACAATGTGGTGGAACAAACACAGTGCATCAGTGTTTCTCGTAGCCAACCGTGGTTAAAGCTACATCCGGCTGTAACTTTTTCCAGTATTTTTTTGTTTCGAATATGCTGGAAAACAAAACCTTCACGGCTCTAAATCGTCACATGACTCTCACTCATAGGTGAATGAACACAAGTAGCTGTGTCATAAGTTGCAGTGCAGGCAATGTTCAAGCTCAATCGTTGCCATGTTTCTATTTAAATAAAATAACTGTAAGATGAGGGAGAGATGAATGAAAGGATATTTTGCTGCCTTTTTATCTTTACTAGTTATGTAGTTAAATTATTTGTGCCACTCAAAAGATACCAGCAGCTACAAGTGACTTCTAAAATGCAATATTTTCTTGAGTTTTAGTAAGAGGTCAGTAATGTCTTAAGAATGTATATGAGCCTGAGAAATTTAGGAAATCACTTCCTTGAACAACCTAATTTTCAGTTTCAGTTAAGCTCCAATCCACTTAATTATCTGAATACTCAGAAACATTTGAATATAGTCATATTTCTTCTTTTTTAAAGGAGGCCTTTTTGCTCCTGTAGCAGTTACGAGGACGTTTTTAGTGAGTCCTTATTATGAATATTGCTTCACAAACTGCAGGTAATGGTATTCATTCCCCCAAATGGCTGCAAAGCGGAACAGATTCTCTTTTATTCACGCACTCAATCCATTTGGAATTTCAAGGCCCGAAACAAACCCAGGCCACCTGAGTCACCCTGACCCCCTTTCCCCAGCCACACAGATAGCAGAAAGTCAACCGGGGACTTCAGATGAAACTTGGCCGCCGGCTGCACCATGTGCAAGTGTTGCGAATTTCTAGAATTCCCTCACTTTTCTCCCCCCCCCCTCCCGCCCCATCCCTGGAAACTAATGGGATCATTCTGATTCGGTTACGGAGATTCAACAGTTAGAGAGCCACCATCTGGGTTTCTGTTAACCTGAGTCAGATGTGAGCCTGTCGCTACTGCAAGGTAGAGCAGCTTGGTTAATGATTCTTAATCTTTTCTTTAATTAAATTGTGCAGCCAACCTGAAAAATCTATCTTAATGCAAATGAGGAACTCCTTTTTTTGGCATTTGCTTACCGTAATGCACTAATAAGGTTAATTTAATAAAAATCTGTTCCACTTTTTAGAGATAATTGCGTGTTTTCTTGATCTATTTCGCACAGAGCGGGCAGAAATGTTTGTTTGTGGGAAATTGGTAAGGGAGGGAAGCAGGAGCTCGCGGGGGTGAGACAGGGAAGACAGACCTGCCGTGGATAATAGTATCTGTGCGGACTGAAAATCCATTTAGCTCCACAGCGGTGTGCCACTTTCAATCCACAGTGACAGTTCCTGTCATAGAATTAAAAGAAGTAGATGTGTGTTCACTGCAAAGGTGGAAGGTCAGGATGGAAAAACAAGCGGAGGTTTCATTTCTCTATTTTGATGCAGATCCAAATAAAAATCTGGATCTAGATCTTTAAAAGTGGTGTCATAAGGGGACTGTTGGGTCTCGGTGGAGGTATATGCGCAGTAATGAGAGCCATTCTAGTTGAAGATGCATTTTATTAAGATAATCTCATAATATAAAATGAATAGTGAGTAATGATCAAAAGGAAAATTATCCAGAAATCGAATATTTAGATAATGCTGGCAAACAGAAGCCTTCAAGAGGTAAGAGGAGAGGGATTTGTTCGAACCTAACCACAAAACATTCTCAGTAAAACTCGTCCAAGCCTGTAAACCGACACAAAAACATGCTCCGTGTGTAAAGAGAGAAACAACTCCGGTTGGGATAGAAAGCTGATGTATCATCCAAACAATGCTCCAAGTATGTAATGCAGCAAAAGAAGGTAAATAAGGCAGTAAACTGGAACGAGCAGCTATTGCTTTATGACACACAGTATATGAAAGCTCAGGCTCATTTGGCAAAACGCACGTTTTTAATGAAATATTCACAGACCTCATGCTTAAGGTACAGAACCTAATCTGAATGTGTTTAATTATTTATATTTACGGCACAACTGATGCCTGATCCTTCCAGCGCGAGGAGACCCTCTAGCTCTGCGGCTCTAAATTAACACCGCTCACTAGTCGTCCAAATACACTGGAAATAACCGGCGTGCACCAACTCTACAAATCTGCTTGACACAGAATAATGCTTTCATGCACTAAGGTGGAACAGGTAGAACAAGGCCTCTAAATATATATAGGATCATTTGTAATCAGACATCAGAAGCAGAGTTGTTTCATGAAAAGAGAGAGCATGTTCCAACTTTGATTTAAAATGTCAGTCTCCTGATGCAGTGATTAAAGCCTTGTTGAGGTATGGCATGGTTGGAAATCTGTCTATTGGGAAATTATGAGAGGAAACATGAATATGGTAGGACTGGGAAATGGTAAAAAAAATAAGGCATAATGTATTCTCTTTTATTTTTTTTAGTAGATTTAGATCTAAGTTCATTTATCATCTTGTTTCTGGGTAAATTCCTGGAGCTGCTAATGGCTGATGCCACAAGGAGAAAAATAAGTTTGATGTTGTTACCTTTGCCGAGGAGGGTATATTTTCATTAGTGTGTGTCTGTCCATTTGCAGGATGACTCAAAAAATGACTGGATTCGTTAACGTGTTTGTGAATTTAAAGTAATAATGCAGAAATCCAGATGAAACAGAAATGTAGGCATGTCTGGAGAACTACAAAGTGAAATTGGGTGCAGATCCAAATAAGAAGAAGAATTATATGAATAAAAGGAAGTGTTATTAAGATGGTGATCTTCATTCCATTACTGTACAGTTACTGTATACTAGCAAATATTTCTTTCAACTTTTCCAGAGAATGGATATAAGCAGTTTACAGAAGATATCTGTATACATATATGTATCTGATGAAATACAAGTATACAATATGGTGATTAAGTGGCACAGGTATGTGCTAACAGAGTGCCAGTCTTCTTTTAATTCTTATTTAAAGGAAAATATAATACTTTTTCCTAACACCTCTAGCATTGTTTGGTGAAATCCCTTTTTAAAAGAGCAATGAATTAACTAAAACAAAGTAACAAGGGACATGGAACAAAGAAACATGTTTTATAGTTTAGTTTTTACTCAAAGTTAGAAATTGTTTGAGATGCATTCTGCATTAAAGAGAAAGAAATGGGGTGTTCTGGGCCCTGATGTGCCAAAGTTGCCTCACTTGAACACCATCTGCCTTATGGCAGTTTTAATTGGACTTTCAAATAAATCTGTTTGTACAGCATGAAGTGAATTAAATAGCACAAAAGATTTTCTTTTTGTTTTTCTGGCATTCGTAGTTAAACATTCAAATGAATAACTGGCTTATTTGCGAAGGATTGCACCGACTGCGTTGAACCCACAGTTACACATTTTTGTGCATCTGTGAAAAATAGACTCTGTGAAGTTGGAGTTTGCAGCGGGCTCGTAAAAAAAAAAGTCATTAATTAGATTACATTAGCTGCAAAGGCTTAGGAGGGATTAATGTCGAAAAACGTGTGCACTCAGAAGCAAAAAGATAGTGTACCTGGGTGTGCTTCAAACCTGATTAGCTCTCGCAGCAATGAGCTACAAGGGGTTTGACGGCTCACATCTTGTTGTCTACCTGGCAGTTTGCAAGTAATCTCTCTATTGTGCTTGTGGGAGGAAGGTAGATTTAGACATCGGTGTGTATTTCTCAGCTGTCTGCGGAATACACACACTCGCAGTTCTCTTTCCCCCCCCCCCTTTTTTCTCATTTCTCTTTCTTCCTCGTCTCATACTTCAGCTCCGTGCACATGAGGCCTGCCCCCTCCGCTGTGCCTGGCAGCAGCTTATCCAGGAGGTGTGTGTGTGTGTGTGTGTATCTGTGTACGCCGCAATCAAGGTACGTGTATGACACATTTCCAAAACCAGCTGTAATAGGTGAATCACTGCAGCATATCCCAGCATCCTCCCAGGTGGCCGCCCGCACTGGCAATGGCGGCAGGAGGCTTGTGTCAAGAGACATAAGCTGGAGGAGAGCGTGTCAGAGGCTCCTCGTCATTGTTGGCGTTGTCCAGGGCGACAGCTCTCCGGCGGATGGAAGAAGACATCCGTCAATGTCTCTTTGGCGCCTGATTCCTGTGCTGCTGGGAATACGGATGGCACGGTCAGGCACGAGTACATCTTCAAGTCAAATGGAAAGAAATATCCAAAGAGGTAAGAAAAGGATGGGGGGGGGGGGTTCAGGGTGAGGGAGAATTACAGAGAGAAGATGAAGCCCCCTCCTCTCTCAGTGGAACCGGTAAAAATATTATCATACCACGTGTCATAAAGTGCAATCCACACGGTAACTTGACGGCCCGTGATGTCAGACAGGCTAGCTAACAAGTCTGACAATTGAAAGTCGAGGTGAGCCTTCTGGGAGTCGGCGGAGGAAAAGAAAAAAGGGCCTGCTGGCTAAGTGTGCTCAACTCCCACCTGCCACACGCGCATGGGAGAGACGCGCACGCACACACATGCGCCCGCTCTCACTCTTCCTCCTCATCCTCTTCCTTTAACAGTGAATAAAATTGACTCTCTCTTGCGGTGTGGCAAGCAAAGGTGCGGAAGCCGGTAGCATCACCTAAGCGGAGGCGTGCTGATCACACCTTCGGTTAATGAGCTCCTTAGAAGGTCTAAAATAGCAGACCCCCCTCTCCCCCCCAACCCCCCCACCCAATCCTCCCGCAGTTCTCCTGTACCTATACGCATCTCCTCGCTCAGACTCACTCATTTGCGGCGCCGGCTGTCAAGGGGTGAAGTGGAGTGAAGGTGGCAGTCGAGTCGATGCAGGAAAGTTTGGGTTCTAATGAAGAGGGAAGGTGATTTACTGACGAGGGGATCACTACATGGAACACGTTTCAGAAGCACGAGGAGGACTGGGAAGGCAAAATACACAACGATAAGCACCTGCAACAAGAAAGATTGGCTACTTAATATGTACAATATGTACAATCTACATTTAAAAAAATCACAAACACCTGTCCAGACGGATTCTTTAATTCCCTTTTGAGATTTTAAACCTTAACGGTCTGCTGACTTTCTTTTGGCTGCTGCAACAAGTCCTCTCTCCTGAATAAAAACAAGCTGTCGATGCTTCAGTGTTTTCTGTTTTCTAGGCAACTTAAAGTACTGAGTTAGCCGACTCAAAGATAAGATATGTACTTGGCTCAGGGTTAGAGAAAGATCTTGGTCATGATCACGAAGTGTTAATCAAATCCTTAACTGTGTACACACCCGTGAATTAAAGTCAAATGAGGTGAGTCGTTTATCTCGTGAGCAACCTATTATGAGTGAAGGTAAGACTACAACAGTGATTAAACTGTACACAAACACATACACTTAAATACATTTGGGTATTACCCATAATGCAAAGTCTGTCAATAATTAATCCAGGAATACCTGCTCTCAACATGTGTAATCCTTTCAGGATTATATTGGGGGGGAAATGCTGTCGCTGCTATGACAGGTGTTCCTGCATTAGCATCTATTAAAAACAGATTATATGGCAGTTGCTCTCATTTTGGCGGCTGACACGGAGGAAAATGTTGTTGGCGGCGAGGCGGTTGCACAACACATACGAACCCGCCTCTCTAATCACAGACAGCTATTATCTAAATGTTTTTTTAAACCTTTATTTATCCGAGGAAGGTTTGCTGAGTTTGCACATCCCAACGCTGCGGCGTCCTGCTTTGCATTCGCACACATTTGGAACGTGCGAGCCGCCCAGTGCAGTGGGTCTTTGTGTGTTGGACACTGAGCATTAACAGGTGTGTAGCTGTCTTTATGTCCATAGAGGAGGTGATGTTTTCATTGCTGTTCGTCTTTTAGCATGAATTTTAGTAAAAATGTCAAACAAATGCCAAATCTCTTAGTGTTAAAGAAAGTAATAAAAACTTTCTGGATCTGCCCCTTTATTTAAATATCCCATCCCTCTACTTCCTTTACCTTTCTTGTACCATTCAAACTTAATTCCCATATAAAAAGAAGATGACACTACCTTGACTGCACTATTTCTTAGTTACCAGCATTAATTGAAAAGGATTCTCTTGTTTCTAAATCAAAAGAATGTGAGCTCTTTGTAATCAGCTCACAATATGAGTTTCAGACAAATGCTTTAAAGTCAGTTCATGGAGAATTTAACTGCCTGACCATGTGATCAGCCCTCCCCCCCCCCACCCCCCACCACCCACCTCTTCCTCCAGCTGCAGTAATGGCCGGCAGGTCACACATGCACACGGGGAAAAAAAAGGAAGTGCTAACGTTCAGTCACAGATGCGAGCCCATATAATGAGGCCCAGTAAGAAGACGCCATAATATCCTTGCTAATAAGGTATAATCGTCTCATTGTAATCAAGTTACGTGCAATTTATGAGGGTTAGGCAATGGGCCTTTTGACTCGAGATGCCTTTTTCTTTTTTTCTCTTCAGGATGTTGGTCTCCAGGCCTGAGAGTGAGCATTGTTCAAGGGCTGAGGACACACAACACATGTGTGGTTGAGAATCTGACTTGATGTTTGAGGCACTGCAGCAAGAGAAGATTATGTTTTGCTGGGTTTTTTAAAAAGGTTGAGTCTTACTATATTTGTTTCTGGATATAAACATAGGAAAAGGGTAATTTACACAACCTAGGAAGAGCACTAAAAGATATGCTAAATCATATATATGGTCAAATCGGATAATATAGTCCTTTAAAACAAGTTCAAATATGTTAATGACAAAAATAAAAACATTTAATGCAGCTTATACAAAAGGAGAGTGATGCCTTTAGGCCAGTCCAGAGTACCAGACTCATTTACTGAGCTGTTTCTCTATGCGATTCCTGGTTGTGCAAGTTTCCCACATTTATCCAAAGATAAATCCTGAAAGAAAATGATATATAAAGTTGTCAAGCTCTGCTAAAATGCACAAAATGACACTTCTGAATCCTGCAAAGACAGTTCTCTTGTCTGCTGGAGATTAAAACGGTGCTGTAACAGTATACGTTTGACTGTTTGTGTATATTTGAGCTGATGTAGTTAAGAATGGCCATTTGCTCCTTCTCACATAGGTCGACCGCCTGCAACAGAAGGAGTGTATGAAAAGATGTAACCTGCAACACTTTGTGAGACCTGCAGCAAAGTAACCCGACTCACCTTATTGCACCAAATGTCTTTTTCTACGTATGAAGCTCTGCTCGTACCCCAGTAATTGCATTCCTGAGCCAAACACCCACCCATCGGTGATTTGACACCGTCTGTTTGATGCACCATGCGTTCGTGTATGCACATAAATGTGTGTTTGCGCTGCCTGGAACATATTACCGCCGGTGAGCTCAACCTGCCCGCGATTGTACTAATAAAGGCTGCGTTGGTTTCGGCTCAGCCTCGACGGTGGACGGCACCAATTACGTAAAACGAACGGAACGCAAAGGGGTCGTCTTCCGCAGTCTCACTGACACCCGCTTTGAACTCCCCCCCCCAACTTCAAAAGGGTTACGGACTGGTTCGAAAAAAGGAGAGGGAAAAAGAGAAATGTATCCGTCAAATCACCGATAACTAAACATTGACATTTTGATGCCTTTGAAACACGCACTGTTGCCTGAAAACCTGCGGATACAGGACGGCAACAACAAAGTGGCTCCATTATGATAAAAAGCCTCCGTGCTAAACCGCGGATTGTCGCTTGATCGACTAGACGAGTTGCATAAGATTTGCCGACAATCAAATGGACACTGCGTGCGCACGTGTGTAAATCAGGTGCTGTGCGTTTTCCGCTGCTGGAGGAGCCGTGCATCGGGAGAGCCTCGCACAAAGAGAAAGTTGGCAGCGCGGTGGAGTCTGAGTGGGTGAGCACCGTGCTGAGACAGCTCATCAATCAGCCCCTTTCGAAACACCTTTCCCCCCCTCCCCCCCTCCCTCCCTCTTCCTGTAAGTGCTCTACGATGCACAGCGGCCGCCAGGAGTCCGCAGGAAGCCACCGGGTGAGGATTCAGCAAACCTATTTTTTCCCTTTTAATTTGAGCAATTGCTGCAAGTATTGATTGAGCGAAAGCACAATGCAGTTACAGGAGAGGTGGGGAGAGGAGCGCCGAGGGGGCCCGGGCTCCGTTAATGCAGCTCCAACAGGGGAATCAAATGCTCCCTCTTGTTTTAAGCGCTCCTCCACCCTGGCTGCACAAGGCAGCGGTGCCGAGCGGGTCGATAGTGCTGATTAAACGGCACATATCCCAGTCATCAATATTATACACACTCTATTTGTGGGACACCGATGTTCAAGTCACATTACTGGGGGAAGTGGATACATACAGCGGAGACATAGGCAGTGTAGTGCAGCTGCGCGGGGGCCTGACAGTCTCACCGTGATCCCGTGGCAAAGAGATGGCGACGGCACAACTGCAAAATGGTGTAGAGCTGCAATCACTTATCTTGTTGATCACAGCTCAGATTAAATAAACCGCAGCACGAGCAGAATGTTGATCACTTTGGCTGATTTTGTCGTTTTTTAACCGAGTCAATCTGAACCTGCAACATTTTCGAACTGAGTGTAGGTAGATATTTTTCGAATTTTTATTTCAAATTCTTGTATTTAATTTGCTTTGAGGGTCAAAGAATATGTTGGAGTCTGTTAATTCACTTCATTATAAGGAAGGAAATGACCTCAGAGATCAGTAAACTTAAAAACTGGTGAAGCTTGAGAGACGTTTGCTCTAAAATGTCACTGCAGAGGAGTTTCCAGTTTAAAAACTAAACCTTGTGTCCTTACAAATATAAATTTCAACTAAAGAAAACAATTTCCTCGCTGATAACCGCCCACAATGTTTTTGATCAAAAAATCTGATATGTTGTTCTTCCTCTTCTATTGCTGGTAGATTAATGGGAAATTCACAAAACATCCCAACAAATGCTGGTTGATCAGAGTAAAATTTACAACATCAGATCATTATAAACTGAACTACAGCACCTACAAATGTCAGAGCATCCAAAACTGAAGGGGTCACGATGTACAAGCATCTGATAGCAGCCAGTGCAATATTTTATTTGGACATAATTCTTGAGGGATAAATCAAACAACAAGTTGATGAGTTACCAAACTGTATTATATCTGTTGACAGCTCTGGAAAACAGTAGAGAGCTTCCTCAGCAAAGCAAAAATAAATACAGCCCCTTCAACCGCTTACTTTCCTGGGAAGCACCATGTTTGAAGTCCAACAGCTTTGCTTAAATAATTGTCAGACTGAAATCAATATTATAATCATAAGTAGATCACAAATCCAAAAGGCCTGTGATCAGATGGTATTACACACATTTCATCCAATCACATAAAACTATTCTGACTGTGTATTTGTGTTCTCGTCTGTGCTCTTCCTCCTCAAAGGGTTTCTACGACTCACTACCACCTCTTAGTTAAAACCAGGCACGTTTAATAAACTCAGATTATGTTTCAAACCCTTTTCCAATGCGCCGAATGCACTGTAGGTTTGAATCGGAGCACTTAACGTCCAATAAACACGTTTCAAATATTAGATGGATTCATCACTGTGAGTCCACAATGTCTAACAGCAAAAGATGAATCTGCACTTCCACAAGGGACTGCTACACTTCAGCAGGAACAAACACAAACCTATCCCCCAACACACACACACACACACAGACGCACACACACAGATATGTGAGTGTTGGACAGTCGATAACGCTACCGCATGATAATCGATTGCCATTTGTAACAGCAGGATAGGCAGAGGGGTCCGATCAGTGCAAATTATTGTCACCGCATGCTGTCGTGCTGTGCAGTCAGCCAGCCGGCATAGCGGAGCAAGATAAATGACAAAAGAGTCACGGGAGCAAGATAGCAGTTAGTCATACCTGGTAGTGCAGGGGAACTCGACAGGGGGGCGCACATCAATACGACGGGGGGAGGGCGGAGGGGGGCGTGAGGGGAGAGGAGGGAGGAAGGAGGATAAGGGGATGAGCCAGGGACGAATTAAAATACAGTAAACGACAGGTTTCATGATAGTCAGGGCGAGTAACGCTTTGCCTGTACGCTTGGTTTTCCCTTTCTTTTCTCTGAGAAAGAGACTGTATGAGTGTGAGAGATACACAAACTTCAGAGAATTTACATTTCCTTGAAAACACACTTGATCTCGACGTTTTGGTCGCCGGCCTACCCCAAACAAATATACCCGTACTTGACTTCCACTTCAAATGTATTTTTATAGAGTTGATACTTTGCTAACAAGACACACTCATGGATTCTGCTCTCCAGCACATCCTGTGCAAAAACAACGTGTCACTACTTTTGTTACAAATGTATTTTACACGTGTTTTCCGCGACATATACGCGCATTCATTTTCTGTACTGGTGGATTTGCGGATCTGCTTTGAAGCAGTTTTGCACTTACTGCAGGTTCCCCCACTCGGGATTAAATTCCTCAACTGCAAATCCTGTATGCTACAGATTTATTTAGAGCTACATTTATTCCAATACCGCAAACAGCAAAGCGACAAGATCAAAATCCAAGCAAAGAGCAACAATTGCTTTGCGGCCCAACGACGAGGACACCTCTCAAGAAGTCAGCAGTGTTGCATCAAGCAGCCCCATTGATTTCAAAATGGGGAAACGGAAGGCTCTCATTGATTGGCGATGCTCGGGGTCTTATTAAACAACTATGACTGTCCCTAAAGCAAACGTTGGGGACAACTTACCTAACATCTGACTAGACTCCATTGATTTTTCTTCTTCCTAGGTTGTGTTTGCATGTCCCCTGCACCGCTCGCTGATGCCGCGGCGGCATTGGAGCTGAGCGGCGTCGGCCGCGGCAGCTGTAATTTGTGATAGCCGAACAGGCGTTCCTCTGGGTCAATACTGTATCTTGTGCAGAAGCCGGCTAATAGGAATAAACATTTCACCTTTGTCTAAACAATCGAGTCATGCGAATTCCCCGTAGTGCTGCGGGGTCAATGGGTGACGCAGTTGGGTAACAGGGCTCCTGTTTTAAATGGCTCTCTTACAGAAAAGCCTATTACAAATCAATGGGAAGTCATTTTTACCGGCGAGGCGGTGTCAAGTGAGGTGACTCAGGTGCAACTTTAATTGTTGCTGTTGGAATGGTCCGAAGTAATGGCTGCGGGGAAATCTATGAAATGTGTGTGTTTGTAGCTGGGCTCCATGGTGGGTACGCTATGGGACAAGGAGACGGAAAGGGACGTCATGGCAGAGAAGACCGGTGCCTATGAAAATAATCTACTACCGGGTATTGATGTTTGATGTAGACTTTCAAGTCTGAGGAAACTTCATATTCAGAGAAATTGATACTTTCAAGCTGGAACACAACTTTAAAAAAGGTTTCTTCAAAACTTCACTTCTGAGTCTGTTAAAGTGATCAAGACTTTAATCATTTATATATAAGTAAACAATATTCACACTGGACAAATTCTGCACAACTCTGGATTATCCTCAGTAACAACGCGAGGAGACATATTCTGCTCATAAACAGGTTCATATTCATAATTTAAGGATGAAGGTTTCATGCTCTAATGTTCAGAAAACACAGCACTTTCATCATACTCTCCAATGTTAGAGCTGAAGCAAAAAAAAAGTCATATGTCCTCTTTAACTTTTCCCTTTATATTGTCCTTGATTTCTTCAATACCTGTGAAAAGTACAATATACATCAAGTCGAGTCACGATTATGACTATATTTGGTTTTCTCGTTGGACTCTGCTGTGTCTGGGCATCATATCATAAACTCCAAACATACTGTATCAGCAAGTATAAATATCTACATATGAATTTGTATTTGCAGGACACCGAGTTGTAAGATGACATGTCTCCCTGACTCCTGATAAAATTACACCCTCCATTAACTCAATGCTCAAGAGAATGTTGTCTTTAATTTTTAGGAGAGAGGAAATCAGTTTATATTTCCCCTTTACTGTACAAAGATTCTGGGGTCAGGATTTAAACAAGCAATGTCAAGGTCCTTTGGGACTCTTAGAGGGAAGTTGGGATCGAGGCGTATAATTAGAACCGGTGCTATCTGTGTCTGAACCTCACCATTTCTACATTTCCGTTGATTATCCCAAACACGGAGGTGCCGCGGAACTTCTGTCAGAGTGCGAGCGATGCAGAGAAAGTGGGCTGGGGAAAAAAAACGAGAAGCAGCCGGCTCTACTGAGGGAGCACATTTCATCTGAGGGCCAAAGAGTCAGCGGAGAGTGAAATGACTGTTTGACTCTATTCCATCCTTCCCTCTTAAGTCACACAAAGCGCAGCAACTCCCAACCAACTGTGAGGTATTGTATAATCGCCGTGTAGCTCTTAAGAGGCCAGGGAAGGAAATCGTTGTGGAAGGAAGTGCAGAGCGTTAGTGTACGTTCAGGGGCACAGTGGGAGTCAAATTGAGTAGGGGTGGACTGGAGAGCTGTCGGTCAACCAGCACGGTTCTGCAGAGGTGAAAAACTCCAGTCTGCTAACAAGCAGGTTTGAAATGTGCTGCAAATAGATGGAAATATGGGTTCAGATTTCTAATATGAACACGTTTAAGATGTTACAGTGATTGACCTTTGCAGAAAAAAGTGGAGTGGTATTATATTCAATCTAATAAACTGACAAGACTATTTACAATGAATTTTATTAGCTTCAATTTCATCATGTAGAAATTAAGTGCGTTTACTTTTTTAGGCTTTTTTTTTTATACGGTGAGGGCCTTGCTGGAAAATCTGTAGTTTAAAACTAGATTAGCTTTTAGTTATAAACGGTTTTCAATAAAGTATTTTCTCAATCAGATTATGCTCTTCTACATAGAGGTACACTATATACAGGTATATATTAAGACATGATCATTTAAATTTGATTTTTTAAATGGTTTTATGAAGTTTTTTAAATAATTTTGGACACTAACAATACTTCAAATTGCTTCCCTGTCCTGTTTTTTCTCTTCTGTAGTAAAAAAATCATGACGATTCATATTTACTGACACACAAAAATTCTCACCTGAAGCCATGACAACTACACAGGGGGATGATCTGTGCTCTAACACACTAAGACAATTGTCGATTCTATGTTTATGACTTGTGTAGCAACATTTCAGTTTTTTTTCTACCTGCATTTAACAAGCTGGGAGGCAATTTCCACGTGCGCTTTCTCATCACGAAGTCAGGACTCATCCATCCTCAGCGGAAAAAGGTCACACAAACGTTTTTACAACCTGGACAATTAAAGTTCAGCTCCTTCCGTGCTCTGCCACCTGTATCAAACCAGTTATTAGCTCCGACACTAATGGTGTCAGATCATTTTGTGGCCGAGACGACTCTATCCATGGATGAAATGCTGATTCTATACAACCCGTCTGATCAATCACGCTCTCGAGGGCGATCAAAGGTCAGACCAAAGGCTGTGTTTGATGTCAAACTCGTGGCCTGTTAAGTCCTCGCGGCCACAAGTGATTTCGCAAAACGGGGCCGACGCAAAGGGCAAAGCGGGGAGACATGAATACGTTTTATGAGTGGCAAACACACATTTAATCTCTGTTTTCACAAGAGCAAACGGCGACGACAAAGCACTGCCAATTAGCAGATGAAAATTCATCAGCAGGGGCGGCCGAGCTGGACAGGGGTCATGCTGCTATTGCTCTTCCATGGCTAGTGACCATAAAGTGCACGATGATCGCTGCCATAGCAACGACAGGCTTGAACGTATATGAGCGGACGAGGGCATAGTGCTGCAGGCGGGGAAAAAAATAAAAAGCTGTCCACATCGGCTCATTATGCTCTGCTAATTTCCTGTTTAATGTAATGTATAACTCATGATATTGCAAATGATAACATAGACAGTGTGGATTCAGTACAGAGAGAAATCATATTTAAAGTGTGTTATCAAGGCTTTTTGTGGATATAAACATTCTGCAAAGTCAAAGAGGCCAAAGACTGTGGTAAAGGGATTTCCTTTCTCATAGTGATGTCACATGACACGCGCTGGACGCAGTTGGCCAGTCACTACAGAGCGGGCCAGCTGGCCTATCAGAGCAGGAGGGGGGGGTAGCCTGAAAGAGACAGGGGCTAAAACCAAGTGCTGAATTTGCCTCCTTTAAAACATACAAACTTCAATCTCCAAAAAAGGTCACATTTCTGAAGTTGGTACCATTTCAATGATTACAGGTAACAAACTGAAGTTTCCCTCAATCAAGGAGGTAAATTATTCCTATCAGTGAAATAGAAAATATATAAATGTAACCAAACTCAAGTCTGATTTAAATGTCACATGATCTTGCAAGTTTGTACTTAAATACCCCATCATCACCACGTGTGACTTTGAATGCAAGCTGCAACAATGCATGTTACTAAATCTATGTTCTAAACACTTTGTGTTCCAGGCCACAGTATTTACTTCATATCATTTACTGCACCATTTCAACTCACTACACAGAACAACATTCTCCAGAAAGTTCCATTCCCCTCTGATGGCTTGGTCGATAAATTCTCACTGGAAACCACAAAAGGAGTTTTCCTCCTAATTTCAGTTCAGGGGATTTTAACCACATGGCCTCTTATTTGTTTAGTTTTTAAAAAATAATAAGAATGTGGTTTCAAATTTAGTCAAGGCAGAAACTAACAAACATTGCCCTGTCCTTCCATTTAAAAGAAATCAAAAAGTGATAATACATCTTTAAATTTGGAAGCAGGCATGATACTAATTTTCTGAAAACAAGTAACTAATAAAACCACAGTCTTAGTAGTCTGAATTTTCTCTCTTCATTGAAATCAACCTTTCTAAGTAACTTTTAAAAAGGCCTTCTCCACGAACACGTCTTATATGAGCAGATTTATCATCTCCTGTGCAGCACCTGTGCCGCACGCGGGGCAGATGACACCATATTGGATTGATGCACTTGACTTGTTTCAGCGAAGGTACTTCGAGGACAAACAGTTAAACACACTGATTCATCTCCAGCCAAGCGCGCCGGCACACACAGCTGTGCCGTCCGGCGAGCTTATGGCGTCGTCATCATACTTCAATTATGAAAAGAAACATACGAAAATGGAAATTGTGCCTGAGGATGTGAACCAGGAGGTCGGTCGGTTGGATCTGCACTCGTTCTTTGAGGAACTTCGTCTGTAAATACATTTTGTTCCAGTGAGAAACAGTGAACCTGTCCACCGTCATAGCAGCGGATGCAGTATATGAAACTGCAATAATAAAAAACAAACACATGCAAATGCTGCATCACTAAGTCATTGTTTATAAAATCAATATCTTACATCAATTTTCAAGTCACAAGTGCAATAACACAATGTGTAGGACACAGACTACACATCAGTAAATGAACTTGTCTACCTCTGTGGGTCTAAATGATATTGTCTAACTGGGTTGAGTAGGGCCCTGATGTATCGCCATAGGACGTGGGTCTGTGCGTCAGTACAATAATATCCAGGATGATTCATGCTGTCTGAACCCAGTCTGTTTCAGGTTAGCCATGTTTCAAATTAAGATTCAATGACCCTGTGGTCTATTTGAGACCAGGTGTAAATAAGGTTCTTTCCTGAGTCTATGTGCAATGACTACTGTGGACTGTGAAAACTGCAGACTATGGCACTATGTAATTGTTGTGGTTTAAATCTATATTGGGTTGTTTTAACAGTTTCATATAAAGTGTGCAATGTGTTCTTGTTGAATTTTATCTACAAGAAGTAGCACTCTTAATTTCTATGTATTTTTGTACAATACCATGACAATAAATGCTTTTTGGTATCTGTTATTATTCTTAAGACTGGATCGCCTTGGATAACTAATGCTTGCACATCTGTGTCTCGCAGTCTCTTCTCTGATCTGTTTTGAAGTAGGTTGAAAAGTTTGTCTGTGGGAAGAAAAAGGAAAATCTTCATCTTCAGGTCTATAATAAGCAGAAGCAGCAGTAGTTTAGTTGTAGGCACAAGAACTTAAATGTCCAAACTCATGTATATGTTTTATTTCATGATTAATGACTAAAGAGAGTATGAGGGACTATTCTTTTTCTTATTTATCTCTCCTCTGTAAAGGATTGTTAAAAATGTTGAGTGGTTCAATATAGTCGCTTGCACTGTTTGCAAGGGTCTAGTATTATTAATGTGGAGTTGTCTGTCCTTAACCCTGTTCTGATACGATCCGTCAGGAAGAAAAAAAACCCCACCAGGAATTATCCACCATATCTCCCTGAGCCAAAGGTCACGTTCAAGTATTCAGTCCCATGCAGATAAGCCCCGACTGGAATCCTTTTTTTTTCCTGCAAGGATTTATTTATTTCAACAGTTTGACTTTCTGTTCTGGGAAGAATTATTGCTGCTGCAGTGGATATTATTACATTTTGGGCAACAATTCAAGATGTAGTCCTTGGTGCTGAGCATGGAAGAGGCTGCGAGGTGGGCCGAGGGGAAAGATTCAGACACAAACGGGTTCCTCGCTCTCTCTCAATCTGACTCGATCCAACCTCCCCCTCTGCCTCTCCGGTCCCCACCATGTTAGGGCGTCATGCCCCAGAGGTGAGGTGAACGGCGGAGATCGGGACTACAAATGCAGCGCGGCAAGGCTTCATAAATCAAGCGCTCCTGCAGATTCTCATTCACGTATCGCTCCGTCTGGCTGCTTGCTACAAGCTGTAATTACACACTGGCTAGCCGTTGCACGGAGCTGAGGAATGAGCTACAACATAACGCACAATAAAGCCTGTCATATAAAGAATGGTGTAAAATAACTGGATCAACACTGCATTTTATGGTCTCCTAGTAAAATGACACTCAAATGGACAATGAGAGGGAGTAAAACCACCATTGGATATGAATGGATGGTAGAGACAGGGTTTCCCCCCCAAATCCCTGTTGTTCTTCTCTTCTGTATGTTCTCTGTCTCCTTTCTGCACCAACCCGTCATTTTGACTGTGGGATATTACTGACTAAAGCTGAATATTGTACCAGACAATTCAGACACGCTGGTTAAAGTCAGGCAGAATGAACGTGATCCGTGTGAGTGATCAGATGACAAGTTGAGGAGGTAACTGTAAATTTCAATATTACAAAAAACATCGAATCATTCACAATGTTGCAGAGAAATGTCATGTTTTGTGTTACAAAAGTTAAGAGACTTGCAGAAAACTTGCATTAACAATTATGATTGACAAGTATAGTTATTGTATGCGACTCGTTTCTCTGTGTGCTGCTGGAGAGTCAGACAAACTGAGAGGTTGTAGAGGTTTGACCCGAGCTGTTTAGCCTACGAGCTGCGAACGGCAGGATGCGAGGTTAGAGTCACATCTCAACAGGGGCTTCTGGGGAAACAGCACACTTAAACCTGACTGGGCACTTCCTGCTTTAGAGGGGGGGGGGGTGGGGGAAGAATAAAACGGAGGCCACACATGGTAATACTGTAACTCCTCTGGTGACACAGCTCTTAATGGACCAGGGGAAAGCCTGAGGAGAGCCGGGTCAGGGGATCAATCGGTATCGTGGGAAGCTTTTAAAGACTCAACTCTTATTTGAGGGTTAAAAATAGAGCCGGTCTCGCTTCTCCCATAGCGGGGAGCGCTCTGTAGGATGCATCTGGACTGATGCAACGGGCACCAGCAGTCCCATAGCTCATAAGAAATTTCCACTGGCTGATGTTCTTTCGCCGTCGCATCCCATCAAAGATGCGGCGTCCAATGCACTCCTGGTGGGATTTTATAAAAGCTCTGTAATTGACTTTATTGGTGCATCCACGTTTTCCTCATCTGCTTCTAATTCACTGTAATTTCCTACATTTCAAGGGGTGTAAACTTTAGTTTCTTCCTTTCATCTGTGGGCTCTTATGTGTAGGTGAAGAGAGCAACAGTGATAGACTGATACTGCTTTACAGACATGCACTGAAGTCTGGGATGTTCTCCTGGAATACAGCAAATGTCCAAGTCAGTCTTGCTTTTTGCATATTAGACTGTATTCTGGTAGTTTCAGGCTGTTGTTGGAGGAAAACCAAATGTGTATATTACTCCTCTGACAGTAAAAGTTGATTGCAGCTTTGCATAGAAGCCAAGAAACAAGTTTCAAAGTCAAAGTTAGGTTAAAAAAACGGTAGGTGTTTGGAAAAGCAAAAAAAGCTAAAAAATAAGAATCCCCAGGAAGAGTGGGATTCCTTGCATGACACAAGTTTGTAGCGCAATAACAGGCTACGTTACAACAACTTGTTCTGAGAGGTCTGTGAAAACAGAAGGAGCACTTCAATTAGAGGCGTTTTGCTTCCCCCCCCGTCTATGGTCGGACAGCTCTGTTTTTGAAAGATCTCTTGACAAGCAGGAGAAAGTCGGTTGTCAGACTGAACATCCCTTCCCGGAGCCCCTCCTTTGCTTTAAATACACAATGGGAATGTCAGAGTCTATGAAGCAGCGAGCCGGCACCTGAATGAATAAATCGCGGGGCGCATGTGGAATTCGTTCTCCTTAGCCATGTGTGAACAGCAGCTGAGGGCTTCACGGGTATAATAAGGGAAAAGTTGAAACTGGCTTCAAACAATGTGATCGTAGAGGTTGTTGCACCGTCTACTTAAACACTATACATTTGATTGAATATTGCACGGCTTCCATGCCCACCCTCCTTTACCCTTAGCCAGAGCTCATACTTCTCCCTGTATCCACTTGAGCACGGTTATGATTGTCAAAAGTGTTTTGCCACCAGTAGCCCTGAGCGGCATTGTGGCGCTGTCTCCGTTTGACAAAGGTGCACTTGTTCGGCTGCCGGCTCCAGCCCACCGCCCTCGTCTTGTTCTGGGCTTGGCCTATTATGTTCTGTGGCTTGGAAGCACGCTCCCCCGACAAAGCGGGGGTAAATGAAGATATTTGTTTCCACTCAGGTAGCACTACAGCACACGCCCGCTGCTGCCGCAGCTCCCTGAGACAATTAGCCGACACCTGCTCGCAGCAGATTGCTCTGGCAGATTTCTGCAGCTCCTTTGGCCTTCGACACCGCCATCTGGCCCGGGGAAGGTGTTGCACAGGTCGCCTTGCTGTGTGGCGAAGCCGCCAGCCAGTAGTGACTCGGGAAGGGAAATACACAGAGAGGAGTGCAGAAATTTGTTTTGTTTTGTGTTTTTTTTGGCCTGATTCTTTGTCTGTTTTTATATTCTTTGCTGCTTGAGGGATATATCATTCAATTTACTGTACGTAAAATATTGCCTTTCAATAGCTGCGTTATATATATACTCTTAATTTCTCCCTCTTTCTTCTTTCTCGTTGATCTTTTGTTTCTGCTTCTCTATTTTCGGAGTTAAGAATTGATTTAAAGTGGTTGGAGGCAGGAGGGAAACGCGGATGTTAATGCTAATGAGCGCTGCACGCTCACACGCTGCCTGTCCTCCTTGGCCTCACCTTTTTTTCCTTTCTCCGTCTCTGCACTTCACACCTACAACACTGACCCATCTGGGTGGTTTGTTATTCATGTGCATGCAAAGACAGAGATTAAAAGCCCGGTGAGAGTAAATGGAAAACACAATCATACATGTATCTGCAGGCTGATTCTGATTGCGTATAATGTTAAGAAATAGGTTTTGCAATGAATGCTGTTACACATGAGCTAATTCATAATTTTGAAATCCATCTGACCAAATCTAATTTCAAATACATCCGGCTCGATTTTGACAAAACGATGGATCCTGGAATTTTCAAAATTTGACTTTTTTTTTTTTTTTACATCACAGGGGAGCATTACAATTACATATCATCACACACTGACATATTTGTTACTGATTGGCCCTTAGGGAGACTGCATCATTGGCCAGAAGATGTGTGGGGGTGGGGGACGGCTGCCTTGCTTTTACTGTTACAATCACTTACTCACCCTGGATGAAAGCGTCACCTAAATGCTTCACATGTTGGAGTAAATAGTCCTCGTCTCTCCTGCAGCGCAAACCCAAACTGACCAGCAGATCACTGGAGATTACGGGCGTGACACATTTGCTCCCTCCTATGATCTTAATGTGCTTAATATTCATGTTGCAGACAAAGGAGACAAATCCGGCTGATTTATTCGATCATCTCACTTGTATACACTCCACTTCCCATTCCAAAAGGATTCAGGTTGCATGGTAAGAGGGGATAGCTCCAGGCTCGGCACCCCCTCCCCCCCCATACCAACTCTGCACCACACACAAACACACACACACAGATTATACAGTATGCAAGCCCATGTACATACACAGATGTAGACTGATTGAAAGACGAAGAAAGAACAACATGCAAAGAGAAGAGAAATAACACACAAGTGTCACATGCAGCCAAACAAGATGCTGTAAATCATTAATATACACACGGACACTGTCTTAAAGGACAAACTCAGATTCCTGAGTTGAGTAAAAGCTCTACAACAATGGAAAAGCAGTTAATAATAAAAACAAATATCAGCAAAACATAATATTTTGACTTATAAATGAATAACGATGCAGTTAATATATACGCAGCGTTTTAATATTGTAGGTGAGGAGCCAGTCTCAATATATGATATTCAAAATGTGAGTCTGCAAAATCACAAGTAATGGCTTCAGTCTGATGAATGTAGAGTAAAAAGTAAAATAAAAAAATGTAGCAGAGTAGAAATCCTGTATGAGATCAGTGCTCGGTGTAGCTGCTGCGTGAGATACAGCACGAGGTCAAGTTCACGTCTGCGCTCATCCGAACTTTCTTTCCATGAATGTTCTGCTCAGAGTCTGGCAGATGTCAGTGCGTATAGAATAAAGTTCAGGAGAGATGAACCGAGCCGAGCTACTATTTTTGAAAGATGCAGGAGCACCAATTGCATAATCATTTCTATATGTATGTAATTAGGAACATATAGTGTAGACATATATAAGTCGTGACAAAGATATAATAGTACTTAAGTAAGGAAGTTGAGTAAAAGTTCACCAAAGGAAGAATCCAATCACGAGTAGAAACATAAAATCACTCCCCTCGTGCACACACATCCACTAATGCTACTCCATAAAACTGTAAAGCCACACACACACACACACTTCTTTTTCCTCTATAAAAGATACAATTTCACACTGATTCACTTTAAACACACAACAACTCCCCGAACACACACGCAGACATAGTGCATGCCTCCCGATGCTCGTCTTTCATCCACAGCGCTGCACAGCTGCTCACCTTATTGCCAGCAGTGCTCACTTCAACCCCCAACCTTGCCTTCAAGGTACACAGTAGTTGTTTGCCAGTGTGTATGTGTGTGTTTTTTTTTGCTAAATGTGTTTCCACAAGTGTGTATCTCGGCTGTGTGTGAGTTTTTTTTCTATGTTCCTATGGGTTTGAATGTAGGTAGGCTCATCTAACTGTGTTTGCATGTATGTCTATGCCTGTAGAGTAGATACTGCTTGTGTAAGTATGTCCATGTTTGTGCATGTGAGGTACATGCATGTGTGTGTGTCTGTGCCAAACGTGTGCAGGGTCAGGCCTCAGAGGCCAGGCTCGCTGGCTGCTTTCCTCCGTCAGCCGTGAGTGTGTGTGAGCTCGGCCTTCACAACCCCACATGCACACACAGAAACAGGTAGTGGGGGCTCCATGTATTATTCATACAGGGGGCTGGGGAGGGGCAGGGGTGGGGGGGCGGGCTGGGGTGGGGTGGGGAGGGGTCAGGGAAGTACAGCGGCTCCTGTTGAGCTGTAAAAGCAGGTTCGGATGTGGGCAGGGTGGTCAATGTCGACTTTCATTTCCCCGGCAGTGCGGCTTGGGAAAAATAAGAGATAGCGCACTTCAAGAGCGCTCGCTGTGTGAGTTTGAAACCGCAAGTGCATCTTCCAGCCAATCCTCCAGTGAGCTTTGGTATTCAAGTCATAGTAAGCGATGCAACTAGAAAAAAATAAACAATACACTCAATATAAATATAAATGAGTGGAAGGTTATTTTTACTGTCAAGTTACGCTTTGACACTGTTTAGTTTTAAAACCTGACATGAGGAAATATCAATAAATATCAATATCAATGTGCCGACAGAGTTCAGGTGTTTTTCCAACTTGATATTAAGAAATATTGGTACACAAGGTACTGCATGTGAACAGTAAGATATTCAGTTAGAGATGTACTGTATGTTTTCCTGTAACAGATAAAGTTTGACACATTCCTTTAGTGCTTAAATAATTACACAATTTACCAACAGACGGAAAAATATGCAATTTTGAAAAGATTCATAAGGTCATTAATTAAGATAAACCAGTAAACATTTTGGGTTGTGGTTTATATCCACCTATAGGCTATTATATAATAAGAAAAGCAAAAGGTTGAGGATCAGGTTTAATGTCTGACTTTTCAGAAACACTACTCGTGACCGAATACACCTCGGTCGTGTTTTTCCGGCGGTTTAATCACACCGAGGTATCACAATTAATCGCCAGGCTCCATTCAGCACCTTTACTCCGGTGGTTAGGCTCCATCCGCTGCTGCGAGAGTGGGCCAGAGATGAACAAGCAGCCGCATCGCCCACACAGCGTGTAATGGATGCCTGGATCACACAACCACTTTCCTTTTCCTTTTCCTTTTTTCTTTTCCAACATGCCTGTGTGGCCTCAGGGGGCGGAAGAGAAGTTAGCCACCTCTTAGCCTTACACCTGGCACAAGATACACAGAGGTAGCCAAAGTTCAAATCCCAGTGCGTATGAGCGCTTGTTTGTGTGTGTGTGTGCGTCTCAACGGGCGAAAATGCAATATGAGGTGCGAAGAGGCGGCAACAGACAGCACAGGAACAGACCTGCATAATGGAGCGCCGATCCCCCGTTGGCTCCTTTTTTAACACCTCACAGTAGTCTGGAGAGGAGAGTGAGACATTGAGAGATAGACGGAGAGGGCGACAGCCAGACCCAGAGAAAAGAAACGGCAACTTGTAATTGTGCAGACAGCAGAAGACTGCATGTAACAACAACCCGAGACTTCTGTGAACACTTTTCAGAAGTTGCTGTGCGGTTGCTCGGCCTGGCTTGGAGAAAGTTGTCTGGCGCAGAATCTGCGAAGAAAGGGCCTTTGATTTAAAGTCTGGAAATACCTTGTCTTTGGCTGTACAAACACATACTTTTCAGGCTTAAGGGTGGTATAGTATTGATTCCATGTCGGACACAACTATCAGTACTTCACACACTTACATGGGGGGGGGCGATTTCATGTTCTACCTTTGGTACCTTCAGAAGTTTCCGTCTCTCCTTCGCCCTTACCCGATGAGACAGGGGATCGTAACTACAAAGAAGGAATGGCCCTTTGAAAGGCAAGAATTTCAAGCTCGCTTTGGGCAACCGGGGGGCTTTGATGCATCCACTCCTCTATTATAAGGAGACTGGGGTGGAGGGGGGGGGAGAGAAAAATCAATGTTGACACAAAAAGGCGTGCTATCTATTGCTGGAAATCCACACGGATGCAGGATTGTAACTTAGAGCGCAGAAATAACTTTGTGAACTTCAACTTTATCGCGAGAAGGAGCGGACCTCAGGTTGGAACTCTGCAGGTTTTGGTGATTTGAGTTTAGCTGCGTTTTGGTCACTGAGCTGCTGTTTCGCCTTCAGCTTTAATTAATGAATCATCCTTAATGACTGCAGCGTAAAGAGTTAATTATCTCCAGCGAGGAGGTTATGTTTTTCATTGATTCAGTCCGACCTGACTCCGCTCACTCTCTTCTCTCTCTCTCTTGGCCGCAGCCAATGGAAAAGCAAACTGGTTCTTAAAATGTTTTGAAAGTTGAACCAGCGCCGAACCAGCACTGGCACCAGCCCAGCACTAGCACTCGGTTCACTTTGGTGTACAAGATAGATACCTGCTGCTAAATCCAGTTCCTTTAATGTTGTGTAGCAAGAGTTTTTTTCATCATAGGGCAGTTTTTTCGATATTTCACTTATTTCCGAGGGAATAATTCACGGATCTTGATCTAAAAAAACATGGGATATTTAGGGGACTGATTTCTAGAAGTGTGAGAAATTTGGTGCAGCTTGATTGGAATTAAGGAGGCTGGTGGGTTTACACTTTACTGAGTGTCATTCGAGGCAGATGAGTAATGTCAGACCTGAGCTTGTCACCGAAATTAAACATTAAAAGTTTTGTTACAAAGTTTTTGATATTTAAAACTCTTTAAGCAACCTAAAGGAACCATGATAATAACTTTGTTTTCTTCTATTATCCATTATTTCTAAGAAGTTTAATACTATTAAAATGCATTCTTCCCCTCAAGAATGTTATGTTCCGAGCTTGTACCGGCAATTAAAATGAAACCAACACAATTCAACTGAATAGGAATGACTTCCTTACATGGTTTTCAAATAAACAACTTAGAGGAAGTAATCAGGTAAACATGATGTCCCTTAATATTAAAATATAAAGTCAAAGTGCTGAACTAGTGGTGTTACTGTGCAGTAGATGCTGCAGTAATTAAGTGTTGTTTGAGGGAAAGGGGCATATCCTTCAGGTCAGTGTCGCTTTCCTGCAATTATATAAAGATCTTAGAATTCACCACAGGACATATATAGCTTTTTAGATTTTCACCAAATCATCAAATCATCAGCTGAGCCTCTGTGATGCATCTGGTCCAATAGGATTGCTCCAAATACGGGAGCCGCACCCACACGAGACCCTCCAGCAGGGAATTACCAAATGCTTAAAAGACATGAAATGATGTTAAATACTCCTCTAAAATCTATTTCTATTTAGAAATGTAGTCCATTTATCTCTTTAGCATGGAAAGTACTTGAAGTCTGGGGGCGCAACTGCATCTTTAGACACATTTTGGCCTAATTACAGTATATCAAATCGTTAGCCATGTGGGGTCGTGCCAACCCCTCAGTTAGGTGATGCTCTCTGATGGTAAATGGACAAGGATTTGTGACTCTAGCCTTCTTCACATCAAAGCTTAAACTAAGCAGGAAGATGGGAAGAGAGAAGTAAACATCGCCCTGAACCTTTCCAAGTCCGGAAACGCTGTAGTGGGTGTACCAAACCTCCGAGAGAGGGATCCGCGCGGGGAAAAGAAAGAGGCGAACAAAGAGTTGGTACAGAGAAGGAGTTTGACTTCAGAGTATCACGGTGTCCTCTTCGTTGCTGCAAATTAACTAACAGGTGGTAGCTAGGAGGTTTGGAAGTACGGATCTGAGGAGGGGGGAGGCTGGCCAAGAGGTAGAGCCCAGACTGCAGCATCTCCAGCCCTGTGATCTGACTCCAAGCTGGCAGCAACGCTATCAACAACGGAGACTGCAGATGTTGCTGGGCTCCCCCTTTTCCTCCAACATGGCCCTTAGCTTTTTAACCACCACCCCCCCTCTCTACTCCCTCCCAGGATCTCGTGTGTGTGTGTTTGTGTGTGTGTGCGAAGTAGGAGGTCCTGTGAGCAAATCCTGATCAAGGCCTCTGACTGTGACAGGCAATGTCAGCGCTCGTTTCTAAGTAGTTGCTGCTGCTCCTTTCTTGTTTGTGTGTGTGTGTGGGAAACACAGGGAGAGAGCATGTGTAGGTGCATTTGAGTGGGTGTGTGATTGCAAGTGTGTTGTTTTTGTGCACTTGTATGTGCATGTGTGCTCACTGGCATCTTTCGCTACCTAGTCTCTCTCTCTGTCTCTTTCTCGCTTTGTTTCAAATAAACCATTGTTCCCTTCTTCACTACAAGTGTGCATCATTAAATAGCATTGCATCTTTTTCTACAGTGTATTTCTACCCTCTCACATGGACTTTTTTTTTCAGTTTGAGTATATTTTTCATACATTTGTTCAGTTTTACTTTTAGTTCAAATAACGTTGTGCGCGTCAAATAAATTGCTGAGATCTGGGAAGATGGTGACACTTCTACAAGCAGCCGGGATAATAAACCAAAAAACAGGTTGTTAAAAAAACTAAAAACTTAATCCAGATTATTTAAACTACAAAATTGAAACCAGAAAATCCGAATGCACTCATGTTGAAATACACCTGAATCTTCCATAAAAAAGTTTTACATGTGTACATTTCTGTAATTTCAATTTAAACATAAACCAGCTGTCACACAAACCAGGTTATACTGCGTTATCAAGTTCTCCTCCACTATTTATAGTTTGATGCTTCGTAAGATGAGTTACAGTGTTGCTGTTGACGTACATGAATATTTTAATGTCCCCATGTGTTCACAGATACATTATAGTTTGACATGAATTATTTACTTTACATTTTTATACAACGTATTAGACTTAAAGCTGTTGATCTGCTCTTGTGCAAATCCCAGTGTTTGTGTATATGCACAAACTGGAACTTTAAAAACATTCTGCACACCCGTTTTCTTTCTTAAAAATTCTAAATAGTTTTACACTTGCATGCGTGTGTGTGCGTGTTTTCTTGTGCGGCTTTGATTCCTCTGCCCATTCTCCCCCTCTCCCTCATCACTCTTCTCTCTCCTGTGTGTCTGCGAATGCTGAACAATTGGATGCACAGGTGGTCGGTCCACTTCTCCTCTTCCAAGTGATAGATTTCATTACAAACAGTGTTGGAGGTGGGTCGAATGTGTGTGTGTGTGTGTGTGTGTGTGTGGTGGTGTTGGTGGGGGAGTCCTCTCGACATCTGTGGGCTTATTTGAACGGGCGGATGAGACACGAGTCCCCGCCGAGCTCCTCCACAGTGCGGCGAGACTTCGCCAGGAGGCCGACCAGGAGGAGATTGTCGGTTTTAGATCATTTGATAAATGTTTTTTTGGGACATTATTCATGAAATGTGATGACTTTCACTATTAATGGGGTTAGAATTGAGAGCTACCTGCAAGGAAGATCAATAGATGACCTGAAAAACTAATATTTCTCATAATAATATCATTCGTGGCCTTTAACAATCTCAAATAGTGATGGACAAGTCTTCACTTAATTTATTTTAGTCAAACAAAAGCCTGATATTTCTATGTCGACTGTGACTTGTTTTTTTATTTATTCAAATGTCTTATTGTTTCGCTGTTTCACTCCTCTTTGGCACCGCCGAACGGGAGTTGAGTGACTCATTTACAATTTTTTTCCGTTTCCTGAATAGATTATTAGAATTCAGCGAACAAACTTGATGGTTAAAAGGTGATTTGCTGTCCCACACTGCGCGTTTCGAGACAATCCTCTCTCCTCCGTGTCTCTGTTGAAAAAGGTACGCGCCGCCGCAGCCTGCTGCTCCTCTTTGGCTCCCGGTGAAATTGTTCTTGGCAGTCCTGCGAGGCTTCTCCCTGTTATGTGCCATTTGAAAGCATTATGAAATCTGCCATCTTGACTGCACGAACCAAATAACAACAAGAGTGCATTGTGCGCCACCTGCTCCACACATTTAGGTGGCTTTAAATATGCAGGCCTAATGGCACCTATCCCCCCGGTCTGATGCAACGCGGCTTAGAGGCAAAGAAGGGGGGGGGGGGTGATGGAGCAGCGGGGTATTTTCGGGAGTTTGTAGCTTCGCTTAAGTCTTACTACTGAGGTGTTTGTATCCTTTCATTCCTCTGTTTTCTTCTTGTTGAACACATACATGACAAACTCTGGCTTCCCCCCCGAGGCATCCAGGAGGTGTGTTCCTGTCTCTTTGTGCAGTTATGGCCGGGATGAGGCTTTGTCTGTCGTTCTGGCAGTGACACACACACACACAGAAACCAGCACAGCAGAAAGACAGAGCGCTACGCGGGGGGGAAACTCTGGATCTGCGCTTTGGACTGACATTATCAGGTTGATGTTGGCCCTTTAATAAAAATCAGGTATCGGTCATTAGAGTTGTCTGTTCGTATGATGGAGTTATCTGATATTCTATCAGAGGTGCCAACCTGCAGAACGCATGTGCCAGATACTGCTTTAGGGTGCTGAAGGGGGTGGTGCCAACTCCAATCTGAAAGAAGTGGACTTCAAAAATCTATATCAGTCAAATCCTATTATTGATTGAGAAACAAGCAAAGTTAAGGGGGTGTGGAGGTAGCCAAATAGACAGAGGGAGGGTGGGATAGGAAAGTCTGCTCTCTGTGAATATCAAACCATCTGCCTGTCTCTGGTAAAGCAGCTCAGTCCACAAATTACCAACCACACAGGCAAGATATGGCTCTTTTTGAAGAAATCTGGTGAGACGAACAGATGTGGACCGTGTAGGAGCAACCTGGAAGATGTCAGGGTCGTTTAGTTTTTTGGGTTTCAACAAGGTTCGTGACCAGGTCCCAAAAAAATGCTCTCTGTCGGAAAGAGATTTTAAAAAGTACCGGATTTATTGGGTTCTATTTTCAGTTTTTGCGTAATCCTGCTAAAAAAACAAACCTACAAAAGGACAGGGGGGGGAAACCCAGACCTAATTACACCTTAAAAATGTCACTTGTACTTGTACAGGTCCTTGAAAAACTTCTTACCAACACCACCAAGGTTGAATATTCAAGTTAAATAAACTACATAGAATGAAATTGACATGTGCCGAATATGCACATTTTGGGCTATTGACGGTTAAAAGGCTAAATCCTGATGTGCAGTGAAGTGAACATGAAGAATCACACTGTTCATCAACAGGAACGCTTCTCCCTCCCGAACTCCCCCTTTAACAAACAGTACGGAGCCTTATTAAGCTTGTACCTCAGGTCTTGCGTTGCCGTGTCGGAGCGTAGAAGAGAGCAGGGATGGTGAATTAATGAGAAAATTACTTTTGTGATTTCCCACCTCATGTTAAGGGAGGGGATATTTTTGTCAGTTGTTAATTACTGTCATATGGCTACGACACCTTTCCCCCTGAAAATGACAGAGAATGGAGGGAGGGTAAGGACGGGTGGGGGGGACGAAAATTAACTTGACTCTGGGAGTGTGATCTTGTCATGTGGCTGATGTACGAGGGAACATGTCTTACCCTGCTTCGGATGAATCTCATTTATTTACGTTGTTTGGTGCTTTGCAGCTATTTAATTTCAGTGGTTCCTGCGTAGCGAGCTCATCACCTTCAGTCACAAGAGAAGAGAAGTGACTGAAGCAAAACGATGATGCTAGAAAAATACTTACACCCGGGCTGACCTTGTTGCACCTCAGAAAGATACTGGTACCTTCTGATAATGCAAAGGCAGGATGATATCACCTCAGTTCAACGAGTGCCAACAAGCCAGGGATTAAAAAAAACTCTAATACAACTTACTATACAAACCAACAAAATGTAATATCACTCTATATTCTGCAGATAAATTCATCTTCTTTTACCACAAATCTGAAAATTTCACCGAAACAATAGTTTGTTTCTCTAAATAAGAAAATGCTGTTTAAATTGCTTCTCAATGCTTCTCTCGCTTCATGGATACAAATAAGCAAAAGATTAGTGCAAACCTGTGATAGGAGCAATATTTTAGGCTTTAATAGCAGAACTAGCAGTAACAGTTAGTACGGTCTAAATATGCATCACCTGTGGTCTGTTATGATGAAATATAAAAATATATCTTAAAGCTAGAAGGGCACCTGAAGAGTGCATACCTCCACCAAGGCTCTCACACTCTCTCACCAAGTTCAAGCAAGTGGGAAAAAAAACACCTTTATCTGGGTGTGCTCCAACATGTAATTAGTTCTTCCTCTGGTCGTTCTCCACACAGCCACAAAACCTCACGGAAATTGGTGGAGCAGTTTTTGCATAACCTTACTAACTAACAAACAAACACGAAACAAAATGACATAAATAACAATAACACATAAAAAAAATCTGACTTATGAAACTACTTAGATTTTCATCAAAAGAAACTGACAGGATTTGGTCAGGGGGAGCAGGAGGCCTCTGGCTTTTAAGCTCCAAGGACCTTTGCCTGCAAGGCCTGTTATTCACTGAAGGTACGACCAAAGAAATAATTTGTTTAATACGTTTCAGAAAGTCACGGTTGACACTGATAATATATATATATATATAGAGACTATTCCATAATCATTTTGTACGATGTCAAATCGTCAAATAAACTTAAGGCAGCAGCAAGATGATGCTTCCAACATCCACCAAACATTACATCTTGTCACGCTGAGCACTGCTCTTTGGAGAGGCTCTCAAAAGGCTCATAATATTGTACTGATATTAATCTCCTGCTGCAGCTTATTATTACTAGTTCTATTAATCTGACCAGTTGTGCCACTGCACCAAATGACAACTGATTTCCTCCATTAGAACCTCGTCTTGGGTTCACATGAGAATCCAGCTCCTGTTCTGGTTTATAGAAATATATTCAAGCAGATACTCAGTTGAAATTAGGTCATGACCGCACACGGCTCTCTCAGCCTGTATCCTCCACCTCACACTGTACCCCCCTGTTATTTTGGCCATTTTAAAAACTTATAATGGCTCTTAGGTGTAGCAGTACGTGGCACTCGATAGCCGGTAAATGTCCACTTCACACATATCGGCGGTGTAAAAGACAGAACGTCGCTTGCGCCTGGCTGGGGATTGTCTCCATTTCCTGGTTGACCGCTTCGCTAGCTCCTACCGAGGAGGGGGGAGTGGTGGGGTCATTACACCTCCCATCGCACACAGACGACCTCAAATCATGGCATGCAAACGGTAACCTTTTCTCACCCCTCTACAATCAAATCAATAACACTTTGGCCACGAACAGGGAAACACTGTGTTGGCATTAATCACCTGCTCTTCCATGCTTGACTCTGCAGTTTGTTCCTCAATGTCTGGATCTCTGTTTGGTTTAGAAAGTACTGGGTGATTGGCTCTGCGAGGGCCTGACTGGGCGCCCCTGCTGAATACCTGGCACCGGTTCTTGCTGAGAGAGACAGTCGTCACTTGCTGCTGACGTCGTGGAGTTGGTATCTTCATGAGCCCGCTCTCGGTTTTGCTCGAAGCAAATAATGTGATTTGTTTTAAACACGTCATTACTACAGTCGCATTTCATTTGATCCAGATACAAAGATAGTAGAAGCATCAGGAGAAGAGACAGACTCAGCACATACCACATACCACATAATGGCTACTGTTAAGATGACTTGAGGATTGGTCGACAGGCCAGCTAATGCAGGCCTCGCCTTTCCCTGCTACTTTTTTTTACCACAATGAATGACTCACGCCACTTTTCTTATAGAAAGTGGTTGACTGGTTGCCAAGCTGACTGACTCAGGCATCAACAACTTATAATGAGCTAGTACTCGCCTGCAGAAACAGACAGTAAGTGATGTGATGCTGGGATGAAATCACAATTGTTTTTCAGGAAACGGGGCTGCCACCGATGTACGAGAAGCTCCATCAGCAACAGAAAGATCCAACTAAACGAATGCAAGTACCAAGTAACAGAGGCATATTTGCTTTTTTGGTTTGAAAACAAGGCTTTGCTTTTTTAAACATCTTCAGAGATTGTGCAGCTGCAGAAAAATCCCTTTTAGGTGATTTACCTGCGTGCAAACCAAGATACAGTTCCTGTCAATTTGGGGAATATCTTGACAAATAAGCGTCGGCGGACAAATACGTGTCGCCGTGTTCATTGTCCCTTTAACGGCTTTGCCTCCGCGTGCACACCAATCAATTCAATCATCTGAATAGTCATTTTGGGGTCAAAACATTTCCCTCCGTTTGAGCTTCTTTTGAAATCCCCACATCCTGTCTTGATTCGAGTGAATTCACCCCGCCATTGGCTCGCCTCGCGCTCGTCAAGTGCTCCCTGTCCTTCCTGTGATTGCATTAGCGGAGCCTGATATCAGCCCTGCAGTCCCATCCACATAAATACTCCTCTCGAGGCTCTTGTGTAAGCACATACAGGTGCAGCCATAGAGGGCCTAGCAAGCGTTGGCAGGAAACAGGTGTCTGGCTATTGATAGCGTCCTGATGAGGGGAGGGGGGGGTGGGGGGGAGGCAACGAATCGCGGGGTAGGAAAATCAGGTGGGTTGTTGTGTGGTCCCCGAGTACAGCGACTATTAATTGTTACCAATGCTTTTGAGTCTATTTTCGTGGCCTGGTGCCAGATGGTTGTGGTTGATGGGGGGGAAAGAAAGGGAAGGTAGTTGGTGTTTGCAACAGGTTGTTGATTACTGATGAAATACAACCTCAGGGACCCCTTAACACCTGGCTAATAAAGACGTGGAATTATTAACAGTATGTAAATGTGTGTAGGAACAGTAGGTGTATGTTTTCATGGTTTGCACACACACAGTTACAACATGCAAATATCAGCTCCGTGGTGTGACTCCCAGGAAAGTTGAATCTCAGTGTTTACTTGTGTTTGAAACAGAAAACGGTTTGTTATCCAGCGTTGCACTGAAATTATCAACGCGTAAAAGCAGTTCCTGCACAAGAAGTACTTTCATGGTCTGATTCATCTTCTAGGAGATGAAGGCACTTTACTTTTAAATCAACTACAACACTGGTTTGCAGAAATCAATTCTATGAAGAATCAGATATTTGGAAAACTGATTATTTGAATATTAAAACAAGACAAATCCTATCTTACTAGTTGGTCATCTTGCAAATATTAATATTTTAATTAGTCGAAGTAGTATAAGTACTAGTAGAAGTAGTTGTAGTTGTATTTAAGTATTTAAATTTAAGTAAGTCTGGAACAGGTACCCAAAGAACTTTAAACTCCTTCTCTAATTATATTGTAGGCAAAAGTTATCATTCACTCAAACATGTCATTGTTTTACTAATTCTGACATTTGTACCTTTGGGCCTTTCCCTATGTTTCCATATGTTGTACAGTTATACCATTGATTTATTAATTATGTATGGAAGGAAGTATCTGTGCAGGTACACTTCTGTCTCTATCAACCTATAAGGAACTGCAAATGAAAACTGGCATGCATGGCTAAATCTGGCAGATTTACGCATTGGAATTAAGTATGCATGTTGGTTTATGTGCATTGCCCCTCACAGTACAAAAATGCCAAAACAATAAAATGTTTAAGAAAATAAAAAGCTAAGTTGACTTTATAGTTCCCTATTCAGTCTGAAGAGTAGCCTCCTAGCATAGCATTACTTCACACACAGCACAGCGCTCCCACTGGTGGAAAACTGCCTTCGCACACAGTGGAGGAAAAAAAATAAACAGTGGACGTGAAATCGATGCCTAAAACACCTTAATCTTCCAATTAGTTATCTTCAGTGGCTGCGGTGAGACAGTAACAGTGATAAGTGCAGGTTGGAGTGATGCAGGGAGAAAGAGGAGGAGGAGGAGGAGGAGGAGGAGGAGGAGGAGGAGGGAGGAACGAGGAGGTGAAACCTACACAGGTACGTCTGTCACGGGTAATTACCTTCTCAGCGCCCTCGGCTCTCCAAGCTGCCAGTCGTCTGTCAGTCAGAGAGATCAGTTTACCTCTTGTCTGGGAGTGTGTGTGTGTGTGTGTGTGTGTGTGTGTGTGTGTGTGTGTGTGTGTGTGTGTGTGTGTGTGTGCGCGCTGAGTGAATGTTTTGAGAGTGTGTGTCTGAGAGAGGTAAAATGAACGTGTGTGTTTGGCAACAAGGAGATAATCTGTTTAAAGTGAGCAGAACGTGGATGTATAAGCAGTAAGTGTGGATGCAGGTGTGTCGACACGAAAAGTGTGTGTGTGTTTGCATGTCTGTGTGTGCAGGTGTGTGTATAAGTATGTGCACTACAAAAAGCGCATTCCTAATTGAAAAAGTGTTTTCAAGAACATTAAGTGTTTATACAAAGTAAGTGTGAAGTGAGACCGCATGTACCTGCAGAAAGAGAACTGAGTAGGAGTTTAAAAAAGTGTGTGTCCTCCACACACACACACACACACACACACACACACACACACACACACACACACCTTTCTCCACACTACAAAGCCTTCATTGAGAAGTGAAAAGGTAGAAAGCTGAGAGGAGGGATTGTTGTGCAAACAGGCGGACACAGAGGAGGTCGGTGTGTGTTAAGAGGCAGTGGGCAGGTAATAGAGCAGACATAATGGGAGCTAAGTACCTGTAATCCTTGGAGATATCACTCCAGACAAGTGGGGGGGACTCGGGGTAATTCCCTTTGGTTGGTGTAATTGGTCCCTCGCCAGGTTGGAGTGTGTGTGTGGTGCGTGTGTGTGTGTGTGGGTGGGGGGGGGTTGTAGGGTGTTTGGGCAAAGTATCAGGTGTGAGAGGCCAACAGCTGCACTGAGTGCCTTCTATTGATCTAGGAGATGAACTGGGTGCGTGTCGGTGTGTGTTATTGTGCGACGTGTTTGTGTGAGCTCCTGACCCAAATTCGGCGGGAGGCGTTTGTCGGAGTGAAGAACCTACCTGATTTAGCGGGAGAGGCGGAGTCAGTTGCGGCCGCGGCAGATGGACGACTGATGATGACGAGGGTGATGCACAGTGCTCGGGTCAGGTGCCAGCCACGTCCTGCCTATGGGGTGAAGATAAGGAAATAGTCAGTATTACACCCGACATATTGAATTTCAAAACATGATTCAAAAGTTAATCCCAGCAAAGCCACACTTCCTGATATGAGGCAGGACAGTGCCTCGAGTGGTAGAAGAGTTCCTCTGTGCTCAGGCAAGCAAAAAGAACAAAATCGTGGCCTAAGACACCTTAATCGTCCAATTAAATCTCTTCAGTGGCTGCGGTGAGATGGTAACGGGGAAAAATGCACCGAGACAGCGAGGAAGAGGAGGAGGAGGACAGAGTTCATAAACAGTCTTTTCAGAGTGCATGAAAACACACATAGGCCATGGTTAGCAAATAACAAATTAGGGGTTTTCATTCACCAAAAAAAGTGTTATCAATATTTTGTGTGTTCTTGTTTATTTCACATTTTTGAGAACACAAATCTCCAAATGATATTTCAGATATAAGCAATGTCCAAAATAACAATTCATGGATCTTGAGGAAAAATCTGACATGTTTAAGGGAGTGATATGTATGTGTGTGTGTGGACTTTGGTGCAGTTCCAAATAAAAATCTGGATCTAGTGGATTTAAATGTGGTTTCATGAGGGGACTGTTGGGCCTTGGCGGAGATATGTACTCTACAGTGTGCTATTCTAGTTTAGGACATAAAACTGTCCCACATATTTGCCTCTTCAATAAAGGGAAGCAAAAATAAATGATCACACCACATGCTCCTTTTATTCCTGACTGGCTTCTAGGCTGCGACACTGGAAGCATGTGTCTAATGGTACAGAGGAGAAGCAAAAAACTTCCAAAATCGTCAAACACATTCCAAATCAAAATTCAAGGATGAGGAGTCACAGCACACTGAAGGAAAGGTGATAAGTGCGGAAACATTAATAAATGGACACGAGAAGACAAATCTTAAAGATTTAATTAGAGTAATGATATCTCACATGTTATTGCTTTGCAAAACATTTGTCCCTCGGAGCTGCTGAGGCATGAGTCAATGTCAATGAGAGAACATGATTTGATTAAGGATATATGTGAAAAGTGCGTGTGTGTGTGTGTGGTTACAATGCTTACACATGCATGCATTCCTTATGTGTGTGTGTGTGTGTGTGTGTGTGTGTGTGTGTGTGTGTGTGTGTGTGTGTGTGTGTGTGTGTGTGTGTGTGTGTGTGTGTGTGTGTGTGTCGTGTGTCCCATTTCTTCTGGATATCTGCTAATTGTGCATTTCATTTCTGCTCAAGTGACTCTTTTAAAGCAAAACAGATACTGAGAGTTTGAGTGCCGAGAGCGACGGCGAGAGGCGAGGACGAGGAAAAAGAGAGACGGAGAGGATGAGAGAACGGGAAAAAAAAATAAAAATAAAAGAAGCAGAGATAAGAAACAGGAAAGACAGCTGCTCTTTTCCCTCTCATTTCATCCAGTTATTGGTTAACTCGGTGGAAAGAAAGTAAATGTTCAAGGGATTTCAGGTCGGCCCCTGCCTCTGCCAAGGTAGATGTGCGCTCCACTTGAGGTCTAATTCAACTCTTGTGTAGTATTGATCGCAGCAGCAGCCACGAGGGAGCCCGCTGGTCTTTCTTCGGACCAAGGTAGACAACGGTGAGAGAAAAACGTCTTGTAAAATGCCTTCCTCCCTCATCCGCTCCCCTGTTGATATCAAGCTGCTGCCTTTTTTTTTTCCCCTTCAACTACTACCCACTTTGTGTGCATCCACTTTGCCCCCTCAGGTTTTGCTGTACAGTGATGGAACACCTTCGGTAAAACAGCCGCCGGGGACCGTCAGCGTTCGCCCGCGCCGCCAATGTGAATCGAGGAGGAACAAAGGACAGTTTGTGTAAGGGGATGTGTAGGCAAGCGTGTTTGTTTTCGGCGAGAGGTTTTGACATGCATTTATGTTAGTGTAGAGTAGTGAAGTGTTCGGCTGTGTGTTAACTGTCCGTAAGTCGGTTGTCTGTGCAGCAGGGGCCCGAGAGCTGATTCAGCTGCAGTTGGGTGGGGGGTCAGAGGGCTGGGAGGTGGATGGACGACTGCAGAGAGGTGATGGCGGGGTGTACTGGGGGCGGAATGCGAGGGGGGGGGGCTTCCTGAAGAAGCAGTACCTGCGATGAGAAAAATATGGATTCCTGTCGGCAAGACAAATTGATCTCCAGTGTGTGGGAGGAGCAGAGAGGCTTCAGAAGGGAAATCTGCTGAGAGGGAGGGCAGGGAAATGAAAAGAGAAGACGGCTGGACTTTGGGTTTTCTGTGTGTGTGTGTGTGTGTGTGTGTGTAAGCCACTGAACAGGCAAAATCTCATGCTCTCACCTATTCTGCTCTGCAACTGTCTGGAACTATACGAGTGGCCTTGTGTTAGTCAGACGACTGGAGTGGAGAAGGAAATGCAAACTACTCTGGTCTCTGCTGTTTCTGGAGGCTGATGAGTAATGATGAGTTACCGTCTTGGCATCATACTCACTCAGGTTGTTTTGTTTTGTTTTTGGTGAGTTGAAGGGGTAGTAGTTGTGTGCTGAATTTGCACGGAAGAATTGTCAGTGAAAACTTATACAGCAGAGGTTGTGATACTTTGCAAACACCCCAGAACACTGGATTTGCATCCTGTAATGCACCTCAACCTTTCATTGCACTTTATATCCACATCCCTACACTTTTTAAACTTCCAAGTTTTTGAATCCAAGTTTTCAGTTCTAACTTTGTATGAACAGAGCAGAAGCCATGATAATCCTGGTTTCATAACTCAGGTTAATTAAAAAAAATGTTTTCAAAGCAACACAAAGCTTAACAAATCTGAAATAGCAGCAGAAAAGAACCCTTAAAAACCAATTAGCTTGAAAATAACAACAAAAAACGGAAAAGAATTGTGGAAAGAGCATTTGAAAAACACAGTAAACCTAACTTCTTCAAAAGTCGTTTTAAATTAGGGTTGATCTAGTTTTATCGTCTATACTTAAAGTATCTGCATCTGTGTGCTCTGCACCTCACATTTTCTCCATGTGTAGAAAAATGTAAATATACCACAAGCACGTGTGTATATGTGTGTGTCATTACCCCCCCACCTGAAAACCAACCCCCTGAAAAAAACATTCACACACTCACCCATGTAAACAGGAAGGAGCAGAAATGCCAACTGTCTCCCCGGGGAGACATTTACAGTTTCTGTATCTGGTCCCCTGCTGTACAGTAAACTGAACGCATCAGCACCGCCTCATAAGTGTTTATTTACATTGACAAATAAATAAAGGCGTATTTACAGGGGACTGGAAAAGTCACGTTATCAACTTTACGGGTTAAAAAGAAGATTTGATGATGGCAGGAGGCAGGAGTGGGGACTTCTGCATCAAAAGCTTCATGCATAAACCATTTGACAGCAAAGGTAAATGTCACACAAACACAAGAAAATGCACCCAAGCATTAAACAGGTTATCCCTCCATCTCAGAAACCATAAATCAACCACAAAGAATGTGAGAGACACATTTCAGGATCCCCACATATGCAACGAAAACCTTTGTTGTTCCTAAACTACCCGACTACCTCAAATGTTTGGCATCTGTACAGGCGGCTGCCGAGGTCGCCTCCGAGCGCAAAGCCCGAGTGACACCGTTATCGCCGGGCGCCACAGATTGGCACCTGTCACGGCGCATTCAAAACCCCTGTGAGTAACACTGACAGACAGGTCGGCGCGCCGGACCTGAGGTAGCACCCGTGGGTCCCCTGGCCCTTCCTGGGTGGGTGGGCGGATGTGAAGTGAGAGTAAAAATAAAATGGACGCTGTGTCTCTGTTGATGTTAAGTCTCATCAGTCATAAATATTACCTCAGTCAATTAGTGTAAATAATTATTAGACTTGTTAGAATACCGAAGTACAATAAAAATAATGGAAATCATATTACCACATCGACACCAAAACTTATATTATATACGATATTATTAATTTATTATATATTATATTTAATTGATACATTTCCTCTATGAGCATCCCAGCCAAACAAGTACTGATTGGTCCCTTCACTACATCCTCACTGACCACTGGTTTATATTCCTCCAATCAGGCGAGCTTACAGCGTCTGAGTCGAACGCCTTCACTCAGCAGGTTCCTTCATGTGAATCAGAGAAGCTGCTGTTCAGCCAACATGGAGCTGAGGTTCACTGAGCTGCATTTTATTAAACTGTCATCCGAACCGCGTTTGTTCAAAAAACTTCACGACGAACATCGATCTCGTCCTGAGGCAAATAAGATTCAAAAAATCGTAGCGTAAAAATAACTCTGAACACACAATGCAGGGATTTGTGAAGGGTGACGAGTTATTTCTCGCTCTTCAGCATGCCACCATTAAAGGAATTAGAAGTTCTTTAAACCCGAGGTCCCTGCCCATTACTCTTATTTATTTATTTTGGGTTCGGACACGAGGGTCACGGCAGCGGAACAAGCACCTCCTTATTGAAGAAGACAAGAGCAATGATCGATGCCAATCGCGTAATCAGGCTTTATTTGAAGGGGGTCGTTGATTCTCAGTCCATCAAGGTTAAGAGTGCGGCACTTGTCACGGCGTGATTTATTATTGCCAGGAGCAGACGAACAATGTCGCATGCCAAAGGGGGGGCGGGGGGGTGGGTGGCTTGGTAGGAGCAGGAGCGCAGAGACGAGGCCCCCGTCGTTTGTATTAATAAGTCCAGACGTTATGTGTGAGGCGCGTTTTGGAAATTACCCTTGAAAAATTAGCGTGTCACGATCAATCGTCATCAAATGATTCAAGGGGCGTGGCATGCCCTTGTTTAAACGGTATTCATCATCACATGCACAGAGGGTAAACCAGTGGATTGTTATTCAGATGTCTTAAGTATTAGAGAGTTATCGCACCCTCCCTTTGTTTTTGACCATCCAAGTGTGTGAGTGTGTGTGTGTGTGCACGCTGCTGTTGTCAGTAACCGATGAGTGATTTTCTGCTTCTATTTAAGAATGTGGGGTTCGCATCTCCTGTTTTTCTCGATAAAATTCATAAACCCAGAAAAAAGTGACATTTAAGTACAAGGTTTAAATACTTAATGATGTTGATTATTTTTTAATTACGTAGCTTTCTCAGAAAAGTGGCATTTAAAAAGCTCAAAATGACGGATGTAAGTCTCTCAGTTTGGCTGCTGTGCAGAAAGAGACGCCGCCGTGAGCGATGCCTATTTACAAACAAAAGTACGCTGGGACGCGGCCGTCAGTCCGGGTGAAGTCAGTGGTATATGGGAGACGAATGGAGCGGAAACTACATTTTTCATCCCGTTCCCCTCTGTTTGTGCTCCCCTTACACACACTGCACAACAGGGAACACATGTAATGCATCACGTTGTGATTTCTGACAGCGAGGTGGAGGTAATAACTTTAGGAAGCCCGCTCCCCTTCTTTTCCTCCGTCTTCCTCCTTCCCCCCCCCTTCCCGGCTTCCCTCCATACTTCTCAGCGGCTCGACGCTCTTATGTCAGCCATCGATCTGATGGCTGGAGACAACTCATTTCATCACCGTGACACGCCATGATGGACCGGCGTGCCCTGAACCCCTCGTCTTATTCCCGGCCCTGTGCTCCAGCACGCCTCCGTCGGAGAGGCAGCAAGTCGGACGCTTGGCGAGTCTATTGATCTGCCACGGCTGGACGGCCAGGGAAGCGCTGGCACCATTCTCTTCTGGCAGTTTCTTTATTTCCAAGGGCCTCGTCATACGACCACAGCTCTCTGTCACTACTTTGGAGATCCTGACACACTCGCACTGTGTGAATTAACTGTGTATTAAGCTGTTCTGGATGTGATGTCTCACTTCAGTTTAGTTTGATTGTCAATTTTACATAAATAAAATTCATGATTTAATCTAGTTTTGGGAAATTTTTTCTTAATTTACTTTAACTTGAATAACAACAGTAATGTTTTAACATACTTTTACAACTCTATAAAGGTTTTTGTCTTTCCATAGTAGTCTACCCTTAAAGAAATGAAGCCTCAGAGATTTCAAATGTCGTCACATGAGATAAAGACAAATCAACATGATCATGATTTTTAAATAAAGTTATAGCTTAGAGTTAGGGGATTAAAAATATGGTTATAAGCTCTGAACATGTTTCTGCCAGCTCCTCAATGGTTTTTGGGATTTTGAATTTAAATCAAAATATTATGGATTGTGGGTAATTTACTGTAAAAATCTGTAGAGCTGCACAAAGTGTTTAAAAAGGCCACGACACATGAAAATGATTTGGCTCAAAGTGAGTCTGTAACCTGGGCCATTATTTTGTTTGCAGACTTTTTCTAAGGACAAAATTAACACTTTTGCAAAGGAATAACAACAATTAAACTAATTTCAGTGGAGAGACACTTAGTATAGTGAGGAATTGAACCCCAAACCTGTGGAAGAAAATACCTCTCCCAGTCACTATGAACGCCTCCATCTACCCATGATTCCACGCTGGCAGTGTTAGCGCCCTGCCTATGTCAGTTTGTTGTGCTTTGGTGTTGCGACCCCGAGGCGGTACAGGTCATCCTGATTTCTGCACAAGTGTTGAACCTAACACCTGACCCCGAGGCTTTTCCGTCGAGATCCAAACCCAACGTGACACATGACTACAAACGGGCATAAACACTAACGCTTCCCCCCAGTTTTTTTTTTTTTACTGAACACCGCTTCGCTTAAAAAACACCACAGCTACATATTCATGGTGTCAGACAGACAACACATGTAAGGTAAAATAAAGAAAACCAAGGGCTGATTTAATGCTCATTATGATGAATGAGGGCAGAGTGTGAGGTAGAGTGTGTGCGCATGGAGGCCCAGTCATGTGAGTCCGTGCATGTATGGTTTGTCTGTGTGAATGCTCAAGTCAAGGGCGGTAATGCAAATTGTCCTGTCACTTCATTTATTGCAGGGTGGGTAGATGTATATATATGTATGTGTGTGTGTGTGTGTGTGTGTGTGTGTGTGTGTGTGTGTGTGTGTGTGTGTGTGTGTGTGTGTGTGTGTGTGTGTGTGTGTGTGTGTGTGTGTGCTGTGAGGACATTCGGCCTGCTTCCCCCCCTCTTCTCTCACCTCAAAAACACACACACACACACACACACCACTTTCATTGGTAGAACCTCGGGGCTACGCTGAGCCTCAACCTGAACTTGGGAGTTCATTTTGTTTCTCTACGTCTGGAGCAAAAAGAAATAGCCTGGGGATATTTCAACTATTTATTTTTTTTGCTCTTCTTTCCTGCCTGCCACTTAATGTTTCAGTAAAACCTCTGGAATTACAGGCAGAAAGGTAATTCGCCAGCGAGGAAGCTTTATTTTCCAGTGCTCCCAATTGTTCTGACAGCCAACCTTGCTCGTGAGATCTTTCCTTCGGCGTATGTGTCTGTTACTTCCTCTTTCTTTGGTGTGTGTGTGTGTGTGTGTGTGTGTGTGTGTGTGTGTGTGTGTGTGTGTGTGTGTGTGTGTGTGCAAAAAGTGTGGAAGAACGCTAATAAATCAGACATGGCAAAAGATGAAAATCATGAAAATAATACCACAAAAAAGGTTAGGCGAAGCTCAAACATCTCCAGCACTGCAGGCGTCCAGAAAAACTACATATGCACTGGATTTCCCAAAATGCTTCGGCAATCCACCTTTCAATAATCATAACAATAATAATACGCTCCTCACATTTGAGCCATTTTCCCCTCGCAAAAAAAAGAAGAAGAAAAGCCCGAGGTTGAAGAGAGCTGCAACTTTAAATCGTTTCTTTTTCCAAATAGAGGACCGACTCCTTAAACCTCTATAACAGGTATGAAAAAAATTTTAAAAAACCTTATCGTCGTCTTTGTGGCTTCCAGTGCTCTTGCTACGTGTAAGAGCACGGCCTCTGAGTATTAGCAGAGGCGGTTTAAGAGAAAAAGTTCATTAAATACCTCGGGGATTAGCTGCCAGAGTTGGCCTCGCGTCTCGGCTGCCAACGGTTAAACCTTTCGCACCTGCTTCACATCCTTCTGCTGCTCTTTTTTCATTTTCTTTACTTATTTTTTTTGTGTTTGAAAAGCTGCTTTAAGGAGAAATCCTCGCACACTCCTCAATCTTCACCTGAATGGTAATGAAATCAGCCAATTTACTGTCTGAAACATAAAGTTGCAGGGGGAGGGGAGGAGAGGGGGGGTTCGGATGGATGGCATCGAAGCATGCCCTCAAAAGTGGACTTCAAAAGAGAGAGAAAGAGAGTGAGAGCGAGCCGCAGCCAAGCACGGCGGCGGCGGCGGCCTGCGTGAGTGGAGAAAGTTCCGGAGAGGTGGGCAAATCTGTAAAGCGCTGGAGCTGAGAGAGGGAGCTAGTCACCTCATCAGGCATAGATTTTACAGCCCCCGTTGCCCTAATCCTGACAAGCAGACGCCATTAGGGAAGCTGCACCTCCCTCCCCACCTCCGACCTCCTCCCTTGTCCTCCTTCACTTCTCTCCCTGTGTGTGTGTGTGTGTGTGTGTGTGTGTGATTCTCACTGTGGCGAGGGAATTCCACGTCGCCGCTCAAGATGTCCTGCAAAGGACGAGGGAATGTGAGCGTATTTATTTGATTAAAGACGATGATGATGAGGGGGAAGAGGCCAAGTAGGGCAAATTATTTGGCCTCTCTTTCTCTTACACACACACACATATGCACACACGCCCACAGACACACACACACATATATATACTGTTTGTTTGTTTTCTAAGTGGGACCCAAATCAATACTCCAACTCCAGGAGCCTTCAAAGGCAGCCAAAAGTAGCCAAGTGAAAATACTTGTTTGGGAAACAGCGATCGAAGCACAGGAGCATTGCATTTTTGGTGTTTGGTTCAAAACAAAACAAAAAAAAATCGGATCACGAAAGCACAGACAGACACGGCAAATGCACAAACAATGCAACGCAACAATCCATATTTGGATTTAATTAATTGCTTAATGCTAATAATATTGCTGTAATGCGATGCTAATTACAGGGTAATTATGTAAACGATGGTTAACTATGATGATCAACATTCAAATTAGCATTCAAATCATTTCGGCGAAGGGCCCACCTCTCGTAATTGCATTAAAACATGTACACAACTTTGAAATGCAAGCAGAGGAACCTTCTTTTTGTGCAGGAGATGTGCAAAAGCCCTCCTCCCGCCTGCACACACACACCCACATTACCACGCAGACACACACACACACACATGCACCCTCTCCTCCACCTCTGTACTTTCTTACAGGCAGAATCCACAGAAACATCTGTTAAGTAGGAGCAAATGTGAGCTAATTATTTCACCAAAGCATGTTTTTAATTGATCAGCAGGGGAACAGCTGTAGAGTGGGTCCTCGCGTCACGGCACTCAGCGAACGGAGGCAGGAGGAGGGGGGGGGGTGGCGTTCTCGGAGACAAGAGAGCACTGAACCCTCCACCCCCATATGCAAACCGTCGCGGAAAAAAAGATTTGACCCCGCCGCTGTAATTAAGCATTCCAGCTGAAACAAAGTGTCAACCTGTGAACGCTGCTGTGACGGAGTCAGGGGAGGAGCACTCGAGTTAAACCTCCATCAAACAGATATTAACAGGTTCATATTAAACACACGGACCTTTTCCACTGGCGACATATCTTTAAATGGCTGTGAACAAAAGGTCTCCTGTTGCCCGGTTCACATAGAATATTCCACTTGAAGCAGATGAGCATTTCTTCGAGTCTTCTCCGCCATTGATTTAGAAGAGAAATGAACACCAACACCACCGAGGTTGCCGGTTTGATTCCTTGTATATTTGGCTGTTTACATCTATGCACTTCCTAAGGACATTAACGCACCAGAAGCAATTTTTGGCAGATGCATGAGACACTTTGATCAGAGCATCGTCTCTGTGAATGTACGAGTAATGAACGAGGTTGTAGGAGTTCTGATAAAGGCTGGTAATCGATACCAATGACTCACAAATGGCTTCGCTGGATGCGATGCTGTATTTCTTTCAGAACTGTTTTGGAGCCCATTAGGAATTCATTTCCACCGGTTCCAAAAATGTTGCAAGTGCAGGATCACACACTGCAAATGTGGCTCATGAAAATAAATTAGATTCAAATAAAACTGTCAAATATAAAGCAAAAAAAAACAATTGGGCTCGTATTTAGCTCTTGGAATTCACAATCTCTAGTCGAGGTTGCATTGCCTGAGCAGCTCCACAGGTGAAGCCGCCTGCTCCGTTCTCACAATGCCAAACCAAATAAACACCACAGCGGCACTGGGAGGCACTTTGGCTCAAGGTGTCGCCCATGCAGGTGCCGTATGCTTCAGGTTTTCTAAGACAACCACTTCCAGGTAGATCTGTCTCATGTGCGAAAAACGCCAAACGGGTTGCAAAACATGTGATTCGTTGTGAGCTGAGCTGAGCTGTTTTTTTTTTTGTTGCTGCTTCTATTCCTGTCACATCCAGGTAGGGGGATCACAGAGAGGTGAAGGCCCTGAAAAGACACACAAATCTGGGTTAACCTCTGCAGATGCTGTCCCTTGAGGGTGGATGTGAACCGCCTACCTATCCTTTTCCACCCTGAGACGTTACAACCAGCAAAAAAACACAACTAAAGGCCTGTTTTAATAAATCATGCAACAAATAATACTGTGCAATCCCAATTTGAGTTTAGTAGACGGACACTTTAAAATTATTTTGAGCATTTTGAACACCTTTCCGTACACATGGCTGATCTCCTGTGACTTCTTCCTTTAAAGTCTTTGCTTCTACACTTCTGTGGTCAACTTCTTTTGCGCTCCTCCTCCTCAGCCAGGGTGAAAAAATTAGCGGGGAGGAAAGATGAAGAGCGGGCGGCGAGCGGGAGAAGAGAGAAACCTTCCAACTGGCAGCAGTATGGACTGGGGGAAGCTCAAGCATGACTAAAAAGTACATTCACCGCTAGTCAGTGAATTTTGCTCCCTATTTGTCACTGCCACCTTGGAGAGCAGTAAGCATTAATAATACATGGGAGCTGGGGGAATCTATTAGAGGCTACCCTTGCGGAGAGGAATCAGGCGGAGGCTGGGCGCCCTTAGGAAGGGAGAGCGCGGGAGTTGGGGTGGGCAGAGGGAGAGATAGAGAGGAGCAGCGAGACCGGGTGCTCCGACCGTGCCCCTCTTATTTATTGAGGAGAGTTTTAGGTGGGGGGGGGGAGTTGTCAGGTGTGGCTCGTGCGATGCATCATCAGAGAAAGGAGGGAAGAGAGAGTGCCGCGGTGAGAGGAACCTCAGGACATGGCTGTAATTGAGTTCATTGATCAAATAGAGAAGGAGGGGGAAAGTGAAAAACAGATATATATATAAATAGCGGACAAACTGTTACCTGACCGTGCATTCAAGCAAGTCAACAAGTCGTGGTATTCAGGCGAGGAAATGCTTATTTTAACCTCTGCTAGCTTATTCTAACCAATCACAGGGGGCTGGCACTTGGGGTGAAAAGCCACTGTCAATGGTTGTACTTTATACTGCTTATACCATTATAGATCAGTTGCGGTGAATTAACAATAAAAAATTAAAAATAACTATTTCTGGAGGCTTGAGTCCAGTGCTGGAGAAAGTATACCTATACATTTTATCTAGGTAAAAGTACAAATAAAAAGGTACAAATGTAAAGGTCAAAGTACCACATTAAACTTTCGACTTGAGTAAAAGTAAGTACTTGTTTTAAAATATACTTAAAGTCTTAAAAGTAAAAGTACAGATTGTAGCCTATACACTAATGGAACATTCTAGATCTGTGCATATTGTATTTTTTTGCTTGATGCCGGTGTTTTCTGCTGAAAACACCGGCATTGTCATTTTTTTATCGATGCCAGAATCCCAGCAATGTCCTCTTCCAAATCCATTCTAGGTGCAATGCAATGAATTGAAAAAATGCAGTGCAGGAGAGATAGAATATATATGTAGAGGAGTAAAAGTGAAAAGTTTAGATAATGGTTCATTTATTTTGATCGCTACAGAATCAGGTAATCTTGATTTTATAACGACCAATAATTAGTGTCATTCTTTTTTGTCGTTTGTTAATGTCTGAATGATATAATAACAGACCCATGGTGCCTCTCTGCGTTGCCACACACTCTCACCCCTCCTCTTCCATGTTGGCCAGGTCTGAGCACTTTGTGGAGGTGGGAGAGCGCGAAAAGGAAGAAAAAAAAAAAGAAGAGCGGACCATTTGTTGCTTCAGATGTGCTGCTAATCCTTTGATCGAACCTCTTATGCTCTTCAAACTTGCGACCGGGGCCAAGCTACTAATGAAATTCTGCGGCCGGCAGATAGGCCTCGAGCCGGAGCGTGACAGAGTCCATCTGGTGTGCTAAAGTCCCCCTCTGCTCTCGAACACACTGCTCGACGCAACTCTATGGGAACACTGTGAAGTGTTTTCTGCGGCGCTTGAGCTGCCGCGCCGAGGCCAGATCTACTCTGCTCCCACCTGAAACGTGAGGCCACATTAAACTGAGATTTGTTTAATATTAAATAAGTCACTGCCTGATACGTTTCGGTACATTAGAATAACAATACGGGGGTTATGATATAAAGAGTGTCAGCCTGTCCAACAGTCCCGACACTACATTTGTCAGCGTGGGCCACCTGCTCAGATTTGGAGGGAGCCCTGCTGGACTGCTTTACGGCACTAAACAGGTGGGGGGCGCTGTTATTCCAGAGCAAACGGAGACGGAGCTTCTGGGGACAGCAGATGGTGGCAAGAGTAAAAAAAAGACTTCCAACATGGCTGTCCTGTTTAGGAAGACAAGTCAAAGGGCTCTGTTATCAAACTCTGTCTACCTGCTTTGAAAGTATTGAAAATATATCGCTCATTGCACATTGTTAATGAGGTAGCCCCCGCAGCACAAACCAACATCCAAAGACTGGCAAAAAAAAGCCACTTGGAGCCACAGTCTAAACCCAGCTGGAAGTCAGCCGTTTGGAAATTCCTTTTTTTTCCCATTTTCCCATATTCTCTTTTCTCCTTGTGACAGGAAATCTGTTTTATACTCCGTGTTCTATACTGTCATTTAATCCAGTCATTAGACATATTCTCTCTTGTTGTTCCAGATCATGTATCAAGGCCTCAGGGGCGAGGAGGAGGAGGTGGATCACTTCATTGACCTCTTGAACGTTGACAAGAAGGAGAGGATCACACCTGCTCAAGTGCTCAAACACCCTTTCCTCGCTGTGGAGGAGGAGGAGCCCTACGTACCTCAGCAGCCTGATGCCCTGACCCTCCGAGGAGGTGCATCCTTCTCCTCTAGGAATCGATAAGTCATCTAAACTGGAGGATGAAGAGGAGACAACAGCTTCCGTCCAGCCTGGTTAGTCACACGTCTGAATCCCTCACAATCTCCTGGTGTTTATTGTTTCAGTCGAACTAACCCAACACTTCTTTGTGGTTTTCAGAGGTCGTGGCAGAGAGCAGAACAAAGAAAGCATCAAGACGTGTCAGGACGTTTTTCAAAAAGGCCTTCTCTAGCTGCTTCAGCTGCTGCACTAAAAAAACATGAGTGCCTTTATTTTTTTATTTAAAGTATTTAAGAATTTCTGTATTTTAATATTTTGATGTTTCTTGATTTCTATATTTCAATATTTCATTATATCACAAACTATACATTAGAGTTCTGTAAGGGTACACACACACACACACACACACACACATAGCTAACACACAGAAGAGAAAACACACACACTACAGTTTTGGTTTCTTGCGCCTGTAGCAAAAAATACAAGAAAAAGCAAAGCACCTGCTGTGAACTGCACATTCATTCTGTTTGTATTTTCTTCAGTTGCTTCACTTGTTCTATCGATGTACTGTTTGTCTCCTTTTTTTAGATTCTCAAACTTACTTTTAAAGCAACGCTCCGCAGACTTCTCTCTCCGTTTCGCTTCCGTTAACAAAGCGGTTCAAATCGCGATGATCCAAACACGGCTGGGACGACTTTCAGCATTTCAAATGATTTTAATATTGGTTCTAAAATTAGTTTATTCTTAAACAATAAATCCCTAAAATCTCTCGTTAATCATTATAATGTAGATGCTTGGAAAATATATTATTTGACATGTTTATGTTCCAGCAATGGCCTCCTGATCCTCCACTTAGATGAAGATTGGTCTTTAGTTTTGGGAAATTTGAAGTGATATGAATAAATTAGATTCTAAAAATGTAAAAATATTTCAAGTTTAAATAGGACATGTTATATTTCCATTGGCTCCCTTAGACTCTTTTTCTGCTCTTTTCAGTCATGAAATAAACTGGATCCCATTTTTCTCCGCGGATATAAAAAGAAAGCAATAAACAGGGAGTTTTGTAGTTTCATTTTCCTCCCATTCAGCATTTTACGTGGAATAACATTACTTCAATGTGGCACCAAAACGACAATTTCCCTGCAGACGGTCCTGACAAAGGGAGGCCATCAGTGGCTGCATTATGTGGGTACAATCACATCTTCTGGGTTTAAGATGATACAGTAAGTGTTTGCCCCGAAGTCGTGTGCGTGTGTGTGTTCGTCGGGCACCCCGAGGCGCCGGGTAAACCTGGTGCCTCATTATTTCCTGAGATTACGACAATAGTGTCACGGCGCCGCAGATATCATCTCAGTGACCTGCGACCGGTGTTGGTGCATCCCACAAGTTTCGGGAAGCAGTTTAGTGGAGGTGTTACGTAATGTGGAAGCCATCAGGCCATAAAAGATAGTAGGGCAGCATCTGAACGCTGATGTGCCATCTGTCTGGAAGCCTGATCACCTTCGATGTTCATCAAAATAAAGCAGCTAAAAACACGACAATATTTGCATGTGCAAATCTGCATCAGGTTAATTTCTGATTTTTGTCGCTTTCTGTATTTTTTTGATAACTTCACAATACACGTCGTGCAGGAAATGAATGAAGGAAATGAATGAAGTAATAAGAGAGGAAGATTCCCCCACATCACCACCTCACCTCTCTCCCCCGTCTCCCTGCGCTGAAGGAAGCAGCAGTGACCTGAGCCAAGACAGAGTTCACCTAGGGCTGGGATTTAATGAAAGGGGGCAACTGTCTACAGTTAGATGTTTAACGGGATTTAAGGAAGTAATGCTCGGGCTGCTTTGTGTTTATTTGGAAGAGAAGGGGAAGTTTGTCTGGCTGAAAACACCTGGACTGTTCTATTATAGATTTTGAGAAGGGTTTTGGTTTGAGACAAGAAAAAATGATGAGTTTAATTAGAGACTGAGGTCGAAAATGGCAGAGAGCTGAAAATAATTAACCCAATGTAAGTCCAAGAACGTAGTGACAGAAATGTGTGTGAGCGAAGTGCGCTGGCAGAAAACGCCAGTGACATATATAATCTATGCTACATTGTGATGCAATTCCATCCAACCGTCCGTTATCTGTAACGCTTATCCTTAAAGGGTTGCAGGGGTTTAGCGGGAGCCAATCCCAGCTGACACTGGGCGAGAGGCGGGGTACATCCGGAATAGACAAAAAAAAAAAGGAAAAAACCCATTCACTTTCACTTTCACACCTACCAAGTATTTAGAGCTGGGATTCAAAATTAACAGAAAGTGATTTTATGGATAAAACATTGCGTGTGTTTCTGGGAGGGAGGGAGATGGAAAGAAAGAGAGAGAAAATTGGGATATTGACAGAATAATATCGAGATATGAATGTTATTCCTTGGAAAGCTATAATTAGAATAAATCATATTCTACACACCTCACATATCTGATCTTGCAAAGGAAATCTACTATTGTCACAGTATTGAACTAACTACATATTTTCTGTATTGAATATACAACAATGTTTCTATTCTTGTATTTGTCCTGCGTCCTGTCCTGCTGCTGCAGAATAATAAAGTATATTATAGTCGGCACCACACTGATATGAACAGACTACTGGAAAACTTCTACCTTTGAAAACTGTTTTTTTTTAAATAGATGTTTCTGTTGAATTATTTAAATGCAATAAAGAAAATATATTCATTTATCTGTACAGCAGTGGAGGCAGAAAAAAAAAAGAAGCTCTCAATATCTGGACATATAAATCCCAAATAACTGTATATTTATGGCTACATAACACGTATAGTATGCTTTTATTTTATCATTTCAGTGAATTAACAGTTCAAGGGATAAAGTGGTAAAATAATCTCCAAATAAAATCAACCTATGCTCGCACTGAGATGATTCCTGCCTGGATTCACCCACCTTCTGATTCACCGCTGCACCGCTGCATCACAGATTACCACTGATTTGTATCTTCTTTCTTTTTTTTTGACAAACAAAGACGCGGATAAACTGAGCTGAAGTGGGTTTCTAAAAGGTAATTGTCTGGAAACGTAAAAACGCGCCCTCTTATCCTCTTAATCCTGTTAGATTTGGATGGAGATAGCAAGTGACGCTCTAATCTGTTCTAAGGTGTGGAAGAGGGGATAATGGAGATTGAGGAAGATATGAGCGTTAAGGAAGTGTGTACTGTGCCTCTCTCTAATGTAGCTTTCAATGAACAGCGCTGCAATACAAGGGAGAGAGGAGACGTGTGTTCAAGTGACACTAAAAATAAAAAATATAAAGAGAAATGAGCTCATAAGCAGCACTAAAACACACCGTACTCACAAGTTTAGAAAACTAAAACTACGCCCACGAGACAAGCTTTACAAAATAAAACAATCTTTCCTTCATGTTGTCACACTCAAAACTTTTCCCACAAGATAAAACTTAAATTTTCTTCATACATCCATTCTCGTGCCAGTTCACCAGGAAGTCATCGCCTTTTATTATGTCGAGCGGCAGACATTTCTGACACCGTTACTATTACTTGTCACCTCCGAGGACGGCTCCTCGCATCGCTGTTTACCACTTTGACAACTTACATTATTCCTCCAACGCACGACTGTCACGTCCCGCGACAGTTCCTCTACACTGGAACCCGATCCGGGAGACGCCCTGATGTTTTCCATCTCGCCAACAAAAGACGCCACTGTCTCCGGAGCGACTGCTGAGGCACAAAGAAGTGTCGGCCGGACAGAGGCTGACACGCTCAGGCACACAAACAACTCACAGAACCCTGTGGTCAAATGGATTTTGGTAATGTTGCTATGGTTAACTCCAATGTGACCAGACCAAAAAAATAAGTGATGATAAAAGCAATATTGATAATATCTATATTATTAAATCTGGTGGTGAAAGAATCAGTATACTAGTAGCAGTTGCCGTAGCACAGTAGGTGACACAGTCACAAATAAAAGGACGTTATGAGAGTGCATACCTCCGCCAAAGCTAATGCCCTATCTCACCTTATTAAAGAGTGTTTTACATTAATGAATGAACCAAGAGATCTCTAACTCTTGTGTTTTGCTCTTTGCAGCGCTATGTACCACTTGCTCACTGTCGCTTTCGTCCCTAAGGTTGTTGCCGTCCACGCAGACAGGCAGACCTTGTAGTTTCAGCTGCAGCTGTGCACGTACAGTTCTCTCTCTATCATGCAAGAACACACATCCGAAGTATGGGGAAGATTCAGGATTTTTTTTAAACTTTCTTTAAAATTGTGAGATATCTTGAGCCTTTTTCACCCATTTCCTAGTGAATAATTCAGGGCTCCGAATGGAAATTTTTTTTTTTTTCTAAGTTTAGGTATCTGAAATGTATTACTGTGTGCATTTTGGTGTGCTTTGATTGAATTTAAGGGAAGTGTGGGGCCTCGGCACTGGTATACGCTGTATTGAGTGACTTTCTAGTCATAATTATAGTTCTGTGAGAGCTGCACTAACAGATCAAGTGCTAAAAAAGTAAATAATGTCATAAATACATTTCTTGTCTGTCACTTGCATCACAGATCAGTACGGACCTCACTCGATTAGCGACCTGTATATTATTGTACACTTTACTGTATATGTGTATCCGTCACAGCACCAGGTAATTAGGCGCAGCCCCTCGAGACAAGCGTTTATCATCGCGAGGGTAAAGAACGCTGGTTCCAGGAGGAAGGTGTAACGGAGGGGATGTTGTGGATGTAAGATGCAGGTCGCAGATAAAAGCCGCAATCACAACAAATGACCCCTTATTATTACAGATGTCGAGGATAACATGCTAAACGTGGGAGCGGGCCCGAGGGGGAAAGGGGCGCCACGGTGGTTTATTTTCCTCAGCAACAGGAAGAAGAAGAAAAAATACCAGCTTATATGTGAGATTGCACCCACGCCATTCCCAGGTTACCTCGGATCAACCGCAGTTACAGAACTCTTTGAAGTTCTGTTGGTATTATTCATCCGCCGCCACTGTTCCTTTTTTTTTAGATTTGAAGACAAAATACTAACTTGCCACATTTAAAGCTTTAATCCTGCACTAATCAGTTTGTTGTATTATTCATAGATCACGTTTGTAATTTGCTTTAATGTGTTGAAGCAAAAAGTTTCGACCCAAGAAAGAACTTCTGCACTTCCACTTCTTTGTAGTTTATATTTTCTCTCGTTGCTCGGCGCTCACTGCTTTGTGGAAAAAATTGAAATGTGCAGTAAATCCGAGTGGAATGTAAATTATGTACGTGGTTTACACATATACACTTCTCACGGCGGTGCGTGCATGCTTCCTGTGTACTTCAGGGGGTATCAGCTGAGGGGTCAGCACTGGAGGTGGGGGGTCATGCAAGAGGACGCCACTAGTCCAGGTTTTATGTGGCTCTAGTTTCAGCTGAGCAGAGGCTTTGCAGCGTGGGATACGAGGCCTGGCGCTAAAGCCTTAGGAAAATAAACCCAAACAGGGAGGAAATGTTGGCTTATCTGAGCTCAGGAACACAGCAAAGAGAAGATCTTTTTTTTTTTTTTTTACATGTACAATCCTCTCCCACCCTCCTACACTGCGATCCAACCCCCAGAGGCAATTTCAGCAGCACGTTATTATGCATTCTTTTCAAGCCATAAAAATATCTAATATGCCTTTCCTGTATTTAAGTGAAGCTTACCTTATTACATTATTGTATCACATATTCGCTGCCCTACAAAAGCCAAAGAGTGTGAGCTGTGTGGGCAGCGAAACTGAGCTGATCTCATGCACTAACAGGAAGCAGCGGTGGTCCAGGGAAAGGCTTATTTACCATTTAATCGTATTTATGAGAATAATTTGTTTCTACGGTAAAGTCTAAACTGTACTCCTGACCTCTGATCGTACCACTGTTTGTTTTTTCCACTCCTTTAGAGGGGATAAACGGATATGGAGCTGCCCAGAATGACGCTGGATCACCAACCAGGCAAAAGGGGCAGTCGGCCCTGGGCCCCAGAAGTCCAGGGGGGCCGGAGAGCTCTGAGGTTACTGTATGTCAGTCGGTTTGTGCAAAATTGAATTGAGTTTGTCGGTGAATATGAACCGCTAAAGCATGAAATCCACTGACATGATCATGCCCTTAAAAACTGTTATTTTTAATTATCTAATCTCTTTTGTTAGCCTAGCAGGTTAGTTAAGGTCATGTTTTAAGTGGAGTGCGGCTAGGGCCACAATTTTCTGTTCGAACCTGACAGAGCCTGCGGGAAAAAGAAGCCTAGCCTGACCTGAACCCAATAGGCGTTGTTTTTTCCTCGATTACATGCAGGCACATGCAGCGGGGAAATAAAGTCGACAGCCTTGCAAACATGACCCAGACTTGTTGGATATTTCAAAAGGATGGTAAGGTGTATTTTCAAGATACTTAAGGCCTCAGGGATATAAGAAAACATGACTGAGATGATCAGTGGTTGCTTATTGATGACCTCCTTTTTGTAAAGCCGTTGAGAAACACATCGCTTACTTCCAATTATGCATTTAATTGAATTTGTCTGTGGCGACCCGCTCAACTTTTACAAATAAATGACTTCACACCTACAGACAGAGCTGCCCTGTACAACAAAAGCTTTCTTCTGGGGTGTCACGAAGCAGCTCCAACTCAAGTATTGGTATTGGTGCCTTGCCTAAGGGAATCTGAACCATTTAGTGGGCCCAACCCCCACCAAATCCAAGGGCTTTTATTGAAAACACGCAGAAATACCAATTTTCCACAACATTTCTTCTCCGACAGCCACATTTGCACCTCTGTACAACACCAAATCTTTGGGAGTAGCCTCTGGCCACAGCTGCCAGGCTTTCCCCACAGATGTGGAGGGTGCCACATCCATCTTTCCCTGGAAGTCGATTCTGTTGCGGCTCAGTCTTGTCAGCCAGAGTAAACAGGCTTTTGATGAATGGAAGTCAAGGTGTGCAGTCACCTGGAGCCGCCGCTTGAAGCCTCCGCGCTCGTCTGTGTGTCTCTGTGTGTTTTTACAGCTGTGAGGTGCCGTCGCTGGAGTCGTCTGCCCTACTCCGTTAAATTTCTGCCTGATCCCTTCACCCTCTGGCAACAATGGCTTCGGCACACACCTACAGAAACTCTGCTCACTCGGTCCCGGGCTGTCTCAGGAGGCCGGGACCGAGTTGGAAACATGAGACGGACGTTTTCAAAGAGAGCCAGAAAAACGACAAAGACTAACAAACGTAATATCTCCTGATGTTCTTTTGCCTAGGTGGGCCAATCATCTCAAATCAGACTCACATTCACACTGTGCATGGGTCCGCGTGCGGAGCGGTGTGTAGACCACTAATTGTGGAATATTAGAAATGCCAGGCAGCGCCTTTGTATCCTCTCGCAGGAGTTGGGATGAAAAAGACCAGGATGTTATAAAACAGTGCTTTAAAGGAGACTGTACTCCTTTGCATACAAAAGAAACATGAAAAGGGAAACTCACTGATCTTAACTGGTGCCTTTGCTTCTCTGTTCCAGCAGAACAGAAAAATAAATATATATTTATACAAAGAACATTTCAGGCATTCGGCCGGTTTTGCAGGAACTGGATCACAAGCAGGAACCTGAAAATGTTGCCTTTTTTGATCAAAGGTAAGACCTTCCATTCCCCCATCATTATTTACATAAGCAGCCATCACAGATAACAACCATTTTATTGCATGCATCTGCAGCGGTGTTGACTCACCAGAAAATACGTTTTTTCCTTTTTTTTTTCCTCCATCAAAAGACAAACATTTTTTTATTAAAACTGCCAAAATGATGAATTTAGCTGAAAATCTCCGGGTTAATTGTTGCACAACTAGTGTGCCTTTGTGATGTGATTGATGGAGAGACTGGGACTTTTCTGACGTGTGTGTAAAAAAATTGAAATCGGATGTGGGTTGAGGGAACATGAGAGATAGATTTGAGATAGACTTTGAAACGTTTGTGGCAATTAACGAATCTGGGCTCAAGTCGAGGCTGATTTGTGCGTTTGGACGCAGTGAGAGCTGAGATGTTTGGCTGTGAGCGGCAGGATGAAGTCATGTCACGGCTGCTGGAAGCTGCACCGACCTGCCAAATGTTACACCTGCTCCCACCGCGTCAGCAACTTAATTACACCCAAAAACACCTTGCGTATTCCGAAGCTGTTACCAACGGCGGCTGCGGCATCGGGACTCGGTATGATTGCAATGATCTGAGTGAGAGCGGCTCCGTTGATTAAAAAAGAGCACTTGACCATCAAGGGGCACAATAGGGGCCTGACCTTCCTGAATCTACAATTAAGCCACCAGCTCCCCGGGGCTCCTCGCGGCGACTACGGATCTCATTTTCAAGATATCGTGATTAAGTGCAGGCAGAGGCCTCAACAGATCCTCAAGAATTCAATGACCTGCAAGATACGGAGGAGAATCTGATTATAATAACACACTGTTTGCCTCCCTTCCTCCATTAGCATACATGTAATTTCTTATTTTTTAGGGACGCCCGGGTTTTTTTTGAGGAACTTTTTGCTGCTCCCTCACTTCACAGAGATGTGAGAGGTAAAGGTCAGGCATGGGGAGGGCATTGCTTAAAGGATAATTCCAGTTTATTTCAACTGTGGCCATTAATTGTTCTGGTCAGGATAAAACTGTGGTCAGCAAAGTAATTGCTGAGATATGGCAACGTCAAAGTCCAAGCAGGGTGATCAGGCAGGCTGTAAAACTCACCAACACTTCATCCAGATTATCTAAATCACTTCATTTGGAGGTAAAAATGAAACTGGGTTGGGACACGATTTTACGATTTGTTCTTTGCTTTTCGTTTCTAAAGAAATTTCTTTTATTTACAACCTGTCTCATCGTCTGGCTGCCAACGTTTTCCTGCCCAGTCAGACTTCTGTTTAGCAATGCTGCAGCTCTGCCAGATTTCAGCAATTAACATGGGGAGTGTATTGTTATTATCACTGATAGGAACAATGTCCAAAGCAGGGGCAAAAAAAAAAAGAAGGAATTTCCCTTAAATGGTTTAGCGCTCAGGGGCAGAGGGGATTTTTCTGCTTCATCTATATATATGTTTTTATTTTTCCGCGATCCGTGTGAAAGACATCAGTCGTACCTTTTGCATCTTTGCCTTGAATAACTTTTACCCCCCCTCCCTCCCATCAACTCCCATCTGTAGTCAAAGTGAGGTCTGCTGTGAGTTATGTCAGATGGAGCAATTACCAGAGAGGGGGCCAGGAGGATAATGAGTAACAGATGTAGGTCGCTTGCTCTTGTTCTCTCGCATTGACTCTCTTTTTACATTTCGTCTCTCAGTTTTTTTCCTCTTTCACTTTTTATTCTTGCTCCCTTATGTTTTTCTACCTTTTCTCTTATGATCTCCATCCGCACCGACTCTTTTAATCTCCATCCCTCGCTCCCTCGACCCCTCGTCTCCCTCTGGCCACCCACAGCTGTCCAGTACAAGGTGCTGGCGAACGCTCCCTGGAGCGGAGTGCACTTGTTCGTTCCCGCTGCTAAATAGCATGCATCAATCACGCAGGTGTCTCTCTACCAATGGGCGAGAGGCCTCTTAACGCATTGCACATGCAGCCAAAGACCATCTATCAGCAGAAAAAGCAATGTTAATGTAGGGCTGGGGCCAGGTTTTATACATCTGCAGCCCACTTTGTCACTGTTATATGAGCAGAAAGATACATGTTTACGACCAAGTGCTTTATGCTTGGGTTCTGTTTATTTGGCCAGGTGAGAACAGGAACATAACAGCACCGAGGCGCCTGGAAATTGTGGATCTTTCTCCTCTTCCAAGCAAAACTGCAGAGACGTTTGTTAGGAGTGAAAACAGTCTGAAACAACAGGAAACTATTCCAAAACACAAGAGACAAAGAGTGTGAGGACACACACAGGCTTCTTCATGTGTTGTAAGAAAATCCAAATCATATTAAATTCTGGCTTTTTTTCAAACTTCCTTCTCAGTTTGACGCACTCGGGAACTCTGGAGTAGCAACAGCTATGCATTTCAAAACTAAAATGTAGCAGCGTGGATGTACAGCCTAAAGTTATAGGAATGAAAATAGATATCAGGATCCAAAACTATTTCAAAATAATAAGATCCTGAAAATCCTAATGATAAAATCCCCAAACCAGACATATGTAAGAAACATTTGTGATTAGTTATTTCATATATAGAGCTGCTAAACTGTTTTATCAACATTTTGTGTATATAAGCAGTAAATGTATTTAACCGGTGTGACAAAGTAGTCTGTTTTGGGTGATTCTACATGTACTGGGTCGATGAGACGCAGTCCACCGCTCAACTTCACTTGAGTTTGAAACAAAAACTAACATATGACAAAGCCTCACTGGGAACGCCACCCTGTCCTCGTCTCGAGCAGGGCAGAACGCTCACCTCTACAAACATCAACTGGTCGTTTCCAGAGTTCAGCAACCCACTTCTCCAGCCAACCAGTGGCACGTCCAAGTGACGCATCGGCTTCTGCCAAAGCAGCTGGAGAGGCTGGCAGACCTGCGGACTGCAGCCAAAATGTATAAGCATTTGGGTCTTTTCCCAACAAAAGTCGGGTCGTGCAGCGGCACCAAATGTGACACTAACCTTAGTCAATCCAGGGAAAACTAACGGGAAAATTACTTTCTTTAAAATGTTATTATTACACGTTACTGGCATGAGTATTTTTATTACAGAGAGGGACCTTGGCCTTACTCCTGGTAAGGTTGTGGGTTATATAGAATATAAATACCTCTCTGTACTTGTAGAAGCACATAAATAATGTCACTACTAACAACTAACATTTGTTCTCAACAATGAGAAGTCAGTGCTTTTTTATATTTCTGTATTTTTGTTTCTGTATAATCAAATAACATTTAAACAAACATCAGTGTGATTAGAACTACTTATGACAGAATCTACGCATCTATTTGAAATGGGCTTCGTCGCTGTTTAATCCACTAACATGGAGGAGAGGAGGTTTATGACCCATACTGCCTCCGGCCAGCAGGGGGCGATCGAGACACTTTAGCTTCACTTCTGGACAGCAGTCGCGTCGTCCATCTTTATATACAGTGTGTGGTAGTCACATGATCATAACCATATTATCTGGTCAAGCTGAGATTGTCAAAAAACTTCAAATGTGAGACACCTCACTCCACCATTCTTAGTCTAAACTTGCCAAAACATAATGTTGTGTACACATAATTGCATCTAACCTTTGTATCTTAACTGGTTATGTTGCTCAAAATGACAGACACATGTATCAATCGCGGCCTGTTTCCACCAATCCTGCAAAATCTCCGAGCACTTCTCATGTTTTTTTCATGACGTCTGGACGTCTCGCTACGGTTGAACATCCTTCATTCCCTTGTTATCACATATTCCATAACAATGTCCTTCAGCTGCCAATCACCAATTAGAACAAACATCCAGACAACAGACAAACCAATTGTTTTTCATCTGAGGGACGAGTCAATTAATCATTGGCAGAGAGTATCGGTTGTGGCGGCGTCATTGTGAAAAGAGACAGAATTTGCTGATGATAGTTTAATATGTACATGAGAAATTACATTTAAATTTTCATCACACAGGCTTTTTTGAATTAGGATGAAACAGCATAGTTGTTTTTCCTCCTCCCCGGCTTGGACCATATAGTCGGTGCCCTAGATACTTTCGCCCCCTCGCAGTGGAGTCACAAGGAAGCTTCTCAGAAAAAAATGTCTTATCCATGTGGAATCAGGAACTCTGGCTCCGGTGGTTTTTGCACTTATTTATGGTGCGGGGAAGACCCAAGTGATTCAACACAAAGTAAGTGGGCTCTGCAGAGACAGCACAACCCGAGGCAGAGTCATGCTTTCAAATAAAACATACCGTCCGTGATTATTATTTCATAGAAACCGGACACTTGCACTCATGTTTCACGGCTATTTCTGTCTGATTTGCTTCAAGGTGTGTCGCTAGATTTACAGCAACAAGGGCTTGAAGTAAGTGACGTGTTCAGTCATCACTCAGAGATGTTCTCAAAGACACAGAGTACAAAACTAAAAAGAAATACAATTGAAAAATGCTAAAAAAAAACAATTCTAAAATATGAAGTCTGTTAAAAACCATAAGCTAATTTAAAGTAATTTAGATGAAAAACTAAAATAGGCATAATAAAGCAATAAATAAAGTTTTGATAAATGGACAGTGACTCTAAAGAAAGACGTAGTTTGAACTTAGAGTCCTGAACGCTTGATTTTATCATTGTCACGGTGATGCTATAAGTAAAAGTGTGTTTAACTGTAACCAAGCAAAAAATATTTTCTATTACATATATGTGCAATACTGTTATATTCTGTTTACATTGTACATAGTACTTTCTTTTTTTGATGTGTGTTTTTGTTGTATCTTTGCTTACTTATTTAGTACTTTTACAGTGTGTCATTTCCTATGACCACTCAAAGCGCTTTAGAGGGCTTATCTTATCTTATTTAAAAAAATCGATATCTGTTACATCCAGATTAAAGTTACAGTCATTAGGTTAAGTGCTTGAATATAAATACAGCTATAATGTTTGTGTGTTGCAGTGGAAATAAAGACACTGCTTCCATATCTGGCTGTCAAATGACAGGGCTGAAAATTCACCACATAACTCAACCTGCACCGGTGCAAACGTTTAGCATTAACTTTTTCAAACGACTGGAGGAACTTGAGCCTTTGTTGCAGTAGAATACGAGTGGGAAAGAGCAGAATATGCCATGTAAATCAAGAAAAGGTGTTTCCACCCTTTGCTTTGAATAGACAAAACCGTTTTAAAGGAAGGTGTCCCACTGTACATGCCGAGGTTGCCCAACATAAGGCCTGTGGTCGGCCGACTTCCCAGCGGTTGTTGTGACATAAGAGGATACCTGGGGCCTGGGGGGGGGGCAGTTTGGGCTCCTTTCTTATGAAATCCAACCACAAACCACAAAGAATTCTGACTCCACGTTGGACTATGCTGTGTTCAGCATGTTCTTAGGTGCAGCATGGCCACTGTGTTTAAGGAAGTGGGGGTCATTTGATTTGAGTGTGAAACTCGGGATTTCATCGTGCTGCACACTGACAAAGTTGTTGAATCCTAAATCTTGCATTAGAGAATTTGAGAGTTGATTTAAATTTGTCCTGAAGAGCTTGGGACTCAACATTAAAATGTCCTGTCATGTGTTAATGTAAAGAAATCTCTCATAGGCCCACACTACCTTAACCTGCAGTTTGGGGACGTGCATCTAAACACTCCTAACAGACATATCGGCTTCAGTTCTGTGATCATTTTCAACTAATTCCCACTGCTTGATAAAAAAAGAAAGAGGAAGGAGGCAAGGTAATGACTTAATTTCCTAATAGGAATAATTATAGCGTGGCCAGAGGCTAGCTCCATTAGCAGAAACAAGAACAATTTGGCTTGTGTTTATCTTGTGCTAATTGTAACAAGCAAACGGCAAATATTTTATTAACTTCAGGAACACACTTTACCCACAGAAGGAGTGACCTGAATTTGAAATGATCTCCTGAGTACAAGTGCGTTCGCAGAGACAAAGAAATTGACTCGACTGTATTGACATGATTTACAGGGGGAAAGCACTTTGTGTTTTGCTGGAATAGCTTCGAGAGGAGATGAGCTGTGACCCCGAGGGGTTTCTGGGTCAAATGTCTGCTTTATCCGGAAACATCTGAGGAACATCAGCAAATGTATTGTTTGAATTAATCGTTGTTTGGTGAAATTAAAGAGCTAAAAGTATATTAAAATTAAGAAACTACCTAAGGAAATAGATAATGTACGTTGTATGTATGTTTGGTGCAGATCCCTCTTCTCCGCTGGAGAAGGTCAGTAGATCTCAACTGACATGTCTGGAAAATTGGGTCCGGACATTTTATGGACTTTGCCTTTCACATAAAAAAAGCACAGCAGGAAAATGTCTGGCGTCTAGGTAGAGCATGCAGGAGGCCTTAAGACTTAATGTATGAATGATGCTGCAGAAATCCGGTGTTTTTGTTTACAGCACATTGACACCGGCACCGGCCCTTAAGGCCAAAAGCTCTCAAAGCTTGTTGCCTCTCAAATTGACATCTTAGTTGGTGCATTCTAGGTGTACGGCATCTCTTTTTTAATCCTGAGATATTTGTATTATTAGTATCTTTTCAGTAATGGGTGTTAGAGATGTTACAAATGTTCCTGTTATAGTCTCACATGGGATAAGTCAGACGTTTTCTGTAAATTCAACCATGGCAGCTGACTCTGACATTTGCATTCTTACAGACTTCCCCTTTGGAACATTTCTGAGAAATGTGGTGACTTCGGTGAAGCACCAGAGACAAAACAGCCATTCACACCTCATTTCACAGTCTCCAATTGACCTAACCCCAAGTTGCATGTCTTTGGCCGATGGGAGGATGCCTGAGAAAACCCACACAGACAATAAGAACATGCAAACTCCACATAAAGAGGCCGCGGTCGAACCTTCTTGCATCGAGGCAGCAGTGCTAACAACTGCGAAAGGTCTAATTGGACAATGGTGAATAAACCTTTACGTGTTGAGCCTGAGTTTAGGGACTTTGGTGTCGCAAATATGTGCATACTGTATGTGTGTGTCTGTTTGCATGAATGCACATGCATGTTTGTGCATGAGAGTCCGCATGCACTTCTGTAAGATTATGTGTATATGTTTATGTGAACTGGAGCAGAGCCAGTGAGTGTATCCTGGGTGCCTTCCTCATTAGGCGTCCTGAATCAGGCTTGGCACCGTTCAGTTTAGAGGGTAAATGTTTTTTTGGTCCTTTTCCATTTCACTTTACCGACATTTTTTTTTTCCATTTTGTTTCCCCCCTGCCTGAACGGATAAGGCGGAGGAATCAGCGCCCGTCTGAATGTGCTGTTTCAATAACAACGCGGCCTAATCAGAATGATACAGACGAAGGCTGGCGCGCAGACGTTGGCAAATGTGGAAAAGGTCAGTGGCGGTTGTGGCGAGGGAGGGAACAGGGACAGATCTGAGTGGCTTTGACGGTTCACTGAGACATTGCTCAGAGTGCCGGTGCCGTCATCAGTTTAACTATTCTTCTCTTATCCCTCCTGTGCTGTAATGAACACGGCTTGAGAGGTCTGCTTGTGTCTAAGCGCCGCGTCCGGTCAGGGACTAAATGCCCGCCTGCGTGGCAAACAAAGGAAGAGGTCGCGTTATCGGAGGCGCAAGGGGGCGTTCAAGAGGCGGAGGAATAAACAGAAATCCTCAACACCTTCAGCGAGGGGAGATGGGAAGGAGATAAAAGTGCGATTTCAAAAATCGCCCCGCTGAGCAAGTAACCTCACATTATACCTTTACCCACATAAAGGGGACCGTTGCTATGGTTCAGCGCAACCTTCCCTCTCGCTCCAGATGTTGCGCTCTTGTATGTTGAGGCTATTATCTCCTGGACTTGACATGATCATCTCGGTGCATGTTAAAGGCGCACATAATAACCACTGGAGCACAAGTCAGTGGATAGACTAACACAGCGTAATGGGCCCGGACACTTGTCAAGTCGCCTTTTGCTCACACGGAGAGGGCCCAGTTTGCCAAATGACCCGCTGTTTTCTCTTTTTTTTTTTTTTATGTAACAACGACATGGCAACCGTTTGCATTCACACGTCGGCTCTTTAAAGTGGCTGCCTGATACACACCGAAGTACTCAAACAGTCAGTTTGACACCCGGGGCATGAGTCAAACCTTGACAGCGTGTCAGAAAAAGGTGCGACAGAGCCAGGTAGACGTGACACCTCGCTCCCCAAGGTGCCAGTTTTGACGGAGCTGCCACCGGTGAAAGTGAGAGGTCAACACCTCTGGAATAGACTTGTCAAATTAGGGAGTTTGCACTAGTTTACTGCTAACAGTCGCTAATTAGTGACAGTGTAAGCTAACACAGACACATACACAAGAAGAACACACAACAGTGTAGTCAGGGAGCACTTCAGCTCAAGGGCGTAACCTCTGTAACAAACCAATGATTATTTGGTCAGGTTGTTGACACCTGCAGGGCCGAAGTTCCCACTGAACTACACTGAAAGTCAATTTGGATTCCCACTACTCCCTCCTTTTACCTGTCCATAACAGGATGAAGATAACATGTGCCTTTAGATGTACGGCCTTGAGGGTATTCGCTCTTTCATATCCTGTTTGTCATGAGCCTGAATGGGTGTTCATCTCCTTTCTATTTGGCCTTCCTCCTAAAACGAGGGTGTTGTCACAGTTCAGCTGACTCTATTTTCCATATTTTATAAATAGCCAGGAGAAAAGTATTAATTATCCTTGTACAATTTAATGCACCGAGTACTTTAACCTTTCAGGTTTCCGTTAAACACCGACATAACAAGGCATATCCGTAGCGGCAAACGTGATTTATGACAGGAATACTTAATTCTTGTTTTTAAATAGGTTGGACGGCAATCTGCATACATTTAAATGCGCCTGCAAACACTTTCCCCCCCCTCCTGTCTCTTGTCTCGGGGCCCTTGTTTAATATTCAGGGATGATTTTTTTGTCCACATACATTTTGGTCTGTGTCACCTTAGATTAAATTATTACCGTTTTGCAGCCTTTGCTGTGCAGGCTCGGGGCCCTTATTTACTAGAATCAATGAAACAGTAATGAAAATCCATTTTTCATAGTATCAGCCCCCGCTGTCTTTTATTTAGTTAGCTGTGTCTAAGCAAGCAATTCATTTTGTGTAAATGCCACCCTGAGAAAAAGGCATTAGCGCAGAAAGGGTTAACCCCCCCAAAAAAAATTAAGATGCTCTGCTCGGCACAGCCGCTGTGATCCGACACACACAGAGTCCCCGGAATAACTTTATCCCCAAAACAGCCATGTGGGATTTAATTATTTTGAGGTGTAAGGTTTTGGCCATGCTTTAATGGCATTGCTATTACAAAGAGAGATGAATCTTCACACTTGGCATTTGATAATAGGGTATTGATGACTCAGACGCTGTCAAACAACAGATCTCCGCCTGAGTGACTCTCATATTTACCAAGTGGAAAATGCACGTGTTGTATGGACAGTAAAATAAAGTATATCATGCGTGCTTTGATGAAAACACACACTCTTCACCCTCGGGTTAACAAGTGCAGAGGGGGGGTTGGTGTGTGTGTGTGCGGTGTTTTACCGACGTGTTAAATACACGTGCAGTGTGTCTGTGAGCCTGCATATGCAAAGTGAGTCGGGGGCGGAGCTAGGAGGCACCGTTCACCTTCTGGGTCACAGCACATAACGCCAACGTAATATGACACACTCCCAATCTTGCATATTGAAATATCTCCGTCTCAGGAGCGCCGGCGTTCGGGCGGTTGGCTGCTGTACATATTCAAATGGGTTTGTTTATTGACTTTGGTCAGGGTCACGCTTTGTGGCGGCGGTAATGAAACGGCAACAGAACAGGAGTTAAGAGAACGCAGGAGCGCAAGGACAAGTGATTCACTGGGATCTGTTAAGTACGTGTCATTTCAAACACAGACAGGTCCGTGTGCAGTTAGTGACTTATCTCGTAAAATAAAATATTAAACCTTCATTCCAATTTGAAAGATCCAATCTGGTAAATAAATCGCACAAGCAGAGACATTTAAATGTTTATTTAACACTTTAATGTTTACTTGTTTGCATGTGCTGTGTGAGGTGTGTGTTGTCTTTCAAATAGCTTTCGCACAAAATTGCGCACACTCATAAATACCAGTCCCCTAAATGTCAGATTTCTTTCAAGATCTATGAATTATTAATAATAAAAAAGTAGGTAAAATAAATTCCTGGATCCACCCCCGTGATCCGGAAGTGTACCAACCCCTTAACAAAATTTCCTGGAAATCGGTCGAGTAATGTTTGCGTAAACCTACTAACTAACAAACAAACGCAGGCAAAAACATAATTAGCACCAATGCAAACTTTAACCTGATGCCGTAATGCAGCTTGTGTACCTGCAAACACAGCCAGACAATTCAGCCTCTGTCAGTACAGACCGGTGACAACACTTTTTTGTTGCTCGCTCTAAACCGAGAGCAAATATATCACAATATTATGAGTACGATATTTTTTACTACTTGTAAATGATACTAAAGAGCTTGTGCATACATTTATTGTGTGCTTCATAAGTGTGGCACACGCCTTCGCATCCACCGCTCTGTGCGCGCCACAAAAGATCAAGGGCCCTGCCATGTCAGATGTGCCACTATAGGTTCATACACGCGTTCCTGCTCTCCCATTAGATGACTTCATAAGCAAATGAGCGTGTGTGTGTGTGTGTGTGTGTGTGTGTGTGTGTGTGTGTGTGTGTGTGTGTGAGTGGAGGTGAAAGGAGGGGAGACCCCGCCCTCTCTGTCGCGCGATGAAATAAAATTTAATAACTGAATAAAAATGTAAATAAAGATTTGCTTGAAATGAGTTGTCCGTGAAATAATTCTCTCCCCCCTCCTGCCCTTCTTGAGCTAATACTGTGATGTGAGGGGTGGAAAGGGGGGGTGGGGGGTTATATCGAGCCCGCCCTGATGTGGTGTGTGACCTTTTGAAAGGCGCTCGGCGAGGGTTGATTAAAGACGTATTAAATTTGTTTAAATAAACCTCCTTGTAATGGCACATCATTTGTAAGAAGCTATTAGGGAAACGCCGGGGAAAAAATTGCGACGCCATTATTTGCATGAAAATGTGCCCCGACTGCTCAAATTGAGGATCACTCCTGAATGAACAGCGGCTAGAGAGGGGTGACACTTCTATAATTTCCCACCACACCCCACCTTACCCTCCCCCCTTTTGACGCAGCGACAAAGAGCTGATCAAACGTCCTGTGTTCGACTGCAGGATGGAGGCGGAGCTCGTCACGCGAAAAAAACCTGTCCCCCCGCTTGACAGGGACGCCGCCCCAACAGGCCCCACCTCTCTCTGCTCACAGGTTCCCACAGGTTACACCTTTGAAGGGAGTGATTAGGTGATGACACACAAAAAAAAATATCACAAAGTCGCAGCAGGAGGGAGGACTGAGTGACAGGTGTGTGAAAAAATGCAAAAAAAGGCAAATGTTGCTGTCATTCTAAACTCATGGCGTAAAGTTTATTCTTCTATTTCACCTCAAGTAGCTTTTAAGGGTGTTAAAATCACCTTGTTGCACATTATATGGTAATGAAATGTTTAAGCCCAATGAAGTATTTGGGAAATGTCTTGTTTTCTCCGTCTTGAGCTATTACGTCATGTAGCATGTTTGGGTCGTTTTCATTTTCGCTGCATGTAGCTTAGAGTTAGCTGTCTCAAGTTCCAGAGCTAGCAAAGTTTTTATCTCCGACCTGAGCTGCACCGAGGTGAGGATTTCTATGTTCAGGTCCTTATTTGGGTATCTGGTCACTGGGATTCACTGCAGCTCCCAGTAGGTGAAGAGAATCCTCTGATTAACTTATGTAAATTGTTGGCCATTAGCGTGACAGAACCAAAACTTAATTTTAATTGAAAATAACAAAATTAGAACATTATTTTGTAGCCCTTTGAAAAAAGCGGGTCCAAAACATGACCCACGTCATTGCTTGCTCACTAACGTCCCCTGTCTTCACGTCTGCATCTCCAATGAGAAAAGGGAACCACTACCTTTTCTGCCAAATACAAAGAATAAAGCTCATAATAGCAATTTATTCTTGGAATTATTAGAAATCCACTCATGAGGAAAGAGGAGATACTTAGATTGCTGTCTGGAAACCAGAGGAGCCTTAAGAAGTTTAGATTCCTCAATCAGTGGCTCTAAAAAGGACCATTCTTCACTAGATTCGAAACAGAAACACTTGGAGAGATCCAGAACTTGTCATACGTTCCCTTCAAATTACTTGCATTGAAAAAAAAAAAACTTGGCTTGTTTATTTAGAGTTTCTCTCTTTTCGACTCGTTCCTGTTCGGCCCAGGAGGGAGTTTAACTCCAGCCAAAAGTGGGGCAGGCAGAAATGAAGCGCTGTCAACCCCCTCGGAGAGAAGTTCAAGGCCTCGGCCAAGTTTAAGTTGCTGCTGAGGGATGGAGGGATGTTCAGCAGAGCATGAGGCTGAAGCTAAAGTTGCTGACAGGCGAACGGCTTGGGGAGAAAAGTTGAGATAATTAAAAGGAAATACTTTTTTTGCGGGGTAGAGCGGCCTCGATCAAATTAAGAAATGAAAACAGACAATGAAATCACCCGTGTGACCCCTTTAGATTGCTGGTTGTGCTGTTGTACTTCTATTTGCAGTGGCATAACGTTGAGTGATAGCTGGATCCATGCTAAGACTTAAACACACATAATAAGCCTTCAGGGTTAATTTAATATTTGTTTACGCCACCGATTTGAAGGAGGAGAGGCTCCTTAACACAAGACCGATTTTTTGCCAGTAGATGCTGATTCCTCTCGAGGGAGTTTAATAGAGATGTGCTGGCTGAGCTAGACATTGGAATTTGATTAATTTCATATAAATTTCTAATTTTAATAAAACAATTGAAACTCTGTTACTACTGTAATTATCAAGGTTCAAGTTTGTCATTCCCATTCAATAAGAACCACATATAAAGTGGAATGAAATTGCGTTTCTTTGGTCTAGATGTACAAAGTAAACCTACTGTTAACCTAAAACACGTAAAATTATTGTAAATCATATAAAATAAAGAATGATACTAAAAGTACAACAAAGAAATGATTCCAAAGATTTTTCCATTTGGGCAATTAAATTAGTTTACATATGGTAATTGTGATATTATATAGACTTAATTGTCCAATCATTAAAGGAAAGCTAATTTCTAAAGATAGAAATTTTCTTTTTGAAAGTTGCTAAGACAACAACATTGTGCCTGATATGTTATTACTCTCTCTTTTAAATTACACTAAATCAAGAAGTAAAAAGGAAGAAGAACTTCTTTTGGGATGATGCACCGCATTCTGGACAGGTGATCCACGTATCGACTTGTGTAAACTTTGAGAATCAAGTCAAAAACACCCTGGATCCGACCTCCTCTCCCTTCCTTCCTTTATCTCTCTCCTTCCCTCCTGTCACACAGGAACGGCAGCGAAAAAGAAAGAAGCAGCCTCTCTCTACATCTCCCCTCCTTTCCTTCCTTCCTCCATTTGTCTGCCCGTTTGACCTGCAGGACATTGGACGGCGTGATTCGAGGCGTCTGGTCAGCGTAACGCAGCTGAAGGGAGCAATCAGGTTTGTGGCTGATTACCTTTGTGGTGGCGGCTTCGCAGCACAAATTTGCCGGTGTGTGTTTTTGTGTGCACGCGCGTGTGTGTGTGATGTAACAGCACCTGACATGTTGGTCGTGGTGTGTCAGCTTGGCGGTTGGTTATTCACTGACAGCCACAGGAAGGCCACAGAGGTGCAGGCGAACACACACACACACACACACACACACACACACACATTCACCGTCACAGAGCATGTGAGGATCCTCCATTCGCTCCACTTATTCCCTAAATTTAAACCCAGATTGTAATTTTACAACCATGATTTACGACACACGCACAGTAACGATCACTAAGGTGTTTCAAAAGTTTTCTTTTTAAGGAGGAAAATATGTAGTAGAAGCAGCCACTGTCATTTTTTGATATTTTTTTTCAGGTAGCTGGTGCACATTGACACACACACGCACCACAGGAAGCACATTTCTGTTGAGAAATCCTCTGACTTGGTTTGACATTGATGCAACGGCCACCGTGTAGTCACTGTACTTGTGCAGGATATTTTAACAGTTGCATAATATAGCACGCGATCTGTAAATATTACACAATGTAGTGGAACACTAAAAAATGATCATTATGGGCACTGTGAACCTCAACAGGTGAGGTAAGGCAAACAATGTCTCCCTCTGGAGCTGTCCCTATTAGACTGTATGTATATTGTAGAATGCAGACTGAGTAATCGCACTGAACTACTGGTCAGTAATGAAAGGAGCTGTGGTCGTACACAACCCGGCAAATTCTCTTCGAGTGCTAATCCAGTGACCAGCAGCGAGTTTAAAATAACGCAATTAGCACTGAAAATGCTGCAAAACGAGAGGCGCGGACGCCATGGGTGACTGATGGGGAGTTTGAGGTCAGAGTGACCTTTGTAAAAAAGGAACTTCAGGCGAGGTGCAGTTACTGTAACTTCACTGTCAGCTGAAAATGTCAAAAGACGGGGTTGTAGAGCTTGAATATTTTAAATTAGAAACTTTATATACTAATCACGATAGGATTCTCAACGCCAACTGACCCAGACTGCGACAGACTAGTTGCAAATTTGTCTAATCAGGCTAAAAAATCAATGTGTCTGAGTTAAAATAATTCACAAGGGGTTCACAGTTTGCATTTATTGCCTTCTCAGCGTACGACACTCTCTGTGACGCTTCGGGATCAGTGATTGGAGATGATCCCGATTCTGTTTGCCTGAGACTTAACTAAACTGCTGTGGAGCCCAGCAGGTCGAATCTGACTCCACCGCAAAGACCAAAAGTAAGAAAAACTAAAACGAGTCCCCCGATGTCTCGTCCAGTTGCAGTAACGAACCGAGAGGCCTTGACAGCCCATCACACACAGGCACACACACAGGCACACACACACACGCACACACACACGCACACACACACACACACACACACCCGTGCACTATAAACATCCAACTCTTGCTAACTCAACAATACTCAAGGTTTTCACTGGACAGGAAATGGATTCGGAGAGACGGGGAGCTCAGTGATACGAACACGTCTCGTCAAGGACCGAATACAATGCAGCAGGAAGAGAAGCCACTGCACTGCCCGAGTGAGAGCACTTCCCCTGACATTGACCACAGAGGGTGAGTGAGGGGGGAGTTAGTGCTGCATGGCAGGTACTCAAACACTGCATTTAAAGAAGCCATTGGAGAATCTGTGTTTTCTGTCTCCTGGCTTAAAAAATTAAATGTAAAATTGATTCTGCTTAATTTCCAACTCATTAAAGAGGTCAAAGTTCAGTGCACTGTGCAGGGACGCCGTGCAGAGTCACTCCACTTTGGTTAACGTGTTTTTGACTGACTACATTTGACTAATCTGTTTGGACGTGGACCAAACTAGGTCTAAATACAAATACAAATTTCTCATAGATGCTTTCTGTCAATTTAGGGGAAGATCTAATCACACTGTTGTCTGTTCCAGTGCTTGCTTTTGAAGTAAGTTTGGTTTTAATTAGTTATTTGATGCTATGAAAACAGGGTGAAGCGTCATGATTGACAGCTGAGATTTGGCGAGTATCTATTAAACCTCCATTCCTTGATCGCTACTTTGGCTCCAAAAACGTAGCATGGCAGCGTTCATATATTTCGGCTTCATTTCTGGACAGTGGGAGGAAGTCCATCTTTATTTACAGTCAGGATAAATGCATGCTATTCTTCTCTTTATGATACATCTATATTGATAAAATATGTGTTTTAATCGCTTTATCTTCAGGTTTTATCATCTGTCTTTTGCAAATGACCCCATTCATAACTTGAACTAAGCTATACAATATAAACATAGCTTATATGTCCGTCATCAACAGGATTAACTATAATGAATTTGTGATGTACAGAGTGACACACTCTTGCTTCTCTTCTGGGGGAAATTTACGAAAGCGCAAATAATTCCCACTGTGTAAAATGGAACTTGAAGTGGTAGATATTATGAGGCCGTTGACAGAAACACCTCAAGATGATTGATAACGCAAATATAAGAGAAACTAGCAGTTAACTTCAGTTCTTGGTTGAACGCTCCCTCGACGTGATTCCCCGGCATTCACCCGAGATACAGCATGATGAGCTTCAGGTAATGAGATTTCTTCTTCTTTTTTTTTTTTTCTTCGCCTCTCCATAAAAATGCATACATAACATTCTGAAAACAAACTCCTCAAATGCAGACATCAAAACAAATGGTGAATTAAGGCACGACACTCACCGCCTTGTTCTGAGAGCATGGCCTTGAGCTAGCGATTTTTAAACTGTGCCACCGTTAATTTATGCGAAGATCTGAACTAATTCTTTGGCAACTGTGAAGTGAGAATATTAACGCGATGTATTTCCTTGTCGATGATAATGCTGCGCTCTTAATTTGAGATGTGCGGTGTAGTCGAACATGAAATGGGAATTTGCCCCAAACTATGTATTTGTCACTGAGTGTCGGATGTGGAATGAGGTTACATGCATCCTTTGCTACCCACACTCTTAAGATACAAGAAGAGGTGTATTTCTCCCCACACACTGTGGTGTGTGCGAGCTTCAACTTAAAGCCCCAGTTCAGAATATATTATATTTACATATTCCCATCCAGGGTGCTTTTTTATAATGCATTTGCATAGATTTCCTCAAGTGTTTGTTGTGTGCGTGGTGAATAAACTAATCCATCAAAACTAAAAAAAGATTTTTTTCCCGCAAAGCATTTGCATACTGACCCTTCTGAGGTCGGAAACTGTAAAGTTGGCATTAGATCAACAATTATTACTGAGCTTAAGATGAAGTTGATTTAAAAAAAAGTAATTGTTAAAGTTGCTTGTGTTGAAACAATGGGCCCCATTGAAGTAAAACCCTACAATCTACTGTATATACACGTGATACCACATCTTCTCATATAATAACCTCTATAGTGAAAGGCCACTGTAATGTTATGTTGTGTTTGCACTAAACTAGACCAAATATATTCTTACAAATAATGCACCACATATTCCTGCCAGCACATCTACTACCTCAGCCAGGCCAGTAAACACTGAACTGGACTAAATGAATCATCAGATCTGCTAATGGTGTTATATTCCTTTATTTTGTATTTTTGTATTTTCTTTACCAGCTGCTATAACAAAAAAAATGTCCCCCTGGAGATTTATAAAGGCATTTTCACTTTGAAAAGACCTGGTGGCTTCATTTAGAGTGATACAGAGCATTGACTAGGGCTGGGTGATAAATAATATCAAGATTAATAATTTCATATCAGTCTTTATCGATAATTATCTGATTAAATCCCACATTATTAGTCTGAAGACAGATTTTTGCTCCTGAGTGAAGGTGGTAGTTTTACACTGAGAATGACAAACACTTGATAAACAGCAATATGTCTTACAATGTTATATCTCCTTACTGTGCTAGCCCAATGTATAAGCAATACAATGATATATATTGATGTTGACGAAAATTAGGATGCAATAATTATTGATATTGTTTTATAGCATCAACATGTGAAAACGTCTTGGCTTTATGAATTATGTATATTTTATGTATATTGTTGAAAAGTGTTGAAAAGTCTGTAAAACCTATTCAAATATATCGAGAAACTAGTTTTTTAGGTTGAATTGCGAGAATTTCAGAGACATGTGAAGCCTTTAATAAAGGGTTAAGAATAGACACTGCTTCATTACCAGTCACACGAGAAGGTTGGGAACCAGTAAAGAGCAGTGAGAACTAAAGGTGTGAAAGCTGAAGTGGTGTAAATATATTTTGACTTTGACACTAGCGAGGACAATGTACCACTTAGGAAGTAAGTCGTTTTTTCTTTAACTCTAATGATGTTAATTGGTCACTTAACTTCAGTTTCAGAATCACATGAACTTTACTGGAGGGATAAGGTGTTTTATGAAGCAGAATTTGGGTTTAGGGATGTTTAGTTAACTTTAAGGTTAGCCCTTGGGTTTTTCCAATGTTATGAGGTTCACTTCTTACATCGCCATGGGAAGGTCAAAGCCCTTTTCTCACTTTGCTTTTGTACACTGACACTATACTTCAACACGGACTGATTGAAGCACCGCAGCAATACATGAGAGTGAGTCCTCCCAAGTCCATTTGACTCACTTGTTCTTTTTTTAGCTTACTAAAAGACATAAAAGATGTACACGCGAAAAAATCTAATTACACATAGCAAGCATTGCAAAAAAACACGGGAGGAAAATGTAAATGAGACATAAAGAGAAGTAAATGGTCTGTAACTCCACATGACAGCGGTCTTCTCGTGGCAGTGCAGAACCACCCACTCTGAGCAGGAGTAAGCAAACGCTCGGAATATTTAGAAATACTTCACAATATGTCACCCAGGTGAGCCTGTGACAGAAGAGGAGAAATGTCCTTTTAAGAGCCTGGGAGAGAGGATGTGAGTTCTTTGCACTGTGACCAAGCCATAACCCTAATGGATACAAACTGTCATCTGGCTAATCCCCAGGCCACGTCATGGCAGTGCCACCCAGAGAGCGCCGGGGCCAAAGGTAACGTCACGTATCCTGCTTTTACAGGATGAAGCCCGGCGTCCCAGTGGGTATACTCTCGGTTTACACCGCGCTAAATGAGGAGGAAGTGATGCGTTTATGCTGTATAAACCTCTGCTGAGTGTACAGGATGCTGCAGCTGCGTAAAGTTTACCTGCTGGATGTAAACCATGAACACACACATACAGTATGAGCCGAGGCACACTGCATTTAGCTGCACGCACACACAGGCAGATATTCACACGTATATAAACACACATATACACAGGCCATGTTTATATCCTATCCTCAACCTCTTGTCATCTTTATATTGTGATGGACTGTACCTGCTGTACCCTCAACCCCCCCGGCACATTTATAAACCGATGCCTAATTACGCTGCGGCTCATTCTCAGTGTTTGTCCTTTCTCTACGAAATCCATCCATTACAAACCTCACCTCCCTCTCACCTTTTCACAAAAAGTCCCCCAAAACTGCACCGAGAGGAACGTGCCCCGCTGCAGGAGGATTTAACACATTTTGGAGACGGCCCAGATTATACACGGTTAAATGATTAAATCGCTGAGGTACCGAGCGGAAAAAAGGAGGGAGAAAAGGAATAAAAAGGAGAAAAACAGGTCAACGTGCACCCTCAGAGTGCTCTGGGGAAAGCAGGAGATAAGAGTTTATCACAAGCGTATAAGGAGATACTGTTAATCCTCCTTCTGTGAGTGTTCTACATGAAATAAATCTGTGACTGACAAACTGGAAAGATACTATTGTTTTAGAGGTGGAGGGATACAGAGGGATGGAGGGGTGGTGGTTTGTTGTCTGCAGATAAGCGTGTAGATAATCAATTCATGCCGGGTTGAGCGCTTTCTCACGGAAGACACGCGGCGTGCAGAGGATGCGGAGTGAGCCCGGCGAAGCAGGTAGACGGGCGCGGTGCTGTGCTTAGCTGGTAAGTGTTTAGTCCTTAATAATTAATCCCGCAGACTTGCCAAAAGCAAGATTGATTATTCTATTAGAGGTGGGGATCAACAATGACCTGACTGTAGCTCTATTTCACACACCGTTTGAGTGGCGAGAATAATAACCGACGCTGTAATGCACATAACTTTTTTATTAATACTCTGAGTAATGATTAGATTTCCCGTGTGAAGCCGGGGGAGATGAGGACAAAAGGAACGAAGACAAGTGTGTTCTACCTTATGAAGTACAACAAAGGTACGAGCACTAAGAGGAAAGAAGGTGGTTTCCCAGGACGTGAGCAATTTTATCATCCTAAATATCATAAGAACAATTTATTGGTTGGTTTAAAACCTTAAAACTCCAGGTTAAAAAGTCCAGCGTCTCGAATGAGTTGAGCTGCTGTTAAAAGTCCTGTTAAGCATCATAAATAGATAAATATTTATATATTTACATATTGTAGCGGTGACTGCATCAGCGTATCTGCAGAGTCACATTTATGAGCATCATGACGAGCGGCGGACTGAACACCAACACGAAAAATTATTGTGAACTCATGTCCATACGTGTCCAAATGAGACAATAGACAATAGTCAATAGTCATGAAGTATTAATGAAACTAGGTTTGTATGTAGTAATTTACCGAATGCAGACGAGATGAGAATTTATGTTTCTATTTTACGGGAAAATTTGGTTGTCTTAAAGTGGATTTTATTTATAGTTATTTATTATAACGTTTATAGTTACACTTTAAAATTTAAATGGCATAAAGCTTTGACAACAACACATAAGGAATAAATAACTATATATATATATATATATAGGCAATATATATCAGTAACAGAAATGGTATAATACCTAATATACACCATAGACCACCTGCCCCCCCCCTAAAATCTATAAATCAAAAGGCTTATGCCAATCAGTTATTGCATCCGGGACTTTGGTGCTCTGCCTTGGTCTTCATTGTGCACCTTCACAGATATGCTGGGTCTCTGACAGACCACAGCACTGAAACTAATAAACCTTTTGTCCTCCTCAGTTGTCCATCTAGTGCCAGGGTTTTTTATTTTATTGTAATTCTTCCTCTCTTTGGTTTCTGGAGGGAAGGAAAAGTCTCAGGATTTGTCCTTTGACTCCCTAAACCCTCCTCAACCCCTGCAGCTTCCCTCTTGAGCTCATATCCACCCACAACACACACGCACACACGCACACACGAACGCACAAGCAAAGCCACATATCAACAAGGTATCTAACCACTGGGAGGCAAGAGATCCACAGAGGTGTACATTAACATAAATACCAAATCTGTGAGAGAAGAGAGAAAGAGTGTGTGTGTGTGTGTTGGTGTGTGTGAGGGGGCAGAGTGGGGGGGGAGAACAATGCATTCATTGTGTGCAGATGGAGGATATAAAGAGAGAGAGAAGCGTAGAGTGTAGCTCCATCTACAGGCCGAGGGATCTCTCATTTTACACACACACACACACAGGATGTGTCTGCCACTCTGTCACACAAACACACACTGGGAAACCAACTCTGCCCCCCCCCACACACACACTTTGCTCATTTGCTTTAAAACATGCAGCGTTCTCTCTCTCTCTCTCTCTCTCTCTCTCTCTCTCTCTCACACACTCTTTCACAAAACCCCACAAACACACAGAGACAGAACGTCTTGCGTTATTCTGCACATTCAGATTTTCACAGGCACACAATTTTGTGCACATCAACATATTTTGTGATCGATTCAAACTTCCACCCATTTCTTTTTTCTCTCATGCGCAACCTAAACTCCAACTGAGACACGCACCAACTGCCAAACACACGTGCACAATTTCTAAGCCTCTCTCTCTCTCTCTCTCTCTTTCATTTGAAAACATGCACTGATTCTTTTCCAGCTGCTGCGATGAATGATAAGAACGAGCTCTTTTCTTTTTTTTCTCCACAGCTTCTGCATTCTGTTAATGCAGATTTGAGTTTTACAGGAGGAACATTAACATTACACCATCAACCTGCTTCCCTCTTGAGGTTCGTTAAGATCAGGTAATGCAATTAAGATCCAATTAAAACCACATTAAATCGTTTTTAGGCATCATTGTTTGTGTCGAGCAGAGACAGGAGCTCTCTATTAGCGCACGCAGACAAATGCAGATGCTCGGATATAAAACTGAGCGTGGGTGATGCACAGAAAGAAAACACAAGCACACACATTAACAAATAAAGGCCTTTAAGGTGTCTTAGTGTTTGATCCCACACAAGGAAATAATGTTAAAGGTCTTTAGTGTTGTGTCTAAAAAGACCTATAAAGCCATAAATCCGAAAATAAAACAATTTCAAAGTTGCTCTTTTTTTTCTTCTATCTTCTGGAAAATGTCACTATGAATTCAGAATCATGTGCCGAAGTGAAAATCTATATTTCCGATGAGTGGAAGCCCACATGAACACCGTGTTCTGCCAAAAGTTAGAAGAACACTCGTTGCATCTCACATGAGAGATTCTCGCTCTGATGTTTCTGTGCTCCTCTCACGTGTTTGCAAAAAAAGAAAAGAAAAGCAATAGCATGATTTGCACAGCACCAATTAGATGTCTGGTGATGGTTTTGAGAGTTGTTTGCTTGTGTTGCCGAGCCGACAAACACAGTCCTGATGAAGGAGATTATTTTAAGTTACCATTAACGTATGAATAAGACTGATTTTGTTTAAGTTTTTCAAATTTTGTCAAAAATGACGCTAAAACCCTGGTTATTGTGTGTGAGGGCAAGAATCAGGTAAAATCTTCAGCCAAAATAAAAACACAAACCAACCAAAGGTCACTGGTTTGAAACATAGTCTGTATATAAAGATGGACAACATGATTGCTCCGTATACAAAGCCCCTGGTGGGCACATCGTGATTGACAGCTGAGACCGACTGACAATTGGTTAAGCGTGTGAGTCCTCGATACCCCGGCTCCGTTCCCCAGGGACTTGCAAGATGGCAGCGTTCCTATGTTTTGGCTTCATTTCTGGATGGCAGGAGGAAGTGGAGACGTGTCGTCCATCTTTATTTACAGTCTAATGTTCGAAACTCTGGATAAAAACAAATGCCTTTCCTGTGAGTGTGGTACTGAACCTGCCTTCACTCCTCTGCACGACAAAAAAAACTAAAAGATAGAGAGAGAGAGAGATTCCGTGGATATTAAGAGCTTTAACCAGCCGCTAACTCTTGTGATCCTCCACCCTAAAGCCACTTAGGCGTTCAGGAAGCCCCATGTGAAGCCAGTTGGTCCTGCTCTGTCACCACCTCAGCCCCAGCACGTCTTGTGCACTTCCAGAAATTAGTGGCATTATGCAGAATCGGATAGCAAGCCTTCGGACTCCTCTCGCCTTGATTCAGCCAAAGAGGAAATCTATGGTGATGGCTCGACTAAAAGCCTGACAAGTGGGAGGGGAGAGGGAGATCAAGAGGCTGTGAGACCTGGTCCACTTCCTGTTCTTTTAATCTGTTTGTTTTCTTTCTTTGTGTTTTTTTTTACTACATCCCTCTGTCTGGATTTTCTTCAACACAATGATGAAGTTAACTTTTCAAAACAAGTTGAATACTGAGCTCCTAAAGGTGCAGCCCTTTCCTCTCCAGCAATGATTTGGATCTGTTATTGCTAATACTTTAATAAAATCTCCTCTAACTCATTAAAACTCTTGGTTTTGGATAAAATCTTTTAGAAAATCTGTCCTCAGAGGCAAAATATCTTGCAAAAAAGATGTGTGCCAAGTCCTGCTACAAATAATTATTTAATCATCTAAATAAATAAAATGGGATTTGTTAAGAAACTGCTTTTTCCTCTTCCCCCTCCTCCATGAAGAGGTCAGTGGTCAAAAACACAACAGAAATCCCCGCAGCTGGAAGGAAATCGGCATTTTGCTCAAGGACACTTAAGCAGGGCAGCTCGACTTTTGCTCGCACAAACGATATCACCATGAATTACAGTACATCTCCAGCCAACAACTGCGAGTTACTTATTTTCTCGTTCCTCTGCGTTAGATGCAGTGAACGGGGGGAGCAGACGGTTCAGGTGTGATCACATCGGCCGCATCCTTGCCGCAGATGTGGCGGCAGAAAACGAACCTGACATTGCAGAACTGAGAAGTAATTAGGGGCCGGGGCCGGCACGCTCCTTCGGCTGACACCAAATCAATGGAGTTTTTCCGCGTTATCAATTAAAGACGTGTAATTACAACCGGGGAGAATTGCCTTCTCACAAACAGTCAAGCCAGAGACAGCCCTTCACCGCTGACTGGCTCCGGAGCCGCTCCTTCGATACGCCACACCTTGACCCCGCCGCCTCGGATGACATCCTGGAGCGGCAACGACTGGGTTGTTTATGGATTTTGTGGCACTCGCTCCAAACACCTGAGCGATAAAGTCAGTGTAGCGTGCCGCACCGAAATACCGCTTTTGGTAGCGAGCCAAAGTGCAAAATGTATTACTCCAGAGCCCTGTTCACCGCTGAAGCCAGCTGGGTTTGAACCATTAGCCGGTACAAGCAGAGACAACCTGGTTGCTGAGCGCACCAACACTCCTGGGTAAATGAAACAGAGGGCTCTATACTAACTCCCCCTCCCACCCAAACATCCACCCCTCCACCCCGCGGCCTCCCATCCGCACCTGGGAAAATGGATTTCAAACGAGGGCAGCTCCGCATCTCCCCCCCCCACCCTAAATGAGCAGATGGAGGCTTCCGCAACGATTATCACCGCATTACCTGGGAGTCTGTTGACGAACAGGAACAATACAGGCAGCGCTAATAAACCCCAATCAAACATGACACCCCCGCTAATGTCGCTCACTTCTCTATCCCTACAAGGCAGAAGTAGTCGCGGCTGATTCATTTTCATCAAACGGCCGGGGCTGCAGCTGCACTCGCTACGAGCGGGGGGGAAGAGCTGGTGGAGGTGATTTCTGTCTTTCTCAGGCTGCTCGGCTCACCTTATCATCAAAAAGTGTGTTGGAGTCATTAGCAAGACATATACACCAGAGTTCCCGCAGGAATTTTATTCTTGTCGGGGTGGGAACAGGACGATGAAACTCTGACACTCCAAACTGCATTCAAAGTGAATAGTCTGTGAAGGGCATGTGTGATTATGCATAATTGCATATTCCTGTGATTTGTATTTATTTATTTTGATAAAGTAAAAGACACTACCGTCATTTGTGCACCAACACCTTGGTTTCTTTGGCTTGTTACAGACAAGTACGTCTCTTTCCCGACTTCACACTTCTTTTCCTCTCTTTTTTTTGTGTGAGTTCTCAGTTTTCTCCCGTGGGGAGTCTAGCACTCTCTCTCTCTGTCTCTCTCATGCCTCTTTTCTTTTTTTTTTTTAACCAAAAAAGCACAACTGTAACAACAGCGGTCTCTAAACAACCAGGGGATTCCAGACGAATGACCTCAGCACCGTTCGTCCACCGCTGAGATACAAATATTTACCCCTATTGCGTTCAGCTCAGCAGTGAGGGGCCGCCCCGCCACGAGAATCACTCTCTTGATTGGGCCCTGCCTGGCTTACATGCCCCTGGACACCGAGTAGAACTAGTCCCTATCCAGTCTCTTTTCTTTCTGGTAACCTGAAGATACATCAAAAATAATAGGTATTAAGAATAATGTGGCAAGTGGGGATGAAATCTGATGCCATTCACTACTTTCTCATTCTGATATACATATTTATCACATTCAGAAGTGGTTTGGAAAAGTAGAACCTCTGTGAGGAGCTAAATGAATCATAATTGTGTGTGAATATTAGTCTATGGAGAACTTCATAATGTTGCAATGTTCATGAGTTTAGATTTTCTCCCTTTCACCATTGACAATATTACTGTTCTTTATATTTTCAAAGTCTTTTTTGCTCATGCACTTCTACTGATGTTATCAGTCCCAGACCTCCAGCATGCAGCCGATTGGGGCAGTTTGACAAACGAGGAAGATGAAGATATGATGAGAATCGGCACTTCCAAGCCGGGGGCCATGGTGAAGTCGGAACTGACCCCTCAATTCGATGCTCTCAAAGTGGCCACAAGCTCTGGCCAGTTAAAATAAACAGATAAAAGCAACGGAAGCAGATACAAGTAATTGAAAGGAGTGTCCCTGGCGTTGCGGCTGGGCTCGCCCTGAGGGACAGAGTGAAGACCCCTGACATCTAAGAACCTCGGAGGAGAGTTTCTGCCCCAGTTAAACTGCTGAGGCGTCTCATCAACGGTCTCTGGACATATTCTGCACATGTCCGTCTGTCTTTAGATCACCTCGAGGATCCCCCGGAGGCAACTAGAGGGGACACCTGCGGGGAAATATGTCCCAGCCGATGCCCACTGCAACATGGAGCTGGATAAGCGACAGAGAATGCAAGGAAGGAGTGATTCTGACCAGAGCCAACAAGATATCTGCCTCTGAGAACAGTTTGGGCACCGCTATGCAAGTGAGAAACCCAGTGCACTTACACTTTAAAGTTGAAAGTACAAGAACTAAGTGTTCATTAATGGCTTCATTTAAAAATGAACTAAGGCAGCTCCTCTTGCACATTCTTGTGCTTTAACTTCTGCACTGATGATTTAGTTTTTATTGCTCTGTAATGAGATATTGACTCCCTGTCTTGTTTTATCAGCTCATGTTTCCAGGTGCTGTGATTTCACATGTTTTATTATCTGCCTTAAACGTCTCTGCAGACAAAATTTGATCTTTGATTTGAACTTTTATGTCTGAATAAAACACCAGAGGTGATTTTTTTTTCCTCTTTGACCTTTTAGTTTTTTTTCTTGTATCTTAAAAATATGAATGGATATGCTGTCTGTGTTGTTACACCAAAGACAGAAAAACAAAAAGATCATATTTCTCAGCTCTGGGTGAAATGTATAAATCACTGTGCTCTGTAAAAGCATCACTAAGGGTCTGAAAAAAGCCTGAATACACAATGTATTCCTTTTCAAAGCACCCGCTGCAGTAGTTTGTGTTTGACACTGATCAAGCATAATCATCAGGCGATCAGGGCACACACACACACACGCACACGCACACACACACACACACACACACACACACACAAAGAAGATCTCCCCCTCTATCTTCCCAGTGCAAGTAGAGCTAACCACTCCAGGGAGCTGGAGACTCAATTAATGACATACATACAGCACTTGCAAGATGTCAGGAAGAAAGAAACACAACTGCACATATGCACATTAAAGGCCGTTCCATACTGTATGTCTGTGTGCGCATACGCAGCTCATGTAGTCGCATGTACTGTATATAGTTAAGTATGTAGGCTAAGGCCGGCCTCTGGGAAATCCTCTGTGTTCTTCTGCATTTTTCTGCCTTGAAACTTTAACATCGCTAATGCACTGTAACAAACTATAACCTGCTCTGAAACAAACACTGTGAGCAAACATTGGATTCAAAGCAAACTCGGCCAACGCTTCGTAAAAAGGCACAAATGGTGGCACTTGTGGATACATATGAAAAAAAAAGATCTAACTTGAAAACATGCACGTGTCTCCGTGTGTATCTTTCCTGCACACATGACATACTGGGCGATTGCCTCAGGCTGATTGGTTTTGCAGATTTCCACAGTGAAATACGCTCCAACCCACTATCACCTGGATTTTATGCCCCCATTCCCTAGAGCATAAGACATTGGCCACTAAATGAACATGGCCCTCGTGTGATAAGCAAAGCTCAGAGGAGCTCCTAGTTAGACGAAAGTGAAAAGAAAATTGGACAGAAAGCGCAGATGAGTTGCTGATTATGCACTACAGCCCTTTAAGTGGATAAAAAAAAAAAAGAGAGAAAATGGCAGCAGCGCATAAGCTGTAAAATGGTCTGGGTAGTTTTGAGATAATGTTTTTCTATGCTTTTCTAATGTTTCAGATTTCAATTGGATTCTTAACCCATTTTTTTTTTGCAGAAGTTGTATTTCTCTGTACAGATTGTAACGCTCTGATGTGAATTTTTTGCGATTTGGGGGGCGTATAAATAAAACTGACTTGACTTGATTAATAAGATCCACGTGCCTTTGTACAACTCTTCACATCCTGTATTCTTACCTTGATAGCAGCTCGAACAGGAAGCTTGAAGAGCAGAGAGGCCAACGGACTGGAGGCTGGAAGAGAGGAGCAACAAGGGGCTTAATTACCTCATTATTCCACAACCGTCCTGTGCATGATTTTATGAATGTAATGAGTGCAGTTATTTTTGCACAGAAAGTAAAATTCTTATGTTTTATGTTATTCTTATGCTTCTACCTGAATTATACACCTGCCCAAGATCTACTATCTGTTGAGGAATTGTTGTCCATCCTCACCACTATCCATTTGTCCACCTATATTGAGTTCTTCATTCACTAGATATAAATTAGAGGGCGCAGACCTCTGCCAAGGCCCGACAGTCCCCTTAAATTCAATGGAGCTGCACCAAAGTGCACACACTCATCAGTCCCCTAAATATTCCTGATTCTTATTCTTATAAATCAAGATTCATTCATTATTCTCTGGGAGTATCCTGTCCTGGTCTACTTTTTTAATTTCTTTACATTTAGTCGTTAAGATTAATCTACTACACTTTTTTAGTCATTTATCTAAACTAAACATTCGGAAACTTTAAATTATTTTAGTTTTCTGTTTGTAAGGGAAGGTGTCCCCCTTCTTTTAAAACATGGACATGTCTTTTTTGGGAAGTGAACTCTTCATTTCACACCTCTGTGGTCCTCCACACGCCAAGGCCTCGCCTGCTCGCTCCGTCTTCCCGGCTTAGGCATGGTTGGCTAAAGCTGCGGGGTCGCTACTTGGAGGAAGACGGTGGCTGCTCACAGATCCCGCGGTCAAAGGTCGGTCCTGTTCTCCTGGCGAAAGGTGAGAGGACCAGAGCACGGGTGAGTGGTGCTGAAATCTCATTTAAGAGATTGACCCCTGGGGGCCGGCTCGAGTCAGTCCGGTGCTCGGGGATGCCGTCACCGGGGATGATGTATAGGTTCGGGCTGAGAGAGGAGCCCCAATGCAACACACACACCCACAGATGCACACACCTAGGTCGACAGGCGCTGGTGCACAGGGCTTCGGAGCATGTCTGTGTGGTAACACATCTTTCATCAGATAAAATGAAACTTTAAATGAGCCGTGCGTGGAAAGTTGGACATTGCAGCAGCAAATAATAACAGAGCGGCACAAAGAAAACAGAGGGGATAGATAAGACAAAGCACGGGGTCAAAATCATACACAGCAGATAATTTCAACATCACACAGGTTAAGTAGAAATGGGGGGGTCACTGTGAAGAGGTGGGGGCTGAAGTGAAGCAGCAGCACAGGGGAAAATACACCACTTCACATATATAAACACAACTGTACAATGATGTACTACGTTATATACGAATAGATCAGGGATTGAACTATTTAGAGTTCTAAACACCAGGAGTAATAAATTATCATTTCAAATGGGCATCTGTGTTTTTTAATGTCTCCAAATCTATGACACCGGAAAGTAAAAAAAAGAAAAGTCTCACATCAATGAGTCCAGATTCTCTGCAGTTTATAAAAATGTTGGATCTATTACGTTTTGTGGATGTGAAGTTCACTGAAATTGAACATATATGAGAATCTAATTTAAGGGTGAGCTAATTTGGGGGTTTAAGGTAAACTAGAGGTTAAGTTAAGCATTTTTAGAAGTCTTAAACCTCCCTAATTGTCCTTTTCTCCCTCCCTCTAATTCATTTACATCTCTCCCATCTCCTGTCTGACTCTTGTTTTTCCTTTGTCAGTCTCTGCATCAGGGGCACCACATGGCCCTGTACATGCCACTTGTGTTACTTTCTTGAATAATTGCGAGGAGTGTGGGAGTAGCAGTGAACAGAAGGAGAACAAAGAGAGTGGAATGAACCCCTCATTGATCTCCGTATTGAGAACATCTGCCCCCAGAAACCTGAGGGGGGTTGGGAGACACGGAGGAGTTGTGGGAAGTTGCATGCATAACAAGTAGCAGAGTTCCGTCAGGTAAATACGGCTTTCCCAAAAATGCAGCCAACTCCTCCATGTTAGTGGAAGGGCATGGACCACATTAAAAAAGTCAAAGTACAAATTGTGTACATTTTTAACTAGGATGGTTTCTGTCATTTTTCTTCTTACTGATGTACGTTCAAGTGTTAATTAGTTATTTGATGCTATAACATCATGATTGACAGCTGAGACTGACTTGTGATTGGTCCAGCGCGTGTATCGGCGGGACCTTGATATCGTAACTCCGTCCCCCAAGTCGCTTCCAGGATATTTGGGGTTTTGAAGCATTCTTCATTTTTATATACAGTATATAGCTAAATTAAATTGTATAATATACAAAAATGATCTCTAAAACAAGCCAAATAAACTATTCTACAATTCATAATTAGAATTCAAAATAAGTAAATATACTTTGAATGTACTGTATTATTTGCTTTATTGATCCCTTGTTATTTGGCAACTTCTCTCCTACAATAACTACAATGTGTTAGATGTTTGACAGCAAAAACATCTTTAAATTAAAATATATGTTTTTATATTTGTTGGTGTCAAACTTCTTAGATCTGGTCTTTTCAACATTTATAAAAATACATCCAAGAAGGAGGTGAGCCCAGCTCAGCCCTGACCACAGCAGGAAATGGAATCAACGCAGCCACATCAAAGATCTGACGAGGAGTACGAGGGGCTTCAACCTCTGCAGATTTTGTGGCCAAACTTCACGAACCACTTGGCGAGCGATAGCTGTATCCAAGCAACAAGGTGACACCGCCATCTTCAGGGGTCGTCATAAGTTATTCTGGGAAGAGCGGGGATGAGTGACTGAATTACAATTAGACGAGGCAGTTAAAGGGAATAAAGGCTCGCTAGAAACGCAAGTTGAACCACTTCATCGCAGAAGTCGTCCTGGAATGCATTGAAATCACAGACTGATGATATCTACGCGGGTAACAGTATCCGAGGGAGGAGTTTTCTTTTAACTGCCAGCTGCTGGAGGTTTGCGGTGCAGCTGTTATTAAATAAACGTCCCATCTTAAGCTCCGTATCAGGACGGCGTGGAGATCAAACGTAGGGGGCCCATTTGAAACCTGCCCTAATTATAATAGGAGGAGAGCTGAAGTTCAAATATTTATTAAATTGTAATCCTGACGCTGTATCCGTTTCATGGGAGATGAAGGCTCTTACGGGGGCCTGACAGTTTCCCCTTACGTCCCGCCGCTGGACGGGAGCACGTTCTGCCCAAGTGTGGCCACATGTGGGGCTGATTACGCAGGGCTGAGTGTTTACGGCGGGCCCAGATGTTGGGTGTTTAACATGGCACGGGCCGGGCGGCGAGTTTTGACAGCTCGTGGTTCAGCTCGACCTGCACTTTGGTTGTTGGGCCGCTGAGGCAAAATGTCAAACATGCAGATAAGGGCCAAGTAGATGTGATTACAGCAATTCAGTTTCCACCGCCGCCCGGCCAATCTGTCCAATGTCGGTCAACACCTCACTTGTGTTTGGAGGGAAGGGTCCAAGGCTGCGGGGCTTCCTGAAAACCACCCACTGGTTACAGTAAAATAGATGGATGGATGAATGAATAGATGAGTAATATTATAAATGAAAGGAAAACACTCCTACAAACTCCTACAAAAGTTTACAAGCGTGCCATGAAGCAGCAGATGAATGAAAGAATGGAAGAATGAGTCTGTCGGGAGGCAAGGAAGGAAGAAAGGAGTCACGAGTGAATGAATGAATCAAAGAATGTTGAATGACTGGAAACAAATATGCAAACAGGAAATGATAGAACTTTAGCCAGCTATACTTTTGCTATACTATAAATACATGAGAAGTAGATAGGATAGGATAGATAGATAGATAGATAGATAGATAGATAAACAGACAGATGACACAAGTAAAAGGAAAGGACAGAGCATTAAACAAAGATTTGAGGATGTGGGAAAAAAAGAGTCAGGAGAGTAGGTCATTAGCTTTAATGACAGAATGAGTGAAAGATGGCACGGATAAAGGAAAAAAGGATGGAATATATCAAATGAAATAAAAGTTGAGTAATCTGTTTGTTGTGAGGATGTAAGGAAGGAAGGAAGGAATGACCAGAGGAAATTAACCAAATGAACCAACAGAGGATAAAGGGATGGAGAGATGAATATTTGGCAAAAATTAGGGAGATCGATAATCATCAATAAATTATTTAAAATTTTAACTTTAATTTAATGCCGCTTATTTATTTTACATATCTTTGACGGCATAAGTCAGTATCATACTTAGTACACGTGACTCAAGAGGGAATTATACCATCAACCGGACCACCATCAGTGCCTTGCCCTTTGAACTACAGAAGAGTCTGTATGTGTCTGTGTGTTTATCAAGGTATGTTTAAAAATAAGAGGCAGATAACCCTGAGTATCCACAGGCTCCGGGGCGATCACACATTTCAGAATATGCTGCTGTCAATTTAATATTCCTGGCCTGCGGGACAGCGAGAGATCAGGTGACCGGGGTATAAATAGGCCATCTGCCATCAGCTCATCTCTGCCGACTCCTTGACAGCATCAGAGTGACTGAGGACTGACTCTGATGTCGCTGGAAATCAGGACAGTTGTCGCTGAGGGACCTTCCCCGAGTCGACGGTGAGCTTCCGTGTGTCCCCCCCCAGACGCGCGCGGAGGAGGATGAGGTTTACATCTGTTTTCTCTGAAGTGATGGGGGTCGCGTGGATCGCACCAGCGGGGTCCAGAGGTGAAGGGAGAGGCGCGAGGAAATGCTGATGCTGCTCGAGGCGGCACATACCTGAACAGATGTAGCTGTCAAACTCAAACATACACGAATAGTTCTGAAGGGTAAATAAACACCAGCTCTGTATCAATCTACAGAAAAATGTAACCCCAGAAGAAAAATGCTTCAGATGTGTCTGGAATTTCACCAACTAGGTTAAAGAGTTTCCTTTTCATCTATTTTTAAAAGTGTTTGCTTAATGAACAATTTATACATTTCAGATACAGGCCATACTTGTCTAACCTTGCCAAACACAAACTGCTTCCTTGTTGCCAAATTGTCCTTCTATTCTACATTGATGTTTGAATTAAATTAACTTGTAACCAGTGACAACACCGCACAGGTTTCTTTTCTTAATATTGTCTAAGTACTAATTGTTATCCATGTGCACATGTCTCATGATAATTGCACCGTCGTTGTTGACTTTATTAAAACATGACATAATCACTAACAAATCCCCCTGCTCTCAAAATGACACACACATCCTGTGCGTATGTCTTGATTCCTTATGTGTTATTACATTATGTAAATTTATTTATTTTTTACTGATGATTGATAGATGACGAGTATCAATAATACAAGCTTTACCATTGTAATATTCAATGACCCATTAAGATCAATAAAGTTAGTTTTTTCCGGCTATCTGATAAGGTAATGTCTGGCAAAAATACAACGATCCCAGCATCAGCTTCCTGAAGTTGTGCACCTGCGATCCACCAAATGACCACGGCAATGATCTCCTGCGGTTTCACCGAATCGGCAAAGTCTGTTTCACAAGTCGCTCCATGACTGGATATCGTGGGCGCCTCAATACAACAAACAACTTTAACGTTTCTTTTTGTAAAGGCAGACTTCAGTGAATGTTAGACTTTTTTTTTCCTCGTCTTATTTCCCCCAGCTTGGCTTATAAAATTCTTAGTGCTTTCTCCATTATGCCCTTCTCCTGGAATCCCTGGGAAATTCAACGCACCCTTTATAATTACTGCACCAACTGCCGGCTGACAAGGCTCATTTGCCTTCGCTGGAAGAGGTTGTCTCATTCCTTAGGTACCTCTGTTGTGCCGATGCCCTCCCCTTGTCACTACATATTCCCATCTTTACCTACGCAGCCGGTGGCGCCTTCAAATATGGATACACGGCCTGCTTAAGGAGAGCACTGTCAAGCTAAACAGGAGAGGGATCCTCAGGGGGATAGATTTCGAGGCAGATTTCTTTTGGTTGAATTAAAACTGCACAAGTGAGCGTGGCAGAAAAAAAAACACACTATGTAATGGGCCTGTTTCCTATAGAAATAACTTACAGACATAATTCCTTAATAGTGAATTGCAATGATGCGGACACTGTGGAAAACATCTGAGTCCGCATGTTAAAGCAGCTCCCTGATGGAAGCCACTACTCGCGGTGTGGGATATGATTTAGGTAAGTCTACATCTGCCCTTGTCATTACTTTCATATTTCATATTAATGGTGCAACCCACGATCCAACCGGCTGAGACGAAAGGATCTCAACAGCAAAAAAATACTAAACAAATGAAGATTATTACATCATTGGGACAAATATTTTACTTATAATATTTACATTTACTTATAAAATTTTAGTTTGAGGGTTTATTTGATTCATACATGTGCTTTAATGATGGAAAATGTTCAATACATATAAAAAAATTGCTTGAATAAAAAGAAATGTCTATGTCCAAAATTCCTGTTTCTACGGGGAAAGAGACAAGAATCTGACCCTCTGTCATTTTACCACCATGTGATGTGGAGTTGGAACTCTGACCTAAAGCATCATGTGCACGGCATTAACACAGTATGGTTCAAGTGCTTTGCAATCTGTTTGTGCTGTCAGCATGTCATACTATGTTCTGGTCACCTGGGATGGGCACTCAGCTGATAGCTCATACATTAAGCATGAGACCACTGGCTGCAAACGTGAATGACATGTCGTGGGTATCAGAGGAGAAGAAACAAACCTCTCTGTTTTGTTGTTGTCTTTTGTTTCCGTGTCTGTACATTTAAAATAAGCTCGACTATTAAACACAAAGTTATCAATATTGCAGGCAGCCGCAAGTGAGCAGGCTTAATCGCGACTGAACAACAGGTTTATCATAATAAAGTTAAAGTTTTAACAGTATTTACATGCTGAGTGATCTGAAACCAATCCTAATTTCTGGGAATTAAATTGGAAAATGAGATTGTTGTAAGTGAGAGTTGTCTGAGGACAAGCTGTGTAATTCATGAGGTTTGTCTTGAAAAAAAAAAAAGAGATCGCCGTCTTGTTTCAGAGGAGAAATGGCATAAAGGCCAATTGATTTCGCAAAGTGCAAAATATATTGCTTGTAATTTCAATTTCACGTGAGCTTATTTTTTGGCCTTTTCAACTCCAAAAAGGCAACATCCAGTAGCTATGTTGGGTTTTCAGTCGAGCGGGTTTCATGCAGCTGTATGTTAACTTTGCTTTAATGGCTTGTTGTCCCTTCTGTTTCCCCCATGTCCCTCATTCCACATGACAGATGGCTCAAACAGACAGGTAGCTGGTATGAATACATCATCAGAATATGTAATTTCTTTGTTAAGGCCTCCTCCCGTCCCTGTCGTCTCCATTCCCCCTATATCAGTAAAAAAAAAGAAGGATGTTTTCCAGTTGGAACGTCTCCTCTGTTAACGTCGCCTCCGTCTGTCTCTGTAAAGTGAGCACATGGTTCATGCATAAATCAGCAGCACGGTGATCCCAGGTTGTCCCCCGATGCACCGCCTCTGGTGATCTGGCTACCAGAGCCGTGCCATTATGCCGGCACAGTGAGCCACTCACCGCTAAACAAATATGAAACCGCGGCCACTTTGTGTCACAAATTTTTACATTCAACAGAGGTCACGTAAAAAGCGAGGGAACCTTTTTCGCCCATCTGTGAGCTAAAACGTTAAAAAGGTGGGCGAGCCTCGCGGGAAGAGGGAAAAGAGAGGAGGAGAGAGGGAGAGAAGATGTAAGCCATTACAGCTGTGCATATCACACGGCTATCTAAGATGCATGATCCCTGTGGCCATTTCAAATATTTACTCCCTTACCTGTGTTTCCCAAACGCAATATCGCAAGATGTGACTTCAATCCATAAAATATGATGCTTTCGACAAGAGCGAGGGGACAAAATGGAGTTGTCACCTGATGTCGTGGCAGGCAAGGTCATGCATTCATGCATTCGCCATGCAGCCGTCCTGCACTGAGCACAGAGCGCCCTCCATGAGGACGATGTATTAATCCAAACCTTGATGTCCCTTAACTAACTCCTCAACAAGTCATCGCATTAAACTTTTAACAGCTCAGACAACAACAGATTTTCTTTCCGACTTTTGTTTGTGAATATTTAAAAAAATACAGCTGGATGTCTGCACATGCACACTTTGCAGGACGGTGTGTCCGCACCGATCACATCTGTACTGGTAAATTACAAAGTGGGTCAACTTTCAACTGGGGTCGGTGATGGCTGTAAGGCAAACAAACACTAATATAAAGAAGAATACATGAATACGTTTAAGAGGGAATAATTTGTTTCCTTTCTTTCGACCATATTTGGCTTAACCTATATCAGTCTGACACTACATAATATAAATATACAATATGAAGTCAGATCATAAATAATTTAATATCAGCATGGAACTGCTCTGGGAAACGTATTTACATACTTGCAGACAGAAAGTGTGTCTAACATTGAGATGATGTGGACGTTCCCTGTGAGGCCCAGGTTAAATTCTGCTGTCACTGGGATCACTATAGGAAATACCTGCAAAGAGATTATGACTTGAATAAAAACAATTATTCTTCTTGCATTATGCAATATTTCACAAATTAATATAAATCCCATCCAGACTGCAGTGCATTTATTTTTAAATAACACTGCAAAACAATAAAGGACTACAAGTTTGGATTATTAACGTAATTAGATTTCCACACCTTCACGCCTGCAGCAAAATTCATAAATTACAAAATAGGCATACGTTATTGTAATGTGCCAGAAGACCAAATAAGACCACCAGTCTATTTGGTGTTTTATTAATTTTGTTTTCAAATTAGGCCTTGGGCCTGGTGCTGCTGAAAACCCCTGGATTGAGGTGTTGCAGCGTCTAGGTCCAAAGCAAGAATGGCAGAGCCTGCCGCCGCCGCCTCCAGCTTCCTCTCCTCAGCTGCAAGACCCACCGAGCCTGTGTGCAGCGAGGCCAGAGTCTCAATACAGGAGCATTAGGGAAATCATGGAGGTAAAAGGGCAGGAAGAGGGAAAATATGTCCGAAATATGCTTTGCCTGGGCGGCTTGTCCCTTCGGAGCTCCAACTCTAAACAGTGGACACCTTAACTGTCAGTACACAAAAAGTCCACATACGCAGCCATGATCACAGCTGATTTTATATAATATATGGATCCAGCACTTGGATAATCAGCGTTTATATAGTACCTGGACCTGCACCTCCGAAAGGAAACATGGAAGTCTCACTTTTTGTACAATGCGGGACCGCAGGGTCTTCAATATCATAAAAAAACAACTTCAGTTATTGAGGTATATAAAGGGGTCATAGAGCCACCAGGCTGGTAATTAAATGTCATGTTACAGGGTATCATTACAACCAAGATGCTTTGTGCAGCTTCAGACAATCAATATTTCCTGCCATTGCACCGCGTATCAATGCAGTCATGTGTGCAACAAACTGCAGCACAAGGAAATCCCTAATGTCTCTGTAAAAATGACGAATAAGAAAAAGTTGTCGGAACAAAAGCATCGAGGTACTGATGTGAAAAAATATTACTTTTCGTGCATCAACAGAGTCGTTCAATTTAGTGGCTCCTGCTGGAAGAGATGCTTGTTTGACTTCCAGCATAATGACCGGTGCATCAGAGCTCAGGACATTCGAGGCTGTGCAGGTAATGGGAAAAACAACGTTAATCGTGAAACAAACAAAAGAGCAAAACCAGTTACTGTGTAACCCGAAAACCATGAAACAATAACACCACAGCTTACTTTGCACATGCCCACTGTTGCAATGAGCATGTGCCTGACACAACAACAATGGCGGCTATTTACCAGTTTCTCGACATTTGGTTACCACCGTTACGTCTAATTACAGATTTGCAGATTTACACGACTGATATTCACAGTCATCTACTTCTCCCAATAGTACTTGGCCCACAGCTCTCTCCTCTGGCATTTTGTCGGATCGTTGATGCAAACTTTATTGCCGCCAACTAGCCCAAGACGCTTGTTTGACGATTTTAGTCCTGTTCTCGTCTGGATGAAGATATTTTGTAAAATGGAGGGGAAAATACCCATTGAAAGAAATACCCAGGTTCCAGTATCCAGCTTTACGAGGCCTCATCGGACAATCACGGACCTGATAAATGTGAACCTCTAACAATAAGCAGTCTATATACATCAAGCCCCGTTCGCTGCATCTCTACATCACCTGTTTATTTCCTCTCGCGGATTAAACTAGCTTAAAAGGCAAGTTGGTGGTGAAAGGGGGTGGAGAGATGGATCGAGGGCGGTGGGAGAAGTCCCTTTTGATGATATTACGATTTCATTATTTCTGTAAATACAGGAAGTCAGGGCGACCCCCGTCAGTCGATGTTTCATTTCACGTGCGCTTGTAAGGTGTCGAGCTCCAGCCGGCCGTCTAGCTGAGTGGCTGACGTTCCACCGGCAGCCAGGAGGGAATAACACTCCCCTGCAACATACACACACACACACACATGCACATGTCCACACACCCCTCTTCTTTCATCTTGTTAATGGACATTCCTCCACAAACGTCGGCGAGTCTACCTGACTGCAATCCTTTAAAGTTTAATTCACTCTACATTTAGCCCTGGTCATAAATACCATATTAGGTAGCGGCAGCATGTTTTATGTGCTCCCTATGGTCGTGCTTTTGTTTTAATGAAGCCATTTGCAACTTATGAGCAAAAAAAAAAAAGAAAAAGGAGGAGAGAAAGTCGCATATTAGATGGGATAGATCAGTCAAACCTATTCCCACATTGTGTTTTATACATGGGCTGGAATAAAATGAGGCCGGTGCCCATCCACCGGCAAAGAGGGAACACTGTATTTTGAAATCTATGCTGATTTAAGGACTTTTATTGTGGAGTGGACTCGTGGTTTACTGCAAATCATTGACTTAATCACATTATTCACTTGCTGCGATGAATTTCAAGGGGTTTGTCTAAGGTTTGCTTTCATAAAATATATTGCTGTGTGTATCAGTTGCCGGATGCGGACAATATCTTCCAAACAAATATTTGGATGAGTGTCTAATCAACCTGCTATAAATATATATTATATGACCTTCCCAGTCGAGAAAATACAACTGCTGCTTTCATGTGCACCGATTATGAGCCAAATTGCAAGTTCTACACTTTATGCAATAGATTTACACAAATCAAGTTTAGTTAGTCTTAAAACAGACTTTTCACTTTGCTGTCTAATCCCAGTCAGTTTTTTTTGCTTAATGAGGTTGACTCAGACTGGGGCTCAATTGCATTGGAATAAACAATACATACAATCAAATAACCTACAATAATCTAATCTATATCTATATTTCTTATAAAAGGTACCTGGAAGAATGTGTGTATGTCTAATTCAATAATGTAATAATGTTTTCCTCTTTTAAACTACTACTGTTGTAGAATGCAGCAGCCATACGGCACAATCTCTGTTTTTTTCAGTAAGATCCTATTAGACTTGTAGCATATTGTGTTATTTTCTGTTATGAAACTTATCAGCGTGCCTGTGTATCAATGTCACCATGACGGATGCCGTACATTTGTTTGCGCAGATGCTGTGTGCTGGTAAAATTTATGACTTTTTTTTGCGATGTAGGTAAAAGTGACACAAAACTGTTGAGCGAGCTGAAAAGTTTATTTTCTTTTTTTGTTTGTCGGTCTGTCAGAGCCGTTGAGGAATGAGTCTTATCATGGCAAGCATGCAATCTTTTCAGTTTCTGATCTCCACATCTTCGGGGATGGGGCTTCTTATTATGTATGCTAAAGACGGCAATTGCAAATGCAAATTTATGGAGCAGTTAAGTGTCACCTCACTTTAAACATAAGGAAGCCATCCAAAATGCACCCCCTCTCTTTATTCAGAGTGAATCTTGCATCAAAGTTATCGGGCGGAGCTTTGAGCGGTGGAAACGCTGGGATGTCGCATCTTTTGTTTCCTCTAATATCCCTGGAAAATCTGGTTAAAATTGGAGGATGCGACGACGCGCCGGTTTCTCTGCCGGTCGCACGGATTCCACACTGTTTTCACAGCTGTCTCGCTTGCAGGACGCGGCTGAAGGTTGAGGGAGGAGGGGGGGGGGAGCTGCTGCGATCAACTCATGTGTAAAAACGAGAAATGAGAAGCAAGAGGGATAAAGCAACACAATGAGCGTTTGATACACGCAGCAGCAGGGAGAAGAACTGGAGAAGAAAGCAAAGTGATATCCTCACGTGTTATCTGTCAGAATTCAAAATCTCTGCTCTGCTGCTGCAAAAGTTTAGATTCCCCGAGTCTGAAGATCCATTTGGCACCAAACTATGACATCACAGCCAATAACAAAGTGAATCTTCCATCCATCTACACATGATGCCACCAGAGGTTGCAAACTCAAGTTCAAACAACTTTGGTCGGAGGATACTGAGCGGCCCAAATCATTATTAGTGACTCCATTCGCATCTGAACGGTTATTGTTGGGCTCAGTGTCATGCGACTGGATGGCAGCTGCTCACAGGTAATGTCCCTCTCATGCAGTGGTTATTAGGCCTCTGGTCAACAGCCAAACACAGCAGCTGTCCGTCCAACACCAACCTATAAACCCCCCCCGGTTCCTGTTCATAAACAATAATATGCAGGCAAATGAGGTGGCCAATGTCAGACGTGGCCAGACAAACACGTCGAAGGTCATTGTCACCACCCAGCCGCTGTCCCTAAACACTTGTGTAATTGTCTCTCACGTTTGCATCCCCGCTTGTGAAAAAACAAAGAAATTAGCGCGATTCAGCCTCTCGTTGGAATAAAACCACAAACAAAGACTCACTATTGACTAACATCTCATCGGCTCTCATAAAAGTTTTGATTGGCTGGATTCATCCTTAAATGGGTGGAGCCAATAATGGTTCAATAGACATATGAAACTCATCTTGTTATATAAGAGAAACTAGAGAAGCACTCAGTAGAGAACACACATCTGCCAAAGGCCAACAGTCCCCTTAAATAGATAACACCACATTATATTTATCAGATACATATTGGTGCTAGTTACAGGTTTCAAGCCCTATTTGTTACCATACCACATCCTTCCACTAAGTTTTAATGGTAATGTGTCGAGTAGTTCTTGTGTAATCCTGTTCACAAATCATCTGAGGACTAGAAAAGCTATTTCTAAAACTAGGCTGACAAGTTAACCTACGTATCTTGGCATGTTTGGTAAGTTCTTCGATTTTTTTGCCATCAGAAACTGCTGTGTTTTGGTGGTATAGTTCTAGTAATACGATGTTGTAAGCGTTTTGTAATAAAGGAATACTCCATAGATTGAGTACTGCACTTCCATAAATGTAGGGTTAGGGTTGGGCTAAGGTTGAAGATGAGATATCCTGACCTTCATTCCCCTTTAATAATTAAAGCTCTAAAAAAAAACATCTATATTTATTAATGTTGTGACCATATCACCCAGGCCCACTCTAAACCCAAGCCGGCTCCATTGGGTTTGTTTTCTCAGACATTATGCAACTATCGTCTAAGACGAGCAGTGAAACTGATCTCGATGTGGAAAATTGGCAATTGCCCATGTTTCATAGTTTGTAAAAAGTTGTTGATTTTGTCTTTCTGAAGTGTCCCTTTAGGTGAAAACCAGTTTCACAGAACGGGGGATGAGAAATGAAAATATTGTACATATTGTATCTAATTTTATTGTTGTTTTATATTCTTGTGAAGCACTTTATAACTTTGGAAAGTTACAAATTAGGACTTATTATTATTCTTACTATTATGATATCATTATAATCCTGAAGCAACTTCTCCACTATAACTGAATGATGTGGAAGTACATGGTGTTTAACTTCAACTTCATTATTGTGTGGGAGGAAATTTGGTTTGCATGCATGAATAAATACAAAGGTCACAGACATACAGTGCACTGACTATGAACTATACATGTTTAAACCCTTATAGTGACTTTTTTGATTACATCATGTGATAAAAAAAGATGTAAGTTGCCATGCAGAGAATTATTTTTCCTTTTACTTCCTCCTGGCTCAGGCAACTTGCACAGATTTATATTTTCTAGTTATGTATCCCTCTATTTGCCTTTTGTGGCAAAATACCTTCTTTTGCCTTGAATAATACATGGACAGAGGCATAACGTGATCTGACATTTGGAACGGGTTCCGCAGGTTTCTGTTAATAAATGATTTACGCAGCCGTCCCACGAGACCCAGAGTTAATGCCATCTTAGTGGCAGCGATCTAAAACTTTGACTCGGATCCAGCTCCGTCCTCCAGGGGATGGACAAATGGACATGGCCGACGTGTCTCCAGTGCCCCAGGTCTCCATTATCGACCCCGGAAAAAGTACAAAATACAGACAGGAGCGACCATAATGATCCAGTGTCAGAATCTAAAGTGCAGCATATCTGCTCTTATGTGTGTGTTTTCCCCCTTTGCAGAAAGGAGGAAGTTGTGGATCTTTTTACTGCGACACAGATTTAGGTGCACTAACAGCATCTGAAGGTCCCTCAGAGAGGCCTAATGTGAATTTAATGACCTGACGCTGGGCGCATGACAAGTATGCAAGGTGAAGGTGACAACCTTTTTCTCCATCTTTATGATTTTTCTTTGCTCCCTCTCCGACTCCCTCACCCCTCCCTGGGTCTTGTTTTGTGAAAGCCGTGGTGATGTTAATTCTATTACAGCACTGTGCATTACTGGCAGCAGCCCCGGCTGTAAATTCCAAGAACAGTGAAAGATCCCTTCAAATCTTTATGCTTTCTGCATTATGCAAAAAAAAAACCTCCCTCTTTTGTCCAAAAACGACATTTGCTTTAAGACAATCTCCCAGAGCATTCTGAGAAAGTGGGGTAGTGGGTTGTAGCTGGAGACTTGTCTTTCACAAGTTCGAGGCCCAGAAGAGCATATAATGTACTATATGTCACCATCAAGCCAAGAGGAGACACTGTACATCAGGGCTTTAATTATGCAAACATTCCTCAGAGGCCGAGCTGCTCTGCAGGCTGAAATGATCTCACTGGTTGACTTGAACCTCAGCGAGCGGAGCCAGAGAACCACAGTTTTGTGGGGAAAGATCACTGGTAATTTCAAGCAGCCAAGAACGGTGGTGAAAATATAACTGGGCGAAAGTTGCAGTGATTCACAAGTCATTGCATTGATGGTTCGAGGGGAAGCAAGCTCAACTATCATGCATGTTGTACAGTGTGTAGAAAGTTGGAAGGTAAACATCCATCCTGTGCACTTTTGGAGCATTTTTGAACCACTTCCAATGAAGGAGAGTCTCACACAATAGTGTTTCCCATGTTGTGGCAACAGAACAAGGTTTCCCTCTACATGACAATGCCTCTGTGTATAAAGAAATCTTGTTTTCCTAGTTTGATGTGTAGAAGAGCTTGTGTGGCCTTCCTCCGGCCCTGACGTCAACTCCATACAACACATGTAAGTGCAACGTGCGATGGTTCACACACGTTTGGCCGTGTACCATGTTGTGTATCTGCAAGTGTTCACTGTCAACAGCTTTAACCTGCTCTCCTGCAATAACCACTTCTGGCAACTAAACCATGAGCAACATTGAACAAGCATGTGTTGTTCAGGTGACTCAAAGCATTAAAAAGACTCAAGTTTTCAATCAATGAAATAAATAAATCAATAATACTCTCTTTAATCATCTTATGCAAACAAAAACAGAATATTTGAGTGGTCTTCCAAGCAAACCTGCACTGTCTTTACTTATTATCAAGCTAATACCACGAGTGTGCAGAGGATTCACCAGCGAGCGAGTGGGGTGATAGACACAAAGCTGAGACAAACTAAAAGAATCTCCTGTTGTGTAATTCATGTGTGAAAGGAAAGGAAATCTCCGTGCACACTAAACTCGGTTCATGTCTAAAAACGGCATAATTTCATTATTGAATCTGCTTTTGCTGCTATTTAGCTAGAAATGGGGGTTCTTTGGTTCTGCCCCTTTTTGTTTACAGAGATTATTGTAACAGATATTCCAATCTGCCACTGCATTTAGTCACTATTCAAATTGCTACATGCAATGTCAATGAACTCAGCATAATACATAGATTGGAACAACCTCCCACAAGAATGAACCCCCCCCCCCACCCCGCCCAGAAACATGTTTAGAGATACAGATTTCCCACAAAGCACACAGTACAAGCATTACAGCCACTAAGTGCATATTTGGTCATTGAATCTTCGGGTCATCACGATCACATAATGTGCTCCAGAGGCTCCCAGTGGCACAAACACATTTATTCCCAACAAAAACTCTTTTCATACTTCGACAGGAAACCTTGCCTTCGCACACTTAGCCGCGGCCCGGGCTCAAACCTGATTAATGCTTAAACCAATTACAGCCTCCCCCAATTAGAGAACATTACCAGGTTAAGAGCTCTAATTTATCTTCCTCAGATTGTTTCATGAAGTATCTGTGGATGTTTGTCAGCAGATTTATTGAAGTACTTTGGTGTGTGGGAGCTCGGGGGCCATCCGTGACACCCCCACGAGATGCAAGAGGAACATGCTAGTGTGATTCTCGGAGCGACATTGTGATCCAAGTTTGTAATTAAGACGCAGGGAACAGCGCGTCACGCACAGACACATCACTCTGCTCCTCCGCCATAATGTTGCCCTGTAATGCCCTGTGTGGTCTCAATTACACTTTCCATGATGTAGAATAACAGCATTACAGCAAAGCAAGACATGCATTCATATACTCGTAATTAAATAAAATCCAAATCAAGATCAGACCCGAGTGATCTTGAGCTACATTCATTTAGACGGATGAGGGGACGACGCTGACCTCTCGGTTGATTCTTAAAGAGACAGCGTCCAAAGGTCGCTTGCGATGAAAACAAGCATTTCATGCACAGAAGGGAGATTTTTAGATTTAGGATCCACTTCAGGAGGCAAGTTTTATCAGTTTGGATGTTCTTAACAGAGCTATTCAAATGTTAATTTACTGTATTTTGCATTCTCTTGTCTGCACGCAGCAGCATCTCAAAGACTAATGAGTTAAAGTAACTCTACTTTGCCTTATTTGGAATCTCCATTACTAACAAAAACTACAACTTCTCATATGTTACAGAAATTCTTTATATTTTTTTAGTGATGCACCTTCACTTTAAATTAATGCAATAAATATGGTCAATGCTTTATATAGTCACATTAATCCATTGACAGACAAATGTATACAACACTTCTATTAACAGAAGACACAGCATGTGGACTGGAAGAGCCCGGGATCGAACCACTGACCCTTCTGGGTAGTGGACAACCCTCTCGAACCCTGCGCCACAGCCGCTCCTGCAACATGGTCAGACCACTCAGACCAAAAAAAAAACTGAAAAACTGAAGGTGCCATCATGTCCCATTGTGCTCCAAGATAATGTGATAATAGCAATCTCATTTATTTTTGAGGTCCTACAGTGACTGATTTCACTTTTCACAAATTTCCAAAACAATAAACCAAAAGCTTTTCAGTGAGTGAAGTTCCCTTGCAGTTGGTCAGACTGAAATCCTGCAGATTTTTACTGCTGCACATGATTCACCACCACCTATGTAGAGGCGACATTTCAACTTCAGCAGACAAACAAATTCCACCATTAAAACAACATGGAAATTGTTCTTGTTGTCATTCATCAATTGCAGAGCGAGTCTCCCAGCGGTGCCGGCTCAGTTTCATTTGTAAATCGTTTGTGCCGCTCTCCCAGCAGCAGCCATGCAGAGGTCAGGCAGATGGAGAGGCGTCTCTACCTCCCTCCCACCCGCCATCGCCATCTACCTGCATGGGCACCCAGCCCCGTGGTCCCTGCGTCGGATGGAGGTTGCGGTGGCGGTATGCGGGAAGGGAGGGGCAGTGTTGTCGTTTGCCTCAGCATGGCGCGCTGATGCTAATGGACTCACGCAGGAGTCCAGGCTAGATTGGGTATTTTGGTCTTAATTCAGCCATTAACATTTCATTAATGCACTGTCCTACTGCTCTTCTGCACCGCGGCCTGCCGGCTGCTGCCTGCTGATGACTGCTGCAGGCTGAAAAACACCACGCTCACTCAGAGTGGATGGGATACTCTGTATGTGTGAGTCAATGAGCAGGCATCTATCTTAGCAAATGTGTGTTTCACTATTCTATTAAACACAGTCACTGGCATCATGTCATACATGACACGAACGGGCATATGTGTGTGTAACATAAGTATTAAACACATTGATCTGGACCCCAGCTGCAAACTGAGATTAACCTTATATAAAAATGGAAAACACGATGGTGCCAAAAAGTGTTATTTCATGCTATGAAAATGGGGTGTTATATATTTAATGATTGACATTTGAGACTAAATCTTGATTGGCTCCATATTGCTGTATTTTACATTTCATCATAAACATCTGCCAATGCTCTTTGGTGGACCTGGTATGCAGTGCTGACAGTATTTACCCTAAATAAACCTTTTGAGATTTTAGCATTGCAAATTATTGTTCTTTGTAAGCTGAGACTTTATATTATGCAGCTAATGTCTTAAGTTTTGTCGAATTAATAATTAAAGAAAGGTCAGCTCAGTTTTAGTATTTTATTCAATATGAGATATTTTGTTAATATCTGAAAAGTTATCTGCAGCAGCGGAGGTTTTTATTGTGTTCAAGTCCAGGTATTGGATATATTTGTACTCTTTGTGCTGATATAATGGGTCGAGAATAGCAACCTGCGTTACTGCTGCGCTTGTAAGGGATGCAGTGGTTGTAATTATAGCTATACAAAACTGCAAACATTCTAGTTAAGACATTTAGACTGTAAAGGGAAGTGAAGCTTAGTAATGAAAACATTAAAGCTTACTCGAGAATAAAACAGGAAAAAAAACAAACATTGATTATCACAGTATTGTGGCTTTAACCCCTTGATTCTTCACGAAATTACTTTCTTGCTGATCCAGGAATTAGGGGCTTATTCTACACTTGTACAGTTAATGTATGATATACAAACACGCACAGGGCTGGAGTATTTGTGGATGCAGATCACTCTCACTCCATTATGCTCAAGGCTCTATCAGTTGCTAAGGTATTTGCCTCATAATGAACACGGCATCTGTAAGTGTGTGTGTGTGTGTGTGTTTGTGTACCTGCGCTCAATCCAACAAGTATAACACAGTATTCTAATTAGACATCTATGTTTATTTAATGCGTCCTGAGTAAATTAGTTGTATAAAATTATGACTAATTAAGTGCCGCATTAATAACTGAGGCGCAATGGCAGCCTTTTCTGCTGCCGTACAAAGACTGGCACATAGGTAATCATCATATCTGTGTTCCTGATTAAGCTTTTTGATCATCGTGACATGACATATGATAATATGTGCTCTAATCTACATGCTGGGGCTGTTGCATATTTAGATTACGCTTGAAAAAGAGACGACTAACATCTGCAGCAGCAACAACCTAGTCTGGTGATTTAACTTGTATGTTTTATAATGTGTATTTAAAGATTTTTTGTTTGTTTGTTGAAAGCAAATCTAAGTAAAATAATAATGATTTTTTGTGTTATTACCTCCACCAAGGAGATTATGTAGTGTGTTTGTTTGTGTGATATTTCGCAGGATTACGCAAAACCTACAAAGGTGAATTATCTCTGAACTTGTCATTTGTTGTTTTTCTCTGATGTTGCCTTTGCAATATGTCACGGTGGCATTTATATTTTGTGTACACAGCAAAAGGCATATAAATCTTGACCAAACCAGATAATGATAATTTTTTCCTGTTATATAATACAATTCAGTCTCATTATCCTTCGTAACAATCTGAATAATATGTGTTGTTGTAGTTTGTTGTCTTCTTTTAATTTTCAGGGATTAAAGAACTCTTTTTGTAAAGTAACGTCACACCCAAACATCAGAATAACAAAATGAAAATGATGAGAAAAACACGATACTTCTGCAGCCAACATCTAACATTTGTGATTCAATGACAAAAAGACAGACTATTGGCACGGCCCTAAAACACATTTGATATTTCTGGATCAGTGACGCTGTAGGTAGACTGTTCATCTGTCATTACTTAACAGCGAGCGCAGGAGAAAAGCGCTACACGAGTGATGAATATCCGGCTTTATCGAGTATGTGTGTGATATATGAGATTGGTTGATAATCGACACTTAGTTCTGCCATATGGTCGGACCCGCCTGCCAAGGTACAAGGACTCAAAATATGGAGGTAAGCGCTCAGGGATGGGAGAGTGGCAGATCCCCTCCAAGCGAATGGAAGGGAACGTGGGTGTGATTTAAAATAATGGCTTGAGTGGCTCCTGAATGCGTTTCAAGGACATGTGAGCTGGTCCGTTCCAAACTCTGATATTTAGCAGTTTAAAAAAAACAACACACACACTCCACTCCAGCAAAATGGATGAGGGTTGGGAATTATAACCGATTAGGGTACGTGAGAAAAAACTAATCAGAAATGCAAAGTTAAATAGTTTGTGACAGTTTCCTGTGTTTCAGGGTAAAGGATGACAATGGTAGAGAACTTTTCACTCAAGCTTTTGGAGTAATTATCAGGAAAAGGCAACAATATAAATGGACATGGGTTCTTTTCCCTCTCCATATGGAAAGGATTTGGAAAACTGTTACATGAGCGTAGTCACTTTCCTCGGTGCCCTCCACCACCTCACTTATATCGGATGATGTACAGCACACCCTGGAATCACCGTCTGAAAACTTTAAACACATTACAGATGACAGCGAGTGCCGGGCGGGCCGCGTTTTTGGGCACGGAGGGGTCGGACTCTTGCTCCGCTGTCGACAGTAATAACCTCATCAATGCCTCTCACACCCTTTCATTGTGAAAGCAAACCCATGTCCATCACGCTTTTTGTGGGGGGGTTATTCAGACAGTCCCACATGTGAGTGGCAGGCCAACACAAACGACGGGATAAATAAGTAAACGCAGGCACCAGTAGCATTAGGAGATTGGTTTTGTTAAAGACCTCCGACAAGACGTCTCTCGGATACTGAGGGGAAGGTAAACAAAACAACTGGCGTGCGGCTGCCAACCTCGGGGCCCCAAGGCAGGGCCTGTACTCACTTGGCGGCTTCCGACAGCGAGGGAAATCTCAAGCAGTCTGCCTTTTCCATCCTGTGCCTGAAAACACAGCGAAGGAATACGGCTTATTTTAGACAAGGCTAAAAAAAAAAAAGGAGTTTTTTTTTCATGTGACTAAAGAACTGGGTAATTTAAAAAAATGTGTTTATCCTTTTGCCCCCCCCCCACCCCTCCCCTATTTTATTTCCTGTCTCATGATGTTCTCAAGACATTGCTGCTGGCACCGTTCAGAGCTGCAGCTTTGAATTCAGGGAGGATTCATCTTTGTTGGCTTATCATTCAAATAATTACCACTGTCTAACGAAGACCAATAAACAGTCGATCAGAAAAAAGCAAAGTCTTCCAGAATAAATATATATGCCAGATTCTTGTCATCCTACACTTGGGGGGGCTTCTGATAGGCTCAATGGATTTCAGATGGGAAGGAAGTGTGGGCTTTGAAAGTTCTGTAATTCCAGGTGGCCAGGGAGTGTTTTGGCAGGGCGGCCTGCGCGAGGCTCGCGGATCGCCAAGAAAGGGGACCTGGAGTAGGTGGAATGTTAATCATGGAGAGAGGAGAACATGTGTGACAAAGGGAAAGGATGGAAAACACATGTCCCATTTCACACTTATTTACCTTTGACTGCCAAACCCCTGCCAGATTAAAGGGAGACGAGGCGGGGGGAGCGGCAACGGCAAAGGTGGAACCCCTTTAAAGTTTACCTCTTTGATGGAGACGCCAAGTCTTTGATAGCATTTCAAACATTTCGGCGAGGACGGAGGAAACCGTGGCGTGATTGAAACTCGGGCCTCAGTGGGGCAGCAGCCCACTGACAAAGAGCTATGTGGAAAGACAAGGGGATGGGATATTGATGAACTGCTATTCAGACATACACACGTTACGACTCCCAGAGGCAGAAACTTACACACTCATGCATTTACGGTCAAAAAAAGTATAAGAGCACAGCTGTGTTTTGTTGAGCTGAAGCTGTAAAGTTACTTTTTCTTGTCATGTTTGGATCTTTAATGGAATAAAAGTATATTTACTTTATATGGGAACGATACATTTATTGAGTTATGATATGACTGCTCCCAAAGGTGAAGCCAAACTGTCTCAATTGCCCCCTGGTGGCTGTCTGCAGTAAAGGCCATAAATCCTCCATATTAGTGGATGGGACACGGGATAAAATGAGTTCAGTACATGTCAAATACATTTTTCTAAATGGTTTCTGTCATTTCAGAATCATCATAATTGACAGCGAGACTGACTCACGATTGGTCGAGTGAGCGTATGGGTGGGACCTTGATACCAGAGCTCCAGCCTCTGATCGCTACTGGTCACAGTCTGGCTCCAATTGCACAAGATGACAGCGTTCATAGTGGGAGGGAGTGGAAACATGTCGCTTCTAAACTTTGAAGTATATATTATATAACATATACTACATATTTTCAATGGCTGCTGCAGGGTGAGTGTTACCTAAAAGGACAATTATGTCACATTAAGCAAAGTACGGTCCTTTTTGAGCTGAAGATACTGTCATCTGTGCTATAAAAATGTGTTTTGACTTTATTAATCAGCACTGTCTTTAGGAGTAAATGTACTGTGAATGCCACCACACTTAATTAACTCTGACGTCCTACATTATCTCAGGGATAAAAATATCCTATGCATTATATTTTTGTGGGTAAAATTATACAATTATTATTCCAGCTTGAGTCAATTTGGCCTTTTGACTTCAAATGAAAGTTTACATGTTTTTTTATTAAGATGAGAAAATATAATCCCTTACATCCAGTTTCCATAATCCAACAGCTACTGTGTTTTAGCGGTGAGGAACTGGCCCCGGCAAAAATCCACCTTGAAATAGTCTAGAACTATATAGTGTGAACATGACATGTTTAAGGTGTGCTGCCAGTACTAGTGAAATTAATTTACCCACTTACGAACACCCTCCAGTTGAGACTTGAGAGAAGACGAAACGACTCTGAGATTTTCAGTGCTTTTTATTTCCCCTAACATGCCATATCCTGAACTGGAGGACACGAGCACGCTTTGAAAAAAGGACGGTTAAAAAGTGAGAGTGTGATTGGAGTTGAGAAGTTTGCGGCTGTAATGGCCGACTGAGATAAGTGTAACTTATTTCATTTGTCGGTGGTGTCACATGCTCTCGCTGCTTTGAAGTGGCAAATTAATGACAAGTGAGAACAGTAGCCATTCTGCAGAGAGAATGACCCCTTTTCTAATGGCTGTGTGGCACAGTGAGAGAGTCATCTGTCGGCCCCATCTAATTATGTGAATCGAGCAGTTTGAAAAGTGTCTTAAGGCTGTTTAGGAATAAAAGGGACATTTAAATGCAGAGCACTTTGAAAATTACAGATCCTTCAAAATACTTTCCACGGACACATCGCTTCTCCGCCGCCGAGCCACATTTTTTCTTCGTCTCGTTAATTCTGCGCTTTGAGAGCACAGGCGGCATTCAGGGGAAAGAATTCGGAGATAGCTTAGTACCACCCCCGTCTCAGTTTCCCTCCTTCCATCGTAAACAGGATTCTCCAGCTTCTATGAAGAACGACATTCACACTGGAAACAGTGCATCCCTTGTTCTAAATGTATAATTTCTCTGTGATATTTATATATGTGCTACTGTCGGCCATATATCTCACTGTCCATAGGCACTGTCTCTTAGGACCCCCTGAATGCATGGAAATTCCATGCATTTTACAAATGCATGATTCAAGTGATAATGACTAAGTTTTCGAGGCCAATACTGATTATTCTGTTTCCTTTATTGTAGCTGCCACAGCTGCTGCTAAATTTATCAAGTCAATTTAAATGTGACTGCTGTTACTCTACGGCATAATAGGTTTCCATCTCGCCAGGAAAGAAAAACCCTCTGAAACTATATTTACACCATTGTGGGGAAACTGAAAGCAGAGAAAACATGATTTTACAAGAGGGTTTTTACAGATTGGTTCTGCAGCTGTGAGGAGGAGGAGTCCAACATAACATCAGAGAAGGTCACTCCCTCATTTAATATTTGATATTTAATGAAATAAGCACATCTATTGCATAAAAACCTGAGCTGTTGCTATAGTTATGAACCTTCCTTCCACAGTACGTCTGATTTGAAATAGAGCTGAAGACATTGTCCAGAATCAGTGACGGAAAACAGACTCCTCACAGTGACAATGATGGATAATAGCTTCACAAAGATGGGTTGTGAAGAGGAGCTGCAGTGCATATCACTGTTTTCAGGTCTCTTACGCAAAAGGTACAATTCAATCTAAGCATGTTTATAATTTTCATGAAAATGAAGTAAAATGAGTTGATTAATTAAGTTGTTAATGTTATTGTTGTTAAGGAGGTTACGTTTTTATCTGCATTTTGTTTCAGCCACATTTAGGGAACTGATATTTGTGAGCGTGTGCAATTTGATGCAGCCTAATTGAATTTGCGGGGACTGTTGGGACTTGGCAGAGGCATGTGCTCCATTTTGTAGTTGTTAATATATTAGTATGAACGTGTCATGCAATTCTGCAGATACACAATCAATACATACGACTGTGTTCCGATATCTGACACTAAATTTAAATACACTTGCACACTGATAGATGCATTTATTTATTTTGCTTAGTGTACATTAAAGTAACGCACGTGCATATACTCCTTGTCCAAGTCATTTCAGAGGTTAACTTGAACATCTTGTATTCAAAGCCAGACTGTTTTTTTTTCCTCTTGCTTTGGTTTTTCCCTAATTATTATTTGATTGCTCATTAGGCCCCGTGTTCGCTGTGCGTGCATCTGTTCGTGAAACCTTTTTTTTTTTTTGGGTGTGCGTGTGTGCGATTTTTCATACGAGGGAGAAACAACCGTCTCTCTTTTAATTACATTGTCTCGCCAACATTTGTTAACACTCGTACGCGGACGTCTACGAATACGACGCAGGGCAGTTTACAGAATGATGTGTCTCAATGTAGGGTTTTAATACGATATGCACTGTACATAGAGTATTTTTCGGGGTGGGGGGGGAACTGGGAAACAGAGAATTGCCCCGACCTTCTCTATTCTAGCAGCTGTCCCTGCGGATACACACCCTGCTCCTTTTCTCTTACGGGGTATGATGTGTGGATGAAGGCTCTTTCCCCGTGCCATAATGACTGTACACCAAGATTTTCAAGGGCCCGCTCATGACAATCCCATTTTCTGTGTAATTTCATGGTTGTCTTCTTGAATGAAGATATTGGCTGCTCTGAAGCACGAGGTCAGACTCTCCCTGCTCCGTTTTCTGGATTGTTCCGGAGTATGTTTCCCTTCACTTGATGAAAAGTAATTCATCATTTACACCACTGAATTCTGCCACTTTTTTTCCTTTTTTCTCCTCCTCCTCCTCCCCTCGCCCAGGCTACCGTCTCTTTTTCGCAGTAACAACTTTCCTCACCATTCGCCTTTCACATTCCCCCACGGTACCTCGGGGCGGCGTTGAGAGATAGACAGGTTCAATACGACCGCAGGTCAGCCATCCCTGAGAACAGGTTAGCCCTCCCAGGCCTCTCCGCTGCCCTCTACCCGTGATGGAGTTTGTCACCTCTCTACCTCTGGAAGTCAAATCCTGTCAGCTCAGGCATCCTTCAGTATCCCCGAAGTGGCTTTGGCACCCAGTGGGGCATGTGAGCTTAAAATTAAATTTTTTTCGCCCCCTTCTGTGTTTTTTCTTCTCCTTGAGATCTGCCAGGTTCCCTTAAGGGAGGTGGTTGACAGCCAGTGGACGACCTCAGCCAATCAGGAAGCAGCCGTGGTGTAAGAGACACCTAGGGAAACTTTCCCTGCACCTCCTGGAGCTGGAGGGGGGCAAAGGTTCCCTGACATGTTGAGGGGAAAGGAGGTGGAGGGTTGGGAAAGGGGGTTGGCTGTTGCTAAGAGACCTTTTTTCTCTCTCTCCTTCCATCCCACCTCTCTTCCTGCGTGGCCTCCTGACTGCTCTGCCGGGGTAAATTTAATTGTCTCACCCACGCCTTTGCAAAAAAACGTTACTTTTAATTGTTTTCATTTCATCGCTGGCCTTCCTGCCCAAAGAAAGTACAAACGTTCCTCCTCACGACTCCTTTTGCAAATAGTTTTTTCAAGCAAAGTGATGTTTGGATTCTTCTAATCAATGAAGCCTTTGGCAGGCGATGAAATACTTGTGCTGCACATATGCAGATTCCTTTGAATCTCCTTGGCTGAACATATGTGTGCATGTGTGCGCTGATGTTTCGTAGCGGTTTTGAAGCGGCTCACGATGCGGGCTCACGTGACTCCCCTTTTCGCCCAGCTGGTAACATCTGCAGGGTGTCCAGAGTCCAATCAGGGAGTCTTTAACACTGCGAAGAGAGGAAACCCTTGAGACTTAAGAGAGACAGAACCTGATCATCCCGTCTCATCAAGGCTCTGGCTCTCCTGTGACCCTTCCACGCTGAATAAAACCTCCCCGCACAGCTCCTCAGAAACTAATTCCCGGGTACTTAAGGAAATACAATGAGCTCAGATTGGTATCATCAGTAAATTACACCTACGGCTCAGGCACCGTTGTCTGAATTCGACTCGTTCACGAAATGGAGGCTCCTTCACAGTGGCAGGGGATTATGTGAAGGTCCACATGTTAAGGGCACTGTGACACACCTTCTTATGAGACGTCCTTATGAGATGTTACCTTCAGATCAGTCGAAGCCCTTTTGAGACAGCTGAACGATGTACGGGTTATTTGTATTGATTTCTATGCTCTGCGGGATTTAAATTATGCATCAACAAGTGGTCACAGTGGAGTATTGAGTCGTTCCACCTGGAAAACGATAAATAAACATGACCTTTTAGCTAAGATAGTGTGAAGAAAATGGTTCATGTTTTTATTGTTCTCCACAGATATACGTTTTGCTTTGAGAGAAAAGCCTCCATCTTCAATTTTGACTAATATCCACATTGATTAAACTAATTATTATAGATTTATTTCCTCTATTTGGAATGTACCTGCTTATTTTTAATATGTTTTTAAATGAGGGAAATGGGACACTGGGGTTAACCTATTTAATGTCTATATGTCTTTTTAGTGGTAGATTTGAATGTCTATATAACAGCATCAATATGAAAACTGTGCTGCACAGAGCACGAGCAATAAAATTAATTAAGACATTTTATCAAAAATTACTTTGAGGAACTCTGGGGTAAAATTCAAAAAGCTCAATTCATTTTATTCCTAATTTCATTTTCAGTTTTATCCATTGGACTCCGGTGAACTGTCTTCCTGGATGAGAAACACAAAAACTAAGTTACATTGAAACTGATGAGCTTTTTTAAAATAATTTGTGCACTTGCATATTCATGATTACACGGTGGCTCATGGACTAAGGAAATCTGATGACGCCCAGACTTTAGAAACTTTTGCAATTTCCTTTAATAAACTGCCACTTCCTGATAAGGTGGTTTTAAACTTAATATATATTTTTTTGTACCTCCTCTGACATAATTCGATCTGGGCTTTGCTCGAAGTCTTTCAATGAAAATATGGCCGATGCCCTCAGCAGACACAGTCAGACGCACAAACACAGTTTGCCCACGTCTTGCACATCTTCGCCTCGGAGCCACTGGAGCACCCAGGTGGCACCGAGGAGGCAGAGCAGGGAGGGCATCAGGAGAAGGGGACATAGCTGGAGATCTGTTCGTGTTTGCTATGGCTGAACGAACTGAGTGTGGCTGTGCGTTGAGAAGAAAGAAAAAAAAAATACATGCACAGATGGGTTGGGGGGGGGGCTTGTGAAAAGGGGCAAAATCACATATCCTTCAGCAATGTTAAAGACGGGGAGATGAGGTTTTCTTTTATTCATATCATGGATAATGTAAGGTACCATTCAGGTATGTTTCCTTTTTAACAGCCTTTGTAGATACAATATTAACAGGTTATATATTTTAGAGCAGTGCCCCAAAAATAAAATGTACAGAATCTAAAATTAAGTTGAACAAAGTGTCTATGATTAATGCATACACGATATAAGAATATTAAAATATTATTGTGGCTGGTATGCAATTCTTTTCAAAAACATACTTTTACACAAACATTTATTTCCTAATATTAAGGTTGGTCCACAAAAATATATTTTAAGACTATCAACTCACTACTGTACATCGGACCTAAGCTATATAAAGAAATAGAGCAGGTATAATTTCCAAATACACTTTTATACCACTGCTTGCAGACTTATTTTTAGGGTAGCTGAGCAGTTTGGGTCCAGAGAGCATTCCCATCCAATCACATATCAGCCCTTTGAAATTTAGTTGCAAATGCATTAGGTCTGTGTAAGAGGGAGATTGATGCTTTGACCTGTTTGACTTGACTTCCAGCAGTCGGCTGCTGTAGCAACACACCCTTCTCCTCGACCTAAACACGGATCATTTCAGACCCTATTTTTGGATTTCCAGTTTTTACAAAAATTTGTTCCAGAAGTATAAGCTGTACCTGTTATGACCAGAGAGTTTCAGGTAAATCATCTCCCCCTGCATGATTTGAGGAGCCGCTCTCAGCTGCAGGGTATTTCAGAGCGTCTCGATGCCCATTAGCCCCTTGCTGCCTGGACAACCAGGCCAGGCTAATGTGCTTTACCTTCAGGAGTGTGAAAGCTGTCCGGTTATCTGCCCCCCCTCCCGCTCTCCTGCTCCCTCACCTCCAGCCTCGTGTCTGCTTGTCACAACAGTGAATAGGCTCGCCGTCCACACTCGTGGGTTTCTGGGCCCCTCAAATGAGATTTGACTGGAGTCATATTCTGATAAACAGGCGCCAGAGCGCTGGTGTTTCCAGTTAACGTGGCTTGCAGGTGCAGCACCTTCCTGATCCCTTTAGGGCTAAAGTGATGCCAAAGTGCTGACATGCACTGCCTCTGCACGTATTTACTACATTTACATACTGGAAGCTGAATCCAATACAACTTACTGTACATCAGTCACCACGTAATACAGGGAAATAAGAGTACTACAAAAAAATATAAAGGTTAAATGAAGCATTCTCGTTTGAAATTATAGGTTTTAGGTACTTCCACTTCTTCAAATAAATAGACTTTGGAAAAATAAGAAATAAAAGAAAACAGTTGCTCTCTTTTTTAATGTTCTTATTCTTTGGAGTTGACAAATTTCAAGGTGTGAACATTTTTAGTGCCCGATTCTTACAAACGGATCTAAAATGAAATTGTAGTAAATGGTTTACAAGAGGGTCTTTTTTTACGAATCATGCTCAATGTCACACCTGAAGCTTCCAGAGCAACTCTTCACAAACTGACATTATGTTAAAATACAGTCCTTTTTGTAGTTTTTACTTCACATTAGTTTGCTAATATGAAAACTTACAGAACTTTGACAGAATACAACATGCAGAAAAGGTGTGCATTCATGTTTCATAAAAATGTTTTTATTTTAATTCAGGTCCTATGTACAGTATTTGATATTATGTGTTTCCTATGTGCTTCCCTAAGTCAGAAACACTTATATCCCTTTGTCAGCTGAATCCTAAACAGTCCTCACATGTCTATTTTTCTTTAAATAAAAATTCAAAAACTACAGATTCGACAACAATCCTGTCACTTCCACGGCTCATACAACTGTTTCACTTGAGTCTTATCATTGCAGCCGGAAACACTCCCACCCCTCCTCCTCCCCTCTTGGGGGATCTGAGCGGGGTGTTGGGTGGAAGCGAGGGGGGGTGATGCATAGCGTAGGAGGCACATGCTATGATAAGCTAAACCTCGTGGGACGACAGTGAACTTGTTCGCAGCGGTACGCTGCTATCCCGCAGCCATTGATGAGCCTGATACGTTTAATTGGGGTGGTCCATTTCCCATCCAGCCTACCCCCGTCTCACCTCCTCCCACCACTCTTTGGATCCACTCCTCCTTGTCATTTATACCAGAACTATGACTGTAGGCAGGGGGGAGACGGAGGGGGAGGAGGAGCACTAAGAGCACAAGATCCCCCCACTAAACAGAGATAAAGAAAAACTGTAATACTTCCACATTTTCCAGTGCTCCTTTCATCATTACTCAAAAATTAGTTTTTAATGCAATGAGTAGCTCCAATCATGTTAAGGTCTGCATGATTCAGATAGTATCATAATTACAATTAGATTACATTACCGCAATCAGAGAAAGGGGGGATCGTTAAGAGAAGGAATATAAATTGCTTTAGTTTTACAAGTACTGAGCAAGCAGAAATTTGAATTAATCTCCACTTAAACATCTTCCCCCCTTACAGAACTGCAAAGCACGCTGGTTTCTTCCAGGCCATCAATACAAATTAAGAGAGAAGTATGATTTTTTTCCCCTCTTCTCCTCTTTTTGAGGGTCTTAACATTTGAAGTTTCACACAGAGAGCAAATGTTCACTTCACACCAAAGTGACAATATGGGTTCAGAACTTTCTTAACAGGGAAAGTGACTCCTTTACTTTCAGGGGAGGGTGTGTGGTGATTGAGACGTCGCTGCATTCGGCCTTGTGTCAGGTGCATGGCTGTGCGAATGACAAGTTGCATGTCCAGATGTCAGTTTGACAATTTCTTTCGTTGTTTGAAATGCATAGATTGTGTTTGCATTGTGTTATGCACATCAACACACAATAGGGTTCAGGAAAGGGAGGTTTATGCATAATCTCTAATAAAGATTATGCATTGTGAAGATAAATAATATGAAGATTACACCAAGTCCATGTTCTCCATTATGGAATTATTTGACAAAAGCAGGATCATAATAAATATTGAAAAAAGACAGCTATGGTTAAAACCAGATTGGGAAAAAAAAGTAAAACTATTTAGCAAGTATGAGCAGGAAATATACTTAAATATTCAAAAGTAAAAGTATGTAGAGTGTTAGTTTATCTATATGATATTACTGGACTATTATCACTGATGCATTACCACATGTTACAGGATGTGGACCAGATTAACCTTATTTTATAACATCCCATAATCACTGGGGACAAAACATTTGAGCTCAGGATATTCACTTTCATTGTACGCAAGAGAAAAAACATAAAGCCTAACGTGTCTTGTTTACGAGCACACCGAGTGTCCATACACAAATACATTCTTGTCTGTGGCACTCAGCCGGTGTCAGTGCAATGCCTGTCCGCCTGCAGTACATCAACGCGGACACATCACAAAGCACGGGCGACAGTTAATGTCCTCACTGTCCTCTACGACTGAGGAAAGTGTCTCAAAGCCCATTTGGTCACATTGTGCGGGATTATCCCGACCGGCGGAGAGAACAATAAAATACAAATCACTCAGAAACAGAAGTATAAACCATCAGTGGACTGGTGAAGTTAACAAATCCCTGATCCGCTAATGAATTAAGACTCCAGTCAAGAGCGGGCGTCGCTTTCTTGACGCCGGCTGACAGTTTCTCTGAGCTACTCCCCTTCACTTTCCACACAAACAACAGTTTTCATCAACTGTACTTAACGCATGAATGAATAATTAAAACAAAGCACTCTCCTCTCCTGTTCGCATCTCATGCTGCAGTTTGTGCAATTAATAACACAGATGATCGCCTTAGTTATGTCTGCATAACTTTTTTTTTTTTTTTTAGGAACTATGCCCATTTGCGAGATATCAATTACTTTTTTTTTTTTCCTGCTTCCTATTTATTCCCTTCTTAGGCCACGATTGGAGATTAATGTGCGCTTCTAAATTACCACACATGCTGGCCATTTATCAGCTCCAAGAACAATCCTGCAGATTCATCCCAACGCTAAGTGGCAGAATATTCATGAAATAGGGGGAAAAAAGGAGCAATTTTGTTCACCCTTTGATGATTAAAAAAAAAGTGGAAAATTTCTCACTCTTGCTCATTTACTTTGTGGGGTTTTTCGTCATTGTTTTCTCGTGCGGCCACTCAGAAAAAGGACAGGCTTCATTGTGGAGTCAAATCCTTCTTAATTTAGCCGAAAACACGGACTTATATTTATGGGGGGTGGGGTGGGGGGGGAAACAGCGCGATACATTACGGTCATACAATGTGATAATGGTGATAGCACGGTGCATTGTGCTTGTTTGTAAAGCCGTGGTGCAGAGGCCCATAATAGACCAGCATTCAATCCCTGACTTCAGTAATGAGTTGGGTAAACAGAGCTTTCAAAATGAGTTTCTAAATCAGTGCATGGAGGCAGAGAAGAGGGAGGAAAGGAAAGAGGAAAGAAAAAAAAAAACACAGGGGCTGGGGGCTTTTGGTCCTCGACACCCTGGCTTTAATCAGGCATTAGGAAAAGGGAGTGAAGATGTTATGAAAATGCGGCGCTGGCCTTTGTTCGGCGTCTGTCATGGCATTGACTTCCCTGACACAATGCTACAATGCATGACGGATCAAAGTAATTAAAGTTCCAATAATTTACCTTCCTCTGTTGCGTGTCAAGTCTGCCAGACCGGCTGCTCTCAGGCCCTTCATTGATTTCCTCACCACTATCAGAGCGCGATCCTTAAAGACAGGGAGACATGAGGGCAGGGAGTGAGTGTGTGTGTGTGTGTTTAATAACTTTTCATGCTGGTATAATAGCAACGCTTCAGATGCTTAACCATTAATGATCACAGACAGATGACGGGGACAAAGAGACGAGTGCCTCTGAACCCGCCTCACCCGTTTCCCTCCTTGTCAAATCACTCTTCTCCCGACTCCTTCTCCTGATGTCGCCTGTCAACGGGCAACAGCCGCAGTGTTCTGACTGCACAATAACCTTCCCCGCCGGCTCGCGGTGGTCAGACCGGAGCTCGTCTTCTTCACCTTGTTAAACTTCAGAATCCGGGAGAGAACTCGGCTTTATCCCCAAATCCGTGGGAGATTCAGACGCCGGTTTGTGAGGATTGTGAAATCATTATCGGTACACAGAGGAGTAATTCTGTCTGCCGTCCAGGCCCGGGGATTGGTGTGTAATGCTTAGGAAATACTCCCTGCGTTGCCGCGGCAGCCCGGTTTCACCACAACAGTCAGAATAAAAAAAACTTCCCTCACTCATGCACTCGAGGTTACTCCGTGTCTGTCGTCTTGCCTCCCTCGATCCCCCCCCCCCTTCTCAGGCACGACAATGTGTCATTGTCACTGAGGTTTTGCGGCAGGTTCCCGCACTGTGAGGTGCAGCATGGTGGAAGGAAGGAGGGAAGGGGGGCTCTCTTTTGAAGGCTTACTCCCCCCAAAAACCGTCTCTCCTCCCTTGACGAAAGTTAAATGGTTGAAGTATTCCTGTTCTGAGATGTGATTAGTGTGTCACACATTAAAAATGCCATATTAAATAATCCCATCCTTCAGGCTTTACTTCCTCACCAGGTATTAGCTTAGACAGAGAATAATCCTAAGCTATTTGGAAGTAGGGAATCCACATAAAGATCTTGGCACTCGGTGTTTGAATTTTTCGATCTGCCTGGTAGGTGTGATACTCTGTACGGACTTACAGCGCAGACAGCGGCGGAGGGAGCCGAGCTCGAGCGCTTAGAGCTCACCGACGCAGCGCCAGGTTCTCTGTTTCTAATCTCGTCTCTCGTCTCCTCGCTCGAGACATGACTCCCAAGATTTCTCGTCACAACTCGAAGGTTTGAGATGATGCGGGAATGAAAGCTGGAGGACGTGTTTTCTACGATGTTTGACTTTGTGCAAGTTTGTTCCATGTTAAAGATTTAATAGTTCTGTGTTGAAATACACTGACACGAATGTAAAGAACAATGTTGGTGCTGTTTAGGAGTTTAGCAATATTTATTAATCTGATCAATTGAGAGGTCAACATCTCAACATATGGGATGTTGCCTCAAGATTTTAAAGAAATTAAATTACCTTTTTTTAAATCTACTGTTTTACCATCACATACGATGTCAAAATTACAATTCCAAATTTGGAAAGAGTCAAGGTCAACAAAAGCTTGTCAATGTTTTTTCTATAATTACTGTAAATGAGAAGCTGCTGGTGTGGCGATTTTCCAAATGTGATACGTTCCGAGTTCATGTGACTCTGAAGAAGAAGTTGTTTCTATCGGTAGAAAAAAAAAAAAAACAGATTACACAACTGCGGCTAGAACTGAATCGGAGCAGGACAGGAATCTTTATCTTGTGTCGCGTGTCATGCGTTGCCCGGAGCGGGGGCAGGAATGATGCTGCAATCAAAATGTAGAAGTAACGCTCCTCACATGTTGTTTTATGGTATCAAAGAGTGCGATGAAAAACAAATCTGATCGCATATGGCCCCTCGAGGTTGATTTTATTTTCATCTCATGGAAACTTATTGGTGCAATGATTTGTAATTTGTTAGCGTCGGACTGCATGGAGACATAAAGGGTCGTTTCAGCTGAGACACTGGGACCTATTCATGCGCTGCCCTACGCAGAACAAAATATATGGGATGAATAGAGTATTTATAAACTCATTACACAATGCAAGAGTGTGAGCAAGTGTCGAACATGGTAGAAATGTCAGTATGTCCTCCTGCCTGACAAAGGGGGCTTTAAATCGGTGGGTTTGTTTTCATCCCTGCTCGGAGGTCAGCACCCTGTGGCTGTGGATGGCTAATTATCATCGCGCAAATGGGTCACGGTTGTCATTACTTCTGGTCACATGATTGTGTTCATCCGACATGTTTTTCTCGCTCTTTTTCCGAACGGGGGATGACAATGGAGCCACAGTATTGGGGAGACGCCTCAGAATTCCCCCCCGAGGATAAAGATTTGTTACGCGGTCACAAGTCATTTCAATTCGGAGGTATATTTATCACAGACACTGGGTCATAACCTCCCCGGCTGGTTTAAAAATACAAATCCTGAGTGCTGTGCTGTGTTGTGTACGGAGAAGTCCTCCCAACTCGAGTTTTACAGAATTAGTTTTACACTGCACATGAATTGACAAACCAATAATACATTTGTAAACAAGACTCAATGGCGCCTGTTCAGCTCTCTGTGTGTGAGGGGTCAACTACTACACAACTGTGTGTTTTTCTTGAGGGGACGCACTTAAGGTTATACTGGTGTCACCGTTAATGACCTTTTATACAAAATCAAACCAACTAATACGTTTAAAAATTGTGTGTTTGCCAGTGTTTTCCCAAAAAACCTAGATCACTGTTACCAATAGGATTTGAAGGGTTAACTCTTGGGTTAAGGTGGTTTTTCAAAAGGGCCTAAGGGAGATCTTTAAGAAATAAAACCATTGCCTGGTTAGATGATGGAATTTATTTGTTCCTTGTCTCTGGTCAATCCTGCATTGAATGACTTTTTGTCCTGTATATATTATGCTGCTTTCAGACTTGCATTAAACTCTGGATATTCCACTGAAATTATGTCTGGGTCAGTTGCTAAGGACACTTTCTTGAGTATTTCCTGACAGCCCCGATGTGAGAATACAGACATACACGACAACTTGGAAAGACAACAAGATTCAAGAGCTTCTGGTTAAAATGTCCGGACCTATTCGGTGTGAAAACGGCTCTAGTTCCTCTTCTATGGTGGTTTAAGGTATCATAGTTATTAGAGAACATTGTCACGGCGAGAGGAAACTAACAGTCACTGTGGGAATTGGATACAAGAACATCCAACCTTAGCACTGTAACATTACACTACTTTTAAATAACATTATTTATATGACCACAACTCATCAGAAAAAAATCATGGGTCAATTTAACTACACAAAAAAGTTGAAATCCACTCGATTAGAAAACTGGTCAGAGACAAACATAACATTGTGTACCGCAGTTTTTCCCAAATACAGCTCTATTATGCAGCTAATTACCGCAACAGACTGTTTTCTCATTTTCTATTAGCGCGGATGGCGAGTCAAAGCCAGCCTCGGAGCACAGTTGGAGGCGAGCGTTTACAATGATCTCTACACATTTGATTTGAAACAACGACTGTTTGTTTCAAGTGCAAAGATGGTGCCAAAAAAAGTCATGTCAGATGATGTGTAATCTTTGTCAATGCAGCTGTTTCTCTCCTTATTTATTCCCTTATGTGTATTTTTGGAGCCAAGAGGAGATTGTGGCATCGAGGAGGCGGCAGGAATAGAGACATCAGATGCTTTTTTTAATGTCAATTGGCATAATGGTGACAGTACATGAATAATATTAGTTAATATTATGACTCTATGAAGTAAATCACTCTTCAAATTCAGAATCAGCAGACAAAATGCCGTTATTAGAATGACCTGAATCAAGATTTAGAAGTTATTAGTAGCTACATTGTTCGTAAAAATTCTCTCAGGGATAATCACGGATGTATTCATGACTAAAGCCAGGTGGTGGATGATGCTCGGAGGAAAGCAAATACCCATTTGTGTTTGTTGCATCGGTGAACATTGTCCATCCACTGTGGGCCTGTCGTGATGTGACCCGGGGCGCCAAAAGTGCAAAAACACACCATGTGTTCTTTCGGTGCATCTTTAAATGGCTCCGACGCAGATTGGGTTGAGGTCAAGAACGAGCAGAGGTGATTTTCGAAAAAGAGGATTTTTTTTCTCCCAGTACAATAGAAAAATTGCACAGTTTAGATTTTTCCCAGATATGTAAATCTAAAGTTGCACGATGCCAATTACACTCTGCCATGGTTAAGTGTTTCTGCAGAAAAAGAAATGGAGAAACAGAGAAAACGATGCTTGCCTTCTATTTGTCTTTGACAATGCACGGATGGATTATGCCCAGAAAACCATGAGTTATTCAATTTCCACCTGGAAAAGCTTAGAGCTCGCGTTCATCATATTACGAGCGTATCTGCTCGATTGGATATAATTCACACCTCAACGGAAGCTTACACCTGCTTGAAGGAATTAGGGCTGAGGCCTTTAATAAACGTTTAAACCTGTCAGACAAATGAGATAAGTGCATTCACGACCTGTTCCTCCTGTTCACCGCCTTAATTCCATCTGAGGGGATCCCTATCCGTACCTGCGGAAAGTAGGATATCAAATCTGCGAGATTCCAAACGGGGCCCTTAAGACCAGGAGGGGGCCAATTCTCTGTCAAAAGCAATTAGAAATATATTTGATGAAGGTCACCTAGTGTCATGCACAGTGACAGGAGTGACGGTATTTGCAAAGGAGGAAGAGAGGGAGGTAAATGCTTGATTTTTTCCCCTCATCATCCATTATAAATGCCTCCTCTGGAGAGTGTGAGTGTGTGTGTGTAGACAGAGAGGGAGGGGTGAGGGCCATGAGTGGGGCCCCGCCGAAAAAGACAGTAAGCGGATGCTAACTTCCCACTGAGAGAATTTCTCCAGGTCGAATGCAAAACGTTCCAGACTAATCATCCGCGCCGTGGAAACGCCAGCTGCGGCCCGTGGTAGGATTATCATTCTCATAGACCTCTTACCGAGCTTTTAGCTAAATGAAAAATCTGCTCCATAGCCTAGGGAGAAGGCAGCGTGCAGATAAGAAGGAAGAGTGTTTACCGAGAGGCAGCGCCGGTGAAAAACAGAACAGGTTTTTTCCTTTCCTCTGCAATGTAAAAATGGTAAGGGGAAGAAATCATTAGGCTGGCAAGGAGCGAGGGGGAGCAAAGGAAAGGAAGGAAATAGACTCGAGAAGAGAGAAGATCAATGTATTTACACGATTCATTTGTGACAAAGTTCTTCTGGGCTCATTAATTTAATGTTTCTGTTTACCTTCTGTCCTGAGGGCAACATGCAATTTGTTATTCTATTGTTCTCCGCTCCACTCCTTGCTTGCTTTCTCCCCACTAATATTTTCCATTACACAGCTGACTTATAATCCTGAATCTCAGACGACGGCGGTGGATAATGGAATCACCATCTTCATCACCTCGGCGCTGGACCCGCTGCCACCTTTGGGCTTGATCAAATGAAATAATCAGTTTAAGCGGGAGGCAGAGGTCAGTGACAAGTGGAGTAATCTTATGAGACTCTTTGCCGCACCCCACCCAAACACACACACACACACACACACACACACACACACACACACACACACACACACACACACACACACACACACACACACACACACACACACACACACACACAGACAACCAACCTAAGGGTAATGGATCTCTATTAGCGCTCTATTACCGACATCTGTAACAACGGAGCAACGCGCCAAACATTGCTAACAAGGGCAATGTATTTGGAAGTCACTAACCTGCTCCCTCCGGACGCTGCCTCTCATTACAAAGCTATCAGGACCATTCTGTTTGCCCGGACACCGCAGTGGGGAGGGCTGGGGGGGCGGGGGTGTTACTGGTTGGGCGCTGAAATAACAATTAAAGGCCCCTCTGCAGAAGTCCCACCGCAGAGCTGTTAGGGGGTTTTCGGGTAGTCCCTGGGGTGCCCTAGAGGTTCAGTTGCTCTTGACCCTCCTCGTCTGATCTGACAAGAGACAATGCCCGAGCAGGGGGTTAGTTTATTATTACGAGACCTAATTCGCACTTGACTCTGAGGTTCGGAGTCAAACGTGAGTGGGGAAAGTGCATAAATGATTTACAAGCCAAGGGATTTGTATAAATATAACTAAGAAATGCCACTGAAGTCCCCCTCCTTGATTCTTCATGCTCCGCTCCAGTCTTAATCAAATAAACCTCAGAGTCTTAAAGGAAACCAAACCAATTTTGCTTGGAAAATAAAGCGCCTTTCTGTGAACTAGTTCAAAGTGATTACTCTGATTAGAGCTCAGTGTAGAGGCATTAGATATGGTCTCCGTCAATGATAGTTTGATCTTGACACGGGTCTTTTTTAACCGGGGGATCGGGGCCGACAAGAGCCCTGATATTAAAGACGTAGCCCGAGGGCGAAAGATGGGCCCAGTCTTAGGGATAAAAGGTTGCAATCACTTCCTGGGACTCACGACAGGAGCTGAAGGTGACACTCAAGCACAACACGCCATGAATAAATACCGCTCAACCCTGCTGACACTGTCGGTCACAATGCGTTTAGATAAACACACAAAAAGAAAAGGATTTAGCATAAGTCCATCACATTCGCGCTCTGTGCCTGATGCTGACCGTATGTAGACTGTCAAACAATGTGGAAATACCCCCAGCATGATGAGGCTTAATCCAATTGGCATTGGAGCCAAACTTGTAAACTAATCTATGCATTAGCCCAGCTGGCACAGTGCGCCCAAACGGCTCCTCTGGAACCTGGAGTTTGGAGCTGTTTGTCGCCCGCCAGCGATAAGAGCCCGTGCAAGCCCTCGGAAAAAGTGGGCTTAGCTCCTGCTCTTTTCAACTGGAATCACTTTAGTCCATTTATCACTCTACCTGTCTCTGAGACCTATTTAAGATTAAGGTCAGTAGGGGAAAAAGCAAAAAAAAAAAAAAACGGCTCCCCTTTCAGTTCTTTAGATACTTTTAAAATTCATAAGTCAAGAGGCTTAGGCTTTCTCAGTGCAAGTCTTCATAACAATGAGAATTCTAATATTTTATGTAAGAATAGCTGACAGGAGATTTTTTTTTTTTTTCCCCCCTTTCCTTCTTGCTCCATTTTGCCCTATCAAAGTATAAATACACTCGCGGGTTTTTGACAAGAACGGAGACGAGCACTCTCAACTCCTGACTGGCGCTGACGGACATAAATCCCACCCGATCACATCACATGCATATTCCAAAGACGGAGGAAAAGAGGTGCGTGGTTCTCCCAGCTCTGTACCTACATTTCAAAATTAAAGACGGAATAAACCTTTCCAATACGCATCCGAGGCAGACGGATAGCAAAGTTGCAACAATCTTTGAGGTCTAACTTCGCCGCACAGCAGCTTCCACGTTTTTTTCGGATGTTTTTTTTTTAAACTGAATTCATTACAGTTGAGCTTTTAAGCTCACAGTACACATACAGTGCTAAGTGGATACTGATGCCAACTTTCGTCCTTGTTACGGCCTTCAGACTTTGAAAGTTAAGAGTGACAATTAAATCATGTCCAAACACAGAAATAATTGAAAGTTATCTATGTTTTATTTATTTTCTATTGTTCCATTTCTCTTAAAATTAAGGCATAACTGAAAAAAGATATTTCTGTTTGTTGTGGATATTATAGCTTTGTGATGCACTCAGCAATAACTGTGTTTCTGTGTGTTGAGTAGATTAGTCAAGAGTCCGGAATGTGGAGAAAGACGCCACATTTACACATGGCCGAAATATGTTCTCAGGATTGAGAGTAATGTTCTTTTGCTTGTTTTCGTTTCATCTGCAGCTCTAAACAACCCAGAAGATTTCAAGGTTGGCTTGTTAGACACGACAGTATCTGTACTTGATTAAGATCAAGATGTCGTTCTCGTGCATAAACTTTCAACAGTCGACTAATTGGCATCAATCATTTCGGTTTATCTTTGAAGTTCTTTTAAAGAGTCAGGTTTGTCACTGGATATTCCGCAGATAACCAACAAATTAAACCACAAAAAAGAGGATGAAAAGAGAAAGTACAAGCCAAACTCGGAGAAAAAGGAGCCCTAGCCTGCGCGCCCACATACTCATGCAGTTAATAATCTATACTGCAGTCCATTTCTATAATGCAGAGTAAATCCCAGAGCAGTTCAGCAGTGCAGTTACCCTACAAGTAAAAGCAAATGCCTTGCAGTCTTGGCTGCTCGCCACCAGCTGGTGCTCCAGTCAGCTGTAGGTAAAGAAAAGAGGGGAAAAAAGACCATGTTTTACATACTCTAAAAGCCAGGGGACTGGTTTTGGACCAATGTCAATTTTCTCCAAAAAATTCAGGGAATCTGAGTGCTTCTTGCTACTTGGATGGCGGTGTATGTCTGCCACGGGGTCAGATACAGCTCGGAGTGCAGAGCAGCATTACAGTACATGCTGTTCTGTGTGTTTGGTTGCACATAAAAAGGGTTCTGTGCAGTAGCTGTGCTGCAAGTTATAGAAGTATTAATGTAGCGTTCATATCTGAGATATACGTCCAGAAATGCAAACATGCCTGTGACTGCAGGTGTTTTACGTGATCTTTGAGGGTCAAGAAGAGAAAGTTAGGAAGATACATCGACTCACACGAGGCTTGAAAAGTTAACATCTATATTTTTTTGGTGTTTGATGAAAAACAAGCAATTCAACATTGAAACTAAATAAACAGCATCTTTCCTGTGAATCTGAGAAGGAGCCGGAATAAGTTCACGTTAAATGACGGAGGCTGATATTGAGCCACAGGGCAGAGAGGATCCCCCCCCGCCCCCCCGCCCCCCTCCTTAGAAAACCTAGTCTAGACCCTCCGAGCCTCCTCCTGTATTTGGGTCATTGTATTTGTGTGAGGGATTCAGGGGCGGTGGGACACGGAGGGGTGGGTGGGTGAGGGGTTGAGGGTATCTTAGAGGGGGGTAGAGGCTCAGCGCGACTCACCAATAAATATGCCAAGCTGCTTTCTTTTCTTTTTTTTTTTCCTTAAAGGAAGAAAAGAGAGATTTACATGAGCAATATAATATTCTTGCGTGTAAGTGATATTTGGGCCGGCTGTGAAAGAAAATGCCTTTGAGATGACTTGAATAATGGACTGCCCCCTATTGAAGCTAAATAAGAAAATTGAAAGCACAAATGTAGAAATTAATTTCTCCTCTCTGGCATTTTCAGCGAAGAGTGGGTGGAACAGAGATTCACTGTTAAGCATTTTGTCTAATTGAATTTTTGTTTGTCTAAAAGCTTATTTTAGAGTCGGGGCAGCGCGGGGCAAACTTTATTTTTTCTTTCTCGTACTTAGTTCCTTTAACTTGTAAACACATATTTTCTCATGACACTAATTCCAATTTTTTATTTCTCCCTGGTGCAGCCATACAGTAACCCTCTGACCACAGGTCAAAAGTTGATATTGTGCTGCATTACGCCCGAGTACACTTTTGGCAAGGAGACGTTCGGAGACGTTCGGAGACGTTTACTTAATCGTACACGTCAAAGTACTTGTGTCAAATCCCCGCAGTCCTTTATGTGAACAGTTCATCCCGAAAATGTTCTAATTTCTTGTCTAATGATGCCTATTGTGGAAGCCGGCGTGCAATTTTCTTAGAACGCCTAACAAACGCTCTCCCCCTCCCCGTGTCCTCCTAACCCCTAGCTCCAGTATCTACTCCGGTGCAGTGTGTAGGTACAGGGGCCGGCCTCATCTCATTTTCGACATATAATATGGTAATGTAATGAATGCCACTTCAATTAGCACAATCACTTCATGTTCCAAATGGAAACGCTCGCTGGCAAATGACAGCCTAATCTCGGCCACACTGGATTTTCCTTTGCCCGCCGCAGGAGAAGAGGGAGAAAAGTTCATTTGAGTACAGTAGTTAACAATACCTCCTCATCACCTTGAGGCCATATTTAAATTTGCCATTGAAGAGTAAACCCTCGTTCTCTCCCTTTTTTATTTTATTTTTCAACCCCGTCCTTCTCCCGTTCTCTTTCTCTCCCCCCTCCAATCAAAAATGAAACAACCTAGGCCCCGACTAATTAAGTGTGTGAATATCTGGACCCTAATTAACATATTTGTGAGACAGGCAGACGCAGGGAGGGCCTCGCCACAGCTCCCGTGTTTGCTCACAGCTTGAGCAGCGTCGCTCCGTTTCAGTTAAAAAGGGAAGCCGAGGCGCGTTCGGGCTCCAGGTCTGCCCAGGCCCCTCCAAACAGGGGGAGAAAATGCCAGTAATTGGATGACCGTCTTATTATCCCTTTGTTGGTTGCAATTCCCTGATTAGCATTTTGGAATATTTTAAATTATAATCCAGGAATTAGGGGATTTTACTGCTTTCTTCCCTCCGACCTCCCCCTCTCTTCAATTAGCCCTGACACTAAGCAGGAGGATGAGTCCGCTGAGGTTTTTTACACATGTAGCCAGGTAGAAACTCGTGTCATTCTGCATGGAGGTGTTTTAAACACAATGAACAACGTGTACAACATTCGGGGACAGCCTTGGCAGCTTGTGACATACCTATCCTCTATTCTGTTTCTATGTCATGTGAACAGGATGTAGAAAAACAATAGCAGATGCATTTTACCTGAATGTACCTCATCAGTGAGCTCATGCAGCCACTGCGAGTGCTTTTGTATTTCACATAAAACTATCGTCCACACCCTCTCCTCCGTCAAATATTTACATATCAAATTGTGCATTTCACAAAGTCTCCATTGTTGTCGCGGGGTGATTATCTCCACTGATTTTTGGCTTCTTGTTTTTTTCTGGATGCTTCCTGTTTATTTAGGACGATTCAATAGAAAGCTCGAAACTAAAACTAAACGTCTGTAATAAACTAAATGTTTTCTTCTGATTGTTTCAGTGACCCCAGGCAATCGTGGATGTGCGCCTGAGGTTTCATGACAAGGGTGGATGGTCGAAGGGTGTGTGAGTGTGTTTGTGCACATTCCTGTTTGACTCACGTTAGTGTAAATACAGATTTATGTGGGTGTAAGTTGAATATGCATTTATGTGTGCTTGCCTCGGTATGAGATGGGGAAAAAAACTGTGTGTGTGTGTGTGTGTGTGTGGGGAACGACGCAGTGGCCCATGTCGTCCCAGGCCTCCTTCACTTAATTGGAAACGTAGATTGTCGAGTCAGCGTCAGGGCTCTAATCAGGGGCCCGTCGCTGAAACTAAGGGGACTTTACTGGAGTAAATTGAAATCACAACATTGTCCCTGTTTGCTGAGATCGTTTGAAAGTGCGTTGTGAAGGACACGAGTCAGTTCGGAGGATGGAGTCGAGTCCTTAAAGCAAATTATACCGCCAGACAATCAGCTGAGCTAAAAACAAGCCCTGTAATGGCTGTTCAATGGTTTTCAGTCTGATGGGAAGATTCCGTCGCGTCCACAAATATCTTCCATGAACAGACAGTACCAGAAAATTAGCTTTTCCCACAAGTTGTGGATTAGCGAGGCCGGCACAATGCCCGACTCATGACAACATCTTTGTTACTGGAAATGAATTTTACCCAAAACTCCTGAATAATACGCTGAACTACAACTGAGCGGTTATCCAATTTATTGTCGAGACTGAGGAAATGCACGCACCACACAACAAAACCTGTTCTTACGTCTATTATGGTGATCAAACTGGTAATATTAATGACATCTGCTGGAGAACCTACTTTTAAAAATATACAATGATACATTCAGTTCTTTTTGCATATATCATTGCATGCATAGTCAATATTCTTGTCATAAGTTGACCTATTGAAAATGTCATCCTTTAACAATTACACCAATCACTATAATGACATCTTCAAATCCCTTGACAGCACTGACATGTATTGTTAAGTGTGTTAAATGCAAAAAATTGTTACGCAACATATTAAACGATGGAAACGTATTATAATGAATGAGCCGATCCGAGGTTACGGCCTTTTGACGCAATGGGAAATTACTATTTTGTCTTTCAGGAACAACACAAAAGAGAAACTGGAAAATATGCACCTGAAAAGAGACATATTTACAGATGTGTAGGTTCCCTCTCAGCTTAAGTGATGTGACAGAAGGAACCACGCACTAAACTCGAGCGTTCCCGTAAACCTCTTACGACACTTGGCAAACAACAGGGGCACGTTTGCCTCACATGGCACTTACCACATGCGTGATTCATTACATTTACCTAATACAAAAAAAATGTCATCCTTTTATCTCGAGACACCTCGTGACAATACTATTCATGGCGCCTTTGAGTCACACGCCTTCCTTTTGTGCCGCTCTCAACGCCAAATTGCATTTGTTCCAAGTGTCACGTTAATGTATGAAAAGTTTAAGATGTCACCGGCGTAATCTGACAGCAGAGGTTTTAGTTAAAGCAAACGTGTCATATTGTACTTCTATTAGCAGGTCGCCATTGCACTATTAGTGACATCCCCAAGTCACTGGCGTGTCACCTTAATTTAAAGTTAAGCACTGTGACAGTTTAATATGCCAGGGAGATGAAAGCCCCCTCTGTTTCAGCGCCACGTCAAACCTTTTTCAAATGGGCGATAAATAGGGCTTATTGTTTCAGCAATTGAGAGGAACTGTCTGTCTAATGTGCCTTTATTCCAACCCCCCCCCACTCCTCTGTCCTCCTCCACCTCCTCTCTCTCTTAGGGAGATTTTGTTTTCAAGCTTGAGCGGCGCTACCTAGAGGTTGAAGATTACGCTTTGAACACAGGCTGAGTGTCTGTCAGCCAAGGGTCGGGCTCGGCTAAGTTGAGGGAGAGCGGGATGTGACTTTAGACGCCGAAAAGCAGAAGACAAATCACAGCGTTTGTCTCTAAGCCTTTTCCTGTCTTTCCCCCTCTTCTTTCGCTCCTCACAACCATCAAGCCACAAACCTAATCCACACCCCTGAACTTTGACTCAATTTACAGAGGACAATGGCCTGGTCGCGGTAGCAAATTCAGATCAGTCCTTCAAACGGACAGACAGTTAGTTTGCTCGCATGAAATTGACCCGGGTTGATTATTCTACCGCACGTGCAGGGAAGCTTTAGGCGAGGAAACACTGAGCCTCGCCTCCATCTTTTACCAACTCCTGCGAGGGCCTTGCACCTCCCCGAAGGCCACTTCCTTCCCTGTGACTACTGAACCATATATACAAATTGCCGTCAATAATTTTCCGCGGTGGCACCGGACAGCCCTTGTCTTGTTGGAACATAAAAACGAGGGCTCCTCGCTGCGGGTGTCCTCTGACACGTCATTAGTGATGGGGGAGGTGGAAGTGACACAGGTTGCTCGCTCAACAGAAACCAACTCCCATTAAAACAAAACACAGCAAAGACAATCCTCGAGTCCCCCCCCTCCTTCGTGTCCTCAGGCTACAGGTGGGCAATTTTTATGGCTGCACAAAAAGGGGCCTGGGGGATCCTGGCGTCAAGATAAGGAGGACTATTAGACCAGGGAAGGGTGGCGTAGAGGTGTTGGGCAGCGAGGAGAGGGTTAAGGGGGGGGTTCACCGCATCAGATGAGTCCGTTTGTTTTCCAGCCTCCCTCCCTCTCTCTCTCTTTTCTCCCCCCCTCATATTTTATGCGAGGTGGAGGAAAAACGAGGTGCCGTGAAGCTTGAAAGAGTGCCTGACATCTGAAGTCTTCTGATAGCTCCCCGCAATGCTCGGGAAAAAAAATTAACTCTGACGCCCAGATCAAGCCTCAGGAGCTTAATTACATCAAAGAGAAAAGGATCCTTGTTAGATTCAATCCAAACAAAAAAAGAAAAAAAATGATCAGTAGTTTTCAAGGCTTTGTTTGACATTGAGAAGACGTGAATGTAAAAATAAGTGTGTGTGTGTGTGTGTATGTGTGTGTGTGGTGGGGATAGAAAAGGAGAGAGGAAGTTTGTCGTGCAGAGAGGCTCGGAGGAAGAGGAGACGCGCACGGATTATCAAAAGACGACAAGTCATTTGAGGGTGGCATGTCAGAAAATCACGACGCCACTGCAAGGACGCGTCAAATTGGGATAAAGTGACCTGAGTGACCAGATTGAGCGTCCGAGGAACACAATAAAGCAGTTCCTCCGCTACTACAAAATAAAAAAAAGGTAGCTTCACAGGGGTCCTCCCCTCCCCCTCGGCCATCCTATTGACAGGAATGACAACGGTCCCACGACGCACCATTATCCTTGACCGTCAAGCCGACATCAAATGGGCAGGGAGCTGTCCCTGTCAAGACAGAGCAAGAAAGGCCTCTCAAAAAGTACAGAGCTGCCGAGAGAGGAGAAGAAGAGACAGAGAGCGCGAGAGAAAAGCTTGTTACATACGTTGCTTTTCCACCTTGCTTTGTCAAAACAGGCTTAGTCAGTGTGTACACAAGCCTTGAGGGATATTTCTTTCCAAAGAGAGGGAAAGAAAGGCGAGAGACAGGATAAAGAATAAGACATGCAGACATGAATCCAGCGTCTTGTTCTCTCTCCAAGGGGGCGATGCTCTGCATATGTTTACGCAAAAAAACCTTTACTTCGCACTTGAAATGGAAGCGGGAGAAAAAAAAAAAAGTGTGTGGTGGGTTGCGATGGGGGAGCTTTGAAGCCAGATAAAACAAACCGCTCCTCTGCGATGCACGTCGTCTCATCTTTATGATGGTAAAAGCAAATTGATAAACAAGGGCCCTCGCTTTCAAGCGGTCCTGTCACAAATTCAGGGTGTAGAGGCTTCTCACTTTCATCAGCCGAAGAAGTCCCACATAAAGTGAACTCTCGGCTGCAGCTGCAACTTTCCTCATTCCGATGCTGCTCATTATTGTATAGCATCTCGTCTCAAATCAAAAAAAGGTCTCGCCGGCTCCAGGCAGCCACTTCATAGCGGTAACCGATCACCTTTCCAAATACTTGAGCTGGTTTGGAAGAGCAAGAAAGTGAAGCTCTTGTAGAAAACGAGTCTCTGTGCAACTTCAGATGGATGGTTCTTAAAAGCATGATGTGGTTTCAGGACCTGAGGCTGCTGTAGCATGCAGGCAAGATATTATGAGGAATTATTTCAATATTTAGTTTAATTTGGTGTATGGATTATGTTGGGCCAAATATTTAAATGCATTGAGCGATAGTTATTTTACTTTTCTGCTGTGATGAGGACGATCTTGTGAGAAGTAGATAGACCCTGAAGGGATAGTGAGTTCTTTTGACTTGATCTTCATATATAAATGTTCTAAAAAGTAGTAGGAGTTAAAAGTTAAAAGTATATTGTAGATTTGTTTTTCTACAGCAGTTGTTCCTTCCATAATAATCACAAACTAGGTCTCACATGAAACTAATCACTTTCAAAGAGTTCATGTTTATGCCCGTATTTAAGTATTCAAAAATGAATTAAGAACTAAGGAAGTGCTTTGGTCATCTTAACAAGGGAACCTAAGATAAATAGACTTTTAAAATCATGTTGGAAACTCTTAAAACTCTGCCGTTGCTTCCAAAACATTTTAAATAATGCCTATGGTCTTTAAAATGTTGGGTAATTGGTTCTTCTGCTTTTGACCTTGAACTTGTCCCTAAACTTGATTGAATGAAGAATGCTCTCATCAAATTGTGTTATTCATTTTTTTGAACTGTGACGAGAAACTAACCAACAAACACAGAAATGCTGCGTAGATGTATATGTTGGGAATTATGTGATGTCAGAAAAGGCTCATCTGTCATTTCAGTAAGACTCAAAATCTGAACAATAATGGACTAAACAAAGCCTGCTGGGCACAAGTTTTATGCCAGATCTTTCCCCTCATAAAATCTAAAAAGCGTCCAAATAATTTTATTAATTAAGTGATTAAGTGTTTCGGTTCTAACTTGGATCAGGGTGGAGGATGACTGAAGCAGTCTGTCACTTATCTGGATGCAGAGGACCAAACCCAGGAGGAGTCAACATCTTAGTAGATGATAATGGGAGCTCATGACGCTCAATGTTACTGCTCAATGTTACTTGCCAACTTGTAGCAGCATTCGAAAGATTCAAGATTTCGTAACATTTCCATCCATCTACACCATTTAGAACAGCACCGATGACCAGTAGCGACAGTGACTGGTTATGATGGTGCAACATTGGCTTGTGCACCTTTACTGAAAAAGGAAAATTGTCTTAAAAGCGCCATGTCTGGAATATGTCCTGATTAAATGTGCATACACTCAGCAACCTATAACATCCCAACATAAAAAAAGCATCTATTCAGCAATGATGACACGATAATAATCAAGCGCTCTACTTTTTGAAACAAAGAATTAGTGCTTTACATTTGACAAAAACAAATGAAACAGCAACAATATGAGACAAAAAGTTGCTCTTGTCTGGACATGCTGCACATATCCTATACAGTGACTGGAACATATTACACTGAGAGTCTCAGTCTCCACTAACAACCTCGTCGGCATTCAGCTCTCAAAGATTCATGAGTGGGCCAGTCAGACGGGCCAGTCTAATCATGGAGAAAACACCACAGGCCATCGGGCCGGCTTGCAGTCGCTGAATTCAGCAAGACGCCCATAATAGCATGCTTAACCTTTGAACGAGACATGTGTGAGACCAATTCCTGTCGACCCAGACGTCTCGTCAGGGTCCCATCTAGCCGACAAGGCCTCGGTGATCGCTTGAGCTTTAACCATCAGTAGCCAGATCAACCACTAGCCCAGGGGTAAACAGGCACCCCTACTGGGCGTCACGCTGGACCCCCTCCTGCTGGCTGAGGCCTTCGTCTCCTACTGATGAGGGAGCAATGAGCGGTGGGTGGTGGTGGCACGGGGCTGAGGCGCCTTTGTCGTGACCATTATGGTCTCTGAGGGGATTTCACGCCACCCCCCGAAAAAACCAAAACACCTCTTGTAACTACATGTATCTTAAAGAAAACATGGTGTGCTGGTCCTGCAGCGTATAAACATACCATCCTTTAGAAATATGAATCACAAATTGATTATCTCATCCCATTCAGAATGGCCCTCTCTGAGAAATCAATGAAAATGATGAAAGACACCCTATTTCGCAAGGTAGAAGAAAGTGTGAAAACCTTTTTTTCGGATCCGCCCTCTGATACGAATCCATACCAAGATTTAATGGGTTCCTCCTTGGGTCATGTAGTTTTAGGCATAGTTAACACAAATGGTCTTCGAAGGCCCAACAGTCCTCGCATATTAAATCAAGTTACACACACACACTCATAGATATCAGTCCCCTAAATATGTCAAAATCCATGAATCATTCCAAGGGAAATTGGTTAAGTCTCAAAAACATCCCATTCCACACTGTTAGTGAGAAAGAAATCCTGGATCCGCATCAAATTTTTTCTTGGCCTATGTCTCATCCTTCCACCAAGTTTCATGGAAATCCATTGAGTCATTTTAGCTCAAACCTGCTAACAATCACAGAAACCATCCATTAGAAATGGTCATTTAAAACTGTGTGATAAGAGCAAAAAGACATCAGGCGCCCAAAAAGAAATTAGAGCTGAATAGGCAAGTGTGATTCAGGATCAGTGTCAGCAGGCGACCTCTCTGTTCACTAGAAGACAACAGTGAGAAATCGCTGGAGGCCAATGACCAGCTCTGTACAGCAGTCTGCAACAACACTGTAATTGTATTGTTTCATGTGGGGGGGGGGTCATATACTGTACTGCATCATCAACACCCCACCCCTCCACTCCCTGGCCGCAAGCGAATCCTATTTTTCTGCCTAAAAAGTGTTGAAAAAGCGGCTGTTTGCCCTTCAGCGGCCCTGCCTGAAGAGTGCAGTGTTCTGGCAATCGCTGATGAACTTTTCAAAGTATTCATAATTGGATTGGGCACAGAATAAAGTTTTGATGGTTATTTTTTGTTGTGCATATTCAAGGAACAGGCTGTGGAAAAATGATGTTCATGGCTTCAGAAGAAACATTTGGCAGCCAACGGTCATTAAGAGGAGTCCTGCCAAGTGAAAAGTTGCGCTCTTTACCAAAAGACACACAAACTCGCAGCATTAATACTCGGAGGGGGGAAAGCTGCAACGCTCGCCTGAACTAACTCCAGCTCTCTATCATAATTCCATTAATTGTTCCTGAAGTCTATGATATAGCCAGCAATGCACCAACTGTGAAGAGAGCAAACAAGCTTCCTGGGCCAAATGTGCGATGAAAAAAACGTTTTATTTTGAATAAATTGAGTCATATTGAAGCTTGTGTCATTTACTGGCTTCATGGAATCAACAGAATTTGATGTGCTGTAAATTAGTCATTCAGCAGGTAAGAATAATACAAAACAGATGAATGTTCCCAGCAACATTAAGCAAAACCAGTGAAAAGTAAAAACTGTCTGTTTGTCGGCAGGATTACACAAAAACTGGAAATGGATGGAAAGAGGAAAGAACCTTTTCAATTTGGGGCGGATCTAGGGTTTAATTTTTTTAACTTCCTCTAACATTTGAAGATAAGGCAGATGTTGGTTTTTTTACATTTTCACAATTTTTTGGGGGAATAACAGGCTCAGACTTGTATAGATGTAAACACAGATGTATACATTTCTCCATTATAGTGCTCGTTTGCATCGTGCATGCACCAGAGCGGCGCGGCCCTCGCTCGTCCACTCTGAAGGAGTCGGCACGATGAGCGCTTGGGGGACAGGCAGGATCAGAAAAACAAAAGAGAAAGAAGAAGAAAACTTTTCAACACAATCCCCTCCAAATAATAAAAAAAAAAAAATGAATAAAAAAAAAAGAAAGAGACAAGCCTTGACACTGGCTCCACGCTGTACCCGTCCAATTTGCTTTGTTCCCGGTTACCTGCTCCTGCCATCTGAGGGGGAGCCACTGGGGGCCATATTGGGGCCATCTTCGCTCCCATGGCCCCCTTACTCGCCACAGCCTTTAAAGTCCTGCACTGCGATGTGCATGGCCTTGATGTTTGCCTTGCACCCTACATGCAAAGCTATCATTATCCATGCCTCTTGACAATCGCAGTCCCGTCTTTGTTACATCTGCAGCTCTTCGCCTTGGGCTATGACATGACTGTACGGTTGATCTCTTCTCTTTTACATATCTCTCCCTGTGTCTGTGTTTCTCTGTTTTTCTCTGCTCAGAATGTGTAGCATGTTTGAGTCCAACTCCGGTTTGACGGCTTAAAAAAAAGTCTTTTACCTCTCAGCCTGTGTGACACCTCCACCACTTTCATCTCCCTCAGCAGTATTACAGGGCAAAAAAGCTTGTATTGATGTACGACACACATCAGTGTTCAGGTTTGCTTTTGTGCAGTAGTGTTTTTCACAGCACAGTGAAAAGCCCCAAACTAAAAGGATTCAGTGAAACAGTAAAATTAGTTTTTTATCATTTAATCGAAGAAATAAAACTGCTCGGAGAATCAGTATGAGTTAAACTTTTGGTCTTTTGACCATTTAAACTAATATGGGTCACTAGCACAGAAGAAAAAGGAAAGGAAAATGCTTTACTAGGCAACATAGAGTCCTAATAAAGTCCCTCCATTAACACAAACACACAAATCTGCATAAAATGGAACCCCCCCTACCACCAACACCATTAATGTGAAATGTTGTTGACAGGTTCCAATAACTTATCTTTAAACCTCTGCAATGACACGAGAGAAACGGCGATAATTTGAGATCTGACAGAGCAACTCAAATAAAACAAATACCGCATATCACCAAAACAACATTATCTAAATGGACGACGAGAATTCATTGTGTTTGCTGATGGAACCATCTGGAAGTCTGTTGCATCACGAGCATCTTTGTTGTGGTGACGGATTTCAGCTTTATCCGTTACGACGACAACACAGACTAGAAATTAGCAGCTCTTTGGAAAATCATTATTATAAATATTCAATACTTTTATTTTAGCACTATTATCTTGAGAGAATAAGATACAAAGTTGGATTTATTATGACAAATGTAACTGTAATGCCTTGAAATTAACTTCTGGAATTATTCAAATTAAATATTAAGCAATGAAGAAGGGAAACGCACACTATAGTCATCTTTAAAGCATTTATGTGCCTGTTTTTCCTCTTTAATTCCTAATTCTATCAGCCTTAAGTAAACTGTAATGATGTAGATGAGTGGGTGTGAGGGAAAAAGCTCGGTGGTATAAATGGCAAATTATAAGGTCGATTGATTGATTGATTTGTAATTTGAATTTAAAATGAACACTGGTGAATAAAACCAGGATCTTGTTCCACTGATTATCGCTTTGGAGAGTTGTTGTTGTTGTCTACATTGCCGAAGTCATCGGTTGCACCGTGCACTTGCAAGTCCAATCAATTTAAGATGTCTCCAAAGTCTGAATGTACCCAGTGTGCAGCCATTTACTTCTGTGTTTCAGTCCAAACCCAAGAGCTTTTAATTAGTGTGGCCCACAGTCTGCCAAGACTCGCTTGACCTTCACTCTCCCTCTCTGCTTGACGCCTTGCTTGTATTTTTGCTACTCAAAAAATTCCTCAAAACACATACGCATTTTTTTGATGTATTTAAAACACCTTTTTAGATAAATGATCAGTTTTTATGCCTCTATTCTGTCTACCTTTAGCAACAAAATATAACTCCTCAACCTCCCCACATCTCCCACCCCCAAGGATCACAGAGAACCACCACTTGGGAAGTCAACAGCTCCCTTCTTGTCAACCACGGGAGGTAGAGACGCTGGCGGCATTTCACAAGCCCACCACTGATCTTCAGACGGAGGACCTGCAGCTCTCTGGAGTCCGCAGTGCTGTCAGAGACCAGAGCTGGAATCCACAGCCTCGCCATGGCTCCGTCCAGTGATCTCACCGAAAACGGATTGCTAGACATTTCACTCTCATCCAAAATAATGCGCTGCTCGACGATGGCAAATTTGAGATGAGGAATCTGTATCCAAAACGATCACACCTATATTGGACTTGAAGCTTGATTCATGACTGTGACCACCTATTCCCCAAAATGTCCAACTACAAGAGGACTGAAGCAAAATGAGTAAAACATTCTCCTTAACTTGAATATTACTTGAGTTCAAGAAAAAAGTTATATATTCCAAATTATTAAGCAGAGCTGTTTTAAGTTGATATAGCGGGTTATTACTGACTAATTACTACCTATTTACACACCCAGCAGTGTTTCCCATTGAATGATATATTTGTGGCCGCCCGCTACATAATTAACAGTGACCACTGGGTATTGATTTTCAAATTTTTACAATTTCAAATGGGTCAAATCTTTCACCCCTCCTCTCCATGCACACACCATGTTCTTAAATCACCGCTATATGTCAATCTCAGAGACTCAACTCTTCACATAAGGAGCCAGTAGCTAATAAGGATACCTCTAAGTTGACGTTAGAATGAAACTGGTTTGTCGAAGTAAGCTCATTGCTGCCAAACAGCATCAATTAATTTTTTTCTCCCTCAATCCAGATGTTTTTCAGTAGATTAAGTGATGGGGCCTTACATTTTATTTGCCTGATGCAGTGGACCGTGATACAGTATAATTTAATACCATGAGCCTCGCCCAGTCAGATGCCACCACAACTGGAAACACTGCAGCAGACATATTTGTATTCATTTCCTAACTTGGAGTCTAACGCAAGTTCAAAACTTTCTTTTCTTTTAACTTGGATTTGCTCTGATTCTAAAAAAACAAAAAGAATCCACAGAGCTGAGGTGAGTCGAGTGATAAAACACACACACACTCATTTGATCTACTGCTATATGAAATCATAACTGAAGCAGTTTTGGAATAATTAAATCGGTATAAGTCATCCACTGTAATACTTAAAGATCATTAGCTCTTTGAGGTATTGACAAAATCGATGATGAAAAAACTGAAACTATTTATTTATTTATTTATACTGTATATCTTTGATTACTTGAAGGCAGCTCCTTGTGTCAAAGCTGTCCTCACTGTTGAGAGACGCTATGAAGAAGAGAAAGGTTTCAACGACAGCAGGAGAGGACGGACATGAAACAGAACATGCAGTTTCACATGGAGATGAGTGGAGTTCTGTTTTGGCAGGCTGCACATCCAAAGCCGCAGAGAGAGAATGCAAAGTGCGCTGGTTAACTTGCATTGTCTTTCCGTGTTGCTTCGCGAACACTGTGCGCTGCATTCAAATGAGGTCCAACACCGGGAGAGAGGGAGTCGACGTCAGGGAGCCTCGAATTCTGCCTCACGTTTCTGACACACACTATGTCCAATGTCTATTTCAAGACCCCCAACCAGGGAAATTAATAATGAATCGAACCTGACCGATTTAATTTAGTGCTAATTAGGTCAGGAAAGTTTGGGAGTGAAAGGTACGGTCCAGGCCACGTGGTCAGGTCTCTCAGCGGGCAGCCACTTTCATGTGGAGAGAGAAAGTTGAGCGTCGAACAGAGGGATGGCAGGGGAAAGGCCGGTGCCAACAGCACCAGCGCAGGGATGAAGGGCCAGGGCTGGAGACAAAGATAATAAAACCAAGAAGTGGCAGCTTCAGAAAGCCACTGAAAAAAAAAAATACACCAGGGAGATATCAACTGTGGGCCTTCGCCGGATCGAAAAAAAGAAGAGAGCTGTCAGTCTGTTTGTTTGGACTGCGACTGCTGAGAATCAATTATTCCCTTTTAATTACAATTTGGAGAAAGAAATGCAGCGCTCAGGCTTAGGACGCCTCCTCTCTCTCCAGACTGGGAAGCTGGTGTGGGGCAAAAACGGCGCTGCCCAGAACGCAGAGCGGAGCGCCCGGAGGACTCACAAAGCAATGTTATCACCTTCCGCATGCGCCGAGCCAAAGAATACACGACTTTGATCCGACTACAAATGCACTTTGGCCAACTTGGGTGGCACTGTGTGCGGTTGAAGCCGAAAACTCTGACACGAGGAGTTCAGAGCAGCGGGAAGAGGCAGAGGAGGAGGTGGAGAGGGGGAGACACATGAAGGTGACAGCTATAGAGGTTAACCTCGATTTGAAGTCCCGACGGGGCTGGAGAATCCCTCAAGGCTACATATCACTCTGATCTTTCACATCTAGCTCAAAGATATTGTACCAGACAGTGCCAATAATATCTCTACAGGACAAACCGACAGATCTAACATGTGCTTCAATAGGTCCCCCTGATATTCACTTTTGGACTTTGTTTTAATCACATCCCCGCATAGCGAGAACAAAATGCTTTATTTCTCGTGTACGTGCATTTTAGATGTATAAATAAAAGTCCTGAATACATTTGAATAACAAGTTCGGCTAATATATGAAGGCTGGCATGCGGTAGCAGCTCCCCTGATTCGAATGATGCCAACCTGCTTAGTGGAGGCGATCCAGATGGAGTATCAGTTCAAGTACTGTAAATCTGCTCGATTGGAAGGGCTTAGACGTTTGTTGGAGAGGGGGTGACTCAAAACCAAGTCCAGCTGTGACGCATTACCTGGAAATAAACTAAAAGCATGCCTCGATCATTGGAGGTAAGGATCTGGACAAACGGGCAGATGCTGAATTTGTCTTTAACATTGTGAGATTGGGGCGTTTTCTCACTCGTTTTCCCTGATTTCCCAGAGAATATGTCATGGATCCTGATGAAGAACGTCAGGCATAGTGAAGGAACTCAGATCCATGAGTATGTGAAATATGGTGCAGCTTGACTGTTGGGCCTTGGGTGAGAAATGTGCTCTACTGAGTGACATTCTAGGATGAATTGTTTGGTAAGGACAGTGATATATGAATATCTATCTACAATCCAGCTATTGAAAATAAAGTAGGTGAAAGGAAAAGGCAGGAATGCGTATTAGTGGCCTTCTTCTTTGATATCCTGCCAGCGCAAGAGGAAACCGGATGTGATTTCCCACTCAGCAGCGGAATATCAGTCAGTGCCTGGGAAACCTCTCCCTCCGCTGCCAGCCAAACAACACTCCTGTTTACTGCTGCACTAAAATGGACGGAAACCGAGGAGGTGAGCGGCATAAACAGACAGGACGAGATTAACGTCTAATCTACATGACAAAGCCCAGTTGTTGTTTTGTATCTGATAAAAAAAACTGCAGCATTTGTTTTTACTTTTTACTGTAAGAATGTTTCCAGCTAAATATTCCTTGACCCACAAAAGTGCTGATACCCATCGGTACTTTCCTCGCAAGACCAATGAAGCCTTTGTGAATTAAATTAAACAAGAAACCAACAGGAAATTGAACGCAATTTTTAAATGAATGAATGCAGTTTCAATCAAGAGAATGGGTAAAAAAAAAAAAAAAGAAAAAAGAGCAGGAAAAGGTTTTGAGAGCTGTGGCACGAATCAAAGTCGACAGTAAAAAAACCTTTTCCTTTTACTTTGTGGAGTTATTCAGGCCCAACCTGCTCACAGGATTTTAATACCACTAGTAGACCTTTCCCCATCCTTTGGGAGCAGAGAAAGCAGAAAGATATAATCCTTTTCCCTGTAGAAAAACGCCTGCAGGAGAGGAGACTAGCACCGAATCAAATTATTCTCATAAGATGGTATGACCTTAGTTACACTTTATTCAAGGCTTCTTACCTCCACAATTTAACTGCTGTTCTTTTTTCTCTTTCTCTCCATCGACAACTTCTTGCCATGCATGAATCACAGGTTAAATGCATTCCTTTCAACAGCTGCGCGCCCCGGCGACAGAAATATAATTATGTTTTACAAGTCGACTCTTATCTGTGGCCTCCTTCATTTCCCCGCCGACTCTCGGTGTGTATTTTGAGGGCTTTTCTGGAGTACTTTACGGTGTGTCAGGTTGCCGTTCCTCCGTGTAAATGCGCTATTGTATCACTCAAAAGGTCTCTGCTCTCCATATCAGTGAGAGAAGGGAAAAAAATGTGGTGTAAATAACTTAAATGGCTGTGCTTTACTTTTATGTAAGTTAAACACGCGCAGTGAGTACAAACTGCTGCATAATAGAATTTAAGTGGTTTTTGCGCTTTGCTTCACAACAGCTCCTGGGTTCAAATCCATGATAATACATTATATGAATTAAAAAAAGACTTAAAACTGGAGTTAAAACAAACTTTTTTTCTGCATATTGTGCTTTGCAATGTTAAAGAATTAGGACTTTGGACAGTTTGCCCAATATGTGAGAGGATGTGCATCAAACTTCTATTTATAACTTCATTACAAATACAAAACCAGGTACAGCTGTGGCTCAGGAGGTCGAGAGAGTTGCTCACTAACCAGAAGGTCGTGGTTTGATCACTGGTTACTACAGTTCGCATTCCCAATTGTAACTGGGCATGACCCTAAGCCCCTAACGACTGTGCAGACATGTGTAAATGGATAGAATGCCCGCTGCATATAGAAGCACATGTATGACACTGGGTGAACGGTACTTATAGTGTAAAAGCAGGAAACTATATAAATATAGTCTGTTTACAATGACTTCTAAAAACAAAACCATATAGTCTCAATCCCTCTTGATGAGCTAGAACATGAAGTAACTTCCTTAATCATGGTACGTCACTGTTTTTTCTTTGTTTGCTAATTTTGGAAAAGTGTTGCTTTCAAGCATTTTCAAATATTCTTGAAAGTTGAACCGGCTCAAGCTGGATCTCAGATCAATTAATAAGTTAATATTAATATCGAGAAAACGATATATCAAGTGCGCCTTTCGGGAATTTCTTGAAATTTAATTTCAGTGGTCAAAAGTCACAATGACCTCATATCAGTCTGGGGAAAAAAGACTTCACTGGTTTTGCATGTAGCTGCAGGGTAGCATTTCTAGATTTATCTCAACTTGGATCCTGAACGAGACCAGATTAAAAGCCATCCACTGTATGATTTAATCATCCAAGGCTCAACACAGTCATTACGCTAAACTTAAAACCAGACATCCGCATATCAACTACAATGTATGTCCTGGAGTTGATTGACTTAAACCTACATTTCAAATCAGAAATAGCCTCACAGATAAATGCAGCCCAACACCCAGAGGATCAATCTACATACGAGCATGAGTCAGAGTTGCTTTTTTCAATTTCACTACCCATGCAGTGACTGTTAGTGTTGTCTGGGCAGTATTTTCCCCTTCCAGGGTTCCATGTTGTCCGTGTCAAACATATCCATACATTACAGGCCTGTTGGTAAATGCATGAATGCTCTCAAATTGCTCCAGTTCACTGCCAGTGGCCGGCAGCAGAAGAGGGTTGCGGTCACACTCTGCAGCTCCCAGGTGGAAAAAACCAAAGCAATATGACTGTGAAAGAAAGAGAATAAGAGAGACGTCCTCCGGATGAATAAATATTTGAAATAAGATGGAGTCGGTTTAAGTGAGATAACTCCGCGCTGCATGTGACATGTGGAGAAAACGATACTTGTGGGCCGATTCTGACATGTATTCCTGCGACTCGCGTCTTGATTTGTGACACAAACATGAATCATTTTCAGAGTGTGGGGGGGGGGGACCGTACTTGCTTTACTGCATCACTGCACGCAGCAGAGTTGTGACTGTGTTGAGTGCTTCATTAAAAAACACAGACAAGTAAGAATGATTTCGATAAAACAATGATGAAGTGCTTCAAAGCTGCAAAAAGCACCTTGCCTTTAAGAGATAAAGGATTTGATGATTTAGCAACAATCATAACAATTACGCTCTGAGCACCTTCTCCTGTTCGTGTGTGTGTGTGTCTGTGTGTGTGTGTGTGTGTCTGTGTGTGTAGGACAGGTGTGTTCAGGTAGACAAATCCCAGCAGTGAGCTTGGCGCTAAGCTTTATCAGCTTGTCTTTGTCTAATCAGCTGCTATTGTTAATACTGTTGTATTCCTCATTAGCTGCCATTGTTAACAAGCACATTTAATTACGCTAGTTACAAGACCGTTGGCGTTGCTAAAAACAAAATAATAAAAACCCATCTTATTAAATTGGGAGGAAGAGAAACCGGCGAAATAATGCACAAAGAAGAAAGTAAGACAAAGAATAAAAAAGAAATTATAACACAAGCAAACAAGCAGGAATATTAAGTGAAGAAAAAAAGTCTGCCATTAAAAAACAGAGGGAGAAATCAAAGAAAGGGAGAAACAAAGATAGGCAGACCAAAATAGTCCATGAGAAACAAAACAAACAGTCTTTGTGTGGGAAAATACCTGCCGGGCTGCTGCCACCGCCGCAGTTAGTTACCGTTGATCCCCGGAGAGCAGCTCTCCTGGGTTCCCTGAAACATGACAGCAGAGGCGGAAACAAAACACGGGCGTCAGGAGTCTCAAAGCACAAAACAAATTATCCCCCGACTGTTACATAACCCGTGCAAGGGGCTGAAAAAACAAGGTAAGGAGGAAATCACACAAATGTCAAGGTCTTTGTGCTCAGTTAGAGACAAAGACGGCGCGTGTTCATCCGTGGAAGATGCTAAAAGGCGACTATTTCAGTCTGATATTAAACAGGGAAGTAAACAATATGAAGGTTAACATATCAAAAGGCTCTCAACAGTTGCAGTGCACTGTGAAAAACACACTTTTAGTCTCAGTAGAAATCTGTGAACGATATCAATTTGAAGGTTTGTTGGATTGATTCAGAAGAGGTTTAGTTTTTTAGATTTAAACCGGTGGGGAAAAGAATTCAGACACAAGGCTGGTACCATTTTTCAACACGCTGTGATGTCACCCTTGTGTGGAGCCATACTGGGATGTCGAGGTTACTGCACGCCACCTGCACCTGTGACCTGCACCCATTGGACGGTATTAGCTGTGAAAAACACAATATCCAAAGTGTACTTTGCTTTATCGTCTATTCCGACAGACCTTAATTTTCAATTTTACTTAATTTTAATTACATTATCATGTATCGAAGAGAACTTGAACCTAGGGATTGAGACTCCTGAGAAAAATGTTTATCGACGTTATATATATCAAGGGAGAAGTAAAGTAATTTTCTTATAGACTTTTATAGAAAAGGATTTCTTTTAAATCAGTGGAGTCGCTCTCTGCTGGTCATTCGAGAGACTACACGTTTCAGGCACTTCCGTATCGGCTTCACTTTCCAGACTCAGAGTCTACATCTTTTTTTAAAATCTTTTTTACATCTAGTATTTAGATGCATGTACAGTACAAGCAAAATTATATTCATGAAGGTCAAAATATCACAAAGCACAGATTGGCCTCGTGGCTTTGAACTCTGTCCGTACGACTCGAAGCAGATATGCAAAATAAAATCGTTTTTCTTTCAGCACAACACAAATGTCATCAGGCCTTTCACACACATGCTCTGCTCCCTGCACGTCCTGCATCGCATTATCAGCCTCGTCCAAAGTTTGATCACCAATGAGGTTGTGCTAACTGCGGGTCCAGGTTATGTTGCAGAAACAGGAGAACGATGTAGGACGGGGGTGGTTGGGGTTGCAGGGAGTAGGTGGGAATTATGCAAATAAACGCTCTGAAACAAACTTGTGTGAGCGGGGATGCGGTGAGGGAGAAATTGGCTGAAGAAGGAATCGTTCGTACGGTGGCGGCAGGGGCCTCCCTCCTTCCTCCCCGTCTCCCTGCTCTTTACCTTGAGGCAGGAGCTTATCTTATTTGCCGCTTTTTTTTTTTTTAAGAAGTGTCAGGATTAACATAAGCACCTCCGCCATTGTGCTCCCACTCAAAATAATTTTATCTGCCCGCGCGCTCTCAGGGGGAGACAATCGCCGTTTTATCAGGTAAGCGAATACCTCCCTCAGCCCCCACCTCACCCCCCCGGTCGCTACCGTATGATATGTGCCTTCGAGGACGGCTGCCACCGCCCCTGTGTTTGCCAGTTTATATTTAGCAGTACACCACTTGATTTTCCCATCTGCGGAGAGGAAGGAGGATGACACAGAGAGGGCCTCGGGTGGGTGGGGGGGGTGGGTGGGGACGTTGTTTACCACATAAATACCAGCTGGTTCAAAAGGTACAAATGGTAGCAGTCCCCCCTCCGCTACAGTAGAAAGGAAACCGTGAGCTACTACTGTACGACAGATACAAACTTCTTGGCGTCTCTTGATGTTCACAGATGTCACTACCATCACCTCCATTTTTTGTGTTCCATCAGTATAAAGAAGTTTTTAAATGATTCCTCTCCCTTTACGGGGAATTATTGTTTTTTTTTTTGCTCTTGCTTTGGGCAGTTGAGGTTGACAGGAAACAGGACAGGAAATGACATAACGGTCGCCGACTGCACGGCTTCTTCTTCCAGGCCCAGCTGCACGTCGTACGACCTCATATGACTGAGAGCCAGGAGGAGGAAGGAGGAGGAAGGAGGAGGAAGGAGAAGGAAGGAGGAGGAGAAGCTGGCACGCATGGCATTGCTGTCCACTCTTTTCACGGGAGGGTCTAAGATTTTATTGTCGTTCATTTGGGTCGGGCTTTCTGTGTGCTCGAGTGGGGATGTCCTGCCTCTGTCAGAATACAGCTCTCGATAAAAAAAGATAGGTTTGTCTTTAAAGTAGTGGCTTCACAGGCCTCGAGTGCTGGAAAAAACTTAATATCTTGCACTTCTTACTAATTATTGTTTTCTACTGACCCTGCAATTGTGCGTTGACCTGTATCGCTTGAGTCAATTCATATGATCAGTTCAGATTTGTGGCAGAAGTCGTCTGAATACCTAGTTTTCTGTAAAGCTTATGTAAGAAGTTCAGTTTTGACTCACTGGTACTTCGGCGACCTGTTTCTGAAGTCAACAAGTAGTTCAAGACAAAGGACGTTATGATGTTCCTCACCTCTTCTTTACATAACTTTTAAACCAACCTAATGAATAAAATAAAAACTAAATTACACACCTATGTCATAGCACTTCCTATGCTATAATATATTTACAGATAATGAGGGGTTTTCTTTGCAACTTAAACAGAGCAGTAGTTCAGCTAACAGAATGATAGTATTTATATTCTAAAAAAATAAATTAAGTCATATTTAGTTTATTCTCTCTGCTCACACTTTAGTTAAAGTTAATAAATGTTGCGTGAATCCTCTCTGTTTAGACTTGAGGGATGGACGCAGATATATTTTCGAAGAATCCCTAATTAGGCACCGAGTTCGCCTTCTCATCCAAATTTCTCTTGACTGGGGCAATGAGAAAGAAACCTCGGAGCCAAAGTATAATATGAATATGAAAGTTTTGCCCCCCTCCATCTGCTAAATTTGTGCACGGAGGCTTAATTGGGGCCAAATCTTGTCAAAGCCTCTCGTAGTGAACATCCACTATTAGTTCAGAGCATGTGAACAGGAGATCACCAAAGGATCCAAACTTTTTTTTTTTTTAACAAACTAATGCTGAGTTTCTCTCTGTTTTTTCAAATAATCCAAAGACGACACATATTTTGATATGAAATGAAAAATTAAATAAAATAGAGACTTGGAATCTAGCATGAATTTATTCATTATAAGGAGGAATATCTATTATATTGGTAACTTGAGTGCATACAGCATACAGTGCATATTTCAATCCTTAAATCAAAAGGTCTTATTAATCTGCAGTGAAAAGGGAATATTTGCAATGCATATGTCTTTCTCCTATCGTAGGAATATAAAAAAGGTGGAATGGTCATCACATCTGAAAAGGGATTTTCTAAACCTGAGGTTACTGGGTTTATGGAAACTAATGTTACTGTTACAAAGATATTTACCCCCATTAAAAGGAATATGATTTTGCCCCTTTCAGACCAGAAGATGTAAAAACCTGGTACTTGGATTTGATTCACTCAGCAGACAAACTAATGTGTTTTGTTTTGTTCAGAGCGACTCTATCGCTGTCAGAGTTCGTAACATGTCCTGTGGGGTTCCACAACACCATGACAACTGCAACACCATGACAGCTGTGCATTACTGCCACTCACTCATTGGCCCCCTCAGACACACACACAGATATATATAGTGGAGAATACATTCACCACACTAACATGTCAGCAAACACAGGAAGCAGAAACACACATGCTTAGACATACTTAACGTTTATGTTCATATATATATACACACAGTGCACATATATGACCGTCTCCACACACACACGTAATACTTGACATCGCCTTTACATTTGCATGTATGTATACACACACACGAGTCACACACACACTTGTACAAAGGTGTCGCCTTCACACCCTCACACACACGTAACTATTCAGACATAGACGCACACTTTTTCTTTTTAAGCATCATATTTACGTCGGCACCGGTGCCATGTCACTCGATGGTGTTATAATCTCCGACACATTTACATAACATATATTACCCTGCCGTGTTGACGGCCAAGTAAGTACTCAAGCTCATCCTGGCCCCTTTTCATATTTACGGCGTGACTGATTTAAGATGGACTGATTGTGGGGATTTAATTACGGAGGACACAATGGCCACACAATTCTGTTTTCTTCTCTTCCCCTCTTGCGAGGCGCTGACACGCCGCACACTCGGCTGCACACTGCCGAGGAATGTTTTACACTCCAAATGAGCTGTGCTTGCAGAAGAATTTAATTTGATCTGCCGCTGTAATTGTGCTCTCAAAAAAAAAAAAATAGAAAAGAAAAAGAAAGGGGGAAGTAGAGTGGTGGGGGTGGAGGGTGGAGGCATGCTGGGGTGGGAGGGTCGCGGTGCTTGCAACTTTAAAATGTAATATGCACAAAAAGTAAATTAACTCAAGAGGAGAGGCCCTTGTGATGTGTTGACACTTGCACTGGGCTCTCTTACAGGGAAGAGTGGAGGGAGGTGGGAGGATGGAGGATGGAGGGAAGGGGGATAAGAAGAGAGGAGAAAAAAAGAAGGGGGTGGAGGCGGGGGTGGGGGGTATGATAAAACACCACAAAGAAAAGCGTTATGAATTTTATTAATGACTTGCAAGACAGTATGCAAAACATCAAAGGTCCACGGGAAAGATTAATGACCCTGTGTGAGACTGTTTAATTACCTCCAGCTAATTAGATTCTTGACCAAAATTTTTAATATCTGCGTTCGTGCCCGTCGCCTAATTGAGATTCCACCATATTTATCAATCTTTCAACAAAAAAAGAAAAATCCTTAGTGTGGAGTTTTTGTTTTGGTGTCCTTTAGCTTTTTCTCCTACTGCTCTTGAAACTCAGCGTTTAAAGTGTGATCATGAATGTCACTACAGGTCGGAGCGAGGAGAGAGGAGGCTTCCCAAACCCAGAAAGTGAGGCCATGAAGGACTGATGCTTGTTTACTCACTAACAGGATGGGGTGGGGGGGGTGGTTCGGTGGTGGTTATCAACCTGATCTCGGTTTCTAATGAAGTGCGCTTGCTAATAAACAGACTTAGCGAGTCTCTGTCAACTCTCCTTGTCGTGCCATAATTCTCTTATCTGGACCTGAGCGGAGGAGAGAGCAGCTCTCCCAGGAACTACTCTCCATCTACGTCTCGTTTCGCCTCCGCTTCCATTTTCCTCCTCTAGATAATCCGGCTGCTGTTTACCAGCACACACACGCACACGCACACACACACACACACACACTCTCTCACACACACAGTTTCATCTAAATCGTTGTCTTTGAACTTCCAGTGCATATTATCTGTTCTGTGACCCTGTTGTTGTTGTTGTTGTTGCGGCTGCTGCAATAATTGCACTCGGATTATTGCAGTGAAGTCAGACATGACTCTTCCTCTGGGTTCGGGCTTTTTGGTATCCACCTCCGTGGCTGTTTGTCGAGCCACTCCGGCTTCTCCAAGACGGAGATCATAACTTTGAGCTCATTATTACACATCCTTCTAAAGAAAAGCCTCCCTACCTGGAGGTCGTGAGATAATTGCCAGAGCAGGAAATAAGGAAATAATGAATTCTATAAGTGAAATTATTTCTCAGACCTCTCTCATTTTCTCCTTTTTGTCTGGTGAAATACTGTGGTTTTATTTGTTTTGCATATTTTCTGTGGCTCTAACATCATTCAGAAAAACAAGATCTGTTTATTGCGGAACATCCTGCAACTCTCCCTCTTTTCTACATAATAAAGGGGTGAAAGCTAAATTGACAAAACATGCAAGATCCCGAACTGATTTTATTTTTTAATTAATGTTGTCTGGCCCCTTTTAGTCCTGAGGATCCCGCTTAATAATTCTTATTTTCTATTTTTTCATACTGCTGCTTGATAAAAACTGAGCTCCAGAAATTTAATTTAGGTTTCAGTACCACACAGGGGCTTGGACAAAAAGATTGAAAATGAATTTATCAAGATCTCAGGTTGTACATTGTATTCTATTTTTTTCTCATAAATAAAAAACAATCATTGCTGTATTTCTATTTCTCTGTCTGTTCTCTTTATATACTTTTTATTTATTACTGAAAAGCATTTTTTAAAAGCAGGACACACACACACACTCTGGCATCAACACAAACCCTGCGTGCACTGTCATGAACAACGTTGAGGCCGTGCACGTCCACCCACAGCACCATCTGCTGTCCAAACTCCTCCATTACAACAGGAGCCCCGTTTCCAGAACTGACAACATGCACCAACAGCTCGTGAGCCCTGCAGCACTTTCCTGTGAAATCATATCACCGTGTCAAGTTTCACAACAGCAGTTTGAGAGAGGGGTTAAGCCTTAATTAGCATGCATTCATTATAAAGATGTATCTGAAAAGGCCTCACTCCCCCTTGATACCCCTCATTTTCTCTCAGCCCTTCTTCCTCCATTTCTCCTACTTCATTCTCGGCCCATTTTCCCAACTGCCTCAACAACACCGCGCACTCGCTCTACACTCATTCTATCCCCCTTCTCTGTTTCTTCTCACTCCCTCTATTCGTTTCCATCTGTCTCACTGTCTCTCTTTAAAGACTGAGATCTAAATAGGAGTAGATCACCTCCCTCGCTGGCGTTTCATTAGAGGCAATTAGAAAGCCGACGCTGCAGCGTCCCATAAGGCTCGACGGGGAGAGGGAAGGCGCAGGCCGCATTAGCTCGTTGAGATGAAGTATGTATGACAACGCTTTCATCAACGCGCAACAATTCCTTGCCGACATCTCCGAGCTGTGTCAGAGGTACCATTCTGACAATTATGACAATTAACACTGTCAAAATAAAGCCATTAGCTTAGCAAGAGGGCAAACCAATACACTTAATTACAGGGTTTTCTGTCAAAATGGATTCCCTTCAGACCACGTCCAAAATGGAAAAGAGTTGAGTGTACGGGGGAGGCCGAGGTAAAACAGCGGACAACTGCTGCTGTTTTAAAGTCTGCCTCCGTTCAATGTACGTCTGAGTTGTAGGTTCCTGAATCTATGGATCATTGACCATGAATCAACTTTAGAAAAAATCATCATAAAGACTGGAATAAATGTGCACTGAAATATTTTCCTGCTGCAGGGCTGCTTTGTTTAATCTGATGGATAAAAAAGTACTTGATTACTTAATTTTCTGTCACTTTAATCATTTGATTTTTTTTATAAATCAACTCTTTTACGGACTGACGCCATAAAAAAGCTGTTGTGCCGAACCTCCCTCTGTCTTATCTTTGATTCTGAAGCAAAACATCTGAAGTGTACATTAATGCCTCGTATATCTTCTTTATAAATGAGATTTGGTATCTCAATAGGATTCTGAAATGATTCAATTAAAAGGGTGTAAATCACAATTTCTAAGAATGCTGCTCTGGCATTGTAATGCTGCCCTCCAGGCTGTGTAGGTCGTGGCTCTACAGCTGCATGACCGCATCGTCTGCGAGTTCACCGTGCACCGGCTTGCTTTGACGCGAGAGGGATCAGCACAGCACCGAGACATCATCCAGGGCTCCATGTTGAAACGTCACCGAACCATGAAAGTGCAGGGACACTTGACTCGTGTCAATCTCCAAACAATATTCCATACGACACTGTAAGATTGAGTTTTGTCACCTTTAAAATATGCAGCACTGCCCATCTGTCTGCGGGCGCTTCGGGGGAATCTGCTCAACTTTGACGCGCCGATGTGAAAACACAATTACACAATCTCCAGGGAGCACGCTGTCCCGTCACATTATATTTACCTTGCGACAGAGCAAACGTGCACTTCACTTCTCCGTCTATCCATCCATCCATCTACCCAACATCTTCTCTGAGTGGATGAGGTCATTCTTCGCAGAGCGTCTGTTCCGGCTGCCGCTGTCGACCGAAGCAGCGCCATCGCGTTTCTTTACGACTTATCTGCCCCTTGTTTATGGCACGCACCTACAAAGTAAATACAAATCTGATTTCGGCAATCTCAGGAATCAAATGGTGGTAGTAATGGGATCCACGTGCACCTGAAGAGGCTCATGGTCTGTGTATGGGATGAATGTAAGGTTCTTCTGTATAGTGATGCTACAGGAAGCTAGTCAACAAGCCTTAAATTGCACTTCAATTCATAATAATACAGCTAAGAGACTATAAATATAGAAAGTCTTGCAATTGCCTCATATAATGAACAACATGCCGTTTGACAAATTACATTAAAAAATATATATTAAAATAAAATTATTATAGATAACCACTCTCCTGGGAATCAAGTGCATTCAAAGCACGTCATGTTTTCATCGCAGCCCTTTCTGGAATAAACCCTCATTAACAAACTGGATTTTGAACCGGCGAGACCTGAAGGCTGCAGCGGTTTACTGAACTCTTCAACGACCTCTGACATCCAGACGTATTCCGGATCAAAGTGCAGCCATGTGGGAAGGAATGGGAGGGGGGGGTCAAAAGTTTAGGGCCAAGAACTCTCGTCTGCTGCAAACGCCATTTTCTGACCTCAGGGGAGGAAAAGCAGTTCCGGGTCAGTGAGGGAGTTTTCTCTCTGATTTGTTTGTAATTAAATGATTTCAAGCAAACAAACCCGATGAGGGAAGTAGGGGAAATAATTGACTGTGTCTTAAAATGCGTGTGTGATTTGCAAAATAGAAAAACGTCACGTCAACAAATTTGTGCACTCAGACAGCGGTGACAGCAACGTCATGTTCATGCTCCCACATGTATTAGAGAAATAAAAGTAAGGGGTAGTTTGACGTCATGGTCAAGTACTCCAGGATGTTACTGCAGTAATATGCATGACTGCTTCAAACTTAATAGAATTCTAGAAAATAATTTTGTTCTGGCTAAACTCTTACAAATTAAATTCAAACAAGTTCAGACAAACTGAATGAGCCATGACATCAGTGATCCTCAAAAGGAAAGGCCCGTCTGTATATTTCAATTACAAATACTGTATATGTGCATGTTTATAATCATTCTATTTCCTCAATCTTATTTTCAAAGTTAAAGCACATCTCGATGGAATCAGCGAGTCTGTAAATCAGACCACTTTGAGTCCGAGTCGCGGAGGAATTGCCGCCGCTGCCGGTGCTTCTTCCCCCTTTTTGGCTTTTTATCAAAAAAGAGGAAGCTGATGAGTCCCTTCAGATAAGGATGGGAGCCCTTCGCTTAAAGCTCCATGCTAATAAATGAATATGTTCTCCATCACGCCAAACGCTTATTGTATTTTACAGGGGGCGAAATGCAATTTGTATCATTTCTGCGCCGCACATCAAAAGGAAGTGGGCCGTGTGCGATGACTCACTGCGACGGAAAACGCTCTGTTTCCAATCGAGGAAAATCAGATCTGCGCTGTGCTTGTTCATTTTCTCTTTTACATCTCCATTTGTTTGATAAGGCTGCGAGCAGTGACGGTAAATGGGTGGATAAGTTGAGGCAAAAAACAGTAACATGGGCCGTCTTGGCGGAGAGGCCGTCAGCTTATCAATAAATGACATCATCTGCCCCCCAGACGTCTCTCTGCCTGTCACATCGGAGTGGGGGAAAAAAGACAAAAAGGAAGAAGAGGGGGAAAAAAAGAAATGTCTATTTCTCCCATTAGGTCTGTCTGGATGAATGCTGCAGTCACAGGCTCTGGGGACAGTTTGTCTCTTGTCTGTGGACACGGAAACTTTAAGCTGGACTGACAACAAACACTCTTCAGTGACTGTGCAGTTGGAAAAGACCAGATTATAAATGAACTATATTAGATTAAAACCTGAAAATAACACAATCTATTATGCATAATAAAATTGGACAGTTAAAAATACCAAAACCGGCAGACACGAAAATATTAACTTAAGATAAATACACGAGGATGTAAAATAAAGTATAAATGTGCAAGTGACACTCAACCTTAACTGGCATTTCCTTCATTGGATTTTATTAGAATTGAGTAAACCAAATATAAAGCTGCTTTCGGACGTGCCCTGAAGTTCGGACATTCTCCTGGAAGTTTCTGGAGGGGGAAACCTTTCCTGCCAGCCCCATAAAAAAAATGTCAGACGTGAGAATACATCAGGAAAAGGTCCCCGGACATTCCCAGAAGGCGAGTGGGCGAATTTATGACCTTTCTAAACACGCGAAGGTCACCACCCTTCACCTAAATGATCCGGACGGGTTCCTGTTGTTGTGAACGCGTCTGACCCAGACAATCTGTGTTCTTCATGTCATTCTTCAGTGGTTTCTCGTTTTGTTTTCCTTTACCTGATCAAATTAGTCATGTGTTTCTCCATTTCATGTTTCTGACTAATTTTGTTTTAATGGAATCAGTTATTATCACATTACTTCCATTCTGTTCCTGTGGTGACAAACATAACCGAGAAGCAAACAGTATTTCTATTGTGCTCTGTCCCAGTACAACCCGTCGGCCATATTTCAAGCGTACCCATAACCGACCACTCGCCAACACAGAAGATCTCGGAAAGTCCCCGCCGCACCAACAAAGATGCCAGTGTGCCGTTCTTGTGCGACTTTGCAATTGTGTTGAGATCTGTCTGGTGACGCTCTTTGAAGATCATCATCCACATCCCATTATCATTCTGAGAAAGTTTGATTTCTTCAGCGACATCAAACAAAGTATAAAAATATAACACAACCGTTTTTTTGTTTTGTGAGTCGAGTTAAACTTGAATTAACATCTCTCTAATTAGAACATGTGCTGTTTTTTTTTTTATAAATTAAAGCCGGGTGATCAGATTTAAGGGAGCGGCCTCTCGATATCAAACTGCCACCGACGGCTGCATGACCACAGCTACTGTCCCAATTTTCCTCCAAAACAGTTCGGGGAAATGCATCTCGAACTTTTCACACTTTGAATGCTTTATATTTAACACAACATGATTTCTTAAGACTGAACCCTGCACATTCAAGGCAATTACCCCGAGTTGCGATGGAAATGTCGAGCCGGTGCAGCTGCAGAGACGCGGTGATGATGGTCGAGCTCATTAGCAGTCAGCCTGGAAGGCCGTGAGCTCTTTCTAATGTGTTTTTGAAAACAGCAGTGGTGTGCATGCACTAGTCTGAGGAAACCTGTCGCAAATCAGACAGTGGTGTCGCAGGGCAGATTCTGACTAAACGGACTCGATCTGACAAATTCCGACATACTTTTGGGGATTTTGATACGAATTGGAAAGAAGATAAACACCACATTGGTGCCCCTCTTACCCTTCAAGTAAATAAACCAAATATGGAAAACTAATCATGAAAAACAGGTGAAATCTAATTTGGAATTTGCTACAAAATATCAAGATGAGTTTCCAGATTTCCAAAATGCATTGAAACCTTTAAATTCCCCAGATATTGACTTTTATTTGGATGTGCACCAAATTGCACACACTCACATCATATATGAGTTATTATAAATATTGTATCCTACATTTTTCTCTGAGTAAATCATTGAAATGGTTGCAAAACACCTTATCTCTCAATGTTAAACAAAGTGAAACAAAAACCTTCTTAGCAGAGGTAATGAAAGGATGAGTTTTATCACTTGTATTGTTTTTGTATGACCCAAAGTAAACCTGGAATATGTATTTTGAGCCCAGGTTCTATCTGACAGTCCCACCTCCTGCCTCTTGCCTGCATTAAATCCACAAAGTTTCCGCTGATCCCGTGTCATCAATCATTCAGCCAGAGCCGGTGGCACGAGAGGGCATCTGAGACCGAACGGAAACTTCAAAAGGCAGGTCAGCGACGCTGTCAGTGGCACGGCCGAAACCACATTGTGTGTTCACAACAATGGAGAGCCATTACAGCGGAGCCTGTTATCAGCCGAGGGCAACCAGGGACGGTTCCTGCCTCATTGTGAGCCATCGGAGTAGATTGTGTTCGGTGGTGAGTTCAGACTAAACATATCGGGGCGTAAGAAGACCCACCTGAGGCTTATCTGATGGGATATGGAAACAGTGGCCACAATGTCGGGAAAAAACGCATCCTGCCATGTCGTCATGAGACGGTGTTTGTCTGTGTGCGCTGACGTCAGTGTGTTATTTGGGGTTTTACACTTGACTTTGTGTACTACTAAAGTTTGTGTGTACATGAACACATAAGATCTGTGTCTAGGTGTGTGTGTGTAAGAATATACAGGTATATCAAGGTCCTTAATTCTGTGTTTGGTGGCGTTACATGTTTGTGTGTGTGCCACAACATGTGGACCGAGATCCTTGAGTGTGTCTCGTGATGGAGTCAGTCTGACATCTCCAAATGATAAAGCCACAGATGAATTGTTTATGGTGCTTTTACAAGTGTGTATTTCTGCGTGTGTCTTTGTACATTGGTGCAAATGTGTGTGTGTGTGTTGTGTGTGTGTGTGTGGGGGAGTTAGCTGGAGTGAATAATTTAGAGAAAAAAACGTTTGTTTTCAGGGAGTGAAGGCAAAGACACATCTGAAACATATGGGAGGAAATCACATTGAAAGCAGTGAGCAGTAAATTAATGGTAACAGATGCCAAGATGTCTGGCTTGTGCTTTTTTTTTTCTACTCCTTGCTTGCTTTTGTTTTTTCTCCGAGAGCCCTTGCATTCTTAATGTTGGGAAATAATACAATTAAGATTTCCCTCTGTTATGTGGAGTTGCTTCTTCGCCGCCACAGCTCTGTGACACCGGAATCCTCAAGAAGGTCGGTCCTCGCCGGATCAGGAGTCCCTTCTCCCCGTGCCATTGTTTAATTGATTGTAATTCTCGGTGGTAATAGGTTTTCAGCTGCAAAATGACGGCTCGACAATGACGCCATAAATTATTTATGTTACCTTGATGTTGCAGGCCTGTTTCACTGATGAGATAAAAACAGAACTGTGGTCTCCATTTGCTCACCCCCCCCCCCCCAAAGGAGAATATCTTGACATATTAGAATATGTGTAAGCCTCAACTGTGCATTTGTGTGTGTGTGTGTGTGTGGGGTGGTAGTTTGGTGAGGGAGGTGGGGTGGGTGGGGTGGGTGGGGGATTGGCCTATGTCCAAGCTTGAGCAGCAACAAAGACAACCTTGCTCTTAATGGCACATATCCGGGAGATGGAGGAGCCCGATACATGAAAGCACTGTGATCATTACACTGATAGCAATTATCCTTCAGGAGGCTCTAATGGCAGCGGCCTCTCTTACACACACACACACACACACACACACACACACACACACACACACACACACACACACACACACACACACACACACACAGACACACACACACACACACACTTGCAATCAAGGGTGGCGGGCAATTAAATGCAATGCTTTTTGGTGAACCTTTAACAGCGAACAAAGCCCGACGACAAGGACCGACAAGGAGATTTATTAAGAGAAAAGGCGTAATTTTGGAGAACAAAAGGGGAAAAAAAATCAGGACAAGCGAGGGACAAAAGAAGGGGAGCAAAAAAAAAAAATATTAATGTTGTTTATTAATCTCTTCTTAATGTGTTGCAGTGGACTGAGGGGGAAGGGGTGAATGTTAAAAGGGGGTGCAGAGGGATGTTATGGGGGTCTCTGGAGTGGAGCAGGGGCTTTGGCAGAAGTATGATTGAGTGCAGGGGCCAGTGTGACGGAGGGACAAAAACAACAAGGTAATTAAAGCTTAAAGCGTGCAGTTTACGCTCTGCCATCCGTGACAGCGTAAGGTGTCTTCCATCCAACCCCCCACCCCGCACCCCCCACCCCCACCCCTTCCCAAATGAAAAATAAGTCAGGTAATTGTCATTGCGCACTGCATGTCATTACATATTAAACGGGTAATTCATCTTCGTGGAGAATGCAGGGGAAGCAGGTAAGACTGGTTTATTGGACATAAACCAACGCGCGGGTAACGTTTATCAAATCAGGGTTTTACAGGAGAAATGACAAACATCAACAGAAAGAAATAATCTGCGATATAATACTCTCTTGAGCATGTGTGTGCGTGCATGTGTGTGTGTGTGTGTGTTTTGATGGAAAGAGTGGAAAGTCGCCACATGGAGAGGGATCTTTGAGTTAAAGTTTTCGAAAGCATCAGCATCACTCCCCTCACCGCGCACACAAACACACACAGTGCTCTTCTACAGTATCGTTTTTTTTCAAAGTGGGACTGGTTGACAAAAGAGATCGCTCCCCGTTGTTTTTCCTCGTGCGGTTACAAAGAGGCGCGTAAAAAAGTTACAAGGTTGTCCCCCGTGGGGTTAGATTTCAAACAGCACCTGTCAAAGCAGATGGGGCATTTAAATAAGAGTCTTTAAGAGGTATTTGTTACAGCGGAGGCTCAGGAGTACCTGCTGTGCTCGCCGATGCTTTTCACGGCTGTCGTTGCTCTCACAGAATCTGTTTGCTGTGTTTGCAGGGATAAACATCACATAAAAAACACAAAATAACCCACTGAGGCCACAAATTACAACAGGGAAGACTGCATTTATGTAACGGATGATGCGAGTGAGGCCAAGTCTGCTTGTATGACTCTTTGCATGTATGAAGACGTATTGCACGTGTCAATTTGAACATATGCACGCTCACATATTGTAATTATGAGGTTTTATCTCTAATGAGACGTTGGATGAGAAAAACAACTTTTTCACATTTTGTTTTACTAGTAAAGCTTTTTTTTTTTTTACCTTATAACAATGTGTTTGGATACAAAGTGATGTTGTCGTGCACGTGTGTGTGCAATGACTCAACAGAAAAATTGCAAGGTCAAATTTCCAGGAGCGGAGAAAAATAATCTAAACACTTCAAGTCTTGAATATCACCTCAACTTCCATCACATAACACCCTGACCTCCCCTCTCGCTTTCCCTGTGACCTCCCAACTGAAGACAACATGCTGGTTCCAAGCCGCACACTGGAGCGTCGGGACGGCGCTCGGGCCTCAGCCCCAGTGTGAGCCCACACCTGGGAATTCAGGCAGAGACTGTGACCAAACATCAACCCTGGACAGATGTGTCCTCGCAGCCGAATGTGTCCTCAAGACAAACAAACACAACCACCTATAAGACTCTGACTCCGTCGGGGAGTAGCCTTGAACTGAAGCGGAGCCAAATAAATAAATCAACACATCAAACACAGCTTTTTGAGCTCAGGAAGGATTGAGGTAAAAACACGCGTAGAACAAGGCTTTTGCTAAATTCCCCCATTTGTTGTGGTCGTTATTGCCGCATAAAAAAATGTTCTATTGGTCAAAGAATCACAATCACAAGGTCCAAGGTGTCACCTTCTGTCTAAAGTGGAAAAATTATAAATGTACAATGATATAAAAAAGAAAAAAGAATATATTTGAGAAGGTTGGATGCAGCATATATTTAGTAAAAGTTTAATTCAAGTTTCCCTAAATATGTATTTTATGTCAATTGCTGCATCGAGTAATAGCTTCAGCAGATAATTGATCCCCTGGTGCTACAGCAAAACAACATCCGGTCCTCAAGCCTCTCACCCGGCCCGTCCTGCTGTAGACCCTTATTTGACAAAATTGATGACAAGGTCATAGACCACAGAGAGGGGAGGGGGGTGCTGTCGAAGCAGCGGCTGACAGGCCAGGAGTTGCCATGTTTTGAGACTGATCCCCTCTTGAGATGACTTTCTTGTCACTTTGTTTCATCACTCCGTGCCCTGCGATTTCCCACGGCAGTGACCACCAGGGGACCGGGGGGGGGCATGTGCTGGAGGTCAGCGTGCGATCCTGCGTGCCCCTTCGTAAATTCCCCGCCCATCACCACGGCACTGCGCTCTCTCAATGACAGAGGGGAGACTCCTTTAATACACTGGTGGGTTCAGCGACAGTCTCTCCTTCTGTCATCCTCATCCTCATCTCTCTCTCTCTCTCTCTGCATCTCTCTGTGGCCCTTCCCATCCTTCTATCAGCGAGATAAATAAATAAAAAAATAGGCCGTCCTCTTGTTCTTCACATGCTAAACTTCATTTGAATTGTCAGACACTTAAGAACTGACAAAACGCTTTCTCGCGACTCCCCGTCATTCCCTCCGCTGTCAGAGGAGATAATAAATAAAAATGACTCCTGCGTAGGCGGAGGGAGAAGGGCCGAGACACGGTACATCAAGAGATGGACAAAGTGCTTCGGGAAGCCTGTAGGGAAACTTGGGTTAAAACCACAGACCAACACACACGTCGATGTATACACACATACACTTAGGATGCAGACGGGCGGCCCCCCTGCTCCCCGAAGGATTATAATGGGAATAGGCAATGTGACAAAGAGTTAAAGGCTCGGCAGGCCAGTGTCCCAGATAATAGGACAAGCTGTCCAGAGTTCCCACTTCTTGCTTTGGTGCGGTCAAACAGGGCCTTATGTGGTGAGTCTGTAACCGACTGGGGTTTGAGAGAGGGTTGGGTGAGTAGATAAACTAAATACAGCCTCACCAAACGGGCCTCACCAGACACCGGCTGTATATAAACTTCCGCATTGGCGGCATGATGGGAAAACATAAGCCTTACAAAGGCAACAGATAATTCTGTGAAAGTCATCCCACAAAAGAGCAAGAATTAAGTAAATAAAAGGTAAAAACAAGCGCAAAAATAGAAATGAGTGGTAAATCCAGCCACATCAACGGCAACATGAAAGAGAGACAAACAACAGAATGCCCTTGCTTTGTGGGGGTTTGCAAATACTTTGCGAGTGAAGGACAATTGGTCCTCGGTGTAAAGTGAGCGCTTGGCTTTTAACGAACCTCTGGATGCCAAGTCCTCGGCAGGCGAGGCAGGGGACACTACCTTCGCTGTCATTCAGCTCCATCTCGTCGACTAATCTTCTTGGTGCAATGAAAGAGCTTAACAGCTTTGCAACACTATCCCTCCCCAAATGTCATTATCACAATGTACTGCGCCGACCGACCGTCTCAACCGGCTCCCTGCTTATCGTTTTCTTCATGGGAAGTTGAAGGCAGGCGTCCGCTGACATTCACCGAGCTCTCACTGCAGCTCTGGCTCTCGAAACACATTCGTGGAAATGTTATTCAGAAGTCCGTTCTGGAGTTTTGACTTTAACGCCCGCGCGTTTGTCTTTGGTGTCCAAGTTGAGTGTTGAAATGTTGCATCAGGCCTGAATGTAACGTGACTATCGCTAACGCACTTATCGGAATCAAGAGGCTTATCGTGAAATATTTGGAAAGTGGCCATCGGTGGCGGGAGAGAACACGACTCTGTGATGAAAGCTCCTGACACGTTTGTTCTAATAGGACACCGTTTTAGTGCAGCTGTAAATTAAAAGTCAAACAGTTTCCATAAACAGCTAAAGTAAAGATGCTATAATACTGGCTATCAAAAAATTTGGTGGGTTTGCATAAAAAGGGAACAAATATATTTATTATAAAGCTTTATAGTGAGAGCAGTCCTTAATTCTAAATCATTTAACTTTAATATTATCCAAATGTTTTGAGAGTCAATTATAAATAAGGTATGTACACTTTACAGTGCATGTATATACAGTATTTGCAAATCACTGACACCTAACAACTATAATCTATACAATTCTATACCCCACTTAATGCTGTAGATATTTCTGTGAGGGTAATTTTTTTTGTTTTATAAGAATTGAGGAGCGATCAGGAAGACAAAGATAGTCATGTGACAGTTTTGTCCACGTCCTGAACGTACCTCAGTCCAAAGATATTATGTATTTTTATACTGATGTGATTAAAGCTCGTTATCAGTGAGGGTTACGTAGAAAATTGTAATGAGTTGATTCATGAGCAATAATAGGAAATTCGATATCTGAATGTTGTTTACATGTGTCAACTGAGGTAGCAGTCAGTATATAAACACAAAACTTTTACTATTATAATATACTACACTATATATATATACTGTACTATATGACACTATATTTATACACATCTACAAACCATAAGCATTTTATAGTGGATTAAGCAGCTACTGCATAATAAAAAATGTTAAGTTATTATGTATTTATTCTATTACTGTATGTATTTATTATTACAAAACTTGGTTCGCTTTAGCCAACATTGTTAAATAGGACATTTTTGAAATATATGTAGAGATCTTTAAGAAAAAAGTCAGGTATGTGTAGAACACTCATAAGCATTAACAGATTAAATAGCATATCATATATGTAATATGTATCAAATGTCAATACATATATATACGGAGATGAAGTGGCCAATCATTCTAGGCTGAGGTATGCACTCGGTTGTAAATTAGCAGGATTACGAAAAAAACAACGGAACTGATTTTCATGAAATTCTGTGAAAGGGTGGGACATGATCCAAGCTCATTCATTCCTGGAGCAGATCCGGATAAACAGATTAATTAAGATTATTATTTTATTCAACATTCTTTCACATGGCAAAGTGTTTCCCTTTGACGGAGGTGTGCGCGCACTCCGAGCACTCTTTATAGTTTATATCAAATTAAATGTCCTGGCAGCGGTTCAGAAGTCTGAGACCCCCTTGAAAGCAGACCCCACCGTATGCACGTCTAAACTCACGGTGATGTCACATAATAAGGCGGAGGTGAACATGTGACCACGTCCCCCATGTTCTGGCTCATCCAACATCCCAAAATCTGCCACTGCCATCGCCTCCACGAGCCTGGAACAACAAACTATGAGGGCGGCAGTGTTGTTATCACGGGAGGTCTTCATACATACGGCGCAGAGTGCATACACTGGAAATCTCTCTCTTTATGTCTGCGTGCACGAGGCTCGTGTGTTGCGTCGTCTCACATCCACATATTTTAGCTGGATGAGGCCTTTTTTTTTTCTCGCAGCGTGGCGCCACAGATCTGCGGCTCGGTCGTGATCTCCGAACTCTCTCCCTCTCCCCCTCGCCACACTCTTTGTTTACTCTCACACAGAGTTAGTGATGAGAGCTCAGGCCCTCCTCCTCCTCCTCCCCTGCAACCTACCCACCACCTCATTACCTCCTCTACCTGATGGGGCCCACTCCTTCTCCCCCCCCGCCACCTCTCTCTCTCTCTCTCTCTCTCCAGCTTTATTTATATATTTATCTATTTTACCCCAGCTTTGCGGGTTACCGTTTTTAATATCATCGGTGAAACATGATTATTACCTCTTAATGCCGAAATTACGGGGGCATTCTTTTTGTCATCCTCGCCGTTGCATTTTTCCCGCGTAGCACCCCGTGGCAGGAACATCTTTATCTCCCCATGTGCTCCTAGTTTTAAAACCTTTACCCCCGCTGTTTGAAAAATATTTCTCATTTTCCTCCCCCATGGCGTGGAGAAATCCCCATAGGCAAACCATTAGTGATCTTTCTGCCTTTCCCAAACACTTATTACTATCACCCGCACTCCTTGAGCTGCCTCATTGGCTTTTGGTAAATTATGCAAATAAGGTGATGTTCGAAACATATAGTTTTTCTGTTTTTCTGCAACTGCGCAAGTTTGCACAGCCTTCCACCGAGCAGCCGCGGCACCATTAAAGTGACTGAGCACGTCAGCAAGATTTATGCATCAGTGACAAATTATAATGCTTTGTCGCTAATTTCCCCGCTGCTTCTTCTATCGCACAGGTTTAGTTATGTGTTTGCCTTTTGGGGAGGCCTTGGGTTGTGAGTTTTAGTGTTTAGTAAGTTTTCCCCCCCCTCTCTTCTCCCTGCATATCAATGTGTCACTTGACTTCACATCTGCAGAGACAGGAGGCTGCAACCCAAGCGAGTCAACTCTGGTGTTTGACTCATTACAAGACGAAGCAAAATCTATTCTGGAGTTGCACTTTTTCTGTGAGAGAATAGTCAGAAGTGACTTTGAAGAAGACAGCTGGACGGACGGAGGGGGTGAACTGTTTCATTCGGAGGACATACATGATAGACTACCTGCAGAACAGAGATTTAAATGTAAATTGCAATATATTTAGCAAAGAAATAACAGTTTACTCTCTCTCGTGAGCCTGAGACCACTTTCCCTTTCACGTCTTAACTTTTGATGCAAACTCTCCCATATTAATCGAGTTCACAGCACAGATGGTAAATTAAAGAAATGCAAAATAAGTGCCTTTTGAATACAAACGTAGCACATTATCATGGACGGGTTCTCTCACATTCTAAAAGCCTGAGTGGTTAAAAAAAAAGCGCATTAAGGATTGAACAATAACAGGAAATCCAGCATCGATACCCCCTCCGCAACCAGCTAGTGGCATCCCACCTTGCCTTGCCTCCTCTTCACGCACTGTATAATTGTTTTTCATTTACTTCGAGCATGGCTAGCTGAAAAGATGGGCCGTTTCAATGAACAGATTAGGGCCTGCGTGCACAAACAAATGACAAATCCCTCTTAACCCTGTGAGCCTCTCGCTCCACGCCCCCCCCCCCACCACCACAAACCTACCTCACCCCATCAAACATTTGGTTCCGGCGATGTTATTAAACACAACTTTGTAGATTTACTTCTTTCAAAAGTGCCATTTAACCAGTCGGCAGGCAGGAAGGAAGCAGCGCTGGGAGGGGAATTACAGGTTGCCAGTGTTCCGTCTTTGCGGAGGAGTGACAGGGCCGTCATTTTGCCGGCGGGGCCACCTCCCGTGTTGTTGTGACAACCGGTCATTATACATCGCCGAGATGCTCTCAGCTGCAGGTTTCAGCCCAGATGCAAATGGACGCAAATGGGCTCCGACCGCGACCAAGCTAATAACGTCCTTTTCATCAGCTCTGCCTTGCTTTTTGTTTTTTTTAATCCCTTTTTACTCTCCTCTGCTCCCCCCATCCTCTCCTGGGTAATTTTTTATTTCTCCTCACCCTTTTCCATTAAGGTGGAAAGTTGAGAGCACAGTTTCAAGAACACGTCGTGTTTCGATCAATTTGATGCCGTTACACAGCCGAGTTATTTGAACCGTGTTTAAACAATGACAGAGAGGATTTAAATGGAGCATAAAGAGATACGACTGCTTCCTGACACATATAATAAAAGCTGTTAAATTAATATCTACTGTAGATAACTAATTAATACTAATTTAACACCTACACTGATACCAAGCTTAATGAGGGGACATGAAGATGGAGTGATAATAGTTTTATGTTCAAGCAAAAAAGAAAAACTACAATAGGAGTCTCTTCTATTAAAGCTAAATCTTTGCTAGAATAGAAGTTTAAAAGATAATAAATATGCAGCTTCACCCCTTTCATCCAGATTTTCTTTTTAAATCAGATCCTTATTTTTTTTTATCTCTTCCTTCCTGCTAATTTTAAAAGTGTGGCCTGAATCTTTAAAATCTTTACTGACATACATTTTGTAGTATGATTATTTTTGCAGCAGCACTGAAACACTATTAGGAAGGTCAAAGGTCAAAAATAAAGGGGGGAAGAATGTGTTAGTATTGTGCATCTGCTAATTGCATTTAAATAGAAAGGGAAAACAAATAGTTTGCACAAAATTCTACTAATTAACTTAAACTGCACAAGCGATTGTAGTTCAATTTTTAATTCAAATGATTTATTGTAAAAGCCTGCTTATGTCTGCCACAGTGTCTCCTGTATGTCACACTGTATCCACACATTCAAGTCAATGATGCGGTGCTAAAGGTCGTTGCGTGCAAGACGCCGGTTCAGTTTCCGCAATCAGAGGTGAGGTGCGCCGATGATGGATGAGGTCATCAATGCTGCAGCTCGCTCTGTCTCCGTAACAGACGGCAGCTCCGCATGGGTTGCTGGTTCTATACCTGCTGATCAGTTCAAAATCACTCCACTCAACATTTCGGGGTTCTTTATTATTATTTTTTGCCTCTCTCGTTCTAGTAAATTGCAAAAGCCTTCTGTGATTTTTTTTATACCTTCTACTTTCTGAATATCAATTAAGGGAAAAGACCGGGAATCACAAACACAAGGAAACAATTGGGACTTGTAAATCAGCTTATTTTAGATTATTGTTATCCACAAAATTTGGTCATGATCTTCCACCACGGTTTTATTGTTGGTCATATTTTTATGGCAAGGTGGAAATTGTAAATATTACACAATAAAAGTCATGATCATGCAAGATTTTTCACATGAGAAATGACTAAAACTGGATACAAGTCGACCAGAATTTAGACCTAAAAGATTAATATATTTGAGGCTAAATGTGGACGCGACATGTATTTTCAAAGTAACAAGTAATGCATTCTAAAGTAAATGTTCACATCAGTATGATCCACCTTAAAGTGTTAATATCCTGCGGTTTGAATGCATTTAATACATTTAATTTTAACAACTTGTCTTTGTTAGCTTTACACCAGTTCTCGTCTGCTCGATTTAAGGGATTTCATCAAATGGAGTCCGCCTTTTGTCCCGCAATTTAGCAGGAGAGAGAAAATGAATTAGAGTATTGTTTTGGGTAATGCGCACACACTCCTTTTTTTAAAAGGGTGAGATTTGATTTGAGTGCCAGTCCATTACGGAATGTGAAAACAGCAGTGTTTTGGATAAACAGTAGCAGCAGGGGACTGCTCTTTGCAGACAGCGACCGTCTTTCTTCTGCAGGTCTTTTGGTTTTAATAAGACAGAATGTGACAGGTACACACACACCAGGGCTGTTTAGTGCAGCTGGACTGCAGAGACGGTACACAGTGTAACACAAATACAAAAAATATGACAACACTACAACTTGTCCACATTTAGTAGTGATGATTACTCGCGAGTGAAAAATCTCCAGTGTTTATTAAGATATGATGGTTGTAGAACAAAACGTTCTGCTAGTTTTGTTGATTTTCTTTTTTAATGTTGACTTTCATTATATTAATATGATTAAATTGCTATACTTTTTATCTCAAGGATCTGAGAACATATGCACCAATTCTGCTCAATTTATGACAGACCTATTTTAGACCAAAAAACTTAACATGATTTATTTAAATGACTATCTTAAGCCTAAATATCTAAATGGATCGTTTAATTTTAGACTTTCACTATTAATTGTGGAGCTCAATATTGTACTTTTTACTCATCACATCAGCTTTACTTCCCAGTAATTTTGAAGGTATTAAAGTATAGTCCCAATTCAAAAAATATATATCTCATATCATTATTATGCTGTGGACAAATTAAATCCAATATTATGTTATACTTTTTGTAGTATATTGTAGTAAACTTTACAATTGTCTCTGCTACTGCTCCTAGTACTAATAATACAATAATAAATAATATTAATAACCCTTGTAAGACATTGTCCAATGTCAGTGTATTTGCACAACATCAGTGATCACTCTGACCATCATCGTCTATCGGCACAAACTGGGCTGGGTGATTGATAAAACAATGTCAATAGGCATCTCAATATAATATTTATCAATAGCAATACAACAAAAAAGTTTAACATATATCGATATGTGTATACATTGAGCAAAAGCAGGGATGAGCTGCAACACAGTTTTTCTACCTCAAGATTTGTAAAAAGAGTTTAAAATCAAAACATTAGAGCTTTAAACTTATAGGAAATAATAATGTGACATTTATTGTGATAATTGTTGAGTGTCGACTGATTTTATTTTGATATAATTTTTGTCCACATCATCCAGCCCTCGGCACAGCCCGATAATACGAAGCAATCGATTCGATAAAATTATAATGAGCCTTATTTACAATGGAAATAGAACTTTTGCTAGTTACTCTCTACAAATCAAACTTTCATTGTTGTATTAATACTTTGGCTACAGTACAGAATTTGAGTACTTTTTTGATACTACACTAAAGCTAAAAGAGTGTAGTTATTGTACCTGAAAACTTTTTTTTTCTGTCCTCCAGCCCAGAGTTGTTATTAAATCATTGACTGAATAAATAACATAATGTTTGAAATTGTCTGGCACCCTGATATGACGGCTCCGACTATCAAACACCTTTGAGCCCTCAGTCCCATTAAGTCTGGGTATTAGATGAATGGGGGAATCGAGAAAAAGGACATCCGAGAGGGGGTTTCTCCTCAAGGGTCTTATCCTAAGTTAGCCCAACACGAGAGGCGTGGAATTAAGGAACACTGATTACCATTGTGAATTATCTTTTTCATAGCAGGGATGCGCAAGCTGCTTTGAAACGCACAGTGAGAAAAAATCCCCAGTAAGAAACAGTCTCCAAACATGGTTAATACCATTTAAGAAATCGTCTCATTGGTCTTTGAGTAGTCCGTGGCTATATCTTAGCACATAACAAGCCGAGCGTTCATAAATTGCAGCTTCAATTGGATAATTGGATCACTTGCTGGAAGATTAATTGCGGCTGCGTGTTATTACACTTTATACTTCATGTGGACCGGACTGCCACACAAACTGTCAGTGGAGGAGAGCTAGCCAATTCTATTTTTCCCCCCAGCGTGCTTAAAATGATTGTTGCAAAAGTTTCATTTGCAAAAAAGAAAGTCACACGCATTGTATAAAGTTTATTTAAATAGTTTTTTGTTTCTATTAAAATATATAAATGCTGACATTTGTTCCGCCGGTTAATTTGTGTTTTTACAGGAATCCACATCGAGAAGGTTAAATTGGACAATACAGAACAAAGCATAACAAACTCCATTATGTCAATGTCCTTGAGAAGATGAAGACACATTACTGTAAGGGAAAGAGAGAGAAAATAGGATTTAAGGATGTCTGGGCCAGAATTTATACTTCCTTGTTCTGCGATAAAGTGCTCTATAATCTGGAAATAGAGCTTCCTTTAAATATTACATTTGAAGGCAGAGGGAAGAGGAGGGAGAAAAAGCAGAGCTCAAAGCAGGCCTCATAATCTAATAAATTGATTTGCAATATCCTCTGAAACTGTGAACTGATAAATGTAGCTTCTCATGTCGCCCCGCCTCGTCGCCAGCTCTCTGCTTAATGTGCTTCGGCGCATTGAAAAGACAAAAGGACGGCCCCGGTAGTTTTGAAAACTATTCCAGTCGCCTTAATGTAAGCGCTCATCTGGGCCTCGCCAGTGGTCACCCAAGGATTAGGGCCTGCTGTATTCCTAAGCTCGCTTTCTCTTCTCGACTCTCTCCGTAACCCGCCCTTTTTATTTCCCCGGCAGTTCTATTCTTTGACCAAAAGCCAGGATACACCCGAGACAAGGCATTAAACGTCGCCAGCAAAAAAAAAAAGATTATCCTTGAATATGAACTCCCATGTTCTTGGGATTGCTGGACAGCTGTAACCAAAAATGAACAATAAGCGGTTGACTTGGGGTCTGTAGCCAGTATCATCTGCACGGGCAGATTGCGGCAGAACAGAAAATAAGATCCGGTGACTTCCCGGGGCCATCACAACACCACACGGCCCTAACACGTAAAAAATAGAACTAATCTGAGGCCCCTGAGGAGACCCCCTTGACTCGTTTTTAAATGCCGCATTTCGAGCGGGGGGAAAGATTTACCACCCATGACTCCACTGGGCGGGTGTGTAAGATGCCACCCGACTCTACCCCCCCTCTCCCCAAAACATTACATCGCACAAAAGAGGAGAGAAAAAACAAAACTGTGATTTGCAGCAGAAATCCTCTCAAGTCCTCAGAGTGTGGCATGAATCGTCTCGTTGGAGGAGTTGAATGGATCCCCCGGAGGAATTGTGTCTTCTAATGGCTTATTTATCATTGCTGTCAGGCACGTGCGCTATCAGAACGGTTTTGTTCGCGCGCAAGGTGTACCTGAGACCCGGGCAGGCCTGCGAGGGATTACCGGAAATCTGGACCGCCGTCAAAACCGGGGCGAGAAGAAGCGACTAAGACGGGGGAGAAAGACGACAGCTCTGGGTTTGGCACTGCTGCTTGGACCACACAGATCATCGGGGACACTCGCATGAAAACATTCCCCTCTCCGTGTATTTAATAAATGCCACTTGACATTGGGAGAGGCTTTAGCAGCGCTCCCCGATTTGGAGGAATGAGGACTTGCTCTGGATTTGGCCAGTTGGCGGGGCCTATCTCAACACTGGCAGGGAGCATCAGGGATTTCATGGCTGTCTGCCTGCACCGGTGCTTTTCCTCTGCCTCATGCCGCACTTGGGCAGACAGTTTTTTTTTTTCTGTCGGCTGAGTTGACTTAGTTTGGATCACAAAGACCTCTGTAATAAACAGATAAAACCAAGATCTAATAATGAACTATATAGAAACACTTAGTTATCCTCAAATATCGAAGACCCCATGTGCACATCTAAATGAGCACTAATGACATTCACTGTGTTCCAAGGTCGTAATTGATGAGTTCATAAACATTATTGCAAAATTAACCCAAAACTATTTTGATAATTGATTAATCATTTCACTTTATAAGCAAAACATTCAAAGGTTTCAGCTTCTTAAATGTGAGGATGTTATGTTCTCTGTTAATTTAGGATTTATGAAAATATGGTCTCATAAAAAAAATGCAATTTTGTGTCTAGATGTTAATTTGTCATTTTTATACGAACATTTCATTTTGATTAAGTCAAATCAATAACAATAAAAAATAGAGCACTACCGATTTATCAGTTTGCCAATCATATTGGCCGATATGAGCCTTTCACAGAAATATCGATATCAGCTTACGGAAACTTTTATTTTACCTTAAAATTTTAGGTTAGATAAAACATACGTCTGTTTTCAACTTCTATACAGTCAAGCTCTAAATATTCTATTTAACCTTCTTGTAGAAATTTCATAGTGGTTCCAGTTTTCGAAGAAATGCTCTTTAGCATGAGATGTGGTCGCAGTGGATGGCTCCCTCTGTCATACAACTAAAAGACAAACAGTAAATTCTACTTAAATAGTAAGTGCATTAGGAACATATTTCATCATTTTAATTAAATCAGACATTTGTTTTGGCCAAGACTGTATTTAAGAACTGTTAGATAAAAGTAGACTTCCCTTCAAAGAGGGTGCATGTTTAATTAAGCTTAAAAATCAAAGCCGACATTGAGGTGAGACACCACAGCCAGAGACGAGTCCAGTTTCTTGCAGGAGCAACGTAGAAACAAGAGTCTGATCAATTTATCCGTTGGACGATAAAAATCAGCTGATTCAAGCCTTTCACACAAAATCTGTGCTTTTTTTTCTAATAATAAAACTTATTCTACAGAATAAACAAGGCAGAACAGATTGCCCTCCACACAGTTTTCTATGACTGTGTCATGCAACAGCCAGTGATCATGGAGTAGCAAGTCAAAGCAAAAACAACGAAAGCATGAAGCAAAGAACCACAAGCATCAGGTTCTCCATGAAAGACGCCAAGAAGATTTTTCGTGACAGCTCATCAAGACGACTCAAAGTCTGAAATACTAACCAAGAGTTGCATATTTGAGCTTGAAAACCACCGTGCTTTCCAAAGATGGGAATCGGTCTCTCAAACAACAGCAATATCTGTTTTGAAACGAGTGTGTGTACATGTGGCAGGGCAACATGGGCGCTGAATCAGGGCGGGGGGGGCGGGGTTAAGAGGTGCGTTAATGTAGCTGCAGGGTCCCTGCAACATCTGCATAGCCTCAGAGAGCATCCAGCCTGCTCGACCAGCCAGCAGCTGAGGCCGCCTCGGCACGGCCCATGGGCAGTTGTGCATCAGTTTGAGGTTGTGTTTTTTTCCCCCCCTTTCCTTGTTTTTCTTGTAGCTTCATGTTTCCCTTTCTTGGTAAAAACTTTAAATGTTCCTGCATTTGTCTGTGTGTGTTTTGTTGATTATGTGTATTTGTCTGTGAAAAGAATAAATAACCGGAGCTCTGCTACGGCTATGTGATTACGTTGCAGCGCACCACAGACTGGATGGAAAATCCAAAATAGTCACAAACCTGCATTCTCACACGGAGTACAGCTGGGGTGTGTCAAAGCCCACAGCACCACTAATGTAATGTTTGACTGCCAAACAATACTGAGCCTGCACACACACACACACACACACACACAGAGGGAATATTGAGTCTCATCTCCTCCCGCCCACCTTTACTTTTCCACCTTCACACACCCACATACCAGCCAGTAAAGGACTCTTTCCCTCTCTCTCTGAACTGGAATGGCAAAGCCTGTAATCAAAGCAATCAGCAGTGTTGACTTCACAACACCCCGACAACAAACTACACTTCTGTTCACACACTGCAGACATCGATTCCCACCCTGAACCGGGCTGCCTCACCCTGGAAGATAGGGACTGTCGTGATGGATGGGAGTGTGCTTTCCAGGCCGCTGGTCATCATCAGCTTGGCGCCTTGGAACCCCCATTTCCTGCTTTGCACTGACCCCTTCCTGCCCCCATCAGCCCCAGGACTGGGCCAGGCATTCAGTCGCATGGGGAGGGGGGGGGGGCTGTATCACAGCTCACACAGCGGAGTGGAGCAGATTAATGTGGGTTAACACTCCAGGAATTGTCACTTTTTCCTGATTTACTTAAGCGCAAAGTAAACAAGAGTAATCACAATAATAATACATTTTTATTGGTACAGCAGTTTTCACAGCAGAGATAAAGTGCTTAGACAAGCCTAATAATAAATAAGCCCGACACAAATTAATAACTGGGTTACAGAGGGGGGGAAAAGGACGGCCTCGTGCACAGCTCAGGGTAGGTAAACACTACTGGATGTCTTTGCCTTTCTTTGACATAAACAATGCAAAATCATTTATGAGGAAGTTAAACAAAAAGCCCACAAGGTGTCTGGTAAAAGATGAATATTCATGACGAGAAAAGAGCAGCAAGAAGAATCTCGATGCAAGATTTATATGAAGATAAATACAATTAGTGGAAGAAAGACTACTTGATCAAATAATAGAAACAAAGCATGTTCAAAGACTTAAATGTAACTTGAGGTCAATGTTTAAATATTTGTATTGGATCGGTTATTCCTGTCATTTCATGCTGGCTGTTATTTTCCCCCCCCAAAATCCCCAAACCACAAAAGCAGCGAGGCATTTATTACTAATACCCCTGTTATTACTACAGTGTGAACACAATGTGGGTCTACTCCTATTTGACTAGTTTTGAGGGCAGACAAGAAAAATACCACGAGAGAAAAATTATGATATTCATTTCAATTAGGACAATTCATCCTCGGCGTAATCTATCATAGTCACCGTTCGTTTCCTCTGTAAGATGAAACATGAGCTCTTAACTTGATGTTGTATAATCTTGTGCGGCCTCCGGATGAACCCTGCCCGAAGATAGTTCAAAAAAAGGGATGGAACAAAAAAGAAAAAACCTTTTGGCTCAATTGTTTCGTAATCTTTCCAAGCACTTTCGGATCTTTCAGCCACACGGAACATCTACGTACTAAAAATATATCTGACCACTATTATTTTTTACTGGGAACTACACTCTACCATGCAGCCCTTCATCTCACTGCGAGACGTGTAATTTGTGTACATGGCCTCTGGTGTTGTTTTAGGCCGTGCTCCAAAGCCACTCTAAAAAGGTATGTGGCTTTGGAGGGGGAGAATAAACAGCCACCTCATTCCGTTCTCCCACGTCTCCGACGGTCATCTCTGCTCCTCTTGACCCTGCCAGCTCCGAGTCCAAAGAAAAGCACACATAAAACACAGCACTTTGGGGAAATCAAGAGGCGAGGAGGAGGGAAGGGCTGGGCGGCTAAAAAAGGCTCTAGCGCGAATCGCAGAGACAGGCCACAACACAGGGAGAAAAAATGCAGATACATGTCTGTGTATGGATTTGTTTTTCCAAGATATGTCGGACATGTGTCATTTGTTACCCTTGCTACTAGTTGAAAGTTACCGAACGTATCTAGCAACCACTTCAACATCTCTTTCCCACGAGAGTTCGCAGCCCGTCCGAGGAAAAGTCAAACATGGACATGGATCAAATGAGCCTTTTCCTCTCCCTCGACTTCTGTGTTTTCCATTGACTTGACAATAGTCTATGTGCAGGTTGCTGATGTAGCTCTACTTTGCTCTACTGTCTTTGCAGAACGCTGCTTTAATCCACAACACTGGTGGGTTTGCACTCATCACAAGCTGATGAATAAGACTTGGCAACAGAAGCTGTGGGAAGAGTCTCATTTTCCTCTAAGTGCATCAGCCAAATAGAAGTAGTTGAGGAAGTCCATAATATCGTGATGGTCATTTATTAAGTGCAGTTCTACCACCCATATGCAGTTAAAACATAGAGTAGGATAAAGATGGACGACATGACAGCTGGCTGCAGTATAGGTCATAAATCTTGCCTCCTCCATGTTAGTGAATGGGGCGTGGACTAGACTTTCTTGGTAGCGGGACCAAGTGGAGACGTGTAGTTCATCTTTATTTGCAGTCTTTGAGTTAAAGTAACAATGCACACCAAGACAAGGCAAAGAAATGTCTTTTCAAGGATAAAAAAAAAGACGACAATGAAACCATCTGAAAATATACATTATATATAAAGCTAATTATCATAGCAATAGTCAAAAATCTTCATCTTCATCCTATAAAAAGTGTTTTTTTTCCACTATGGTGCAATAGTTTCACAAAACCATCCTATGCCATTTCTCTTCTGAGGGTGATCCACCTAGGCAGCAGTAAATTAACTCTTCAAGACACTATCTCTTGTTTAGACAGCACAGAGGAGACAAATGACCGTCGATGGGTGCAGACTTCAACAAAACCGCAGCTATACCTCTGTTGGCGCCTACGAGGCAGTGAGTGAAGGCCTGACAGATCAGCTCTGACAGCTCCACCTCTACCTGGCCCCTTCCCGCTCCCATCAACGTCGGCGGCGTCTGGGAACTGACGGGTAACGGCCCGTGGCGCTGTAGTGAAGTCAGAGACTTCACAGCCAAAATGCCAAACACGATCGACGCGAGCAAACAAAGCCCCTCTCCTGTCACGAAGAGGATGTAGAGGTTGCAAGGGGAGGTCGTCCGTGTCTCACCTGGTTAAGAGACGCTTAAGACAGTTGGCGGGCTCGTTGGCGAGACGTTTGTGTAAGCACACGGGCGAGGGGACGAGGTGATACAGCCTCAAGGTGGTTGCTGACCTCTGAAGACGAAACCTAGTCAGACAAGGATGGGCCTTTTTAACTTAAACAACAGTTATCTGTCAGACCTGAGCCAAATAATCCAGAAATAAAGAGATGTTGGGGTTCAACCAACATATTTTAGCTCCTAAATTTAAAATGTGTTTTATTTCCTCTCCACTTGATTCTCCTTATGTCTTATTTTAAAAGACAATGAATGAAACCTGCCACAAGGAACAGCTAAATAAATGACAAATTAAGAAATAAATCTACTCATCTGGGTTTGAAAAGAGAGTCTTGTGGCATTTGCACCTATAAATTCCTCACACAGCCTTGCAAAAGCCCACCACTCTTCTTAGTTGACAACCATTTTCCCTGCTTTTCTCTGGTCCCTGATGTATCGTTGACTATACATCATGTGACAGCGAGTCTATTTGTGTCACAGCAGGTTGGGGAAAATGTCAGAAATGAACATGTCTTCAGCTCCTCCACGCATCTGCTAAACAAGAGGCGGCAAGCTTTTCTCCTCGCAGTCCCGATGACGAGCTTCATGCAAAGAGAAATCACATTTTCTCAACGGGGTGTTAAACCTTAAAAATTGGTTTGTCGGCGGAAAACTAAAGGTTTGAATATCATTTTATAAAAAAAGGCATTTCTGCACCATGCGAGACATTGATTCATATTTGTGCATGTGCAATTCGTAACTGTTATTCATCTGCAGAAAAGGCCCAGGTCTGTGCCTCAAGTATTTTTAAGAGCCACTCTTTACCTATTGCATCTCCATTTGTAACTGAAGTATAATAAATGTGCAGGAATTTGTCTAGATCGTAGATGTGAGATGCTCTTAATTCCCTGTCTCATAAGTCGTGCGTCCTCTCTTGAAGCTGCCAGCCGCGCAGTAAATCAAGCAGCGCCTCACACTGTTCAAACATCAGAAACCATACTCAAACACATTTTCCCCGACGTTCATTATCCAGCCACGGCAGGAGGAAAACAAGGTGTGTAGCCTAATATGAAGATGCAAAGCAATCACGCAACAGCATATGGAAGGAGACAGAAACGCTAAAAGCCTTTTATAAACCCCTAACAGATTCAACTCATTGTTCTGCAGATGCCAGTTAACAGAGCCAATTGAGATTTTGAGCATTTTTGAACAACACTAGGTATTTAACACCAGCTTTACACACACACACACACACACACACACACACACACACACACACACACACACACACACACACACACACACACACACACACACACACACACACACACACACACACACACACACACACACACACACACACACACGGCTTCGCTTATTGTTTTTCCTTTGATGGAATTTTCTTCAAAGCACGCCTCTTAACGTTGGCGAATCATCTGGCTCGGCCCCCTCGTTTTCAGATGCCTCGTTTTTCCTCAGCTCGACTCATTTGCGTGCCGAGGTGCCTTTTACCTCACGGTTTATTAACGGCAAGAAGAAAAAAATAAAATAAAACAGGAGGATCTCTTACACTCTCACACAGAGTATTCCTCTCCCCGAGAGACTAAACAGAACAAGAAATAACAGGAGCCGTATGTATTAATGTATGCACTTTGATGTCTGGCTCGCACGGTCCTGTAGCACCATTAACAATTTAACTGAAACATCACATTTGTCAAAAACTAAATTGTGCATCTAAGAGTGGAGGTTGAGAGGAGATGCGCTTGTCTTTCGCAGAGTTGGAGGAGAGCAAAAAAGGCCCAATTAGAATTTTGTTTCTTGAACTGGAGCAAAAACAACAAAAAAATGAAAAAAGTGTGTGTTGACGTATGTGTGAAAGAGAGAGAGGGAAAGAGAAGGAGGGAAAGAGAGGGAGGCCAGCTACAAACGCTCACATCATACATTAGCTTAGCTCCCTCTAGTGTGTAATTAGAGAACTGATTAAACCTCTAAATGCACCAACACAATGTGCAAACAACAGGAAATGTGCGCAGGTTTATCAGTTTTTCTACATTACAACATGTGTTGCTGTACATTCTTAATTAATTTAAATATAGACATGTTGTGGGACCATTATTGGAAACTGTTTACATACTTACATTTATTTTACTTTTGAATGTTATCTACTTTTGCACTTGCAATGCTCCCTCGCTCGCGTAAAGGGTCTTAAGATATTTGAAATTGTGTTTATTTATTTAGTGATCTACATTTAAATCTCTCACAAATAATAGATGCACAGCTATTTTTAAACATGTACAATTAGTGCTTAAAGAAAGATGAAGCCCCGAAGCAGTGTTTTCACTGTGTGTTTTCACTGTCATAGGAGCCAGTTCAAATGCCAGGAGAAGCTGTGAATGACATCTGACTCTGTGGTGCACTGTACGATCTACATAAGATTTATATCATTTATAGTTAAATTTATCCAATGATATTCATGATTTTACTTGATGTCCACTCTTTCTTCGACTTTGAAAAGAAAAAAAGACACACATCTTGACATAACAGTCACTAAATGACCCAAGACAAATAAGCATGAACAGGAAACTTCACCCAGGAAAATGTCAGCACCATCAGACATACTCAATAAACTCCTAATGACAGTTTAGGTTTTCAGTCCAGGAGATGAAAATATCCTCCGGTCTTCAGCTTTAATATTAAAAGTGGTCAGATTGTACACAGAGCTGCCCTCAGACATGCCAGTAAACATTAAAACAAATCTATTCAGCCGTCTGCAAACAAAACCCAAAACGTAATCATTAACTAATCACGCTCAAAGGCAAAGTAGCACTTGAATGGGAACACAGGCCGTGTTCGGTGGGGTAATATCTGGCAATTAATCACTTGATTAATATGCCCTTAAACACACAAAGTGACAGTGACAAATTCTGTTCGCACGTTTGCGATCCCGAAAACGATAATTGTCCAATGAAAGTCTCATTTGTCAACCGGGAAGAGAGAGAGAGAGAGAGAGAGAGAGAGAGAGAGAGAGAGAGAGAGAGAGAGAGAGAGAGAGAGAGAGAGAGAGGCGCAGAGCTTCCAGTTCAGTTCATAACATACAGTTGTTTTTGTTTTAAAACACTTAATAGCAGCTCAAGGGGTCTCTGAGGGTCGATCCTTGAAATGTTCTCTGCAATATGAGAAAATTGCTCTCAATTTTTTGTTTTAAAATTTTGTCAGTTTGTTTTAGACGGAACAAAAAGAGCTCTTTCGTGTGTTTAGATTTTTTTGTTTCTAGTTTACTGTGGAAATAGAATATAAAAAGACTATTGCAGGATATATCGCAGGACAAAATAATGACAAAACTACACATATATTAGTGTCAAGCTCATAAATAATCCAAATACAGAGTTTGGTCATATTTGTCACAGCCAATGGTATCGCATCACAAAATGACGACAACACTGTGCATCGGGCATTGGTTCATGGGATGGATAAGAAAACACAGATGAGTCGAACCTCTGGTATCAGTGCGTAGTGATATGTATATTTCACAGATATCATGCTGTGCTGGGTTGTGGTGTTGAATTAGCAATTTAGTTTTTAAGGTTAAGGTCCTGTTTTTCTTTGCTAGAGCCTTTTTCATGCTGACCCAATTTCCTCACGTCCCTTTTTTCCAGCACAAAGTAAAAAATGTGTTTTATGAGAAAAACAGTATCTATTTCAATAATTAAAGATTCATGCTGCAGCAGTGGAAAAATTGGACGCGTTGTTTTGACCTGGATGATGGTGACGTTAGATAACAGTGAAAGTCCTTAAACAATTTATTACTTCATGTTGAGGTCACAAAGACGGTTGTCCGAAGATGAAAGCTTTCCCGTCTCCCAACCTCCACAATCTTACTTCTACTGCTTCAGCATAACTGACGCAAATACCAAAATAATCAATAAGTCTGAATCATTTATAATTACAAATCTCTTATTTAAGATCTGTAAATGTGATGAGATTTGCATCAGTTTCTCAGCATTTTCTTACAAACAAACAATTACATGAATAAAATAAAAAATAGCTGCCAGATTAACAGATAGATTTGCATATTGTGTAAATGTAAAAAACACCTTGCTGACAGATTTTTTTAAAAATTCCGAAAGATTTGTCCTCTGACATGCTGCAAAAAACAATCCGACAAAAAGAGGGCTGACACTGGTATGAAGTGTAACCATCACCCAGCAGATGACAGCATATTGCTGCCGCGCCGTGCAGAAAAGACCTCGGTGTGATGTGTGCAGATGAAGGGCTGCGGCTGAGGGCCCAGCCAGGCGGTGCAGCGGCCCGGAGAGGAGCCCTGGATGGGGGTTGCAGCGGCCGTGTTCCCCTGGTACTCCCCTAATGAGCTCCTCTGCTGCTCCCAACATGAGCCCTCGCTCCTCCAACAACATCACACACTCACAGGCGGAGCAAGTGAGAGAGAGCGGTGCGCGCACACTCGGCATAAGCACCACGCGCGCTGGCCCTGCTGCAGCACGGAGCAAGAACATTACACAGTCGGTGAGTAGCAATATGCATGTTTAAACATAGAGACACAGTGCAAGCTTAACAAGTATATTCTCGGCCGTATGTACACGGATGCAAAACTAGTCCCTCCACTCACACACACCTCACAGCTGTTGCATAGCTCACTCCAAAAGGGAGAGAGTGTGTATCCAAGCAAGACGGCGAGTGAGAGAAGCAATATGTATGCATAAACACAGACACACACACATTATCTTGCTACAGCTGTATAGCATGGACTATTATGGACTGAAAAACCATCACACACCCCTGAGTGTACGAGATAAAGACATGTAGAACCCCGGATGGACACATGCTCACACACAGAAGCAGCAAGCAACAAAAATAGAAATGCCAGTACAGCATGATGCTCCAAAAAGAGCAGCAACACATAATTCATACTCAAGATCTACAGCAAATAGAGATGGACCTAAGCTGGACTCTATAAGTATAAAATGTTCCCGGTCAAACTTGAGCTGCAGCTCGGATCTCCGTCACGAGAAAACCGAGCGGACCTCTGATCAGCCCTCGTCTGCAGCACTGGCCACTAGAGCTGAAATGATTAATTCATTAGTCAACACTGAATTAATGAAGAGTTGTGACAGTTGATTGTCATTTTTTAATCAGAAATGCCAAAGATTCCAGCCCATCGGTAGCACGCGCATCATGCACCAGTGCAATCTCCAAAAAACATGGCTAAGCTGAGCCGCACGGCAACAGTGAGAATGTAATCACGAGGACTGACACCAGAGAGCAGCGTTGTTGATGTGCTCAGTCATGATCAACCCGAATTAACCAGTAAGAGCATGTACCAACACGTCTTCATTTAAACAGATGGAATATGTACCGTGTGTTTTGTTTCAATTATAACTTATACTGGTAACTTGGGCTATCCACATACAGAGGCTTGAGTCGTACTGGAGGGACCCCAGGTTCAGTTTCAACGCTGCCCTTTGCCGTGTCTTCCCAACCTTTGTTATGATAATGTAAATACATAAGTCAAAATATATAACATAGGTCTAGTGGGTTATTTCTTGGCCTGTGTTCCTCACACTCTACCATCCAAGTTTCGTGGAAATATGTTCAGTAATGTTCGCGTAATCCTGCTAACAAACAAACAAACCAACCAAGGGACGGGGCCAAAACATGACCTCCCTGCCGGAGGACAATCTGTGACACAACACTGTTCATGACAATCAAAAACATAAAAGTTGTTTCTACTTTCAACACTTCGCTCTTGTCTCACTTGAAACACAAAACAAGGGTCAAACAGAGTGCGCGGCACGACAAGAACTGGAATCAACTGGGATAAGGATCAGGCCTGATACATCTTAATCACATCCAGTGCAAATCCATCTCTTCTAGTGGTTGTATCGGTGGTTCACAGGGCATCTCAAACCATCTTGATGGTCTCCTTATCCACAACAGCCATGAGTAAGACTTCCAGCAATTACTAACACTTACGGAGATGCCTGATAATGTCTTCCTGAGAAACAAACAAATTAGATTCGTTTTTTAATCCAGTCAAAGAAATCAACTTCCACTCATCACCCCACACATTAAAATAACAAAGAAAAAAGAAAGAGAACGGGGTGAATTTTTTTTTACGAACTATCATTTTTTTTGCCGACCATATCAACTAATGATATTGTAATAAGATGCCTCGCAATAGAGTGGGAATGGAAAACGTAATTACATGCATTAGTTTATCTAAGCACTTGTACCGTCGCAGATCCATCAGTTTTTCAGAGCTCATCTGGAAGCCCATGCATCACTGTCAGGAGCCGTTTGATGGGGGGAAAACGTGTTCATTTGTTAGCCTCGTTTAAAAGATGGCGCCTCAGATTCACTTAGGCCCAGACGGAGCAGAGCGGTTATGACAGCGCCATTACAAAAACACACACACACACAAAAAAAGAGAAAAAGGTCTGAGACGGAGCGCTCCGCGCCTTGGCAACTTCATCAGCTTTGTGCATTAAGGTGATTACAGTCAATGAGAAGAGCCGGAGCCGTGTTGTGTATGTTAATCATTGGAAGATGATGATACGGTAACAGCTGCTCTACCTGGACTGATGTGAGCTGGTGAGGCTGCGGTACAGAGAGTGAGGGCTGGTCCTTTTATCTTATTATTTTTTAAATGTATAAAGTATGTTAGTGGCATTTCAATCTTGGTCTGCTTTTGCTTTTTGTGTCACAGCTCTGTTGATTTCTTTTGATAAATACATTAAAGTGCTGTATCTCCAGATTTCTGTACATTAGACTGGTTGTGAGTCAGCATTTCAACCATGACAAGACATTAATAGTTTCCACTGAAACTTAAAACAAGAAAACATAATCGTACATTAGCTCTGTTGGCTTTTGATTCATGGTAAACCTCATAAAGCTTGTAGCGAAACAAAGAAAGTATTTGACTTTTTATTTCCATACATATAAATATATATGATGCAGGATCAGATCAGAAAAGGTTGATATCAGCTTCACTTTTTCAGTGTCTTCCGAGTCGTTGAATTCCCTGTGGATTTTTCTCAACCGAGCACAGAACCAAGTCTTACAACCAAAATCATAAGTTTCATTAACAAACATCTGTCCACACATCCCTGCCCAGCGTTGACTTCAGTGGCCTTTCTTGTGCAACATGAAATTGTCTCCAAATAAAAAATATTACACACAGATAAAAATATATTACCCAATCTCTTTAAGAGAGCAAATTCCTCGTCATATCACTTAATTCTGTACGTGAACAAAGTGACCCAAACAAACATCTACTTGAAATGGGGGCTACATAATTATACTGTATGAGATGCAGGTCACTTGCTTGGGGGCATTTCAAAAAAGGGCATGTAACTAAAGTTATCAATCCAAAACAATTAGCTCTATATTTAAAAGCAAAAATCCACTTAATTAACTGAATAACCCTGAAAAAAAGTAGAGCGGATGTGATGTAATTGATGATATAATTAACAAGTCAAGGTTTTTCAGGGAAATTGTCCTTTTGAAAAACTGGACTGGAAAAAAAATAGAAACCGCAGGATTATTCAGTGCTACAGGACGCCATTATATTCCTCCGTCACCGTCTCTTAACTCTTAATGGACATTAAACACAGAGCTGAAGAAACACACAAGCAGAATTGAGTTAGCGGGCACTTAGGGGGGAAAGGCCTTGCCCCATACATTTGCGTAAGAACACATAACTGTCACAAAATTACATGTCATTATTGGGCAGATCGTATGGATTCCACTTATTGCTGCTTAATGGGCCCTTTGTTAAAGAAGAAAAAAAAACAAAACACGTGGTTAGTTTGGTGTTTAAAGATAATGCAGAGGAGGAGGCCGGGGGTGTCTGGCCCGACCCCTCCACCTCCACTCCTTCCCTTCAGTGAAAGTTGGAATCTGTCTATTCAGTTACATTTCAAACCTCAATTTCCGTTTGCAATCAGCTCGTTACGGCGGACAGCTTGAAAGGCAGCCATTAATGACACACACACACACACACACACACACACACACACACACACACACACACACACACACACACACACACACACACACACACACACACACACACACACACACACACACACACACACACACACACACACACACACACACACACAGGATCCATGTCCAAGAAAGACCTGTTTCAACTGCAGCCAGGCGACGATCTGAGAGCAAACAGGACTGCAGCTTAAACGTAGGAGTAAACCGCCCCCTGCTGGCCCTTGCAGGGACAGCATCAATTTCTTCTGAATAAAAGTGCAACTCAATCATCGTGGCCTCCTTGTCTCCCTGTGACTGAGCATGTTTGTAGTGTTTTTATGTGCAACTATGACAACAGTGATGCATATTCCCTCCGTGCATCTGAAGTCGCATCCATTACAGAGCAGATTCTCCATCAGAAAGCGCGGAGCCATTAGCGGCAGTGAGTCACTACAGATAACACTGTTCTTCATTCATATTCCGTTTCAAGGATGTCACAGTAAACACTGAGCAACACTAACTACATTTTGAACTTCATATTTATTCCTTTTGTTATTTTTTACTTTAATTTTGAGCGATGCATAGAGTAAGCAAGTCTTACAATCGATAAAAACACAACACAAGTTCTTCTGCCGCAGATGATGTTCATATTTACAGAAGAGTAAAGAAAGACAAAAAGCAGCCGGGGTTGAAGCAGCCGGGTTTAGATTCAGAAAAGATTTGAAAAATGAGTCCTGCTCATTTGTCCTGCAAGGTCCAAGATGGTTGGAAACACTAGGTTTGCATAAATTTGGTAATAAATGTGATATTAAAACCAGCATTAATATGATTCTTTAAAGAAGAGTCATATAAGTTTAGCACATTGCAGTGCAGTATCTTTTTGTATTCGTCAGGTAAATATGTTTGAAGGTGAGCTTCCTGTATCCAGACACTGCAAACAACTTCAAGCATTGACTCCCTCTTTGCTTTGCAGGCCGCCGTGTGATGAGAGGCCAAGAAAGTTGAAAAATCATAGGAGATGGAAAGAAAAGACGACCCTATTGTACACGATTTGAGGAAAGATTCATTCATAACGTGAGGAAAAGTCAAAATATCTTCTCTATCATTGTGAAATACTGTACTTTGGCAGTAATGTCTGGTTTCAATTCTTTTGCTTTTACATTGTTTTAAAAAAAGATGAGAGCTCATTAAGAGTTTATATTCAGAACTTTTATATCGTCATCTAAAAGACAGCTACCATTGAAATAAACACTACACAATGTCCTTTTTGTGAGGAAGTCTGGTATAAAGCATCAGGATCATTGTTGGACAGTAAACATCTCCACTAAAATCCACACTAATGAAAATCCTTCAAGGTTAGCAGCTATTTTAATTAGTATAATGGAATCTCTGGGACACATTGTTGCCTTCTTCTAATTATTTTTTCAGTTTTTATCTGTTTTGGTATCTGCAAAGTACCTGGTGATAAACCTCTTTTTTAAAGACCACATAAAGAACATCTCAGCCAATCACAGGTGATTTTAAAAGCCCATTAGCCTCAGACCTATGAAACATATGCAGCGTGTATATTCATTTAGGTTCATCATTTAACCTAAATGCAGTGCTTTGAGACTTCAGATTTATATTTGCATGCACCGAGGGTAAAAACATTTTTTTCATCCGTTTAATTTTGCACCGGAGCAGGTGTAACATTTTATTCCCAAAATGGGAGCTCGCTCGTTTTGAAATGGAAATCTTTGAGAATTAATTCTTTGGCAGCTTCTCTTGCATGATTCATGAAAGGCCGGTAGAGGGCTAATTGTTCAAATTAATTTGCGTAAACGACTAAGCAAGAGATAACAGAATTACATCTGCACTTCCCTGGCACGGGTTCAACAGTGACGGGCCTCAACAGGCAGCTGCATCAAGACGGCATCCTTGCCAGAAATTAAAAGCCACAAAACATTAATTAATAGACTTTTTTGTTACATTAATCTGCACCAAAAGGTTTAAGGAGAGCAGGGTGTGGGGAGACGCGTGTGGAGGAACACGGCACAGAAACAGGCGGTGTGCATAATTAAAATAAATTACTTTGATGCAACATTTTTTTTTTTGGAAAAGCCTCTTAAAAAAAAGTAGGTGTGGGTTAAATAAAATAAATAAAAATCTAAGAGGGAGGAGGCACCGGCGTTGGAGTTAAGGGATTTGACAAGCTCATTAATCATAATGGTAATGGAGCCATGACAGTTAGAGCACAGGTCCGTCTGCCTGTGAGCAGACATGTGGGTGGTGACGGTTTGTTAGCGCGAGCAGCCACTTGGTCGACGAAATACCAGGTCGGGCTTCTGGGAGTTCAAAAGTAGAGCCACCCACTTAATAGCTCGGTCACAGAGCCCAACAAAAGTAATTACCACATTGGGCTGCAGAGGACGCTGTTGCTCAGTGAAGGTTACATAGTGTTGCTTGAAGAGTAAGATCTATTTTGGACAGTGAAGCTGTGTATATTCAGGTAACAGTGATAGTAATAGAAACCTATACTGTCATGAATAATGCACTTTTAATAGATCGCCCCCCCCAAGTAGCACAAGCTCATCAACAGGAGGTTAGTCATCCTGCAATAACAAATGCACCTGAGGTCTTAAAACGATTCAAAAATGCTGATAGAAACCGCACCGCCGGCATTTTAATAGAGACGGCAATCGTAACAACGCCGTGTACAAGACAACTCATGCTGAGAAGAATGAGAGGACGGCCAACTGGGTCTGGGAGGATTTGAATTTACTTGAGCGAAGCCTCTAATGAAGGCTAAAGCTCAGTGAAACAGAAAAAACCTCAGATGAATCACCTTCTCCAGTCGGCACCAGGAGATAGAGCCCCCCCCCACACACACACACAGCGCTCAAACTCCTGTTTGCCACAATCATACAGGCAATGTAAACATGCTGCCAGGACGCCCATTTCTCATCCGCTTCTTTTCCCGCCAATGTTTCGATGGATATTATTACCATAAATTACGACTGTAACGTGAGGTGGGGGGCAGATAAAAAAGTGGAGTCTGGGCATCCATTTAGCTCCGGTAAACCTTCCCGCCGCTGCCAGTTCATGATCACCCATCCAAACAGACTATTTTATGCCCGACTTGCTTGATGCATGAGAGAGGAAGCGTGCAGCCATTTTTTTTAATCCCCTTTCTTCGCTCCTCTCTCCTGAAAGAGAAAAATCAATGGGCGAACACGAAGAGGCCATTGCTTGTGTTTGCATTTAGTGCGAACCAGCACGACTCACCTGGGCCCTCTTCATCTCCGCAGCTCCTGAAGGCCCAGAATCCACCACCCACACCGGTTGGATCGACTCGACGCCCACAGCACTTTAGACCGAGCAGGGATGTAAACTGTCACATCAGTGTGTTGTGGGTTATTTTTATATACAAGCGTAGCTGCTGAAATAAACCAAGTGTGTGTGTGAGATGATTTCCATCTGTATGGACGCACAAGTTTTTGTGGAGTGGCAGTTTGGCTCTTGATCCCTCTTGCATTTATTATTTTTCTAGTATTTTTTTTGTCATGCTTTTACATAAATGTTTTTTCTTAATGTTTATTATGAAGAGCAGAAAAAAAGTCCCAGTAAAACATATATATGTGTAAATCCTCTCATTATATAAACATAATTGTAGGTGAGGTCATGAAACTGCATCTTATTTAACACATATGATTATTGCATTTTTTTGTCTTTGTGGTTTGCATAGAGATTTGTTATTTATATTTTATATCAAGTATAGAAAAGATTCAACCTCATGAGTGCAACTTTAATACTTTCTATACATTTAGGTGTGTAAATGAAGAATAAAAAATTTATTTAAAGTAGCTCAGGGGAGAGATGTCGGAAACAACCTGGTGCCACCGTGAGCCAGCCTCACATAAGAGGAGGAAAATAGATGGATGGCTGTATAGATGAATTTCTAATATCAAAATAGAAATAGCCAGGATAGCTGTAAAACTCAAGTACACACTTTCAAAATCAAAACGAGTACAGTACTCAGAGTACAAACCCTCACTATGGCCCAACAGTCCTCTGAAATTCAATCAGGTTGCACCAAAATGCACACTCACAGATATCAGTCCTCTAAATATGACAGATTTCTTCCATCAAGATACGTGAATTATTCACAAGGAAATCAGCAAAAATCGCCCAATCTGTAAAAAGTGAAAAATTCCTGACACATAACGCATCCTTACACGAAATGCAACCAAGGACGGGGGTGGAAAAAAAATAGCCTCATGGTGGATGTAACAAAACTATCCAAAATATTCTTTAATTTCCAAATCGCTCTTCTCTTCCATCTTTCCCTCCCATGACCATCCCCCCCCGCTGACACCCAAACAGTTGATGCTGCCATTTTGCTTACCAGCCTCGTTTTTCTTCCTCTTCTTATTCCGCTAATATATTCAGCCTCCTCTTCTTCTCCTGATACATATTCGCTCTTGATTGTGGCTGCCAATTAGCCGCCACGGCTCTGGCAGTTCATCCATCTGACTTAAAGGTTCCTTGCCACTAATTTTGACGGTCAGGTCAAGTAGCGGAGGGGGGCCATTAATTGGAATAATGAAGTCTTCAGTGAGTGATCATCAATGACTTCAGAGAGCTATTAATCCTTTAAAAGAATTCATCTCTTTATTTGTAATGTTTAGCTTTATCGTCCAGGCTGCTGCAACATCTCATTTATCCAAGACTTAATAAACAATCATGCATACATGACTTCTCTTTCTCTCTTTTTCACTCTGATGTCGATTACTTTAATTTCTTTCCTGCACTTCTCTCTGGATCATTTAATTTGTGCTCATCCTTCTCTCCCCACTCTTCATGCCTCTCGCTTTTTTCTTTCCACCTAAACCCTCTATTCCTCTTTTAGTTTTGTACGCCACATTCTCCCTTTTCTCTCAATTTTATCCCTCGCAATGTTTTTCTCTCCATCTTCTTCACGCCTCCATTTCTCCGGCCTCTTCAGACGACTCTTCCCAGGTCTGCTACTAGTCTAGAAATCGCAGAAATCGCAATATTTTAGGACCAAAATGTATCGGACTATGTTTTATCAAATAAACCTTAAGTCTTTTTCACCCTCTTCCATCCCTCAGTCGCTGTTCTCCCACTTCACCCTTTGTTTTTTCTCACCCGCTGTCATTCCCTCTACCTCCCCCTTTTTGCTGCACCGTCCCGGGAGAGGGAATCCTCTTCAGGCGCTGAGGTTTTTACAAGTCATTTTTTGGTAGTTTTTCCTTACTCTTGCCAAGGGTTAAGGGGAAATGCCCTATGAGACAAATTATTATTATTTGTGAATACAGGATATAAAAATACAATTTGATTGACACCTTCTCTCATCCCATTACCGACCACCCTTCCTCATTTACATATCTCACGCTGCACCACTTCAGGTCTACATTTGCTGCTCGACTGGACAAACGAAGGATCGAGCTCTGCACAATTTACTGGCCGTTGTCTACGCCCGCTCGTTCTGTTGCCAGATGGCACGTAGCTTTAATAACCAATGTAACAAACTGTGGCGGAACATGACCAGGTTTTTCTGCACAACTGCCAACAACACACAGATGCAACCGTACACCTCATGCATTATATTAGAGAGACAACTCTTCCCATTAGTGGACAAGGTTAATCGGAATTCATTTGAATATTGCATATACATAATTTTGCATGCATTTGCAAGTAAATACTTTCATTCATATCTTAGGGTTTGCAACATGGATAACATCTAGGAAAAACAGTTAAGGATGAATATTGCCATTTTGCAATCGTAAGAAATACATGATATTTGTTTGATTTGATACAAGCAGTGTTGCATTGAGTTATAGTAAAAGTTTTAACAGTTCAGCAAGAAAACAGCGGAGTCCCCCTTTTCAAGTTTCAAATTTTAGAAACTTCCGAAGTCCTTTTTCTTCTTTATACGTCTCAGAAAGACAGAAACGACACAGGCCTCCTACATTGTGCAGCTAGAGCAGTCACAGCAGCCAAGCAGAAAGCAGAGGAGCAGCTGCAGGTCCAGCTGAAACAGTGGCAAGAGGAGAAGGCCTTTTTATAAGAGATAAATAACGTCCTGCAGCAGGAGTTGACTGAGAGGGAGAGCGCCAAGGACATTATTGATAAAAAGTCAAAGAAGCGAAGTGCAGCAGGCTCCTCAAACTCACTCGCACTGCATGAAAAGCAACAGGAGCGGAGGGAGAGCCGGACAAAACATCCCTGTCCAGCCTGAAGACTCCTCGAGACCCACAGAGATATTTGGCTTCTTCTCAACCCCCCACCCCGAATGTTTAGCTGAATGTTTAATCGATGTTTTCAGGGTTTCTGCAGGTTTTAACAATTAAATCTAAGACTTTTTAAGACCATGATGAATGAAACTAAAGACAGTATGTCAAGTACAACAGATATGAAGGAATATCAGAGTCCTAGAAGTACTTGAACTTTCCAGTAACCGAATATAGGTGGCCATAGTTCACAATATGTTAATGTATAAGACTTTAAGGCCTAAAATTCAGATGATTGAACTGGTCTCATCTTCTGTATATCAAGATCTGATTAACAGCTCCCTGTTATAAAACCTGCAGCCTGCAAAAAGTTAAACTAATTTGTACAGTTGTCACATTTCATTCAATCCTAATTAAGAAATATGTCATGAGCAATTTTATTCCGGTCGTTGACAAATCTGATTTTTGAAATTCCACCAAGGTTTTGTTTTCAGTCAATTAGCAAAACCTCTCAGAAAACAATCTTGACAGCACAATTTACACACAATCAATTTCAAACATAATATCACTTTATTTAAATCAATTTATTTACTTAAAATATCTATGAATCAAGCAATCAATCAGTATTTTCATCTATAATAACCTATGCACACAGTTACAAGCTACAATACACTACGCGGCCATTACTCACGGTGACATTGAAGAAGTGACTGCCAATAATCCCAACAGTGAATACATGTCAAAGACAACGTACACCAAGCTCACTCTGACACTGCTGGATTTCAGACATGAAAGATGGACTTGATTCACCCGTCTGACAGCGAGCGTTAGAGCCTCTGTGCCTTCGTGGCGTGGCCCGAGTCAAATTGTTCATTTTACCTCTAATCGTGCCATTTATCAAAATGCTGCTCAGGCGCGTCAGTAAAGTGCATTTATGCTAACTAGATCTGAGCGAGGCGACGGAGAGAGGACCAGTCATCATTCAGCTTCAGGGTGTCCGAAACAGATGTGAGCTAAAATAGGTACCCATCAAATACTTTTCAGAGAAAGTTCCAGTTTTAAAAAATATCACTTTTCGCCTTTGCACGATGAAAAAGGAGGATGTTAGTGAAGAGTTCGGGGTTCAAGCAGGGTGGCATGTTGAGCACAGTCTGCACAGACGCATTTAAGTGCAAGGTCATGCTTTAAAACAACGTGTCAGCAAATTACCTAAGAGTTGCTGATGTGAAGTTGACCCCCCGACCTCTGATATAGGAGGGGAAGAGAGGTGAAAAAAAACAAATTGAGAGCAGCAAATCTAGTATCAGAAATGTATTCAATATAAAACATAAATATTCAATTTACACTTCATACATTTTTAAAGCCTCACAGGTATCACTCACAGCCATAAATAAGTTTATCCTTGACTGTAACTCATGCTGAACATGCAGGTGTGGTCATGTGTCACATTGTTTGAATGTGGCAGAACAAGCATCTAAGTTTTTATATTTCAGGTAAGTTTGAACCCATTTCACAATGTTTATTCCCTAAATAACGTGTCCTATATTAACCACCTGACAAAATATAAGTAATGTTCAGTATTATGACTAAACAACTATCGGCCATATCGGCTAATACCAAAATGTGTGGGAAAGGCTCATATCAGGTGATTTTTCATCATCCAGCTGAAAAATAGTCTGGCTCTGGTCTCTGTTATTCCTGCAGGAAACTGCACTCGACTACGGCTGCACTGATGTTTGATGAAAACATCAATGTCAGCTTTGAATTTAAGCATTCTTAAACAGGCATGCTCTTTGAAGGAAAGTCTAATTTTCACTAGCAGGTCTTAAATACACTCTTGCTAATGATTAAATTAATTAAAATGCTGGAGGATGTATGTTCTTGTGGTTTCATTAATGTACTGTATCGCTATTAGTCATGTGTTTTATGACAGAGTGAGCCGTTCCAGTACAATCATCAGAAAACTTAAACAACTATGAATCATCTGCAAAAAGGTTTCAGCACCAAACGACATTTTAACCTCGCATCAGCCGCTGTTCCCTTGAAATTAAAGTGTCATGGTTTCCACCCGACAGAAATATGATTACTTCAAAAAGCAGCTGGTTTATCCAGCTCATCTGACTTTTATTGAGACATTACCAACCCACGACACAAACACCAGTCAATTTACCCATTTTGCAAACAATTCTCGTGGATGATTATGAGCCACGCCGCTGGGGTTGATGGAGAGATTAATCTTGCTTTCATAGAAATATGTCACTTTCCGCACACGCCATGATGGATGCGATTTATCATTCCGGACAAATCTGTGGCTGAACGTCCCTCCTCCTGACAGCTCTATCGCGGCAAGAACGTCCCAAAATGTCACCTGTTGTTCGCGGAGTGACCTTCTAATTTTCTAATTCAATTTCGAGAAGTCCCCTCTCCGCCACTCCGCTCATATCATGAAGCAGTAATAACAATTACATACCGTGACTGGCTCCAAAACCTGCAATTCCCCCACTTTAAATCAAACCCCAAGTAGTCCTTTATTAGGCTGCCCGGTTAAATCAATCTAAATCTAAGCATAATAACTCTCTAATCAGGTGCTGGGGAGAATAATAGGTTGTCACGCTCGAGGAAAAATAGGCAATCATGGAATGTTTTCTTTAATTAGGCCGGCTAAAGTAGAAGGGCATGGCGGGAGCATGGGACACATTCATCATAGCCAAGGTGGGAAATTACTTCAATTACTCAGGAAGGGGAGAGTGAACAGAATTACAGAAGTCAGAGAAGCAGAAGAGAGGAGAGTGTGATCTGCGAGGAAGTCCAAATGACACCGGGGGCAGGGGAGGCAAGGACAGAGGGAGGAAGGAGGGATGGACGGAGGAGAGGAGGTAGGTAAGTGGGGATGTGCTATGGAGAAAAGTGTTCCACAAAAGAGTTCAAAAGGTGAGTACACGCAGAAAAGGACACTATTGTTAAAACCACTTGTGACACTACAATGCAAAGTGGATGAACGATGTAAAACTGAATGCAGAAAGTAAACTAGAATTCCTGCCCTACAGTTGCAGTTATCTATATATTGCATATCAATACATCACCCTGACCTTGACCTTTGACCCCCAAAATCTAATCAGATCATCCCTGAATGTTTGTGCTAAATTTGAATAAATATAAGGAGACAAGAATAGGACAGACAACCCAAAAACATAATGGCTCCGGCCGCTGGCTATCAAAGAGGGAGGAAAGCAAAACCTCTCTGACTGCACAGTTAGCCAGCTGCCTCTTGCCATAGCTGTAAAACAATCCTCCATCACTCATCCTCAGAACTGGAACCCCACCAGAGCTCCCAGTTTCTTCCAGCCTTCCCAGAACGCAACGAGAGCCTGGCTGCAAAGTCCCTCCCAAGGTGACAAGGAAAACGGCCTTTTTACTGTAACTGGATCTATCGATTCGGACGGTGACGCGTTGGCAGGTCGTGGATCCAGTTTCACGCTGTGACTGAAGAGCTGCGAGCTCGGCCGCCGGCCAGATAAATACACAGATTATGACTTTTGATAAGTGCGACTCGCAAGCTCAATCAGCGAGAGGCTCAGATGAAGTAGCTGCCGTGACGGTGACGAGGAAAAGCTCGGAGACGGATTGAGGCACTTTCACTCTTCCACTTTCCATTAATTACTTTGACAATTTAACTTAGCCTGACAAAATATGTCCGATCAAGAAAGAATTGACCTGGAATCCAACCAAAATACAGGCTCAACCTTTTGTTGGCAAAGGGTCAAGATGCTAAGAAAACTACACACAATTCGTGAAAAGTCCATCCACGGTCTAAGTATTAAGACGGACTATAACTTTTCCATCTTCATGGAATTTTGACTCCATCTACAAATCAATTAAATTATCCAGAAGCATATTATAATGTTTCAGCTTTAAACCCCAATAAAAAATTCCTATTGCTAAGAATTTGGATCATGCCAACATACAGTAAACAGCTTCCTCTCCATTATCTTGCTTTGATGATGATGATCTGATTCATGCATTTCATGTGGCCTATAAGAATGCATTTCTACCTCTGCCAGGAAAGTTAGGTTGATGATATAGAACCCTGTGTTTTGGTAAAGTTGCAACTTACATTCAGGTGAGAAGCTTGATGATCACAATGTGTAGCCGTCAATCAGCAGCTGGGCCTCCAGAATCCTGGGGATTAAGGCATTAAAATTAATATTTTAAAACTCAGCAGCTTTGTTCACAGTCTTACCAGTAAAAAGTATTTTTAGAAACACCTTGGTGCCAAAAAGGCTGCTGCAGATCATTCTGAACAGAATGAAGTCTCCCAAGATATAGTTTAAAGGCTGACTGTCAAAATAAAATGTAAAAAATACTTACAATGAAAAAGTTAAACATTCAGAGTCAGTATCAACATAAACCTGCTGTTAAATTCTTCCATCTATTTACATTTAATCCATATTTTTAGGGTTTGAAATTAGTTCCTCTAGGTATGTTTTTGCCCCTTTGATTTATCTATTCACAGGATTTTGCGTATTTCTGCCACATTAATACATGTGCATTAAAAAAATCTATAAACATATTGACCATTAAATCAAAACATCGTTCCCACTGCTGCAAATTAAGAGCAGGTATTAAAGAAGGAAATCTTCCTAATCAATTCATCTTAAACCACATTCACACATTGTTTTCCTCAAAGCAGTGGTTTCTTCCCACTGAAAAACAAAATCAAACATTCATCATTCAGGATGTTGGACACTGCAGAAAAGGTAAAAAGAAAATCACGTGGATGGATGAGGTCCACAAGCGCGAGCAATTAAGTCTGAGCCTTTGACTGTTAACACTGATACCCTTACATTTTCAGTTTATCGCCCAGCTTCACACCCGAACCCCCGTGCAGAGCAGTCCTGCAAGACAAGCTCTGATAGCGGAAGATGGAGAGGCCTCTGTCAGTATCACAGCAAGGTGGTAATCAGCCAGGGGATCTGTGGTCCACTGAAGCGATCAATAGAAGGATTGCAGTGTGTTCACATCTTGCAACTGTGCAGGATTATCAAGTTCGAGCGATCCATCATGGCTTGATAGGTGGTCAGTGGCAGAGAAGCCGGAACTAAGTAAGTGGAAGAGGTGTAATGTAGCTTGTGACCGTCTGCTGCAGCTCATGCTACAGGAGAAATGGGTGAGTTTGTCTGAGACACACAGGAAGGAAAAGAGACACCGGTGCATTAGTTCAGATTTGGTTTCCTACGTGGTGAGTTCATGAGGTGAAGATAAAAAAAAAGTTAAAGATCAAGTGTACAGGGGTGCCTAATAAAAATAAATCTAAATTGTTTAACCTGAAGATACAAAAGTATCAGCTGCCGTTATAATAAGAGCTGTTTAAATTATCTAAAGGATAAGGAAAGGAGCTTCAATGCTTCCCAACAAATCATCTTTAGCATACGAAACATATTAACAACTATTTATGAAACTAAAAGGAGAAAAATGCCGCCCCACAATTCTTTGCGTCCGCAACAGACAACTTTGTCTGATCATCCAGATTATGAGGTGATATTTTACCACACCACAGGTTTGTGTGTTGCATCTTGTTTCAAATACATAAAACAAGTTTCCTGGGCATTAATCACCAAAGCCATACTAACTGATTCATCTCAAAACTGACGCAAGTTAGAAGCAATGTTTGAAAGTATTCTAGTTTTTAAAGGTTGTTTCCCGACTTTGTAAAAAGCAGCAGCCTGACACCACAATGATGAATAATCTGTAATCCAGGTGAGGCATTAGAGGCACCAGGTACCTTGTCTAACAGTGTAGCTCCCGCCACACTCATCCTTGGGATCCTCGTATGCAAGGACTGGCCCCGTTTCTGCAAAAGATTACAAGGAAAATGACAGAACGGGGGTTAGAGACTGAGATTCCAGTCACAACTAAATCTCAGCACATTAAATCAGTTTTATGACACCACACAGGAACATTAACAGACTGTACAGAGGAGCTTTACTTTTCCTCCTTCATCTTTCTTTTCTCCCTCTTATTTCTCACACTTCCTGAATTCCTTGCTTTTTCCTATCCCTGCCTTCTATATGTGTCTTTCTTCAATTTGCAATCTCCTTCCTTTACATTTCATCCATCCTTTCTCTTTCCAACCCCACTTCTCCCTTTAGTCTTCATTCTTCCTCCTTTACCTTTTTTCTCCCCTCCCTCTCTTCCGCCCCTTCCCTCATTTTTCCCCTCGTCTTCTTTCCGCTTCACTGACCAGAGAACTCCATCATCATCACAGGGCCCGGCCCAATCTTTGTTATAAAGGCAATAAATCATTCCAGCTTTCATCTATTGTTATTGATGAATGACCAATTATTTGTCATCTAATACGCAGAAAAACGATGACACGGGGAGACGGATCAATTTTTTTTCCCTCCTTTGCCGGCTGATGTGACACAGGACAGCAGTGATTGATTGTCTCCTTAAACTGTTATTACATGTATAATGTGGCGCTCAAATCCGACATCTCACTTAGTCTCGGCTCCGCCCCTTAAACAAAAAGATGTGAGATTTGCTTTGTGATTAAGAAATCCTAGTTGACAGGAGGTACTTTGAGCCAGGTGGGGAGAGGTTATTCCTCCAAATCAGTCTAATAAATAGATTTGCTTTATTATGGCCAAGGAATATGTCCTAAAATTGTATCTGCATAGACAAGTCGCTACAAGAAGAGAAGAAAAAGGATCTAATCGTGGTTTATTTGCTGTTATTTATAGGATCCTTTTAATGATCAGTGAGTAATCAATTTTATATGTAATCGATTTTGAAGATTTATAAAACTGAAGAAATAACAATATTTACACTCGGCCGACCATAATAATGTAAACAAGCTAACAGTGACTACCTGGTAGACGGCTGTGCTGATTGGCCAAGTTATATCACGTGTTTACCATAGGCTCCGTTTCACATGAAAAACAAGTCAATGTGAGCTTGCACCATTGTGAAAAAGACACTGATACACACTTCAGCTTCATGGAAAAACATGTAAAGCAAATGTCTGTAGGTTGTTTCAAGTGTGGAAATGTTTTTTACTTTTGACAACACACAGCTGTTATGATTCTATAAAGCGTGAGCAGCTCTGGAGTTTACCTGCACACTCTTCCTCTGTGGAGTTAAAAATGGGTTTGTGCACCGGAGCGAGGAGGCAAACGTGCCGGAGCCTGTTTCCACCGCAACGCAACTGCACAAAGAGAAAGACGGATAGAGAGATCATCTTCCATATGAGACGCTCAATCAATTTCCTGTGTCCCATCCATCACCGGCAGTTGTCACGAGGTTCACACCGAGATGTTTCAACTAAAGCCTTCAGCTACAGAGGAACTCGTTTATACAACCACTGAAAAAAAGCTTATTGTTGAGATAATAACAATTCACTCAAGTTACCTTGAGAAAGGTCGTGTCCTTGTTTCACCTCACGAGAGGAACTGGGCATTGCTCACATTTTGACTTTTATCATTTTGTGGTTTCTATTTTTATGTTTGACAGTTGCCAACATGATTTTCATAACGTGTTATCTAAACTTTGTATTCATGTAGCTCCATCAGAATAAAGCATGTTGAATGCAGCTGTATTTCTGAATAAAAGAATACACATTAAAATGCATTGTAAAAATTCAGGTATTGTTTATAGTAGTGCACGATGATGTGAAATTACTCCAGCACTGTCAATAACATCAATTTTGCTAGATTTGTACGTAACTTCAATATTTCTATTCTACTCTATTATTGTCATGTAAAATCTAGTGGTTTTAAAACAAGCTACTTTGCAGGTTCAGATGTTACAATGAAAACAGGATGAGCATAAGCTGCATTTTTTATATTTCTAGGTGCAACTTCCTGGTGCCACAGGATGGCAGAATAAAATGCAATCGTAGCCCCCTCCATACCACAAACACGGAAAGTATTTTTAAATTAGAAAGGGTACAGGAAGTGTTGCAAACTTTTATGTTTGACTTTTGATATTTAAGTAATTGGCACAAAAGCCGGGAGAAAAAAGTTAAGAAGCTGAAAAGATTTACAGAGTGTAACTTAACTGATCTTTAAAAGATAATAATAATAAATATAAAGTGTAGCACTGCAGCAGAAATATACTTTTATTCTAAATGCCAAGAATAGGTTGCTAAAGGCACCAGTTGCTATTACAAATTAGCATAATATCTTTAGGAGGTGTCGGCCACGGGACTCCAATTTTAAACACGGAATAAGGCAAATATAGCAGCTTTAAATGAATAATTAAATGGACATACTCACAGTCATGTGTCCAAAAGTCAAACTTCACTCAGGAACTCTCAGGAACGTAAACAAAACAGTAAACAAACAGGAAGTAAACAGAGAACGAACTCACAGGAAGCGCTGCGGTGAGAGGCGTTAATTGGACGCAGGTGGAACCTATTAGGGCGCAGCCAGCAATCAGTGACGCGATAAATGGGGACAGGAAGTGATCAAATCAAAAGGCGCGGAAGATCGGTATTTTCAACGTAAAACCGGAAGCGATGAGCTCGACATTCTAACAACTGAGAGAACGAAACACACATGTGGAGCACAGGGATTTATCCTGACTAATAAATAATGTGTGACACAGGCAACAGCGATGTTTTTGTGAATGTGCATTTTGCTGATGTTTATTCTTTTTGAATCAATAAATGGGCTGCAATTCTTTGACCATTTCTGGTTATGATCAATTAAATAAATGCAAAGAAAATACATAATGAATAAATGAAAAGAGATATCTAATATTATATAATATTCAAATGAATAAATACAGCAACGCTCTACATCTTGCTGATATTTTGAGTCAATAAATAGGCTTTGACCCCTGTCCCTTTTTTTTTAATGATTGACAACCAACCAAAGAATCTAAAACAAATATATTTAAAAATATGTATATATATATGTATAATTAAAGCCAGTATGTTGAGGTCATACAATCAAATGTGTTGATTAAGTTTTGATTTGTTGTGGCAAATCATTTTGTGAGCGTCTTTGAATGTTATAACATGAATTGTTACTTAGGAACTAATAGAGGGATTTGAGGTGTTGGCCTGCAGCTATTTGGGATTTTTTTATTTAATTGACTTATTTGCTTTGTTAATTAATGTCTTGTGAAAAGGGGCCAGATAACATAAGATGATTCTGCTTTCTGCTCCGTTTCATTCAAGATTTGAGATTTTGTGTTTGCATTTAAATTGTTTTGTTTGGTAGACAAATGAAAAATCTGAATATATGATTGAAACCATGACATTCTTTAATAAATACATATATCTGCCCTCCTAATTCAGTTGTTCAACTTATTCTTCAATGCTCAAATGCTGGTCATGCTGTAGCCCCTTTTGACCACTAGATGTCACTATTTCATCATAAAGATTTCCCCCCTCCATTCAGATTGTTGCATTTTATGGAAATACATAATATACACAATATTATCAGTTTTCATCATTTATCAGTGTGGACCAATAAATGTATGTCTCAGTTACAGCACATGTTGCAGTAGAAGTGTGTAATGAGCTGAAATATATTAAATATTAACTTTAAACATGTTTAGTGTTTTTGTGAAGTTGAGATATTCAGCCAGCAGATGGCAGTGTTAAACTAAATATGCCTCAGAGGCAAAACTCTATTTTATATCAGCTTCAAGAAATTAGAATACTAATATATACAAATACTTTTTTCTATTCTAATTAGGAAAGCAGTATCAGATATCAATTAATAGGACTCTTTCTTTAATAATGAAACTATTTGGGGGGATATTTCAAATGTAACTAATTAATTTAGCTGCATATTCAGCTGTCAAACCTTATTTTTCATAAACCCAAGAAAAGCAGGAATGTATATTTCTCTGCAATTTTGCAAAATGAAATGAAATTTTATGAGAAATTAAAAAAGTGATATGTGTGCATATTTTACCACTTGAGGTAATGAAGTTAGACCATCAGGATGAAATAGAAGACTGAAGGATTAGATTAAATGTATAATAACCTCTCATTTTTCTAACTGGAGTGGCACAAACATGATTTTACATCTGAAGATTCATCCTTCTCTTCAGAACAGGTCTTTTAAAGAAGTAACTGGTACATATATAAGTAAGCTTGTGGTTTTGTAATTGTATTATTTGCTTTAATGTGTCGCAATCTTGAGTGATTATTGCTAATAATAACTGCTTTATTTTTACTGTTGCTTTGTATAAGAGCCTTAGTGAACACCCAGTACATAGATGAAATGCAATCCAACAGATCTCTGCTCAGAGTCCCATTTCATTTGTGGAGGGGCTACTTAAGAATGAAATATGAACTATTTGCCCACTAGAGGGCAGTGTTCACCAAGCAATACTCCCTTTAAATTCATCACTGACACTGAGCTTGATTCATGATTCATCACATTTTAAACTCGATAAAAGTTAATAATGTGGAAACACTCGGGAAACAGGAGATGTAAAAACACATGACACCAAATCATTCAAGTAAGAGTGACCATGTTTTTAATATCTTAAACATCTGTGCAACATTGTTCAAAATGTTACATCACTGCATGACCTGTAATGTTTCACAATATTTACAAAAAAAATGCTGCTTACATCAAACCATTAAAAAAAAAAAAGTCCAAACAATCTCAAAATAATGGACTGACAAACTATCCCTAGCCCACATTAATGCAAAAAGAAAAAAAAATAAACAAGAGCAATCAAGTGCACATCATACTTCACGCAAGTCTATTTTCTGTAAAGTATATATTAGTGAGAAAATATATACTTAATTACAAGTTGAAAAAATAAAATACTGACAAGGAAAAAGGGTGGAAGAGGGAACTGAGATTCAAAAGAGCAGAAAAAAAAGCCACTCACACCTCAACACGCTCACACAAGCACAGGCGTGAGGAGGAAAAGAAAATAGACGGCACACACCAAACAGACACACACACACACAAAAAAAAGAAATGCTTTGAACTCTTGACCACAAATAACATGAAACTGATATAACAGATCCAGAACACATGGGTTCCCAACACGAGACCGGGTTCCTGCATGTCATTGCACAAAAAGAAAACGGGAGGCGGGGGGAAGAGGCAGAATGAACTTTACCGAAAGAGCTCACGTGGTTCTCGGCCTGAACGGCACATGTTTAAAAGAAAAGGGCTGGGAGGTTTTCCTTTCCACATGGGACAGTAAAAACTGAAAATGTTGACTTTTGCAAAAAAAAAAAAAAAAACAGATTCAATTTAGCTAAAGCCAATGTCTGATATTTATCAAGTAATAGATATTTTTGGAAGTTACTAGACTTTGCCACTACAAATTCGAAATGTCCGTGTTTTCATAGCGTGCACAAAGTCATCCGTCTTCAAATAAGTGAGAGACCTCATCTGAGAATAAAGCACAAATGACTTTAAGGTGGTTAAAAGTGAAAACCCATGAACAAGACAGACCTGTTGGAACTGGCTGTAAGATTCAGAGTTGGATGTTGACGCTCTTGGTTATGTAAATTTAAAACTTTCATAAAAACTTGTGAGCAAATCCAAAAGTTGTGCATATTTTTTGCAATAGGAGTGTTGTCATGTTTTAGTTGGTGAGAGGCAGAAGAATCTTGAGTACCATTTCGGTTTTAAGGAGATCAAACATGGGATTCTTGACATAAATGTAGTTAATGTCTTCTGAAAAGTTCAAGTATTTAAATGGGACTTATCTCGGAGGGTTAGTGTGTGTGTGTGTGTGTGATATTTCGATAATGCTGGATTACCTCAGGACACTTTAAACTAAAACACGACGCTGTCGGAGTTAATGTGTAAAGGTAAAGCTACAAATAAATTACTACTTCATGGCTCTTAGGTTAGGATGCCTGAAAAGGATTAATAATGTAACCCCCCCCCCCCCACACACACACACACACACAAAAAAGGCAGAGTACACATCAGAGGAAAAAGTACAGCCCAAGTTTTTGAAGGTGTGTACAAAAGAAAATCAGAGATGCAGTGTTTCTAGAACGGTTGTTCTTTGCCATTGACTTGTATATTGCACTTAGTAATTCTGTAGTGAATTCAGGTTATTAGTTGATCTGGAGGCGTGTGAGTGTGTGTGTGTTTATCCCGATACTGTGCGTCGCTGTCCATTTACGATTCGGCGTGAAACTTCGGATAAGTTTGTTAGTGTTCACAACTGCATTTACTACCAACGTAAAATCCCGTCTGCCTTTCAGACGAGCATATTCATAAATATTATGGTCTTCTCTTGAGCTGAGAAATTTCCATGAAACAATCTGTAACAAAAACTGGTAAAGCCTCGCTGTAAGAATAAAAGTGTTAACTGTAATGCTCGCTTCTTAAATAAAAGGGAACACAACCACCTCTGTAATGAACTATGAATACATGATATTTTCACAAAAAACATACATATACACATATAAGGCTTGAGTTCTCAACTCTCGGTAGTATTATTGCCATCTAGCATATTTGTAAAGCTTAAAATAAATATGAAGTACTGTACATAAATAATTTACAACAATAAGAAAAAAGAAAGAAAATACACACAAGGCCCCTAAATGTGAGAAATGCTTCCACTGCTCTTGAGTTAGTGTTTCGTTTTCATGATCTAGACTGAGGTTGGTTACTGTACCTAAAGCTATAGCCGTGGCGAACATGACTAGAATCATGGGAGGAAAAAATGTTAAGATTACTGTACAAACGTAAATCACAACAGTCAAATGACAGAAGAACGAATGAATGAACGCAGCCTGTGATTCTGGGTTTTCAGAGGAGGAAAAATCCACCGTTAGAAAGGATTTCATGTTGCGTTTCAGGATTTAGATCGTCTCGTTCTGGTTTAAAACTCCTGAAACTCAAACAACATACAATGACACTTGATTTCGTAAGAATTGTGTGAGGGTGGATTTTTCCTTCTCAAAACGACAGGTAACCAATTTTCTCTCGTCTGCCGGTAAAACTGGAACAATTCACCTCATTAAACCACATCGCCAAATATTCACGATTTTCCTGTGAACGAGCAGATGAAGAATTACCAACGTTGATCTGACAGGGGGACGGGGGGGTCCTTTCCCGACACTGAACACTTCCTGCTGGTAAAGTTCATTCTGTGGTTTTTTATCTTATCAGTACAAATGAGCACAACTGGAGTGAAGTGTAATAATGGAGAGAACTCATATACTCGTGCCTGTTCCACTGCTGTTCCCTTATTTAAAAAAAAAAAGGAGGAAATAATAAAAAAATGAAATAAAAATTTAAAAAAACAGCACGTCTCACAGTTCCTCATATAAAAGCTTTAGGCTGTATTCTTAATTATCCTATGCATGCGGCCGTATGCAACCGCATTTCTGAATAGAAACCAAGACATTGGTACACTTCTTCTGCTTTGTTTTTGTACAATAAAAGATAAAATGTGCATTAGGTACGCTTGTACATGACATTGTACAATATTTACATACATTTCTTGATAGCATGAAATTTCAGGATTATCTATATACATATTGAAAATGTATCAGAAATATTTGGACTGTCTATTTTTCTTAAATATGTAAGGTAATACTTGTAGCTTCTTTTTTTTTTGTTTATTTTACTATATTATACTAGAAAAAAATAGTTAATTCAGTGAGCAGTAGACAAATTGCAACCGTTTCTGATGTTTTTCTCAATTTCTTTCCCTCTTCTTTTTTTTTGCTTTCTACCAGTAAAACTGTTTCGGTGATTGGAATTTCCAGCACCTTCTGTGGTCAGTCAACAAGTCGAGTTCATATCATGGAACAACGATGCACCACTGCATGTCCATGTGTAGCACCTGTTAAGAGAGCTCAGATCGCGTCAAGGCTGAACGGACAAGTCTGCGAAGGCTTTGAGGACGTTCTCGGGCCGACACATTCAATGTTATCTGGATATTTTCCTCCTCTTGGGCTTCGGGAGCTTCACCTGGCGATCCCTCGATGGGATCTGGAGACGGAGAGAAACGTTATGGCGGAGGCCGGACATGTAGGTGGAGTGAAAACAACACTTCATGGAGATAAATAGGTTTTAATCGATCCCTCTTGAGGATCGTGGAAAGTTGTAAACACTCACCGTGCCTGACATCTTGTCCAGCTCACTCATGGCCTCGTGGATAGCAGCTTCCAAGTGATTATTCAGTTTCCCCGGTCTGTTGGAAAACATTTACAATTTACACTATTTACATTTGGGCTGATGCAAGCCAGAGGGAATGCAGGCGTTTTGTTGCTTTAGGACATTTGGCTGCTGCAGGAACCAAAACTATGTTTCAGGACATCATCTTTAAACACCAGGTTTCTGACTGCAAAGCGCCTAAAGTCTGAATCTCCACCAACACTCACTTACTGTTGTTTTGGCTTTTGTCTATAATGGGAATGGATACAATCAGGATTTACTCCTGGGTCAGCGGACTCTGCAGTAGACAGGTTCTTATCAGCTCTGGCTGTAATCAGCAGTGATGGAAACATGACAACCATGTGAATGCTCTCATTTCTTCTTCTGTATTTTGGCAGCGGAGGCTCTGACGCTGAACCTTTTCTGGCGTGACATTATGACGTATATAGAGCTATCAGGCGTAAACAGCCTTGAACATTTGTGTACATGTTATTTTGGGAACAAAGAGCAACGGCCCTTTCTTTCTTTGCATCGTGCAAGATGCAACGCTGGCAAGACAGCGAGGTCAGTGAGCCGGTTTCCTGTGCGTTCGTGACGATGAACATGACTCACTGGGGAAAAAAAGAACAGAAAGACAAACTCCTCTACTGGCGATGGCCAAGGAATCATGTAATGATGTAAACAACAGAGAAAACACTGTTAATCTGCTCTAGGATGCTTTGTTAGTGTGCTTTGCTAACTGGTTTATGACCTATAATACCGACCTACTTTAAAAATCAAGAGTTAATATTGTGTATTATTAATATCTACACTATATTGTGGGATTTACAGTTTAGAAAAAGCCCTGTTCTAGACTGGAACATTCATAGTGTTGGAGCCGGTATTAAAACCGATCCTGGATAATTGCTTTATGGATCTCAGGACAATATTATTTCATAACAACAGATTTACTTACTTCAGGCCTCGTTTGGCGGCTCGGTCAAGTGCCTCCAAGTCGTGAGTTAGTGTTTTTAGCTTCTCTGGCTCTACCTGTATGGACGACAGAAAAATATTACAGTACATTCAAGGTTGTTGAACGGGAGACAGAATCTCCTACCAAATAAAACAACGCAGAATTTGGACAGTAGTATTTTATCATGTGTACTAGTGAATTTGGCAAAATTCTGATTTGGCGGTTAAAATGGTGAGTTTGGAGTATTTTGGAATCCATCTGCCGCCATGGCCAGGGAACAAAATGTCTCGTTTCCTTCTGACTTTTCAAACTTGCAATCAAGTCAAAATCACTAATTTTGACTTAGTGGAAAACAAGCATCACACATGGTAATCCAAGAATTTGTAATGTTTCTATAGAGGGAACATTGCTGGCTGGTGAGTTGGTGCAGTCACTGAAATCTGTCGTCAATCTACAAACTTATTTAGTAAAAAATTTCAAGTTGGCTAGTAAAATAATGACAGGTGGTCCCAGACTGATTTCTCACCTTCGCCTGCTCCCGCAGCTGCATAGCAGCGCTGTGCACTTGTTCGTCCCCGGCCAGCTTGGCAGTCCAGGGTGGGAAGCCCTTCAGCTGTCCCCAGACCAGATCCCCCATGTTGAAGGTCCTGGATCGGTAGTGAAGCAGCTCTGAGGAGGGAGAGTCTGGCTGCCGCAAGTCTTCCTCACTGCTTAGACTCTTTGTGTCCGAGGGGCTGGGCGCCATACCGTTGAAGTGGCCGTTGTAGTGGCTGTAGTCTTTGGCTGTGGCCAGGGGACCCTCCAGGCTCGTGGAGGAGCTGGGCGACTGGTCGTCGCCCGTCAACTCCTGCCGTGGGGGACCTAGGACATCACCATAACCGCGGGTGTTGAAATGGGGGGTGGCACCGTTGATATGGGTGCAGCGTTCCACTGTCTGCTCGAGACGCTCCTTGTAGTTTACAGGAGTCCGGCTGCAGTTATTAAAGCGATATCCATCATCGGGAAAGGCCTTTTCGTGGGCCATGACCAGGCCATGATCGTTGGAGTCCTCAGTGGGGCAGAGAGGGGCGGGAGCCAAACTGGCTGGTCGCTCCATGCATGGACTACTCCTAACTTGGGTTGAACATTCTAGAAATTCCTCGCCGCCCCAGGAGCTGTTATTGCTGTGCGTGTCAAAACCTCCCCTGTGCTGCGTCTCCCCGTCCCACTGCCCCCTTGGAGTACCACGGCCAGGAGAACGGAAGTAGTCAGTGGCCTCAGGAGTACCGTCTGGAGTCATCTTCCCAGCATCCATGTTCTTCTGACCCCGTCCTGGCCTCACCTGCCTCGGCCTGGTGTGCAGGGGTAACGCCTCCCCCTCCTGGTGCCCATGCAGGACTGCACTAACTGCTTGGGGGAGGTTGACAGGCTCCCCTATAGAAGCAGTGAAGGCACTCATGGCGCTGAGGGCAGGCACCGGACTCGCCTGCGTGGTCCCGCTCACCGTGGTTGTTATCGTAACATGCATGCCCTTGCTGGCGGCGTCCACCACAGCTCTGTAGATGGCGTCCACCGACTCTGGGCCACCACCGGGCCCCCTGTCAGAGCCAGGTGTACCTGGAAGCCCCTCTCCCTGGGGCTGTTGCCCCGCCCCGAACTGTGGGTGCTGCAACATCCCCTGCTGTGGACACAACATCAAGGTTACACATGATGAAAATGAAATGCCATCTGAAATGCTACTCATCAGGCAACTCATCCCACCTGGTAGTTCTGGTAGAGGCAGGCCATGGAGCCAGCGTTGACCATGTTGCCTTCTGTGTAGGGTGTGGTGTCAGAAAAGTGCTGCTGGCCCTGGTAGGCCGGGTGGGAGGCCACCACCTGCTGCATGCCCTGGTGGACCTGCTGCTGGTATATCTGACCTCTGTTCACATGTGGTGGCAGGCCTCCCACACCACAGCCAAGGGATGATGGGTTTCCTGCAAAACCATCAGGACATACAAGTCAAGTGGATGTCAATGCAGCCTTTTTTCTTCTACCATTAAAATAGTGAAGCTGAAATCAGAGAGTAAAGGAACATTTCAACGTGGAAAACGATTCCCTGTGCCTGAGAATACAACTAAGTTGGACATAATGAGAATATTTGGCATTTCTTTAAATTGTGTTGTTTTCATGAAGCTCACATTTAAGAAAAACTGACACTCTTGGTGTTAGGTTTGCTCTTCACAGCTTTCTCGAGAAAAAGAAACTACTTAATGGAAAACATCACCCAGAGTTCACATTAGCTGAGTCACAAAGTCCCTGAAAGAATACATTTTTAATTCAAAACCAGAAAATACATCTTTGTCAATAAACCACTTTAAAGATTTTTAGTACATCAATGAAATAGGAGAGCAATGAGACCATCCCTTTTCACTGAAACCATGGTTTCTCAAGAGTTGAGACTTTTTTTGTGGGGGTCGAACCAACTTGGAATTATTTAATTATTTTACCAACTTCATATCATAACACATCAGTGCACAATTAGAGAAGATTGTGTATCATCAACTGCATTTCCACTTAGTCTTTTGCAATCAGTGCACTTTATAGTAATAAAGAACCAGAAAAAAAAATTCACACAGGTTTTAAAAAGCTGGCGCCATTGAACCTTTTCTCCATAACTACGCAGCAATGATAGACCCCTGTTCTGTCTGCTGAGCAGTTTGTTAAAATGTATACCTTTCCAGATTCACTGCGCTCCCCAGAAAATGAACAGCAAAGCTGAGTGAGTTCCTCTCAACAGACACATTCACAATAAAACAAAAAAAGTTGCACATTAACAATCTGTTGCAGCCCAATCTAGCAAACACACACACACACACACAGCTGCTAGATGTGGAGCAAAGACCTGTTGGCAGAGCACACAAGGACAGAACATGAAGGAAATACATCAAGGCCACAAATGTATCAATGAATGAGAAAGCCCCGCAGCAATGTTATGCAGACAAAGCCGACGCAGATACAAAATCTCAGAGGCCTAATGCTGTGTGTGTGTGTGTGTGTGTGTGTGTGTGTGTGTGTGTGTGTGTGTGTTTGAGGGAGCAGTGACTGGAGCAGCTGGTGCGATGCTACGTAGCTGAAGGGCAGCTGTGTGTGTTCTCCATTTTTTTTTCTCCTCTTGTCTTTCTTCCCCTCTCTCTTTCTCTATCTCTCTCTCCTCTCCAATGCTGAGAGCCATGACTCGGCCATCCCCCTCCCCCTTTCTCCCTACATCCTCCACTACTGCTATGATATAGTGACGGCTGTTGCCAAGGGAGGTTGCCATGGGAACCAAGTGATGATTGGTGGTTCTGTCCGCTGCCAGGAAGCTTGTAGGGGGAGTCGGGTGGGTGGGACGAGGGGGGTTACGAGGGTCGGGTGGTGTGATTTTTGCCTGCTGGGGGATGGGGGGCAGTCAGCTGGGTGGCAGGGCGTCTGGGTGGGGGGTTACAATGAACTTTAGAGTATTTGTTGATGGCAAGAGTAGAGGGGAGGGGGTGTTCAAAGCTTGCTAGCTGTCTAGAAACAGATGGTATGAGGCTAATGCTAAGAAGCCACTGACAGGGCCACTTTCAAAGAGCTTTCAGCTCTTAAGATCCCTGACATGTCATTCAAATTAGTTTCAAGTAGGGGACAACGCACAGAGCTACTCTGCAGCATAACATCTGCCATTTGGTGACAAAATAGTATTTTATCCCCAGAGCCTCTAAGCACTTAATGCTTATGGGATCGTGTCACCATCCTGGTCACCTGAATGACTGAGCTGAATTGGGTTAATTTGCTGTACTGGTCATATTGGGAGGTTCTGAATGGTTTCTGGCAAACAACAAAAATGAAAAGCCTTGCAGGTTTTGCACGACTAGATGCACTGGAGAGAAATGTTTTGCTAAAATGGTCCCCTGTTCATCTTTACGATAGTTATGACATAAAGATGTTCATGAATTAGCACATTTAAACCATCAGTACAAGTGTTAATGTACCATACATGGTGGCAAAGCAAAAGAAAACTAGAAGAGTGCAGGTTTAAGGACATTAAGTATGAAATTCATTCCACATGTTAAATTTCAATAGTACTATTAATTTTGGTGAAAAATCCTGAATGCAAACATAAAAACACGATTCCTTACAAACATCCGTTTACGTTAAACATCCCAAAACGTATTGAGCTATGATGTATAAAAAGCAGGCAGGTGGTCAGTTTTCATTGTTGTGAGGAGGCTTAATAAGTGACTAAAACAATTAACTGATTATCAACATAATACACATGGTTGTTAATTCCCCGAACAAGCTGATGATGCGAGTTGGCGGTGACAAGGTAGACGGCTCCAAAAGGATTAAATGCCGGTTATTTGTAGAAAAACACCAGAGGAAGGGATTAGCAGCTACATAACACGGGAAAATAAAATTGACAACACAAGCAACAGGAGGATGCAACAGGTTGCCTCACTTCCTCCTGGTGTTGTTCCTGTATGTTGGCTCAGTTATAATGAGAAATTATAACATTGCCATGGCTGTATTTGAGTCAGTGGCATGACGCATATTTATCCCCCTATGGTTTAGTTTAAATTTACTTGATTCAATTTTTAAAATAAGCTTACAAATAACTTGCATACATTCTTTTCTTGTGGCCCTAGTCTCACATTTCTGGATTTAATCAATTAAGAGAGAATATTTGGGTACAAATCTGATTTCAAATGGAATGAAACCAAAATAAATACAATATATACATTTTAACAAACCTGGTGCATGCTTTTAAAACAAGTTTTTATAAGAATTTAGAATTTCTCATGATGCCAACCCTTATTTGTCAATGTCCCATTTACAAACAGCATTGGACACTTCAATATTTATTTTATGTTTTAAACTCAAGTCCAAAATAAGGAATTTTTCTTAGATTTTATACCACGTTTGCCTTCTCAGAAACAAGGATATGGACCTGCTGATGAAACTGATTGTTGAGGATATCAAATATATTAATGTAAAAAACAATTTGTAATGACTTTTTCCCCACTGGCTCTACCCCCTGACCCAAACTGGACCACCTGAATTTCAATGACTGGACTTCAGGGGAAATACAGAAGGCACCTGGTGATAAGAACAGGTGGCCTGCAGCAGACCTTGGTGATATCTCCATTATAAACCATATGAGGACACACAGATGCATGATGAATACATAAACCCATTGCCCGGTCCCACAGCAAGCAGGGGAGGCGGGGGAGAAAAATAAGATCTAGGTCTTTTCAGTGCTTTCAAAACAAACATGAATGTGCCTACACACACTCACACACTTACAGTCACACAAAGTCATTCATATGCACACAAATGAAGAGAAGTGCACATACACTGTAGTACACAAGTAGTGGCAGACATGTACACACAGTCATTCAAACACACACACACACACACACACACACACACACACACACACACACACACACACACACACACACACACACACACACACACACACACACACACACACACACACACACACACACACACACACACACACACACACACACACACACACACACACACACACACAACCCATCAAAGGCTTCACTCCGGTCTCTATTCAGGGTCCATCGTTACTATAGCGACCAGCTAGCAGGGAGAAGCTCTAAAGAACACCCTATCTGGGCTGCTTCCCTTAAAGCATGATGCAGATCCCATTTCCATCTTCTTACACCATTGACTCATGCCAGTATACAAATAAAACAAAGAGAAACACTGGTTGACTGACAATTAGCTGAGCTTCCAAAAATGAAGGGCCTGCTCATTAGCTCAAAGAGCACACTGTCCAGGCTCGGGGCCCATCACCTAAATCCTTTGGTTCTGGTTCACTCATTACCGTAGAAACCACATCTTCACCGGGCCAGTAGCTTATCACTGAGACACACTGAGAATCTGACTCTGAACCTGGCACAGGAATACATTTTGTTGCTATTTTAAAAAGGAAATCTGTAGCATGATGATGATATTAGTGATAATATTTAAGCCCTACCAGCAGACCTGATGTGCTGTAGTGCTGACATCTCACCTGAATCAGAAATGCTCTGTGTACAGCCTCCATCACCCCCTCCATGTTGCATCACGACCATGTTAGTCCGCCCCATACTGTGAAGGAGGTTCTGCTGTGAGGGACGAGGGCTAGGATGGGATAGTGGCGGGGGATTGGTGTTGGGGCGTCCCAGCGGCATGCCATCAGGGCCCACTGGTCCACCACCTGGCCCCATTGGCCGACAGTTACTCATGGAGGAGGCCTGCATTTGGGCCATTATGTCAGGGAACTGGCCTGGACGTGTGCCCAGATGGCCTCCAGAGGAGTCCATGTTCCGGCAGTGCTGCATTGCATCTCCTGGACCCTGCAGCCTCTGCTGAGCATGCAGATTATGCTGAGGGCCAGCAGGGACCATTACCGTGCTGTCGTTGTAGTGCAGCTGTGGAGCTCCTTGAGGACCCTGCCCTGGACCAGGGCTAAGACCTGGACGATGGCTGCTCCCAGTCAAGTTATGGGAGCTCTGGCAGCTCATGGACTGGAGAAGCTGGGCCATGGAGGCGTTTGGGGGAAGGTTCCCAAGTCGGCCCACTTTTCGCAGCTGCTCAGTGGCACTGGGCCCTGGCATGTGGGGTCCACCCATGCCTGATTTGTTAAGCATGTTGTAGACCATGTTGTTACTGTTATCGTGGTTAACAGCAGCACCGCCGGACGACTGCTTCCGTTTGCGCATGGGGTCCCTCTGCTGGGCCATGAGTTTGTCTCTGAGAGCTGCCCGACCACTCTGGCCCTCAGGAGTATTGAGCAGCATGGCGGAGTTTGGCGGGAGCATGGGATTTAAAGTGCTGTGTCCCTCCATGCCTCGAGGGCCGGTTATAGAGCCAGGGTGCCCACCACTCCCACCACTACCTCCACCACCCGCCCCCATACCTGCGACACCAACTCCACCACCAGCCATGCCAGTAGTGCTGTTGCCAGCAGCGCTGAGTTTGTTTTGATTTGCTAGCTGTGCTTTGGCTGCAGCTGACAAGAGACTGCTGGCGGGGAAGGAAGTGGCGTTCTGTTGGTTGAGGAGCTGGTTGAGGGGCATCCCCAGGAGTCCTGGGTGGCCCTTCTGGGAAGCGCTAGGGGTTGCCAGAGAGGAGGATGATGAGGAGGAAGAGGTGGGTGAATACATGGGGTTACCATGCTGCTGGGTTCCAATAGAGTTTACCATCCCGGGCAACAGCTGGGAGTCTTTGTACTGGTGGAGTGGGTCTGTTTTGTTGGTGGAGGGGCTGGAGGGCATGGCCGGTCTGGGAGATCCCATAGCGGACCTGGGGGAACGAGGAGGGACCTTCATGGTGCCACATGGGGCCTGGTGCCCAGAGGGCATTGCAAAGTTTCCATGATCAGAGGAGGTGGAGGATGAGCGTGAGCGATGAGGGGAGGCCTCCATTCTCCCAATGGCAGGCCCAGCCATGTGGACAGGGGAAGTGACAGGGGAGGGGGACATGGAGGAAGCTGGACCACCCTGTTGAGTCCTCTGAACATGGCCACCATGCCCAGGCTTCGCTGTTGGTAAAGGTAAGTTGCTTGGCAAGGGAACAATGGCAGGAGGGGGTATGTTTACATTCATCATTGGTACCTGAGAGTGGATGTTAGGCTGGAAGTTTGAGGGGTTTGGGGCGTTGGTGGGAGGCTGGCTGACTTGCTTGCTGGGGATAGGGTCTAAGATGCCTAAGGGGTCTTTTTCGGAAGTCAACTGCCTTTTCTGAAGGGCACAGGATGGTGGTATGGATGGGGTGGGCGGCACCGTATGCACAGGCGGCTGTGTTTTATGGTGAAAAGCCACACGGGACATATCCATACCTGGGGGGAAGTTGCCCCGTGGCACGTTCATGTTCATGACAGGGCTTTTGGCAGTGGCCGTTGGGGAGAGGGGCGTGCTAGTCCTCCCTGTCATGGCGCAGGATGGCTGGCTCGCAGGGGAGCCATGGAGCATCACACTGGGTGGGGAAAGAGGCATCCTAGTATTCCCATGGATGGAGGCTGAGCCGGGACTGCCAGCTCCTGGAAAACCACAAGGATTGTTCCTTGGAAAGCCCTCAGGGCTGCCCAGAGTGTCTGCACTTGGAGACTGTGAGCCATCTCCATATAGCTTTGCACTGGAGGGAGGTGGGCTCAGCATGCCTATGTACCCAGCCCTGTATGGGGATTTGGGGCATGGCTCCCCACTGCCCAGCCTCTGTGGCCTGGGGTACCCAGAGTAGAGCTCCGGCTGCTGGGCTCCACCCATCTCCTGGGGTGAATACAGCCTGTGCTGCTGTTGTCCTACTGCCATCATCATCTTGAAATGACTCTTGCAGTCAGGGCCAACAGCATTGGACAGGCCGTCGTGGGGTTTATTCCTTATTGCTCGTTGAGTCGTGGAATGCGCGGCAACCACATGTGATGTACCTTGAGGCAAAACAAAGCACATTTGAGTTAACACATCGGTCAAAATATTTGGCAGGACAGTTAAGTCATTAACTACAGTAGCTACAAGGGCTTGGACTACTACACTAAAGTACTTAATCTCTAGAACTGGCTGATTACTCTGTTTTTTGTAGATAGGAGCACCAGCAACCTGACATACCTCAGCATGTTTTACTTTGTGTGTCTGAGGGCCACCGACAAACTGAATTTGTTTATTGAGCTCAGCCGAGTTGTAACAAATGTATTTATAGGTACTCGTACCTCTTCCTGGACTGGTCAGTGTCAGAGGTGGGTGCCTCTCCATGCTCTTGTGCAGCGTGGCCACGGCCAGAAGCTTCCTCTTGTGAATGCAGAGTTTGGTGACATCGTCATCTGCTCTCACGTCCTCCGCTGTCCTCTGCTTGACAGCTGCCCCTGGGTCGAAGTTGAACACCTGAGGAACAAGAGGAATTATTTGTGGCGTTTTCTTTTCTATTCTTAAGGTAAATTTACAACAATAATGTCAATTTTACTGAATTCTTTATTCAAGTGAAATGATCATGAATTTAACAATAATAGTAAGCTTTTTATCAGTGGTTTGAGACTAATCTGAGGACCTTCAGGAATGCTGTGGATCCAGGATAGGGGGGGCCTGGTTTAGTTATTAAGTTGATACTTCATGGTGCCACAGAGCCCAATTTTGAATATCAGGAATTAAAACCTTAGATCAAATTTAAGTTTCGAAATTGTTTTAAAATCACAATTCTGAGTCAAAGGAGCATTTGGAGAAATGGAGTGGGGATAATGTTTAGGGATTGACTGCGTTTATATTTGCTTTATTAAAATTGATTGTTTCAACACAAACACAAGCCTAATTTTAAGAGTAGCCTGTCAGAGGTTGAGTGCAACTTGGTTTGACTAGAGTCACGCGAATTCTTCCTCACGGACTAACTTCCTCCTCATAACTCCCTCTATCTCCTTACTACCTACTTTCATGAATGCCAAATATAACACATGGTGAAGTAGCTGGAAAAATACAATATGTCAAGGTTAACAAAGTTTAAATCTGTACAAGGCTCATTTTTCCTTTTTTTATGTTCATTTTGTAATAAAAATTGCCGAAACCTCTGCAAGCTATGTCTTCACTGACCTTTACTTCTCCTCCAAGACAAACTATTCAGGCATACCTGAAAGAGTAGGGACCAGATCCAACATATGATCCCCTGAACTAAACCAAAATCCTGTTTGACGTCATCTGCTATTGCATTTTTTAAATGATTCCACATCTTTTCCTTCAAGATTACTTCAAAGTGAACAGCTGAAGAAAGAAACCTGTTGTAAAAATGTTTTTAATCTGTTTGGGGACCTTGCTTAGCTCCAATTTTTGGACGACAGCATTTTAATTTCATTTGCAGATTGTGACTTCCACCTTTATCTTATTAATTATGTTATATTCTGGAGAGCCAAGTTGAGAGGAAGCTGGAAAACCAACCAACCAAAAAAATAGATTACCTTGTGAAGGATGAGTGGGCACTCCAGGCCACATTTGCAGGTTCCATCTGTCAGCAGGTAGGTCTTCACCTGCTCCAAGCTAGACAGCACCGAGCCACTGGGACTGCGCACACACACAAAAAAAAAACACAACAGCATTAGGCCGAGGACAGACTTCAGCTGGTGTAGCTCCAGAGCACAAACACTCCTTCCGTGATATCATATGTTGCAGCAATTATTTGCATTGTAACAAAATAAACCATTTAACATTTAAATGTTCCAATGACAAACTAAAAGATATTTTTTAGGTGGGTTCGAAGCTTCTTGAGGCTTCTTTTACAGGCTTGCGACCATGAAATCATGTAGTTATATTTGACAAATTTAGCTTTTATATTTTAGCCCAATGAGAATGAAACTGGGAGAGATTAAATGTTTTGTGACCCAAAAAAATCCTCCTGTGGAACATTTCAAACCTGCCACAAATGAAAGAACAGTCTGTACCATTGGTTGTTTCTATCGAACAAGTGCAGCAAGTGGACATTTTAGAATGTTGTGAATATGAGCAATACAAAGTGTGCTATGACAGTACCAGGCCACGGTCACAGAAGTAGGCAGGATTCTTTCCAACACCCAAAATAAACCTGACACCAGCCGAGTGCTTTAGTTCATTGTGGCTGGTAAATACACGTGCTGGTGTTCATGTGCCAGGAAGGACAACTTCAGGTCCACATCAAACTCAGCCAAAGTCCCTGATGCACCAGCTGAGTGGATTTTCTGACCGAGTGACTTTATTTATTTATTAAGGGGGAGATAGGCTGGAGAAATTTGCCAAAGTTATTTTCCTATCTGTGAAAACGTGAGCAGCACTTCACCTGTTACAGGACAACGTATTGTGACAACAGCAACCTACCAAAGTTGATTATATTCTAGGATAATTGTATAATAGAAAAATACTTTTCTATACCTGGAAGCTGCTGCTGTGTGAAACTAGTTTTCAAAAACACCACGTTTGTGTTGATCCCCTGCAGAGGCGATCAATTAAGAGGAACCATCTGTGTGGAGACGGTGAACAAACCTGTTGATGTTCTGGTTTTAAAAGGAATCGAGACCAAAAGCAGATGTTTAGTAGTAATACATCAGATCAATTATTTTTGTACTATTGTATTCATCTACTTTTGGCTACACTAGAGATGAAACAGAGGCGATAATACAAGTTTTAAGTCCATTATTGTACCAAAATGTGTCTCAATCTCTGGTACTGGCTTCTCAGATGTGTCAATTTGCTTCTTTTCTGTTGAATAATATTGTAAATAAAGTGAGAGCACATCACAACAACGCAAGGTAATTTATGTACTTGAATCACATGGTTTTTCTCCGTCAAAACTTTGTACTTTTAGTCGAACAGAACCTTTATTGCCTCACAGAGTACCCAAATGTGTTCAAAATATTAGAGCGGACATTATTGATTTATCTGTAACAATTGATGTGTTAATGCCATTCTTTCTATTTTGACATTTTCTAGACCAAATGATTAACTGAAAATCACTTTCAGTCCCATTGTATAACAATTTAACAGAAATTAAACCAGCAAAGAATATTTTTTAAACTGGTCAATCTACGGTGATCTTCTGACATTACATAGCGTAAAATGCATAGTAAGCAAGTTACCAACATATTAAGTACTGTGCCTAGTGTTCTGCAATTCACCTCCTGCCAATGGATTTTCTTGTAGCACACTTGTAGTCAGCTGTCAAACCCTCTGATGGTTTGATGATGAAGTTCTTACCTTATGTATAGGACCCCTCTGCCACGCTCTGCCTTGCGCTGCCAGCCAATGGGGACCTGGACAGGGGCGGCCTGCCTCTCATCTCCTGCCTCACAGTCCTTTCCGCCATTCATTGCTCCACTGGATTTACGCTCAACACCTCAGAGGTATATATATCAGACATCAACCAGTGTCTTCGCAATGCTCGTCATGTTTCGTCTTCCAAAGCGATGGTGGTGGGTGGGTGGAGGAGATGGGCAGGGCTGCAGGATTATGCTTTAATGTGGGACTCTGCTCTCGGGTGGAGCTGATGGGGTGGTGGATGAGCAGGTGGTCGGGTAGGGTGAGGCGAGCTCACGGCAGACCCTACCCTTTGAGCTGCTTCATGGCTACAGAGCTGAATTGCCCATAGACTTCCATTACTGCCTCTTGTCATTCAGAGCCATCCAGCTGAAAAGGTGAGGATCGGGAGTTGGAGCGCACTGTGCTTTACTAGTTTTTTTATCATTTGTCTTCTGCCGCCCAGAAATCCGTCCCTCAGTCGGACAAGTAAAATATGTTCAACATATCGGCTCCCAAGCGCAGTTGGGCAGTGGTATTCCCATGGTTCCTGTGAGGGCAGAACAGAAGAGCAATTAATGGTCAATGCCATCAATTTACTTTGCAGGTCAATAATTTAATCTGCACTGAGAACATAAAGACATAAATTGTACAAAAGCCCCTTCAATTTCTGACATTAGTGTTTTCATTAAAATCCAATTATTTACATTGTCCTGCTGAAAGGAAAAAATGCAAATCGTTGTTAAAAAAAAAGTTGTATTTAATTGTTTCACTACAATGACAGATACCAGACATCTTAAATTAAAGAAGGATTCAAAGTCACAAAAAACACTGTCTAACAAAAACTCTATCTTATTATTTGCCAACTGTTCTGGCACTTCACTTTCTATTTCATATTAAACCACTTGTTATGAGCTGCTGATGTTTACCAGTTTAAATTGTGTGGTGGGGAAAAAGGATTAAATCATTACCAACATAGTGATGAGAAGCGGCTATGAATAAAACCAAACGGCAGATTAATTGATCATGTAATAATAATGTGTGATTTCTTTCTTCCAGATTTCGAATACATAAATGTAAAAACAACCAAACTTGGCCTGTTAAAAAGGGAAAATATTGCATATCACGTATCGCATCCTGCAGAGATTTATCTGACAGTTGTATTATGATACAGATTGATCCACTAGTCCAGTACATGCTCCAATAATAAATAAGCAAATCAGGTATCTTTGGCCAATCTTTTTCATCAATGTCATTATAGACACATAATCCGGTTTTAGTGCCACATCAAAACCAGACCTCGTCACTTTCTGAAAAATTATTTCAGTGAAAAAAACGTACATTATTCTATATAACTTAAAAAGGACAAGTCCTCTGCCTCACTGTATTCTGTGAGCCATCAGATTCAGTGGTAACATTCAATCAACATTTACTGGATAATAAAGTGGAAGTACTGAGATGTAGTTAACTTCACTTTCACTGTGTTGTTTACCTTTTTACTTCTATGGCTTCTGCCGCTGCAGCACAGATCCCATAGGGGGCGAAATGAGCGAAGGCAGGGTTAATGAATGTCACAGTGCAGTAACAAAATGTGTGATTAAAAACCTACAACCCTTCAGCACTGAGGAATCTCCGTGGTTTAGGTTTGATGGTTAATTACTATTGTTCATATTAGTGTCAGTATCACACTTGTCTGGTAATTAGTCCCTAAATCACAATTGAAATGTTATTAATATGATTTGAATAAACTAGATTCTCAAATATCAAGTTATAGCTTTTGCTGTGTAACTGCGCTGAGTGAAGTGAAAATAGCACCCATCTTTATTTCTGACCAAAACTCTAAGTATCAGCCCCCGAATGGGAAAAAGATACACACCTTCAAGTGAAGATATTATTTCAGCCTGATCACTGGTGTTAATGTGTTCAAGGTACTGACTGCAGTACAATAGCTCGCAATACTTGGGGCGTTTGTCTTACAGAATCGAAAATAGACCAGGATTTAGCCACAAATCACATTAAATAATTGCCCCAAATAGCAATTCTACAGATCTGCTCAGGAAGTCCCTTTCTATTTATCTGATGGGGAAATAAAGGTTTGCAATAAAGGTTGTATAACCTATTTAGGGATTAGGTCTGTGTCATGAAGACATGTCTTGTCAAAATATGACTTCAAGGAATAAAAACGTCCAAACACTGGTAGAAACCATGTAAACCAGGCTGAATCCAGTCTGTGAGAGATGGAGCGTCATGTGAAGCCTCCTCTCTGCTGCTGACTCATAACTGCCCTGTGAGTGGCTGAGACCAACCCTAGCGACACCACCACAGAGAAGGAGAGGCGAGGAGGGCAAGGCCGTGGCACGGTGAGAATGAAGCAGCAGTTTAATGTCTACTGTTTATCTGGAGATACGCAGCGGCAACAGTGGCACCTCATCATCTCAGGAGAGGCATGCAGTGTCCTATCAGAGCAACCGCCTCGTCGTTAAAGTCTCATTTCCCACAACTCCATGTTTGGAAAATGCAGAGGTAACAGAAAACATAATTCCAATTGTTGTATTCTCTCCGGAGGTAAAAACGAGTTATTTTCCCCAACAAGTGCTTAGTGCAGTGTTGGTGTTTGTCGCGGGGACAAATATTTCACCTCCATCTTTAAGGGTAGTTTTCAGTATTTTGTCTTTTCGGGTTTGGTTGGATCAGGAGTGATAGAGCAAGACCAATGGACAGATCAGATCATGATCAATAATGATATCGATGAAATTCAGATCCACCAACATTTTGATGAAGAATTACATCGGTGCTTAGCTCTGGCAAACCCAGCACTCCCTCATATAAAAGCATGAATTAAAAACTCAACTTTTACCATTTTCCTGCACATTCTCTGACTCATAGCTCAACGATTACCATGTGCAAATTACTGACAGTACTTTCTAATCTCGAACCTTTTACTGTGGACGGATATTTCCATTTTGAAAATTACTCTTTTGGCCTTTCTTCCTTTATTGTTCACAGCATCAAGAAAAGACAAGAGAGCAGCAGAGAGGTGGTCAAACTCAGGACATTGTGGATTCGTAAGAACAGAAAAGTGAATTCAATTATTTCTGCACCGAAAACAGAAGAGTGAAATGCTAAGGTTTTCTAACAACAGAGCTTTACTGATGTACATAGCTGAGGTCATAGTTCATGTCCACCACCATCAACTACATGTTGGGGCTACAGCGGCAAAGGACATGCTACAAGCAGGACACATGAACTGGGATTTGTAAGCTGAAATACAAGCTATCCTGATGTAAACATATGTGCAAACCACGATTGTTCCATACTGCAAAGTGAATGCAAAAATACTATTAAAGCCCAACACGGCCTGATCACATATGATAAATGTGGGTGCACGGGTGCCAACGATGCATGAACTCCAACACTGAACAACAAATCAAAACGGCACACGGAAGGTCTTTCTTCAAATGAAATCCATGTGTATTCTTTAAGGTTAATATCAATAAAACTGAACTTAACAGTACAACAAAGCCACTGGCTGGTGCATCTGTGGCTTGTACACATTTTTGTCGGATTCATACATTTCAGAAACTGATATATTTCCGCCTCATTGGCACAGAGGACATTGAATGCCATGCAAAATATTTGTTATCCTTATAAAAGCAGATTTTTTTGTATGCGATAGCCAGAAATATGGAACTCTATTAACCGACATCCTGTTCTTGTACAATGTGTGACGCAGAAATAAACAAGTTACATGCAGAGCTCCGCTGCAGATTATTCTGCTGTTACATAGAGCAATGCTTATGTGGCAAAGAGCAGGTTGAAAACAATAAACATTTGAATATTTATAGGAGGCTATGATCCAATTATCCTCAATGTGAAAGCAACAGATCATCTAAATTACTAACTCTACAAGAAAAAAAAAATCATATTTAAGGATTTATACCTCGATGGCATAACAACAATTTGGGGAGACTCTGTGCAATCAGTGCTAAAATTATTATAACAATTATTGTGCATAAAACACCATTTAAGTCCTTCTGTAGAATTTTGGTGCAGACGCCAGATACCTGGGATAGAGGCAATGGTTGTACTATGATAATATCGCATCAGCAATTGTGCCAGATCAGCTGCATCAATAAGGAAAAAAACAAGATATAGAAATAGATCAGAAATGGATCCTGAATATAATCCACCCTGCTGCACTAATTCTGCCCTCCATCACAATCAATGTAAAGGAGAAATGAAGAACAAATGACAAAGGAGAGAAATGTGGAAACGTCACTGCAGTCTCTGATGTCTGTGAATCTGAGACACGACTACAAAAACGGACTGAGCTTCGTATATTTTTCGGGGCCTGCGAAGGTAAATCTGATTCATTTGATAAGGTTAAAGTTGAAAATTGGAAACAATCAAGAAAAAGCTAAATGATTTTGCACGTTCCTCATAGAGGAAAAAGATGCAGCACTGCTAGAAACATATTTTTGAGGAAAATAAACTGTTTTTGGCACATGTGTTGGGGTAAAGCAACACAGTCCAGCTGCAAACTTCATACAAGCAGCGCGTGAGAGGCAGAAGAAAGATAATGCAGAAAAAGTCATAAATACAGGCACTGGAGAGTTACAGCAATGCAGTCTAAGAAAGGGAAAAAAGGACAAAAAAACAAAAAAGAAATCACATCAAAATGTCAAGTGGGAGACACAGCCAAAGGTTCTTGAGTAACTGAGTTTGCAGTCCATTAAGGATGGCAGCTTATGTAAATGATGGTGTTCCATCCAAAATCTATGTCAAAATTTTTAAGAATATGATCAGACTAAATACCTTGTGTGCATTTTCATCTAATGGTTAAGTAGTAGTTCGTTCTCTTATGACCAAGTATTATTAAAGTGGTTCTCACAGGGATATTGTTTTGCATGTTTTACAGGGTAATAAAAGCATCATAGCAGCTATTTCATGGGAGGGATCATGGGAGATGAAAGCCTGGTATTCACATTGTCTATTTAACCCCAAATTCACTTCGCTGACCACGACAGCAAACTGAGCTTTTATCAACTAGCTGTTGCAGCGGCTGGTAAACTTTAACCACCGACTCATGACGCAGATCAGAAAACAGCCACTGCAAAAGGGACACAACTGAAGCTTAACACAATTTGGATTGTCGTAAATTCTCCACCTGGCCCTGAACCGATGGTGAGCCTTAATTCTTTACAGTGTCAAATAGACAATGCCGATTAAAAACAATAAAAAGGTGAGAGGACAATATTTTTCAGGCCTGCAAAGAATCTCAGCACGTAATCTCAGCCCACTACGACCTTAAAAGACAAGAAAAGCGTGCTGACCCCGAACGTGCATCAGAGCAGTCCAAGTCTTAACGTGATTTAATGTCTGGTCAATTCGTCGTACAGCAAACATTATGATTGTCCATATAAAGCCTGAGTTTAGAGCCAGTTGAGAGAGGCAGGCAGGTGACACCAGGAATCAGACATCATCTCGGGTGAATTTATATCTGCCATTAAACAGTAAAATATACATTCGTGTCAGCCACACAGATAAAGTAAAGCTGTTATCGTCACCTTGAATACAGACAGTGTTTGGGAGCTGTTTCAATGCATGATGCACAAAGTGAGAAGTTTACAGCCACAACCGTCCCTGAGCCAATTCTGAGCATGAATCCTACTGCATTTCTATGCATTAAAACCTGCGTTTAGAGCTGTATACCTGTGATCAGACCCGTGGAAATGCATTTAGTGCTTTGTGAGGAGGGTCTGTCATATGCTGTCAAATAAAGCAGGGGTTAAGTACAGGTAGCAATGCCTGCACAGAGCATGTACAGTCTGTGGAGCATGATGAAAAAGGTGAATACACGACCAAACTGCAGTAAAGCAAACCACTCAAGGCATGTACTATTGCTCTTTTTAGCAACTAGCTCCATTAAAGCCCCTAATTCTCAACCTAGCCTTCCCATCTTGTTGTAACCCTATGCTACAGCTTGGGCTAGCTTAACAGGGTAAATTAGCCATAATGTCCTGCAGCAGCCTTCAAAGTTGACAGCTGTACAAGTTGGCGAGCAAGATGCCACAGGGCACGACTTCCCCCCCCCCCACCAAATCTGGAGAGCATGACAACCAGCCTGTGCTCACAACCAAAGCGACCATAGGTGCCTGAGCGTTGGGAAGATGGGCTAATTAGCTTGGTGACCATTAGCCGAGGCTGCCCATCAACTGTGCCAAGTATTGCTTTATTAAGGCTTTGGCAACAACCGTGTGGCGTACGGGGCTGTTCGGTGGATCACCGGGCGAGACGTGCAGCCCAAGCCGTCTCGCCTGCGGGCCTCCGTGTTGGAAACGGACCGTGTCAACAAGCGACACGGGTCCTGTCTGACTGGGCTTTTTTGATGCATTGGGACACAGCATCTGAAATAGCTGGGGGTTAGCATGCCAAGCGTCAGCTGTCTAGCTCCCGTTAGCCAGCTAGCTAGCTAGTTAGCCAGCTAGCTTGTTGTAACGATAATGAATAGGAGGGCGAGCTCGGCTACGCTAGCGACATTTTGGCGTCCAATTGGCGAACCGCAGCAGGGGCCGCGCACGTCGAGGGGCCCACGGTCCCCGTTCCGTGCTCAAATTGTCGAAGTGAAAAGCGGCCAGGCCCCGCGCAGGGGTTTGGGGCCAGGCAAGGCCAGGGCCAGGCCGAGTTAGCACGGGTTAGCTTAGCATGCTAGCTAGCAGTAGCCGTGCAAACCCGTTGCGTTCGCAGGGAGAGAGAGAGAGAGGGTGAGAGAGGGAGAGAGGGGGGGAGCGAAGAAGAAGAGGAAGAAGCGAGAGACGCTTTTCAGGCACTAACGTTTCTGTCTGCGTCAAATCAACCCGGGAACTGTCCGTCCTTACCCGGGCGTCCCGGCGAGCGCGTCCCGCTGCTGGAGCCGTGCGGCGAGCGAGCGACTGTGTAGTTTGTGAGCCCGGGGAGAAATAAGAAGAAGAAGAACCCTACCCATTAGTTCTCCTGCCTCCGCTGGTTCTCCTACACTGGGAGATTGGGAATGATGGAGAGCCGCACTGCGCATGCGCCCGAGCAGGAGCAAGCCTGCAGATGGGTGCGAGGTGATGCACGTTTTTCATCCAGGGGCTCAGTGACACATGAACCCTGCGCAGCCCCCCCACACGAACATTCACCTCCAGAGAAAGTACTGTCTGCTAAATGCACTTCGTGTTTGTACAGTTAAAGTACTCGAAACAACAGTATAAACACGTGAAGCACATTCGATCTTTGTTTATTTCCTGCAAAAACTCTGAAAGCTCCAGTCTGTGAGATTTAGGTGAAAGGGATCTATTGGGAGAAATTGAGTATAAAATAATCCTCATGATGTTTTCACTAATCTTATGAATGGTTTTCTTCACCCTACAATGTGTTCTTTATATTTACATTGGGAGTTGGTCCTCTCTATGGAGGCCACCATGTTTTTTTTTACAAAAGCCCAGAATGGACAAACTAAACACCTTTGGAGTTTGTATGTTTTTTGGAAGGGGAGGGTGAGTTGAGGGGTATTCAGCTGCAACATGCAACTTCACCACTAGATGTCCCTACATTCTACACACTGAACCTTTAAACAACAATGGATTAATTGGATTGTCTATAACTGTAACAGTGGAAGAGATTAAACTCATTTAAACCCTCTTACTAAATGTAAATATTACTTTATTTTTGTATTATTATTATTATTATTATTATTACAATATGCATAAACCTGTATACATTTATTTTAATATCTCATACATAATGCACAAATACAGTTACAGGTACTCCTGCAATCATCCTGGGCCACTCCACTTTACTCAAGTAATAATTCCGTCTGCAGTGAAATGTGTATATTGTACGGACACATACCAGCAGTACGATTTTTAGATACACATCCACCAAAGTGGTTCTTCAAACACATAAACCTCCTTACTAAACAGAAACATAATTTTTACCTGACAACGTAACATTTAAATTGAATTCTCACATTCAGAGCTTTAAATAACATCCCCTAATTGATGTAATAAAACTGATTAATATAATAATGCCACGAACAGGGGATATTTTGCTAATAGCTTGGAGGTATTGTGTCACGTTTAATGAGGCATAATGTGTTAACAAGATGATTAAACTATTAACTGCAAATTGTTGTAATGTTAATAATTAATTACTTTAACTGGAAGGTTTGACAACTTTTATCACCGGCTGTAACACCTCAAGTCTTTTTAGTGTTTCATCGACCATCAGGAAACAACCCTAAAATAATTAAAGCCAATGAACAGATTATCCAGAAAAAAAAGCTTTCTTTCCTTTTACAGGAATATTATAATCATATTATTGGAGATAAAGAAACAAACAAACCAGTAATACCCAAATAAGAACCAAGGAATTCTCAGTCAGGGGCCCTTGAGCAAGCAACTGCTGTATTTTGGTTATTTCCCAGATAATTAAGTTTATTTATTAACTGTGTTTACATGTATGACAAACTGAAAATACTAAAACAGATGCAAAGCAATATAATTTCCCTAAAAGGTAGTAAATAAATAAATAAAACACGTGAATTCAGTGATGTGGAGTGAAATGAAGATGCAACTCACTGTGCAAATGCTTGAATTTTTGTGTGAAGGTCAAACCTGAGGAGATGTTCAATTAATCCTGTGTATGGCTGCTGTAAAAAGGGCCGCTTCATGTATTTTTAAGGGCAAACACGGAGCCGAATGTGCGAGTGGAGAGTCGTATTTCAGAATAATGTGACAGGCCGAGCAGGAGCGCAGACTGGGAGACGATTTGCGAGATATCTGGTGGTTTATTGTGCTTTTTTCATCAGTCAACCAAAAGCCACGGGAGGCGTTTAAGCATCTCCAGAGCTTCATCATCATTGTGGGAGAGTAAAAGATGTTGATCTGCAGGCGAGCCGTGAGCCATTCAGATGAAACATGCCTCCTAATTTTACCAAAAACCACGGCGGTGGTGGCAGTTATGGCCTTTCGGATTTTTAATACATCTAATTCCTAATTACACATAATTACCACCATTAGAGGGGCCCTTTTTAATGCTATGCATCACATCTTCACATTAACTCACAATGACATAGATATTTTCTACAATTGTTGTTCTTATCTACACTGATTGAGTCCTGATTGGATTTTGTTTGCCCAAAGAAAGTAAAAGAGGTGGGAGATGGCATATATTTCCTGAAATACAAATACAATTATGTAGTTTGCGTGGTGATGGACATTTGAACAATAAACATGGAAAACAATTCGATTATTTAAATTATGTGTTTGCTAATTAGTTTGAAAATACTTTAGACAATTAAAATGTAGGCCTACTTGTTGGGAGTCTTTATATGGCAATTTCAAATGTGTTTTTAAAGACCAATAGGCTACATTGTTGTTATTTTAAAAGCCACCGGCTGATGAAGACCATGAGTTGATGTTGAAAGCTCCAGAAAAAGATAGTAAGTGGACATTTAAACACAATTTAAAAATTATAAAAGGTGACTGATTACTATTTCTATTCTTGGCAGAACTATACATTTAATTGTAGCTGAAATTATTTACTTCCTGTATTTGCAACTTATTTCTAATCAAACAGTGAGGCTAAGGCTACTTGTTGGATGAAGATTTCTCAATAAAGGACACAAACAAATGTCATATTTAAAGATTTATTTTAAAGGCAAGTAAGAAATATAGCTTCTTCCTGTTTTATTCTCCTCCATTCCGCCCCTCAGCCAATCAGCACGCGGAGATTATTCAACACAGGAAGTCGTCATCGCTGGCTGAGCAGAATTCCCGCGAAGACTCAGACTTCTCAGTACGTAAACTACTGTTTTCTTTAAGTTTGTGTCTTTATTATTTTGTTGTGTACACGTTGTTGAACTAACCGACGTTAACGTAACAACATAATCTGAGTGATTTCTACTAATGTGCTTCTGCACCGTCCGGGCGACATCGTGAAAAAGTGATACCAAACTCCATTCAGAATTATAATAGATTATTTCCTCTTTTCACTCTGTTAAATACTAATTTAGTGCTGAATACAAAACGCGATTGCTTCTAAATGATAACTCTTTGCTTTATAATTCGGCATAAATACCATCTGCTTAGGCTACAGGAGTTTGACTCGATTGTAGATTCCAACTGTATTATGAGCAAACCGTGTACAGCATCAGCCAGTTATTAAAATGGAAATGGCATTAAAACTAATGTTTATTGTTGCATTACTCATGTGCCGAATTGAGTGGTACTCTGTTCTAATAAGTGACAGACATGAAGATGTGGCACAGCATTGATGCTTAGGTGCAAAAACCGAGATTATATATTGATTTGACAAATACTGAAAAGGAGTTTGGTGGAAATGTGTCAACGTCCTGCATAAAGTCAGTAAGAGGAGCTGAGGCTGTTGCAACCACTGGGTTAGAGCATTTAAATGTCATTTAAGTGCAGTTCCTCAAGGTTTTACCTGCATCTGAGATTAAATGAATGATTATATCTTACTTGCGAGAGACAGAAAGTCAAACAATGAACTAGAAAGTTATTTTGAGATATTTTTTACATAATGTATGTAAACCGATGAACAACTTTTGTCGTTCCCAGCATCATGAGTAAGAGGAAGGTGCAAGATGCTCATCTGCCAGTGGGAGAATGCATCACAGAGGTTGGTATCATCCAGTATTTATCCTCTTTTCAAAGTTATTCCCACACTCAAGTGCTACCACGCAGTAATACATTGATTATGTGCCACTGTGATGACTTAACACCGCTTAATTTACAGGTTCAGACGATTTTAAGGGAGCGGCTTTGCCATCAGCGGCTCCCTGACAAGCCGGAGGGAGTACAAGCTCAACACAGGTACGTTTATTTACGTCTGAAAATGAAAATGTTGCTTAAAAGCTTCTATTTCCTTCAAATCCTCACAAGCAAGAAACTGGTTGATTATTGAAACAGTTGCAGATAAAGATTTTGGCCATTCACAGGTTTTGAATGGTTTTGAAATTACAAACGTAAAGGAGAAAGGGATGTGGTGTCGTTAAGAGGCAAGACGCTGAGAAGGTTCATCGCAGAATCAAAGAAAACCTCTTGAATGCTTAAATAGAAACTGTAGTAGAAGTGTCATCTATATATATATATAAAAAAAAAAGAGGACGTGGAGCTCAGTGACCCAGTTCAGTCTTACCTGGCTGACAGCACTGTCCCAGTTTGCTGGTTGGAAAAGCTCCCAGACGACTCCTTCACAACACAAGCATCCGGGGTGTTGCTCAGAGAGTGAAATCCACCTCCAAACACTGAGGATTTAATAGTTAGTGTATTAAATAAAGCAGGCGGTTTAATTACTCCTTGAATAAAAAAGAGAAACTAATTCATATATTGCAACTGGAGGAGCATTATGGGTATTGTAGTCAAAAACCTTGTGTCTTTTCAGGCACCTCCTGGAGCTGCTGAAGCGCACGGCCATCCACGGGGAGAGTAACTCGGTGCTAATCGTCGGCCCCAGGGGAGCAGGAAAAACTATGGTGAGCCTCGCCAGACGGCTTGAAATGGGCTTCTGGGTAAAAATTGTTGGAGAGGATGATGAATTGTGTTGAAAGGTGTTCAAATCCCAGGGGAGCTGTTATGTCTGACGGCATCCCTGTTTGTGTTTGTGGGTCTGCAGCTGCTCAGGTGTGTGTTGAGAGACCTGCTGGAGGACAAAGAAGCACAGAAGAGCCTGCTACAGGTTCATCTCAACGGTACAGACTCCTCACCACACCTCATTCTATTTAGTCACAATTTAAGTGCTCTAAAATGTAATCGTGCAAATGATCTGATGTCTTTCCTGTTCTCTGTAGGTCTCCTGCAGACCGACGACAGAATAGCACTTAAGGAAATAACACGACAGCTCCACCTAGAAAACGTCGTCGGAGACAAAGTGTTTGTAAGTAAGAGAGAGTTTAGTTCGTTCAGCGATTTTCTCACTAATATTAACAATAAAATTGCCACAAAAACACGTCACTGCTTCTTTTCAGGGGAGTTTTGCAGAAAATCTGGGTTTCCTGCTGGAGGCACTAAAGAAAGGTGTTGTTTTAATCTAAATTACAGACATTAAAAGTATGATTTATTGTTTCAGTACATGACATAAGGTTGATTTTTCCGTTCACGTCCAGGTGATCGCAGCAGCAGCCGCCCGGTGCTCTTCATCCTGGATGAGTTTGACTTGTTCGCCCACCACAAGAACCAGACCCTACTCTACAACCTGCTTGACGTTTCCCAGTCCGCCCAGGCGCCCATCTCCGTGGTCGGCGTCACCTGCAGACTGGTGCGCCTCAGAATATTCTCATTTCCCACAGACTGACTCTCCACGGTCCCTGAAGTACATCTGTGATCGTTTGCTTTTACTTTCAGGATGTCCTGGAGCTGCTGGAGAAGCGGGTGAAGTCGCGGTTTTCCCACCGTCAGATCCACCTGCTGAGCAGCGCCACGTTCGCTCAGTACGTGGAGCGGGTCCAGACCCAGCTCAGCGTGCCGGATGATTTCCCCGACACGAAGTTCGCTCAGGAGTGGAACGACAGTATCAAGGTAAAACGAGGAACTCACAGATGGCGGAAGGGTTTTAGCTCTTAAGTCTTAAAACATCACATCCTCCTTTTTCACTAAAGAATAGATTTATCAAAGGTTAAAGCTTTACACGCTGCGACCCGCTCAACATACTCTGCCTTTTCCCTGCAGGTTTTGTGTGGGGACAAATCAGTCGAGGAGGTTTTACAGAGACACTACAACTCCAGCAGAGACTTCCGTTCAATGCACATGCTGCTGGTGAGAGTAACACACATGTTGTAAAAACCATCTGCTATTTGCAAGCAGGTCAACACTATATTTACAAGAAACATCTGTATTTGTTAATTCTTTTTTTTTTGCCTCCCAGATGTTGTGTCTGAGTCGCGTCTCCGTTGCCAAACCTGCCATCAAACCTGCCGACCTCCTGGAGGCCAGCAGGCTGTGTTTCGCCGACGCCAAGGCGAATATGCTCCATGGTAAAACCCTAAAATGAAAAGAGGACTGTCTTAATTGACACTTTGCAGTTTGCATTGATATTAATACTCCCCCTCTTTTATAGGTCTGTCCATCTTGGAGCTGTGCCTCATCATCGCCATGAAGCACCTGAACGACGTCTACGAAGGAGAGCCGTTCAACCTGCAGATGATTCACAACGGTACAAGGGCATAGTTTTTGGTTTGTCATAAAAAATAAAACGAGTGATGGAAAGCAACAGAAATGTGAGAAAGAAGAAAATCTAAAAGAGCCATTCTCAAATGGCTCTTGGGAAAATGGACCTTCTGCTTTTAGCACTTGCAAGTACAAGAAAAGCAGTTTAAGTGGGTATAATTAACAAAACGTTTAAAGGAGGACGTCAAAACTACAAAATAAAAGCGTTTTAGCTGTGATCCTGATTTATTATTTAACCTGTCGACTCCGTGTCCTTTCATTCAGAGTTTAAGAAGTTCCTGCAGAGGAAGTCAAACTCCATGTACAACTTCGAGCAGCCGGTCATCATGAAGGTCTGTATATGTAAAATCTTTTCTTCATTGAAGGAGATTTAGAAAGAAATATAATCAATATTGATATTTTACATGAAAGCAACGGCTCACTTATGCCTTAGGTGTCTTTATCACCCTCAGGCCTTCGAGCACCTGCAGCAGCTGGAGTTGATCCGACCGGTCGACGGCTCCGCGGCCAAAACCCAGAGGGAATACCAGCTGATGAGACTCATGCTGGACCACAGTCAGATCATGGACGCTCTGCAGAAGTACCCACAATGCCCCACCGACGTCAAGCAGTGGGCCATGTCGGCGTTCGGTTAGGACGTGTGTTTTTGCCGTGTCACCAGCCCCGTGAGAGAAAACAGGAAATTACACCTCAATGTCTGGAAAAGTGGATCCTAAAGAAAGAAGCTGTTGCTGTTTCTGGGATATTTCTGGGATCAAATCAATATAAATAAAGTTCCGAAGTGAAAATAAGGACTACAGCCTGAACCAAGCACTCAAATTAAAACTGGCTGTAATCTACCCAACCATTACATTTGTTTCATGTCAGGATTCTTTTTTTTTTAATGTATTAAATGATCAACTATCACTAAATAAAAAGTGTAAAGTCATTGATTTGCAGGAAGTAGGTCAAGTGCATCCCATTGGCTGGAATGAATTTTGGAGGTTTCCTATTCATGGCTTTATCTGCTCAATGCTGCCACCAAGTGGTGGATTTCTGCAGCGGCCACTAGCCTGGTCAGGGAGGACAAACCCCGAGAAAACATGGAACATACTGTACATACATGCAGTAAACATGTCTATTAATAACAGTCAGAGCACCAGGCCTGTTATAGGACTATGTAGAGTTCAACATGCTTTAGTTAGAAAAGGCAACACAGCCTTAAATTCAATTTAAGTAAGTCTCAATAATAATATTGTAATTCTATTTCCTCTTGTTGATTATTTAGAAGTGAAGGGCACCTCACACTCGTCAGTGCTGCTATTTAAAGGTACATTTTTTAAGTGCACATGTTTTTAAAACCAAAATCTCTTGCATGAAAGTAAAAGTAAAAAAAAAAAAAAAGGATAAATTCAAATGAAATAAAAGTGGCACTACCACCGTATTTAAATATAAAAACACCATGTTAAGTAATTTGAACTCCTATTTTGTAGTTCATGTAGTTCCTCTGCATTTATTTTATTAACCTTTATTCATCCTAACCCTACTGGTACATTTTCAAATTACTTTTATAGAGACTTCCTCGAAGGATGGTGTAATGAATTACGATATAGTTATGATATAGTTGAGTTTTATTAATTCATCAAAATGAATAGCTATTGAAACCTAGAGTATCACTGCAGGTGAGGTTGACCTGTAGAAATACGATGAAGTAAAAATAAAGTCCAAACCAAATTGTCAAATCAAAAGCTTCTAACTCTTAGCTCCAGTTGTCAAATAAACACAAGTTAGAGTCAGACAATGTGTTCAAGTCAGTGAAAAAAAGAAAAGCATCAACATTCACAATCTAAAAACACATTTATTTACATCACGTGGATCTCTTCAGCTGATAAAAACCATGGCCGGCGGACATGAGCCGGGAGTCACAGCGCTGATCAAGGATCAATTCCGTCTCCTCAGTGATAATGAGTCCAGGGGTTTCTGAATGTTTTCCTTCTATTATAATACTTGGCAAAGGGAATTTCCCTTTCCTCTGAACCTCCCTCGTCCCTTCACTGGGAGGCCACAAGGTCAGAGGTCAGGGTGAGAAACCCTGGAGCTGGTAAAGCCTCAACTCTTGCTCAAGAACACGCAGAGGGATTCTTTTTGTTGTCAATTTTCCAGTTTTGAAATTCCAGGCCTCAGTTTCTTTTGTCCTATTTTCACATTTTGATCAGTAACATAAAACGTAGAGTCACGAGTTTGAGGAGTAAAGAAACAAGACATTTTCATCATTTAATAAAACAACCCACTGAAGTTTCATGAACAAAATAAATGACCAGATTTATCACTTTTTCTTCCAGCTTTGAAAACCAGAAACCCTTTGAACACCATTACCGTTAGAGGCTGCATTGGCAGATCCTGGAGCAGCGATGCAACTTGAACGCCTCGAGTAATGTGGGGTCAAAAATGCTTTAGTGTTTTTGTTTTCTTTTTCTTTTGTAGAAATTTCAGGCCTGGCAACCAGACCCATCTTGCTGCCAAGACAGTCTTGGTGGCGAGGTCACCGGAGTTCAATGTTTCCTCTAAAATTCTTACCAACGAGTGGGAAAAAAGCAGGAGATTGAGATGCTGGAATGAAATACCTGTAGTGGATGATTGTACTATCACATATGGAGTATTGCAACTTCTCTCTTCGAGAGCTTCTGGGGTTCGTCAAAATACAACCAATAGGGGACCCGAATCGGTTCCTTGCGGAACTCCTGAGGCTTATCATTCAATATATTTATTTTCTGCTGATGAATCCTTAAGTGCTTTCTTTCTTTGTTTCTTTCCAACACCAATGAGCCTCTAGCTTTCAGCTTACACAAAGCTCAACATAAAAGTTATTTTTCGCATAGTGACGGACATTTATCATGCAGCCGGGCCAGACCCCCCGCTGCCGAGTCAAAAAACACAAGAAAAAAAAGTATACATGAATGTAGAGGAAACACTGAAGTTCAACACGCACTTATAAAGATTCAGCTCAAGAGTATATAGTTGATACAGGTATTTATGTTCTCATGTCTGTACAGATCCTAGACTGCTTAAAATAGTGGGGGCAACAAGACACAAATGTTTCACTGGTAGTTTATATGCACAGCAATGTGAGGTGCTGGGCTGGAGGAGGTCGGGATAGAAAAAGATGCAAAGCCCGCACGCAGAGAAATCCATTCATACACCGTTTGACAACAAAGTTCAGGTTTGATATTGAGTGGAGACAGCAGATTTGTGAGGATAGTGACGTCCTGAGGGGAACCGAGGAGATGAAGCTCATCTGTGACCGTATAAAAGGTGCGTGAATGGATCTCGTGCGCCGGTTTTACTCGTTTTCTACGGCGACGGGGCACAATCACACGAAACCAGCCAGACGCAAAGCCCTCTAAAAGTTACACAGGGCCGGGCTCAATCCATCAAAGTACACACAATACTGGAATCCAGGAGTCTGAAGAACATTCATTCTCGGTCGTTTTTGTCCATAGACTGAATAGAAAGATGCATGTTACAGTTTATATTCTTTTTTCTTTTTAGAATTAATGAAGTATTTCCTGAATTACAACCGAAAACCCCCAAACCCACCCACCCCCCCCTCCCTCCCGACAACAACAACAACGACAACCGTAAAACGTGCCAACTCTTGCAACATTATTCTGAGTTGCACCTGAGCTCTGATCCCCAAAACCTCAGGCCTGTAAATTAAAAAATAAATACAATATATCAATATGCAAGGTCACGGATTTAAAAAAAAGAAAAAAAAATTAAAATGCTACAAGTTATTTGTGTGTGTGTGTGTTGTGTGTGTGTTGTGTTGTGTGTGTATTGAAAGTCACTCCTGCAGCTGATCCTACAGAAGAGTAGGGTAGTTTGCGGCACTGGTTGCATATAACTCACTAGAACTTAGAAAAGCATAGTACTGAATCCCTGAATGGTATTTTGTCGGTTTGGGTCGGTTTCTCAGGCGCAGTTTAAACTCAAGCTGTCAAACTGAAATCAACATCTTCCACCGTACTGGGATGTGACCGCCAACCAAATGCTGGCACGTTTTTTTTGTTTGTTTGTTTGTTTTTTTAGCTGTGGCTGATAGGTTTGTCCACGCTTATCAGCCACTTTGGCAGGTGACCAACCAAACATCTGGCGGCTTTTTAAAAGAAATATCCACGTGGTTGTTAAAATACTGGTGAGGACATAAACTTTGGGAGGAAAAATGGAGTAATACTCCAAATATTGCAATACTACTACGTTGCGATTCTCCTTTTAAAGCAACATTATGCAACTTTTTTAAGTTGAAATAGCAGCTTCGACATTCGTTTGCTGGTTTTGCTGACTTGGAATTGGGAGAATGTTTCCTCTTATTCCCACTACTCACCCTGAACGTCTAATCTCACTCTAGCTAACTTTGTTGAATTATTCTGAAGTAATGCTGTAGTGTAGATCAGATAAAAACACTTCAACACTTTATCTCCAATATTACGTACTTTTTCCCCTGTTAATAGTTTGTTTTTTTGTAGTTTTTCCCTACTCTTGTTGAGGGTTAAGGACAGAGGATGTCCCTCCTTGTTAAAGCCCTATGAGACAAATTGTGATTTGCGACATGGCCATTACAAATAAAATTTGATTCATTGAATGAATATTCAGCCAGGAAAAGAATTCTGGAATCTTTCAAAATACAGTGGCAATCTTTCTCGTTCAGGAAGCTGGGGATCATGGGTATAAGAGCTTTGTTTACATCAAGAAACGTGTGTGGCTGCAGAGGGCGCTGTTGCTCAGAAAAAGTTACATAGCGCTGCTTTAAATAATCCTGCTCTTCTTTAGCCTTGTACAATAATGTAAAACTTTCACAGAAGATAATACATAATAGTAAAAATTAAGAAACTTCTTTTTAATGGTAATTTGCTTCGTCAGTCTCAAACTTATGAGAAACTGAAACTTTATCCCGATTCAGGAAATTTTGTATCTCTTTTCCATTGGAGGAAACTGGTAATTGTTTCCTTTTTGTTTTGCCATACTTGCCTACTACCCCCAAAGAAATCCCTGTGAGTGAGGTAGTACTTTTTGAAGGGCTGCTGGGGTTCGCCACACTGATCGTCCCTAACTCTCCAAGCCTCAACGCGGACCTAACACGGCTGTTCTGGAAACGCAGGGAGTCGAAAAACAGCCGCAGCAAAAGGAAGCAATATCGATGCAACTATCGTACTCATGCTACAATAAGTAAATAAGAAGGTGATGGCTTTGACTTCCTTCAGGTTTGCTGTGTTGTTGCAATAGTCTCCAACTCATGTAACAAACCTTCACTTAAGAGGTGAAGCAGGAATCAAACACCCTCTCAGAACAAAACTTGTGATAATTGATTTTTGTTTCCTCTATTTCCTGAATTTGTTGTTAGTCAGGGCAACCTTTAGAATTAATAGTTAAGTTATTTAAGTTGAAACTGACATAAATAAAGCAGGTATCACAGGATAGATGGGAAATATGTAAGTGCTAAACTAATATAGCTTAGAATTTGTCCAATTGATCGTTAATCAATTACATCTTTTACTTTGTTTTACTTTGCTCTGGATTTCCTCAATAAAAACACATGCATACACAGGAAGCAGACTAAGTTCTGTCCTAAAAAAGATTTGATAGAAAGATAAAAAAAAAAAACACGCTTGATTTTAAACAGCGATGCTGCGAAACCGCCCCAAAACTTGAGGAGAGACTGCAGGTCTGCCGGCACCAGTGTTCAATGTCCCTCGGAGGAAAATAAAGACTCAAAAATGTCATTGCTACCTTCACAACAATGACAGATACATCCGTTTTGCCTGACATCTACGAGAGTAACTAATATGGATACATAGAAATGGCACCAGGATGAGAGAGAGAAGGAGAGGTTCCTCGTCTAACTGCGGTTTATAGCCGTGCGATTTTGGTTAGTGTCAGCAGGAGTACAGAAACATTAACGTCAGCCCTGTGTGAGGAACATAAAACTGAACCTAACTAGCAGTTGTTGTTTTTTTTAAGCACATTTTGTATTTCGTGAAAATAAAGCAGCTTGTGTCGAAATCCGAGGAAACACGTGAGATACAGGTTGTGTCCGAAACCACTCCTCCACGTGAACACTTTCGGACACTTCTCATTTTCCAGTGCGTCATTGTTGTCTAACAATTAAAACATGCGGTCAGAACATACTCGGCCCATTTTCCTGCATAAATAATAAGAAAACATTCAGCATCTGCTCCAACTTTCAGGTCTTTTCAATCAAACGCTTCTCTATTTGTCACTGCTTCTATCGAGTGACGTCCTTTTAGTCAGACACGTCACATTTCTGTTTTCTCATCATACTGTTTTCTCTTTCCTCTCGTCCGTCTGTCGTTTCACTTTAATTCATAAAAAGCTCAACACATGATGGTATATTTTGCTCGGCTAATGACCATCGACTGTGCTATAATTTCCACGATGCACTGTGGGATACAATCAGTCCACTACCTAGGGTTTTTAAAATGATCACGAAACATTCAGAGTATATAGCGAGTGATTTCAGACACAGTTGTTTCTCAGGAGCTTCAGGACCCCGAAGTCCCACCACCCGTCTGTCTAGTTCAAAAGTAAATGGGAAATAAAATCTGAAGAAAGGTTGGTGTTAACACTGAAAGCAGTAGAAAGACTGGTTGGAACCAGAGTCAGAGAAAGACCTTATTTGGCTTGCTTATGAGGATGGCTAAAACACGGAGCAACAGCTAAAGCTGCGTGGGGTAAAGTTTGCAAAAGCAAAAAAAGTGGAAACACTTGTGAAACTAGTTCTCAGGGTGAAGTCCAGACCAGATGTTTGGGGTCGACAAGGACACGACACGGCTAAACCTTTACGAGTAGAGACGAGGCGAGGAGGTGACAGCAGTAAGAATCAGCGAGGGAGGAAGTACTCCAGTCCGAGACGGGTGAGGATGAGGAGGGAGAGGCGGAGGATGTGAGGAGGTGGGGGCGAGTAGCAAAGATTCCTGAGGTGTATCAAAAAGAGAGCAGAAACTCTTGATAGTGTTTCAAAAAACAGATGTGTGCAATCAAATCAAAAAAGCAAGCTGGCTCAGCTAAATACAGGTACAATTCCAAAGTAGGGGCCCGGAAACTTCCTCAAAACTGCACTTAAAATCTAATACCTTTCCAAAATTTAAGATTTCTTTTGTTATTTAATCAGCGTTGTGTTTTTTTTTCTAAAGAGAATCAGACCACACACAAGTGATTTCACAAAATGAAAAGAACAATAAGAATAAGCTCCAAGAGTCTTGAAGCGTTTTCACACCCTCTGATTTGGTACGGATACCAAACGTGAAAGGTATCATTAGTTGGTACCCAGCGCTAATCCAGAGAGATACAAATACATATACTGTATATTAGGATCTCGTGGCCAAAATTCGGCTCGTCAGCGAAAGATATCATTACTCCATTGACAGTTGACACAGCAAACCCAAAAAAACAGGAAGAGAGAAAAAAAAATAAAAAAATCACTTTAAACGACAACTTCATCATTGGGGGGGGGTGCGTTTTTTTTTCTTTCTTTCCCATCAGCAGAATAAAAAATCTCAGAGAAATAAAATAACAGGGAGAAAGTTACCATTCGGTCACAAATCAAAGTGGAGCAAAAACTAAAAACATGAGACTGAGAAAGGGGAGGAGAAAGGGAGCGACACTTGTGTTATTGTTTTGTTTTTTTGTTGGTTTTTTTTACGGTGTGTATCAGCCGCTGTGTAATACGAGGCTTTGCCCGCTCGCGTCATGGCCGACAGCAGATTGTTTGTCACGAGGAGCCCGAGGTTGTTGAGAAGTGTGAGCTTTGACTGTGAACAGAGGGAGAGGGACTAATTTAAACTGTGTCCATCTGAACTGAGGTATACCTGGTTGAAGGAGGTTTATGGTTTTTTTTTTTTCTTAAACCGTCGTAATGCTTGAAAATGGACCCCCACCCTCCCCCATCCCTCCCCTCGCCCTCACCCCTTTAAAATAAGCTCGATTACCAAGTTGTCTGGGTCCATAATACACTATGTACAGCAGCATTACACTATAAACATTCAGAAGCTGTTGCTTATTGGCAGAACGATAATCGTCTCTTCAAAAAAAAAAAAAAATAACGCACACAAGAAAACAGCAAATGTATCGAGAGCCGGGTCTTTTTTTTTCTTCTTTTTCTTTTTTACACTAAAATGCACTGAGAGTTCCGTGAAATTCCTCCGCAAGATCTTCTTCTCTCTCTCTCTCTCCGTAGAAAACCGAAACGGAACAGGTCGCCCTCCTATGTATGCGTATGTATATAAAAACAAGACATGGTAAAAGTGTTGAGCGTCGTCGTCCCAGCATGTCAGCTCTGTCACTCGGTGACTTCGTCCGTCATCGTGAATAACCTGAATCGTTTTTTGCTCGGCGTGAAGAGAGCTTTGACTGTTAAAATGTTAAAATCCTTAGGCACACATATCAAAATGAGGTGGATATAAACTGATGTGGTGAGGTGGGCGCAGGGTGTTTCCTGAACGCGAGTAGCGGCCCGCACTTAAAGGAAAAAAAAAAATTAAAGGAAGAAAGTGAGGAAAAAAACCCACTACGCCAACCAACCAGGGTCGGCTGTCCATCCCCTCTTGTTGATCCGTGTTCCTGCGAGCTCGTTCTGTGTCGTCTGATTGGCCGATCATAAGCTGGACTCCTTGGGCGGGAGGTCCACATTGGTCACCATAGTGACAACGGTGACAATCTCCTCGGGGCCGATGATGGGGGCTTGGCGCTGCATTTGGCCGATGCGCTCCTCGACGCAGCCGGCGGACAGGCGAGCCTCGGCCTCGTGGTCCCAGCAGTCCTCGATGGTTTCGCAGAGCATGGCCAGACCCTGAGGGGGAGAAGCAGATCAGTGTTATGGCCAATCAGAGTGTCACCGATGGATTTATCCTTTTGCTCTGGTTTGGGCTTTTAAAGACATAATATTGTCCAGAGACGATCAAAACCAAAAGAAATCTAATACCATCCTTCCTGATTCATGGAAAATCTGACCATGTTTGATTAATTTCCTCAGAATTAAACTTCAGTAATATAGTAAATAACCTCATATGATCATGTAAATCATATTTCAGGTTTTATGCTACATTTTAAACGCTCAAAAGTTCAAAAATATTCAGTTACAGAAACGCGAACTGTGACGACAGTGCTCACCGCGTGTTTCTGCCAGCAGTCTCGCAGGATGGGCCGCAGCTTCTTATGCACGACAACCTCCTGCATGTCCTCCAGAGACGGATGCTGACCAGCCTCCTCCTCGAACGGGAGCATGTACTCATCCACGGGGCCTGTTCACAGAATCACACGACCAAATGTGAAACCCGGAGTAACGCAACACACAGCGAGAACAGTATTTTCTTGTTGAAGCGTCAGGCTCACCGTCAGCGGCTGTGCACCGCGACGCCAACTCCCAGAGCACGAGGCCAAATGCGTACATGTCGATACGCAGGAAGGAGTCGCGCTGGAAGTTGATGGCGCCCTCCAGGACTTCGGGAGCCATGTAGCGCCGCGTTCCCACCTACGGAGAACAAATTCGAGAAGTCATGGCACAGCTCGTGAACGGGCTGAGAAAGTGTAAAGTGATTCTTGTCGTCGAGGGTGTTGGTTGCTTAGTTTGCAGATCAACAACAAACAAAAACAGATCTACAAATATGTTTAAATGACATGATTTCATAATTTTTTTAACCAATCAAAATCATAGACATTTGACTCAAAAGCACAGTTGAGCTGAAAATGTGAGGGAACATTTGTTTGCTAGATTTTTGCCCAACAGTGCCACCTACAGGTGCTCTAAGGTGTTCCAGTGAAAAGGCAGGAAATAGGGAGGAGTAGTAAATAATTGTACTTTCCACTGAATATTGTACCTGTCCGTGTGTGTCTCCCGCCGACTTTCCAGCCTCAAACTTCAGAGCAAGGCCAAAGTCAGCTATGCAGGCGGTCATATTATTCTTCAACAGCACATTCTTAGTCTTAATGTCCCTACGGAGCAAAAAGAAAAAAGGAAAACGCCTTCGGTGTTAGGAATCACTCAGGGTAGAGCTCCTCTGATCATAATTTCTCGATCATAATGCCGGCCTACCTGTGCGCAATGGAGGGTTTGTGTCCGTCCTTGTGCCCGGGGATATCCTCGTGGAGGTAGGCCAGGCCGCGGGCCGCCGACTGGGCCATGAGGCAGAGCTCGTTCCAGGACATCACGTTGGCCTTCAGGAAGTCTGTCAGCGACCCCTGGAGAGAGGGAGCATGAAGAAACACATATTTAGCATTTAGAAAAAAGGAACCTTTAAGTTTTCTGATCTTTTTTTTTGCTGCAGGTTTTAGAAAGACCTGATTTGCTTTAAGCTAATCAGACCAGGAGAGAGGAGTCAGAAGCTGCATTATTAAAAGACAAAGATGTGAAGATAGAAATCCCTACATTTATTTATTTATCTATTAATATTTTTAAGGTGGCACAACTTGACACATCCAGAAATGTGGACAATGTCAACAAATTGCTACAACAGGAACACTAAGTTAGTAAAAGTATAGCAGTGGGGTGTCTTGCCTGTGCGGGACAATCTGGAAATTGTAGGGGTGGTTATCAGAGAGGAAGAATTGAGAATGGCCTTCTGGCGCTTTAAATTTTTAGTTCACAGCGATAAATACAATTTATCACCTGCTGGGTGTCCTCTTAAAACCACAGAGGAGCCCTTTTGTCACCTCTGTCAACAAGCCAACTTCAAGCGAAATTTACTGTTCACGCTGAATAACAGAGCTCTGATGAACGCTTTTCATTTATCTGCTCGTTGTTGTGCTTTGGCATGACTGTTCTTTAATCTGTTTTTATCGAGGGAAGGTTTCCTGAGCAGACAAGCTTTTTATGAGACCTGCTTACATTTCTGGATAGGTTTTAAACCGTTCTACTTCTTTACTTTACTTTATGAATCTAATTCATATCAAATATTAAGAAATGTAGAAAACAAATTGTGCATTTGCTTCGGATGTTTCAACCTCGATCCTATATACACCATCTTTGTTCTTGCATAACGTACGTCAATATGATACAAGGTCACTGCTGGCAAGCGGCCACGCAGATGTAGTTCACGTAGGTGACCACTAGAGGGAAGGCAGCTCCAGGAGATGTAGGGGAAAGATTCAATCAGCTCAGTGTCTGTTTTTAGAAAAGATATTCCTTTGTGTGTGTGTGTGTGTGTGTGTGTGTGTGTGTGTGTGTGTGTGTGTGTGTGTGTGTGTGTGTGTGTGTGTGTGTGTGTGTGTACACACAGTGTTTATTTCATTTCAATTGTGAAAACTCAGAGTCAAGAGTCAAACCAGACCACACCCCTTTAAAAGACATGCACTGACATCTATTAATATCTACAGATTGTCCAAAATATGAAAAGATTCAAGTGCAGGGAGTTTTGAAAGAGGTGTGTATCCTATAAAGGCGAGCCACTGCACGCTACAGATACTTCAAATCCTAACACATCGGGCTGCTTAGATGCATTGAACACTGGAGCATGAATCAGCTGTCAAGGAAAACGCAATCGCTCCGTGACACCTGCTCAGGAAGGAAAGGTCGAACTCTAAGTCATGAATCCTCTGAGGACTCACAAAATAATTACAGTACATGGCTGACATGGCACTTAAACATGTTTCTGATATATTCCCGGTCATGTAACCTTTCCTAGAACTCCTTTGGAACAAATTCCTTCAATGTCATTTCCACTTGGAGAGCTTCTACAAATCAGAGTAGCACTTTTAGACATGCTCCAGGGTTAAGTGGATTAGTGTAAGGGTTGTACTGCCGGGATAAAGCCTCTTCGCCACACCCACAACCTTTAATTTTTCAGCCTTTATTCACGCAGGGAGGGTTTTTGAGGCACGCAGAGAGAAATTCTGGGCCTGGCTGGAAAATGGGACAAAAAATAAATAAATAAATAAAGCAAGTGGAGTGTACAAGAGTCACTCTGTCGGTAATGACCCTCAAAACACAGAGGGACCTAAAGCCCAGAACGCTACAAAAGACTGTGTTTGAGGCTAACAAAGCTACCTTCGTAATAACACAGCGTGAACCAGCTCTTAAGGCCCCACAGACAATCAATACCATGTGAAGGTTCCATGCATGTTTTCTACCACACTGTGAGCTGCCTGCCCCGGGAGGCTTTTTAGTCCTGCGTGCAACATGCATGACGCGGCACACTAAGATGACTCCATCGCTGTGTTTACATGGAAACAACCGTGTAAACACAGCGATGTGGCGATACGGACACAAAGAGCACAGTTAGTGGAGAAACACAGGCAGGAAATCGGAGAATTGGTTCACACGCACTGTAGAAAGTTTTTCTACCAAAAACGAATTTATCAGTTAGCCCATAAAAGCAATTTTACAACTTTTTTCGTAAATTCATGTTCTATATATTTGGTTGTATTTGTGTGTTCTTTTTATTTATAGGGATGTACAAATAATATATAACAAAATATTCATAGGAGGCGCATAAAGAAAACCTTCTCCGCCGTCACGTTTGTTTTTGTCAGAAACTCTCGAGTCTGTGGATGTATTGCCTAACATTGGTTACAGCGTTTGAAACAGACATATCGCTACTTGTACGTAAAAAACTGCATTATTGGCCTTTAGGAATCTTTTTTTTTTACTCCCTAATATTGATATTGGCACACAAAAACCCTTATCAGCCGGGCTCTTGTAAACGGTAACAGGAAAACATTTAGATGCAGCTGGTCAGTAATCAGATCTCTTCACTGAGATATTTTTTAAACCACAACAGGCCTTAATATTACATTTTTTTTGGGACATATGTCTCAGCTTTACTCGCATGTGCTGCTCAGGGGAAAAGGTTGGAATCCACCAAATATTACCAGTTGCTTTAGCCTCATTTTGTGGTAGCAACTAATGTTGAAATGTCATTTATTTAAAAGAGGTATGTAGGGATTTGATATTAGACTGCGTCAGAGAATTCAATAGCAGTTTGCTGACGGCGTGTATCTCTCGTGCACCTTCTCGTGGTAGGAGGTGATGAGCCACAGCTCCAGGTCCAGGTTATTGTTCCTCTTCTCCACGCCGATAAAGTGGAGGATGTTCTCGTGCTTCATGCCGTTCACGCTGAACATCTCGTACTCGTTCTGCCAAGACAGCTTGTCCTACACGAGAGCAGAGAGTGGGATACAGATGTTATTTATGTTGAGCCTGCCCTTGAGGAGGATAAAAAAAAAAAACACAGACTGATTTAATCTATGATGTCAGATGTCCACCTTCAAATCTCCACACCTCAGAGGATGTAAACTACAGCAACCTTACCTGGATGGGGAAGATCTTAACAGCCACATAGTCGCTCAGCAGCTGGGCCTTCCACACGCACCCAAAGCGCCCCCTGGCTTTCATCTCGATCAGCTGCAAGGGTTTGTGTCCCGTAATGGGAGACGGAGGTGAGGGACCGGGATCCTGCAGAGCGAGGGTGAACAAAAAAGGACATTGTTATTCTTTATTTTTTCAGAGCATTAAAATAGCATTGGCTTACACTGAAGGTGACCGGGCCTTTGGCTCAGCAACAGTGTGCCTGAGGAGCTCCGGGCCACCAGAATCAATATCGTCTTCACGTCTTAAATCACACCTTACAACTTTCATTTATAGACTGGCTTTTATGGGATGATTCTCTGCTGTTGTTCCTTTTCCCAACAAACAGTGTCAGCCTCTTTTGTGGCTGTGGTGCCTTCTTGTTTTTCTTTTTGACTTGCTTTATTTGTTTTATGGGTCTGCTGTTTATTTTATGGGATTGTTAAAGCACTTTGTGAAAAGACTGGTTCAGGAAGTACTGCAATTTCGCATTATTATTATTAATACTTGTAGGTTTTTTGGCAGTAAGGACAGAGCATACCAAGCAGGGTTTGGATTCATTCATTTAAATTCAATTAAAACCCCTCAGGGCTTCATTTGCTCACATATTTGCTTCGTTTACTGAAGAGGGATTGGAACTGGAAGGTTGCCAGTTTGAATCCAAGCATATGCAGAGGAAAAGTACCTTGTGAGCAAGGCACATGGTGTGCAGGCTTTAACATGAAAGGATATGAAGTAGAGCTTAAGCACTGATTGAAATTAACAAACGGTGGAGTAAAAAAAATCATTTAGGCGTCATCGTGACAAACCCCGGTGGATCAAACCACATGCGTGTGCAGTGCATTCATGCTAAGCCCATATAAACAAAAGTGAACGCAAGGAAGCCGAGTGTTTCCAGTCCAAAGTATGTTAAACACAGCTGGTGATCGGGATTAAGCTGATCACTTTCACGTGTGACTTCACAGAGAAGGACAGAGGGCGAGTGAGGATAGAGAGAGACACGGAGAGAGAGGAGGAGGGAGGGGGGGGAGTGAGGTTAAAAAGAAGCATGCAGTGAGGGAGTCACATTTCCAAAGGATAAAAGGTAGAGGAGAAAGACAAGCACATGACTGATGGCCTTTGATGAAACCAGATACGCTGCTGTAAAATCTCGACTTTACTTCCGCGCCTCTGCATCGCTGCTGTCAGGAAAAAAAGAAAAAATGCTCCCTCCCGACAATGACAGCAGCGTTCATGTTTTTACTTGAACTGAAGGCTTACAAGGTGCATGATAAGCTGCAGCAAGTTTCAGAACCCCGAGGCCCACAGGATCCACTCGCACACCGTGATAATACATGAAAAGTGCAGGGTTGTCAATCCCAGTCTTTTTTCCCGTCCCTCCTGTAAAAAGCCTCCCTTTGAGTTGCGAGGTTTGCTCCTGATGTGATGGACAGAGAAAGATTTAATTGATGGGAAACGCACGCACCGACGAGAACGTTTCCGCACACAGAGATTACCTCTGCTGCTTAATTTACCATTTTGGCACGCAACACGGGCGATATCCAATTCTTCCCGCTGTGAAAAATGAGCTAAAGCGGTGCCACCAGGAAAAGGCCAAAAAGCATTTAACTGCAAGAGGAGTGAAACAAGTGGCTTCGGCTTCTGCTGCCTGTCCCAACAAGATTACTGTTGCTACAGAAGCATACTGTATATCATTGAGGAGTATTTATGAGTTTGAGTTTTTATCAAGAGGAATTTTTATGTGTGGTCATGAACTTTGGCCTTCAACGCACAGAGGCAGAAAACTGAATCGAGAAAGTGTTTTAGATGCAAATAGATCTCACAGGTTTAGAATTAAAATCTCATCTCGTTATTTTAAAAAAATCATTAAGTTCAATAGATCAGTGAATTCTTTTTTTAAAAAAAAACACAGAATAAGGATTTTATATATTAAAATGGGAAAAGATATTTGGGAAAATAAACAGACAAACATATAATTCACGATACTAATATTTATGAAGCCAAAGTTGCATCATATTAGTTTTTTAAAGCCAATAAAAACGTCTAAATTGCTGGAATATATAATCTGGACCAAGTTTGCAGTATTTCAAATAAATGATCAAACTTTAATCCACTCTAATGTATAATTGAGGCTCCAGTAGTACAAATTACTGTAGTAACACTTGCAGATTCCTGTTTATTCAATGAGATGATTTGCATGAATAAGGGAAAAGTGTTTGTTGTTTTTTTGGAGGGGTGTAAATCCAGAGGAGAGTTTCCATCCGGGCAGTGGCTGGGGGAGGAATGGAGGCTTTGAGTGGGAACTGTTGTGTTTACTTAAAAGCCTTTTCCCTCTGACGGAGAGCTGCGAGGCAGACCTGCTGTCTCCGCGCGCTCACACCGAGCGCCAGCCAAATGATGGGGAAAATTACCCATGATGGTGGATTACAGAGCAGCCCCAAATGGTCCCACGTTAGGACCCTGAACAAACATCTTCAAGAAACAAAATAAGGAATTTATAGCCGAGCTTCACAAATATGTTTCAATATATCTTCAAACAAAAAAGGACAAGGCATGTAGCTTAAATCTGATTGGCTCACGACCAGGAAGAGTGCGCTCCATTAAAGTTATATTGAGATCCTCACATCTGAAACTTACCGTCCAGTTCGGCGAGTGACCCTTATTGATCTATCCGCTAAAGTTGAAGGATTCGGTGCCCGGCGTGGCTGTAATTTCAGACTCCGCATGTGGCGCATTGGGCAGCACTGTTTGAGCTGCAGCAATAACTGACACTGAATGGACCGAGATCTGGTTTCTCTCACTTAATACCGCGGACAAAGCTGCAGCGGTGCGCAGGATAAAAAGTGAATACGTGTGAATATGTCACAACATAAGGAAGGAAGGAAGTGAGGTTGGTTACGGTGGAGTGCTGCATCATGCATTTAAAGCGACACAAAACAGGTCTGTCTTGAATTGAAGGGGATTTGTTGTGCTTTAACTTAGACCCATAATAATTGAGAATAATAAGTCACTCAGAAATGCGTTGGACAATTTTGTAATTTGCGGAGTTTGTATTCAACAATGGAGCTAATCCCTTTTGCGAGATAAATTGAGGAAAATCAGCCGTTTCCCTCGGTCTAATTCAAGAAAGGTGGGTTGTGAATTTGTTCCCCCGCTCTGCTTTTAGTGTGACAGTAAGCTTAAAATTCTTAATTACCAACACCACACGGTGACAAAAACAAAGTGCAACGGCGATGACTCAACTGTGACCTGAGAACAGCGAGTACACAGAGAACTCTTGTGTCCCAAGTGCAATTATATACGACAAGGAAGTGCAAGGGGAGGAATAATCAGAATGGTATGCCTGCAATCTGTAAATCTGGACACATGTCAATGACAATAAGGTGATACTTGTTGCTCAAGGTCTCTGTGTCAGTACTGTCCCAGAAATGTGACAGAAAAACAATGCTGTGTGACGCACTTGTTATTTTATTCATGATTTATTGTGAATATTAATGTATTATTCAATGCTAGCAGCGTTATGTGTCAACTTATTATTTGTCCTCATCAGTTTGTTAATTAAAGGATTTCCAAGCTGACCTTCATCAAGGTTAGACAACCGACCGCTAACACTCGCATTCACAGCTACGGGCAAATTAGAACAACCAGTTAACCTGAGCTGCATTTCTTTGCAGTACTTTGTATTACCCAGAGAGAACCCAACGACCAGGTGGTTTCGAACCCAGACCCTTCTAGACCACCCAATCTATTATTAGCAAGATAATTATGGTTTGATTCGTGATCGAGATCAGAAGTTTATAAAGTTGAGGATCATTCTACCATACACGTTGTTCTCACAGAGAAAAATTGAAGTACATTTCTTTTTCTGGCTACAGCTAAAAGCAATTCATATTCTGATCACATAATAATTATAAGATCCACACGGCTTCATAAAATCTACTTCTGTATGTAATGTCCTTAATGATTTAAAGTCATTCTATTCTGGTCGGGATGCGGTTAAGAAATCTCTAATGGTCGAGCTGTGTTATCTTTTCCTCTTCTACCCCTCTCCACTGTGCGGTGTTAGAATGAAAGTCATTAGTGTGTCTGCACAAATGTCACCGGGACAAATTCCTGTGGATCCATTGAGCTCGGTAAAATATATGATACCTCCTCCGATCATGACGTGCATGACCAAATGATCATTGAAGGACTCTGGCGTGCTCAAAATACCAGTGTTGTTCAAGGGCACAAGGCAAGTCTGAGATCAAGGTGAATTTCTGCACAGATACTGCGCCTGGCAACAGACATGACGGAGTTTGACCATGAGTTTGAGGTGAATGATGAGGATGGTGATTGATGGGTTTGTGGGTGACGGCCTGATTCTCATTACCGGAACTGCTTAATGTTACAAATCACGTCGTCTTTATTACTTCTGCTGCCATGTTTAGAGGTAACTCTTATGACGGCGTCGTCTAAACACATGTTATTGCGGGACTCTTTTCTTTTTTTTCTTTGTGCCTGGATTGTTTCTGGAAACTCTTTGTCCGTTTTCCGGGCTTTGGCCTGACGAGGCGGCGCGGCCCGGTCAGGCCAGGGCCTCCCTCGGGAGTCACCGGATCCCTTGTCCGATCACAGGGCGCCGTGGCCTCAAGCTGGGGCGCATTACACTTAGTCAGCAGACCACAGGAAGCAGGAAAACAGAATCTGCTGCTTCATGCCGTTCTTCCCAACCTGAACTATCTCCCGTGGCCTAATCGGGTTACGCCTTCATCTATTACATCTGAACGGGTCCTTTCAACCTGGTCTGGTTTGTCTGGGCTTTATGCTGTAGATTAAGTATGCAGAGATATAACAAAATCCATGGGCCAAGTTTAAGCTTTGGACAAAAAGGACAATGGGCAATTATTCTGGACTTAAGCCTCCAAAGAGTCATATCTTAAGGTCTTGTGACCATAAAACTTGAGGCCATGTCAAACTCAGAAAGTTGACATTACAAAGAGATAACCTGAATTCACAAAAGAACAGAGCCTAAACCCTCTCACAAAGTCTGGGGTTTATTTTGCGAGCTTACACACTCTTTTTCACATGAGAACTTCCAGTGATGTCGGTTTCAATTTTGAGCCAAACGCACATTTGCAGAGGCTTATGCTCCTCTTGTACTTAAGTAATTTACACTCTCTGACTTGAAAAATGTTCCAGGTAAGTGGCAGCGCTCCTGCTTATGCAAAATGTATCCGCACTCCTCCTCAGTCTGCATGTGAAATGGAAAAGCATGCTGCAGTTCAGGCTTCGAACACCTCGTGCTTTGTCTCTGTGCATGAGAGCCATGGTGAGCCATAGGTCTAGCAGATACCATTCTGGAAACTGGGTCACAGCACACACAATAAGTTACATAAACATCACAGATGGACATTCATACATACACAAAAAAATAAAAAGAAGAGGGGGTGGGGGGGGGCTGCATTCGGAGCCACGTTGGCCACTTTCCACCATGCTCAATATATTTTCAGCAGGGAACAAAAAAAAAAGACATCCATCCATGCAGTAAACCCAAGCAGAAAAAAAAAACAGACAAAAATGTGTTAGGGACGGAGTAAACAAGACGCTGTCGAAAAAAAAAAGCAAAGAACAAAATGGTGGTCTGAGATTAAGGGTGGAGAATTCTTAACAAGCTCTGAACCCAAAAAGAGGGGGGGTGACGGGGGAACAGGGACTAATAGTGTTTCAACTTCAGTTAAACTGCTCTTACCTCCACCATAATGTGAAAGGCGTGCTTGTCGAAAAAGGAACATAAGAAGCAAACAGAGAGATTATTGCTGCTTTCTGTCGGTTAGTGGATGAAATAGAGGCAGGTAAAAAGGCCCCCGGAGATGATGGGTTGTCCAAGAACAACCTTTTGTCTCCCCCTCGTGCTCCAGACCAGCGCTTCCAGAGCTGTGGTGTGGGGCCACACGGGCCACAGGGCTGTCTGTTAATAAGCATGGCACCAAAAGGCAAGATGGTTTGGTAATGAACGAAAAAGTGCCGTTAAGCAAAGCAACTGAAAACTGACTGAACGATGTGTGGAAAAAGGACCAAAAAAAAAAATGTTCCGAGATCACAGTAAAAAAAAAAAGCAAACACACATAAATGCAAAGTTCACAACAACAGCACCCTGACGACTGTTTCGATGTAGCCACATGTACAAAAGTCATGTAAGACACAGAAATGTTGTCTTGAGGGAAGTGAATGAAAACCCCCCCGCCTGAGGACATGAAATGTTTAAACCTAGAAACGGGAAATATTTTGGGGTTTTTGCAAGTGCCGACACATGTTTGATAGTCAAAGATGCTAAATGCAAAAAGAACAAATAATAAAAACAAGGATTTAAATTTAAATCAGGAAATATGTGCTCAATAAAGAAGTGGTATTGACACATTTCTGTCGATATCAGATTTTTTTTTTTTCCGATACCCAGCCAAACAAATGTAAGGGGAACAAAGCAAATTAAAGTCCGAGCTGAAGATGTTTAAAAGCATAGCTCTTAATGGGGGGAAAAAAAACGTTCCCAGTACATTTCCCCCTATAATATATAGATTTAATTGGCGTTTCATATGGCAGCACATGTTTAAAAAGTTTAAAGAAACAGACTGAGCTTTGAAGCTGCATCCAGACAAACAAGATGTAAGTAGCTGGATAATAAAACAAGTGATGAGACTTTGGTCAGAATCGATGATGAAAATAGGATCCACGTCGAAAAAAAACCCAAAGGCCTGACTTGTGTTTAAGTGCTGCAGGTCTGTCCGTGTGAAAGCTGTGGCTCTGTGTACTCAGACAGAATCAATTCCAGTTTGCCTCCACTTCGCACTGTAGTGTGAATAATGGAGGCTTGGTGGCAAATATGAAGCCGGTGATGGATCGCGGACATAATGGCATAATGACGGCGTGCAATAAAGTTACTTTGCCGCAAAAATAATTTCCTGCGCGTCACACTGGATTTTTTTTTAGCTGTGCGCAACAAAATCAAACACGCTTCATTTGGTGTAATAACTCAGGAGTTAGACGCAAACCGGTTTCACCGCCTCCAGTCTGCTGGAACAAAAGGCAGATTTCCTTTCTTCAGTGCTGTTCCTTATAATAAAATTAGAGAGCCGTGATAATGTGCCGTTATTGATCATTAAGTGGGAACAATAAAAATCATGAAGCCGGCATGTTTCATTACCTTCAGAGAAAGACTAGACTAAATTCGGGATTTCCAATGGAAAGTGGAAAGTCAGACATTTTTGGGGTGATAGAAAGTTTTCTGTGCATGTGATTCCCTTTGTGCTTCTAAATCTGATTATATAATTACACTACGCACCTATTTCTCTTTTCAACGTTTGAACTCTGGCTTATCTTATCTCACCCTATCGCTTATTTCCACTTTGCGCAACAGCAACTAGCTGTTTGATAAGAGACATTGAAAAAAAACATTTTCTGAAGCTAAGGACGTTAAGTTAACCCAGAAGTCACGGCTGCGTATATGTTTGGTATCCGTCTCTGGCTCTGTGCGGACTGCTGCTACTTGTTTATGTCATAATCACACTCCCACTCCTTTTAATTAGAGATTTAGATTAACTGCGCACAGTGTGATGCAGAGCTCGGCCGTTTGAAGGGAGTCAGGGTTGTGTAGCTGCCTCGTGGATGTTGTTAGGGAAGAGGGGGGAAAGAATCAAATCTATTACCACCGACATCTATGATGAACCATGATAATGACTTCCCGTACGTGCAGGGCTAGCAACAGGTGCGGGCAATTTGTTACTGTCACATTAAAAATACATGAATATGCACAGAGCATTATGCACAGATGAAGAGAAACAAGCATGATAAAGCAAAAAATGACAGTCTGCTATGCTGCCTCTTTTTTGTTTTTGCACTACATCTGTAAAATATCGAACAGGGTGTCCGCAGGTTACAACATTTAAGACTTTTAAAAGACATTTTCAGACCCGTAATAATGCAATTTTACACCTATCTCTCAAGAAGCTAAATTGATATAAGTGATGTTAATGTTATATTCCAATTCATTTATAAAAACTGTAACACCAAATATTTAATGAAAACATAATGATGATGACGACTGACTCGGACAAATTATTCAATTTTCATCCGACAAAGTGTTTTAATAACGCTAACGCAAAACAAATTGCAAGAAGCTGTCGACAATTTGTAAAGTGCCTCTGGGCGATACTTGCATTTGTTAAAGTAAACATGATTATTTTATTATTTCAGATTTTACAGTCTGGTAACAATAGTCCACAAATGCCTTCTATGCCTTTTAAGTTCTTATATAATAAAATGTCATCGCTGTTCCACATCCCAACACAGTCACCTGTGAAAACAGAAGGTGTTTGTGTTGTGTTTTTACTCTCAACAGTGTCAGAGCTGCTAGAAGCTGTCCTCTGTGACATTGCAGAAGTGAGCGGTTTGATTATCAGAGTCACCTCTGCTTCTTTTTTTATTTTATATACAGCCTGAGGTGTAGCACAAAAACACATTTTTCCAATAACCAGAAATAAAAAAATAAAAATCTACTTCTGGACTCTGCACTGTATTTTCTCCACTTAATGGAAAACTACATTTAATCAATTAAAACAACTTATGGATGCCAGAACAAATGTAGATAAACATTGCAGACGTGCTTGTTTTGGCTTCCTTTGGAATTGCAGGCAAATGGGGTTTAATTCATCACCTACTTGCAGCTAAGTTGACTTTTAAATATATCCTGTTTCCTCTCGTGTCCTTGTACACCTACTAGTTCATGCACAAGCACACTCTGCCCATTTGTTCCATCCTGTCTCTTCCATTCCATTTTATTCTCTTCGTGATTTTATCAATCCTTTAGCTGTTTCTTTTTTACCCCCCGACTGTATCATCATTCATTATCTTATCCACTCTTCTTTGGCCATGATCTTGTTGTGCTTTCTGTGTTTATTTATGTATTTATTTATTTATGCGTTTCCAGGTAGGGTGGTTCATAAGCCTCTTAGCGGTGTTGTTTTTCCGATTGCACATTAGCATCCCTGATTGTATTGGGTCGGTGTCTTTTCTTTGTCTCTTCCCTACTATACTTTATCACCCTGCAAAATATAATAACGGAGTTGAGAGAATCATATGTTTCTCCTCGATCCCACCCCCGCACTCCCCACTCACCCACCCACTCACCCACCACAAGCGTCCTCTGAGGCAGAGCTGCGAGCAACTCTGTGTTTAGTTGTGTTTGCCTATATAAAGCCTCATCAATAATGCAGAGGCCCCTGACTCCTCTTCCATACGGTGGAAGCTCTGCATGGCTTTCTTTTTCCCCTGCTGCCGAGCACCAGAGAACATAGCCGCGCTGCTGTCGGGTTAAAAAACGCCTCGTGATGGAACTGGCAGATTCAGGTGAAGACATGAAAAAAAAAAACTAAGCAGCGGTGGAAAAAGTGTGGCTGCATAGGAAAAGAGATGATTGTCTGAATAAGCAGCGTAATGAAAGGTGAACGAGTGCAAAATAAGAGGTGGATCCGAACTCTATTTTAACCTAATTGGCACAATATGCACTTAAAATGTATGTGTGCTTAAGAGCATCTCTGACACACTATGCCAATTCAATTCATCTCCAGACCCTCTGGCGGCTTTAAAAGCAAGTCATGAGATGTGTGGGCTCCAGAAGAGAGTCGTGGAAAAAGGGAAAAGACAGAACTAGAGCTCCTCTTATCCTCCTATACAACTTTGAAGGGAGAAACTGAAAAAAGCAATTATCCCAACGCAAACTCTCCGCACAGTGTGTCCGTTCTGTTTGACCACAGCTCTGTCCCTCCGCAGCGCGGGGCAGGAAAGGCCAAGGCTGTTTCAGCTCACTGAGAAACCAGATCAGTGGTGAAGTTGAAGGTTGGTTAAATAGAGACGGCAGAGCCGAGTCTTCAATGAATCATACGGCAAACTTTAAACAATACGAGAGTTGTCTGTCGGGACCAACAAAAGAGCACTGACTCATGTAGGAAATAAATCGACCAGAGCAGAGGCAGACATTTTCTGCAATAAATTATCTTTGATTATTTTTAACCCGATTGCATTCAGTACATGGTTCCGCCTCAACAAATACCGTTCTGCTTCTTTTACACATAAACTTGAACTAATTTGGTTTTTTAATTTTAAATTTTTTTTCTAGGAAAGAAATGATTTGCCCCTTTGTTTAAAATTAAACATGAAGTGAGATTTTCTATTTATTGAACAGACAAAAAGAAGAAGAAACTCTTCACCGCGTCAATTCTATCTTAAAAGAAAGAAGACATCACAGTCTGCTCGCCAATGTTTGATTGACAGGTGAAATCTGGAAACATATTACAGCGGTGAGCGTTGCGGACCAAAGACAAGAAGTGATCATGGATTTGTGTCAGAGTGTCAGTGTGTGTATTTCATTTTTACTTGGAGAGTTTGAGAGATTGTTGTGTCTGGCTTTCATTCTCTCACCCTAGGGAGACTTACATGTGTCGGGACGAGGGCGGCCGGGTAGGCCAGTTTGTGATGCCTCCACATCCAGAAAGAGAAGAGGACGACAGCCACCAGGCCTACGATGGGGACCAGCGAGTAAAGGAGAGTGCTGAAGAGCTGGGGCTTCTGGGAAAATGGGTTGGAGGTGGCTGTGGGGAGACAGCAGCGGAGAGAAGAGATATAAGTTAACAAAAAGTGGCTTGTGTTGATCGACATGGCAACAAGAGTAAAGCAATGACAAATCAGAAATTGTGGACACTGACGGAGAGAAAACACAACCTGGAAAAAAGAAGAAGACATAAAACAACATGCCCGATTGGCTTGACATTGTGCTACATCATCTCAGAGTGCAGCACTAACTCTGCTTACAGCTTACTGCCACTGTGCTTAGGGATCATATCAATGCACGCACACACACACACACACACACACACACACACACACACGCACGCACGCACGCAGCAGGATTAGCAAATCCATCTCGTGACATAACGTAATCCGCCCGCCAAAAATAACAGAGCTCTGAACTGCATCCGACCCCTGCAAGAGTCGCTGGGTGACGTCTGCTGGCTCAGCCCGTCCTCCCATCACAAGGTGTGACAGTCTGATTCGGCAGTGCTGTCAGAGGGCCGATGATCGGACGCCGAACACCACTGCCGCCCTCGGGGTGAGGGTGGGAGGGGGGGAGGGGAGAGGGGAAAGGAAGCAGTGAGGGCCGCTGGGGCTGCACCAGCTGCATCATCACTCTCTCGGGGGCTTTGTCAGACGTTTGTTTTTCTCTACGGGGTGTCTCCAGGTTTCGGAAAGTCAAATTTGAAGGGATAAAAAGAGACAGACTGGCCTGTTGGACAATTAAGTTGGAAAGTTGGGAGTGCAAGGACAAGAAAATCACCGCTGCTGGGTCGATTGACGACAGATATCAAGCGCTGGTCGAGGTGGTGACATGTTCTGTCGTTCACCATCGTCAAACTGAGAGTTCTGCCATTGTAAACTTACCGATTATTTATTACTCTACTAATTTCCTTTGCTGGCTTATTTCTTTTGGCCTGCAACTTACGATGCTGCCGTATTGGTTAAATAAAGTGAGCCATGCACTATGTCGAGAGTCAGAGGGTTCCATGCTACCTCTTATACAGACTGCATGTTAACACTTTAGTTTACACCTAATTATGTAATTGAAATTTAACAAATGACTGTATTTCACATAAGGAGAAGCAAAATTTCTCGACTCAGGTGACGACTTTTGGATTTTGTTACTCTTGCTGTGCTTTAATATATTTAAGACCTGGTCCCGAGCACAAATATCTCCCATCACACATTTTGCACAGGGAATATGTCTTCAAAGTAAAAACCGTAGATGTTCTGCCGGTGGTCTAGAATGAAGCCAGATATACATCTAACTTACTAACATATTTACAAGGGGTGAGGTAACAAGTAACTTTCTTCCATGCCCGCTTATTCCGCTGTTATTTAGAGGCACAAACCCTTAAAAACACAAATCATTTAAGAAAGCTGACTTTAACTTGGATGTTCCAATACTATTTCCCCATCCTGATACCGTTTCCAATCAGGGGGATATTGCTGCATGTTAGTGTGTGTATATGTGTGTGCACGTTGGACTGTACATACTGTAGGCGGTCGAATGCTGCTGGTCGCTCTGCGGGTGCGATTCAGGGTTGTACAGGAACTTCTCGTTGCACATGTTGCCTTCGCAGCAGCAGAAGAAGACGTCGGGACTCTCCTTCTTCTCCACACACTCATTACTACAGGGGACATGGAATTAGACATTAAAACACACACGCGCACGCACACACACACACACTGCAGAGGACATGAAAGCAATTCATCAACGCAAGTGCGAGTAAGGAAACACACGTGAACAAACCCATTATCTGCATGTGCTCGCTGATAACAAACGAGTGCTCACACACCTCTCCTTGCACTCATTGAAGGAAGACACACAAACACTCTGACCATACACACAGCTACACACAAACGTACACAAACGCATACTTCCTCTCCCTTCCCTCGCTGCCGCACAAGCCATGAAAGACAAACATTTATAAAATACCTCCTGCACATGCCGAAAAACAAACTTGCATGCACAAGCACACATGTTCACTAACGCACACCCACACACATTCACTCTCTCTTTCACAATCGCAGTCATCAGATAAAAGCCAAAGGAAGTGGCAGCCGCCCTCGACTTTCTCTGGACTCTCCAGGGAGGCGAGGCGGCGCCGTCTGAGCAGAGGTGCCCAAACTGAGCGGGCTGCAGAATCTACAGCAACGTAATCGGCCCAGGAATCAAAAGAAAACCGGAGCAGAGCCGGCTCAAACCAGCATCTGATGCAAGGTTCATGTTCCAGCAAGAAGAAAAAATGACCACTTATTAATATCTGCTTACAGTCCAGGGTTGCACACACACATCAGACGGAATCCATTTTCAGTGGAGATCCAGGGAGCAATTTAAATTCCATCTCTGCTGTATTTAAAAATGTAGCCTTGTGCAAGTCATTCAGATGGGGAAGCGCACAGAGGGACGAAAAACTGTGCTCAAGGTGATTTGCAAAGTATTTACAGTTAAGCCTTCCTCTGGATGTGCTGCCTTTGTCCTGTCTGAGAGACCTGCGCTGCCGCTTTGTCTCAGAAATCAATGCTCAGGTTTTTTTAGGGAAGGATGTTTGTTGTAATTAGAAATAAAGCACAACAATTTTCACTTTCTTGCACTTGAGGGACAGATGAAAACGTAGGTAGTCTTTGATAACGGTTCTTTTTCTTTCTTTTGTTTTCTGATGATGGACAGATGATGATGGACAGATGATTTTAGACCACGGTTCAGATATCAACCAATCAGTACGTTGAAATGACACTGCATACTTCCCATATATGTTTGAAAACTTTACCTGATTTATTAAAAAAAACTATTCCCTGACTCATTTGGCGATTGCTTTTAACGTGCCCTTTACCCGCGTACCTGTCGTAGCAGTTGACGTCGTCCAGCCAGCAGCCTTGCTTGACGACCTCCACGGTGCCGGACACATTCTTCCACGTGGCGAAGCAGTGCCGCCGCTTGTCTTTGTCGCCGTAGCAAGGTTCGATGCCGCTGCGGTTGGTGCGCTCCTTCTCCCAGCTGGAGTTGTAGTACACGCACTCCTGAGTCTCCGAGCGTCCTAGGATGGCACCTGGAGAGGCAAAGAGGACGTTATTTAAATGACTGTAAATGTAAAGGTCATTATGAAGAAGGTATTGATGCGTTTGTGTCTTTTCCTGAAGGTTAAAAATAACAATTTGTGTGAAATATTTTTCCAGGCACACACTGTGAGGGCGGATTTGGAGTTTGGAGATTTGCAAGCTTCTGAGGACAAAGATGAGAAAGTTATTGTCCTACTTTGTCACTGACAAAGAAGATAATTTAGTTTGTATCAAAGCGACATTTCTTTACAGCCTCAAAGTTTGAGAGACACAATGAAGTCGTAAAAAAAACAAAAAAACATTTCGAAATGAAAAATCTACTTCTAATGTCAACACAGCCATGAAAGATGAAACTTTTTTTTCGAGACGAACAATAAAAACCAGCCAGGCACGACTGACAGAAATAAGATTTTGGAGAAACAAACAGGCGAAGCAAGGAAACCTAAATCCTGGACTTCTCTCCCCGCCAAAATAAAGGGTGCTCTGGTTTCCTGCAGATGAATGCGAGCTGCAGGTTTTTTCGCAAACCGATATCCAGAGAAGTGACGGCATGACAGCTTGTCAGTTAAGCTGCCACTTCTCATCACCTGTCGGGGGAGTCGGTCCAGTTTAGACTGCTGACAAGACTGAAAATAGTCGGCCGTGCTTGCTGTCTTCACGTTATTTTGTTCGAGCTCTATAGGCAATGAGTAGGACTGTTGATGCCGGGTCTCAGTGCATATGCATCAACTGGAGCTCAACACCATGGGAAATTTAATTTATTTTCCTGCCCCTTCTGCCGAGGCTCATACCGAACAGCCAGCTTACTCCGCTCCAGTGTGAAAATGTGACTTAACTCGTTTGTGTGAGAGACAGCAGTGCCATGCGTGGGTCAAACGGTTGTGAACTTCCTCAGGCTGTTTACATAAGTGAAAAAAAGTTTGATAAAAATCACGCCGTGTTTCTCGGCGCCTGGAGTCCCGATCATACACCAGGTCTGAATACAGTAGGGAATGATGTAAGTCAACTGGAGTTCATTTCAATTCCAATTTGAAGGGGGTCTCAAGTGTTTTTTTGAGTTACATGATGTATTTTGGGCTCTTGTATGTGATTACTGCAGTTTGGGGTCTGTCATGAATCTATTTAGAGCTTGTCAGTCCAAGACCTTTGATAAACACCTCCTGGGTAGAGGTATCAGAGCTGTTAGTGTTTATTCCATTTATTTTTGTTTTATTCACTTAAACTATAATTTGCCCACTCTGCTAGGATTTGCACTCTATACCAGCTTTTTATCTACTGTTGCTTTTAATGTCTCCAAAGTGCTCCATGATTTAACTGTAAAACGCAACAAATAAAGAATAATGCTCCGGTTTATGTGATCAGTACCCGCTCTCATCCGCCAGGGTAATAACAGAGTGTCCTGTCCGCCCTAACTGTGTCTCCAGTCTCTGCAGCTTCCAGAAATTAGGGCTCTGCTTGCATAATGGAGGTTAACTTCAGAAAGATCATGTATTTTTCAATAAAATGGCTGCTTAAGTCAATCCAGTTAGCGCCAGCTCCCCAGCCATGTCTCTCCTCAGCGACAATAACAGCTGCAGATGGAGGCGAGAGAGGCTAACTTCACTGGCAGGCGAGGTCACTGGGCCTCTTAGCGGCACTGACGGCATTTTCTCTCTCGTCAAATCCATTTCCCATGAAGCCCCGAAGTATTTCACAGCAACAGGTGCGACTCCGAACTGTTGCCTGCGAGAGCAAATGGCTGGAGCAAAGGCGGAGGGGAGGAAAATAGTCCGGGCCGGTGAGTGAGCGGTGCCACAGAAAAAAGCCACGGCACATTGAAAAACGCGAAAAAAATTATTGGTTTAAAAACAGAGCACGTGGATCGAACTGCGAGTACATATGTAAGCAAAAGAAAACAAGAAACCCACAAAGTTGTTTTTTATATCTGCTTGTGGAAAGAAATTGAGAAATTTTGCCCGAACATGCACATAAACTTAAATAATGCCCCAAGGAAGATTACATCATCCGACATATGGTTCATGTGGTCTTCATTTCACTACCCCCCCCTGCAGACTCTAAAATTCCTCCCCTGCAAACACATCACATTCTAGATGTTTGAACTGTGCATTTAGTTCATGGAAATAAATAACTGCACCAAATGAAGAAAGGAGCAAATTCTGCAAGCCTGACTCACTGCCTAAGCAGAGGAAAAGCAACATTAACTCTTCTTTTTTTGTACGGCCGAAACCTTTGCCAAGATGCCCTCGAGTGAGACACTCAAAAGTGCAGAGATTAGGTGTGAAGAAGAGCTGTTGAAAAGGCCGGCCCTCCTGTCACAGCCGTGAAAATGCCTTAATGAAATACGCCTGAGAGAAAACACCGGTAAGAAAAAAAGAAAGAGCCAACAATTCAACTCAAGTGTTTGGTATGAGGCTTGCGAAGCTCCCGTCATTCCTTTAGGGTGACGTAGGTCTCGAGTAATTTTCCAACCACATCTCGAGGCTGAGAAAATAGAGATGTTTTCGCTGTGGCCACTGATGAACGGCAGATAATAAAGAAGTGGGCGGAGAGATCCCCTGATGGCAACAAGAGATGAGAAAACACGTTTTTTTCCTTGAAAGACCCTATCCTCAATTGACCTACTATAGTTTAATATCGCTGTACAGTGGTGTATACTAGGAGTGTTTTTCTATAAGATTTGTTTATCCACTCCATCGGAAACTCCAGCTTATGAAAGATAAGTTGTAGTGCAACCTAGCTCCTATTAATCTTCCTGCATGGGCATGAATACATCATCCCGTCCATTCGCCCTCGAGGGAGCTGAAGGTGCAAACGATGGAGGTATGTTTTACCTCCATCGTAGGTGAGCTCATTAGCAGCATCAGCCATGCTAACGCTGATCCCCCGCAGTCGCTGCGTCCGGGAGCTTTGCATACACATTTCCATTTTATTCGCAGTGATTCACAACGAATGCAGAAGCAGGATGAGCAGGGAGTTCCTGGATCGACTTCAGTACGAGTTACTCATAATAATAACGTCTTTATCCAGCTTTCTAGGTTTGTGAAACTGAAGCCGCCAAATTTTTGGGGCCCGTACAATACAATTTGTTAGACCATTTATTGCTCCGGCTTTGGACTTAGTTTGTATCTTTGTCCCCCTGAGCAAAGCACTGACTCAACTTGTTTTAAGCCCTTCAGTGGCTTGGATATAAAGTACAGTATTTCTAAAAATGAATCTAAAGAGCAAAAGAGAAAAAAGCAATGTCGGCCGTCTCTTTTTCCTTCGGCCGAGGTGAGCAGCAGCACCTCAACGGCTCCTTTGATAATGCCTCCATTCAGGTATTATACTGTGTGAGAAAGAGCTGCGAACCATGTGAACTGCAAACACAGAGCTCCGTTGTAAATACAGCCGTTAAGAGCCCAAATCAATCACCTCTCTGAAATGAGGTGACAGTGCGGGCCGGCTGCCTATAGTGCCGTATGCCAAAGGTGGGCAAGAGCGGCCTCGGCAGTATGGCGGATATGAAAGATATAAAGCGGGGAAATCAATCTTCTGACTATTTTGCGGCTCAGAGTTCACTAAAGCGGATAATGTCATCGAGTGCAGAGCCTACACAAGTAATTGTGCAAGGACATACAATGGGGCTTCCACCCACAAGCACACATTCAGGCAATAAAGAGCCAAGCCTCTTTGTCTCCGAAGATATTCGACGCATGGAAATGTCAAACACGAGAGGCACAGGCTCACTTTGTTTGCTGTAATAAGGTTTGTGGGAGAGAGGGATAGAAAAAGAGGAGAAAGGCCATTGAAGGACCACAAACACGTGGTGTATAGACAAGGTTGATTTCGTAGTTAAGACCCAGGGAACATATATTTAATTTATAATGCATTAAAGGAAGATGTCGGGATTAAAGCATTTTTAAAAAAGGGACAAAAAAGTGGAAAAGCGACAAAAGGAGGAAGGGGAAACTAAAGCGGTGGTACACTCTCATCTAGTGGATCGATTGTGAGACCATGCAAGAGGCGAAGACAAAACTTTACATGGAGTCCAATCAGTCAAATCACTGGGACAGACAGAAGTAGGCATGTTTTCGTCCAGCACTTTTCTTTCGCAAAAATGAAATGACCACAGAGCGTTTCATGGAAGCTCCTTCCTCCCTCCCAGTCATACTGGAGATTTATCAAGGTTAACCGTGACCTACTTTGGCTGCAGATTTTTAAGCAATGCCTCCCCCCTGCAAAACGTCTACACAGCCCGACCCACTTCTCAGTCCACCGGGGCTTTTTGGAAAAACTGCTTCTCGCCCCCCCCCCACTCTCTCCCTCTCTCTGATCGGTGGCTCTGAAAATTCACCCTGACATTTTGAATTTCTACATTTTGGGCATTTTGCCGATGCTACTTATCCACAGTGATTAAACTCCCGAGTTCCCACAGCACCAAACTAAAGGAAGTAAACTGTAAACTGGTCTTGTCACGATACCAAAATGTATTGCTTTGATATTAATACCAAGTTCAGCATCATACACTGAAAAAGATTGTGCCGGAAAAGTACCTATATTTCAGTGTACACTTTATTCCTGTGACCACAGAATGATCAAATTAGGTTATTAGACAGGAAATCTCAAAGAATAAGTCGCCTGAAAACAGGGGGAATGTGAGTTCACTTGAGAGTGTGTAATCCGAAGATGGAAACGATGAAAAGAGGTTACTGATTATCTGCAGGCTCTGAAAATTCAATCTTTTGTCTCGTGGCCAATAGGTCAATGCTAGATTGAGGCAATTCAGGGAACCTGAATCTGAGAGTTACAGCGGGGGCCCTGACACGAAGACGCAGAGGGTGATGCCATCGCTTTTCGATGGCGAGGCACGCCGTGAAAAACCGCTCGCTGCTGGCACGAGTTCACCTCCAGCTTCAAAAGGAAGTCATATCCACGAAAAACGATTCAAGCTCTCTAATCTGAATTGTTCAGTCATAATGTTGCATTGAGTAAATTTGCAGTAATGCCTTGTACAACTAAAGCACAGTAATGAAAGAAGCTACACTCTCCACTTAAAGAAGTTTTTTAAATAACCCTTTCATAGCCTTCCTTTATAATTGTATTTATGAATATAATTAATTCAAGTTTTGAATAAGTTGTGTCAAACCTTGAAAAACATGAGCAAGGGTTCAGATTGAAAATAATACTAAGATATAGAAAGAATAAGATATAGAAAGCCTGGTTTAAGGCATGAATCCATAATTTGAAGGTTTATGTGAAAAGTTAACATAACAACAATCCCCTTTATTCTCCCTGAATTCATATTTATAAGTGAGTGAAGAGGGTCAATGTGTGAAAAGTGTCTAAAAGCTTCATAATTATTTAACACAGAGTTTGAAAGAACCTTGTATGTCTCTATATCTATATAATTGGAAACTTTAGAAACTTTCCCTCCCAAGATGCAATGTTTGGGTTTTTAGAAAACAAGATCCTTTGTGCAAACAGATGGGCACAGCACAATTTTTTTTTTTTTCTGTCCTTCATTTCTCTGACCCGCCGCATTTCTCCAATGGAAGCAATTTCTCCAAAGCAATTACTTCTCTAAACATTTCCTTTCATGAGACAGTAAGTAGCCGGGGCCCCGTAATACCTCAAATTCACTTTTCTACTCAAGACGAGAGTCTCTCTCTGAATGGCCACTGTTTGAGATACACGCCAAATGTCCAGAGAGGAGACAGAAATCACAAGGGAGAACTACATCGGATCCTGCGTATTGGCACACGTCTCTTCATTAGCCAAGCGAGGGCTACAAGGTAGGAGCCATGCAGCGAAGATGGTTCTGGTCTGATCTGTGGCCAGGGCTAGTGAGGTGCATGCTGGGTGGGAAACGACCACCAACCACCTGCCAAATGTTGGGAGAAATTTCGATTAAAGCCGCTTTGGCCGATAGGCAGCTGCTACCAGGAAGGTAGAAGAAGCCGTGTCTATGTAGATAAATGTATACTTGGCTCCTCTCCATCACCAGTTGTCTTAACACCACTTTGATTCAACCTTGATCGTGTTGTTGCAATTAGCTTTTTTTTCTATTTTCCTTCCATCACACGAGAAGTGATGCCTTCATGTTTCTGGTTTCGCTGCCAGGTCATCTCTGCATCGCACGGTGCCGCGACACAACCGCAGCAAAAAATAGAGAGAACAGTCGTACGGATGAACTTGTTATCTGTCAGTATAAAAAATTGACGGTTTAGACTCATGATCTGTCCATCAGGTATTTCTTTGCCTGATAATTGCTGAGGAAAACAGGAACTAAATATCTAATTTCCCCTCTGTGGCTGGTCGCAGGGGCAGGCTGGGCTTTACTCTGCTCTGTTGCCTCATAATGAAGTGGCATTTTGGCGGGCCAGGCCGGCACTCGACACTGCGTGCACTGAAGTAGGTAAACAACTCATTTATCAAGGCTTTTTTGTGTGCCTGCCAGGAGCGGGGATTGTTCTTTATGATGGAATTTGTTCTTAGGATCAACTTATCATCTGCGTCCGGGCAGACGTGAAACAGATTTGAAGTGATGTATGGGTGCTTGGGGCGCTGGTTTGTGTGGGAATATGTGCGACCAGTGCTTAAAAAAAACAAACGTGAACGATGCTTTTGGAATAGGGTTTGAATTCAGCAGGTATAGGCCAGGGGTTAGAATGACGTCTGCAGAATTGGCCCCTTGGCTTCCCAGCAATGCTTGTTGTTGCTGCTTATGCAATTTGACACTCCTCCCCCACATAACTAAGTGAAGACACAACCAAATACAGCTTTTGAATGTGTGAATAACCACATATTCAGCGGAAAACTCTTCCCAGTAGTGTTAACACCTTGCTGCAGCCATTGTAAAATAATCATATGTATTTAAAACAATCAGTATTATTTATCTGTAATGTAGAAGGCAGAAAAACAGATTCTGGGTGTATTCCAACGACGTGGAAGGAAGGGAAGAGAAAGACTTGATGTGCTGTTGAGGTGACACTGGGTTCATGCGACGAATGTTGTCAGCCTGGTTTGGGCTGCAGCACTAAGCAAATCAGGTTGACTGTCAGGCTTTCTTCCTAAGGTGGTTTGTTAGTTTAATTCTGTAGATTAGGAAAAAAAATACATAAAGATTACATGTGTCCGTCTAGTTTTCTTGCAGGATTTGTGCAAAGTTGTCAAACTCAGCAGTGGAAGCAAGAAATAATGTTTGAAAATCCTGCACGAGTGGCAGCCATAGGAAACCGTGTTCACTAACTAAATGTAGCCATAACTCATCCATTCCAAACTCGCTCTTTTTACAACCACTATCCATCCACCCTTCTTCTCTTCCTCGACACGTAAACGTGGGCTCTGCCGGTTGGAAATGCATCCCACCACTTGCCTTGAGGCCAGCTCCTGGCCGCCTTGGATAAAGATTTTTTACACCATTTATAGCTGTTTTGACGATCACAGGCATTAGGCACCGGAGGCAGCACTGGAGACCGCTGGCCCACGGCGAGGTTAACACCTGAGTGTACACTGCACACCATTTTTAGTGCCTGGAAATGGATTCCCAAGTCCCACTGAACAAAGTTTATTAAGCCGTCAGCCTTGGTGCTCTATCCATATTTCTGTGATGTGAGATAACTTCACCGTCCTCAAGTACCTGATGGTATAAATCATAAAATGTATTCTAGAAAAGAGGCTGGGGAAAACATAGGAGCTCAGAGGAAAATATAAAAAAGTTTTTATAATAATTATACCAGTTCTATATTTTCTCCAGCAGCCGTGGTAATGTTGTTGCTGTACAGGTGATTGAACTGAGAGGCAACAGTCTAATCTAAGCACAGAGGCATTGACGGAGTCAGACACTACTTTACAGTATACTGTAATTTTTCAGAGCAGCCCGGGTCTCGCTGTGAGTGCTACTCTAATGCTCAATCAGATGGTGTCGTGACATGGCAGGGGTGGTCAGGTTGGCTCGGGTGAGCTGGTCACAAAGACTGCACTCTTTCCACGGCCCGGGAGGAGGGGGCACGGTGGGGGTTGGAGGGGAGCGGGGTGGGGGGCATTAAAAACCACCACACTCAGCAACTGAATCCAATCCCTTTAATCCTCGCTGGTATGCCCGAGCGACAAACGCCCATTGGTCTCCGCCTCAGTTAGCACTGATGGGGCCGGTTGTCGGACAGGTCAGGAGAGTGCCTGGGTCTCTCACCGCCGACTGTACCGTTTGCACAAGGAGCACATACCAGTGGAGCCCCGTGTCCCTTGTGTGTAATGGGCCGCAGTCGGCCACCGCATACCGTACATTCTTCACAGGACAAGCAATTTAAAACATCTCGTTATCTCCCGCAGAAGGATCTGCATAAAACCCCCTTCTGCTTTTACCCCCACAATCCCCTCTGTGCTTGAATAGTTTGGATTTATTTGAAGGGTGTGTTAAGTGCCACTAGGGCTTAAAGCTGAACTGTATATTGAATTAGCAGTGATATTGCAATATCACAAAGCCTGCGGCGCGGGTATTTCAATTCATTTTTATACAACAAGCAATCAATGACTGAAGAACGGAGGGGGGGTGGGGGGGGGGTGGAGACGCTCCATTATATGTATAAGGAAATTGGCCCCTGGAGAGTCAAGTCGAGTCAGTGAGAGAAATCTTCCATAATCCACGTCTGAATAAGCCGGATGCACCTATCTCAAGGTGAAATGCAGCCTCACAATTTGTATCACAAATATCTTTTTTTAATCAAAATATCATATCGTGTTAATCCTCTGTAGCTTTGACTACGCTACAAAGCAGAATCTGGGAAGACTAAAAGTCAGGGGGTCTGGACAGTCATCAAATCAAATATTTGGCTTAGAGAGCTGCAAAAAGACAAACAGAGAGATGAAGAGAAAGTGGAGAGTGGAAGCTTAAAAGTACAGTTTGTAATTAGCCACTGTGATAACGAAAATAGCCAAATTTGCAGGGGTGAGACTAGAGCCCTGTTATGGAGTTCTGATCCAGATGAAAATACCAATAAAAAGTAAAACATTTGAAATACCAAGGTATCTGCCGATTTTTTCTTTTTCTTTTTCTTTTTAAATGGCATAGCACACTTATTATTATTAAAAAGAAAACACAAATACAAAAAAAACACATAGAGGTTCCCAATACAGAAGCTCAAGCAACTAGAAATATGTTTGAAAAATATTAAAAACCCCTCCACACCACAGTAAATGCAGAGTGGGCTGCAAATGTACGGAAAAGTGGTCTCAGACTTTTGGAGCCCACTGTATATCTGTTCCAAATATCTGTTATCTTGTCTCAGTGATTTATAATAATCTATATTGGCCCTGAAATAAAAACATATGAGCCGACCCCTTCTAAGAAAGCATGCAGAAATGCACTCTGCAGTCAAGGTTGGCCCACACTGGATCCCAGCTTGCTGCTGCTGCCGCCGCCGCCGCCGCCGTGTAAAACTAATGCACCGCTCCGTTCTGAGTCATCTCACGTGTCCCGAGACATGCTCTCTCTGCCGTTCAGTTATGTTCCCTGTTTGCACTCGCCAGCTTCCCATTTGCACAAGACAAACCAATAAACGTAGGGAGTCAATAATCCCCCCCCTCCCTCAACCCCCCCCTTTTCATCCATCCAGCTATCTGACAACCTCGCTGACCCCAGGCTCATCTTTATATTTAGTGTAAACTAATGACACATACTGGTCACAAGGCACCGGCGCCAAAATAAAGCACCAACACTTGTGTATTTTTAATTGAGATTGTGTTACAGGTGCGGTAAGCTAAGAATGTGGCTCTGCTGATGCAGAGAATAACCATAATGTTTCCGCAGGGTTTATAGTTTTGCCTATCAATACCAATGATGATGACTCAGTGATTTCCGGGCACAGCTGAGATTTTGAAACTCTCTTTCCCGTCAATACTGGTTGGTTGAAAAGAAAAACCTGTTTAATATTAATAGTGTCAGGTCTGAACAAATCTCCTATCCGCATCGCTGGTATTTCCAACTGGTGGTTGGTGCAAAAAAGGGAGCCACCAGTGTCGAAAGATTTCAATTCTGACCTGTTGATCTGTCTGCACTTTACATGATTGGTGCTCAATGCAACCTAAAAAGGTTTATTTGAGGTTTATAAGATAGCAAAGCAAAGTGGCAGCAACAATAATGGCAGGAGGACAAACCCACAGTATCCTGAGCGAACCGCGTTCAAACCTGGCCCCGCCGAGTTCCCCAAGACGCCGCTACCCTTTAGTGGTTTTGGTGATAAGAGGTCAGGGCGACCTTCATGACAGGGAGGAATCTTGGCAAGTGTCGGGCGAAGACGAAGGGGAGGAAGGAGGGAGAGCGTAAAGCAGGCGAGGACCCTCGAGAGAGCCTGAAACAAGAGCATGATGAATGTACAGCTCGCAGTTTTTAATCAAGGATCAAAGCAGGGCCTCTCCGTCTGAGCAGCCAGTCTGTCTAGACTGAAACGCTCCCAAGCACATAAAGCAACATCTGCAGGATACATTAATTACAGTAAAGGACCATTCTGGACTGTTCTCTGGGGTACCGACACATCGAGTGGCCAAGACGAAGATAAAATCATCCTGATAGTTGATATGAATAGATTTTTAAAAATTATATTCAAATTTTAAGACTCTAAAAGCTCAGGGTTATTCCCAAATCACTCAAGCACTGCAACACTGAAGGTGATGGTTTTTGTTTTCAAGCCTAAACTGATTATCGTCCCTATCGTTTGTTTTAATTTGAGTCAGTAATGTTTACAGGGGCAATTCATCGAGTTCCCATTATAGAGAGTACGCACCCTCTGCATTTACATTTTAGGCTTTTAGCTGATGCTCTCATCTGGCATGACTTGCAATAAGCTGAGCAAACAGGGTTTCGCTTTAAGGACACGCAGTGGCGGATGTCGAACCTGTGACCTTTCGGTTGGAAGGGTGGACTCCATGACCTACCGGCACAATCCAGTAAAGCCATAGATGACAAGTACACGCTTATGGATCAAATTAAATGAATGTTACAACATTTTTAAGGTGGAAGCCAATTTTAATCTCTAAAAAGTACTTACAGAAAAAAAAACTAACTAACTGATTTCTTTATTATTAATATTATCAGTGCTTATGTTTGACAATAAGTACCAACTTGTATTTAATACAACATCAACTTCTATATATTTTCTTTATATTATATATATATATATATATATAAATAGACTGCAAATTATCTTAGCAATTACCAATATATCGCTCTAGTTAAACTGTGTAAAGATCAACCGAATGATCAAACATATGGAGTCGGATTATCATGAGGTTAATAACATTATAACTGCAGTATCAAGCAGAATAATCAGAATCATCATTTTATCCAGGGGCATGGCAGCTCGAACCGTCTTCCTCGGTTTTTCTTCTGAGCCTGCACCTCTGCTTCCTCCAAGGAGGTGAAAGCTGAATTAAATATGTATGGTATTTTAGTCCCTTCACTGCTTCCACGCTGCCATTATAAAAAGACCCGGAGCCTTGCAGCATGTGCAAACGATTCTTTGCATTTGCTTTGACCTGCTTGCAGTATTTAAGATCTGCAGCATCGGATGATGTCAGCCTCAAAAAAAAATTACACCTAACTGGCTTTCAAACGATTTCCTCTAATTACTTTACCTCTGTGGTGGGTTTTTTTTCTTCTTCAGTGTATTGGCGTGTGTGGCAATGCTCAGCCCAGTGATACCGGGAGCAAGTTGAAACAAATCGCGGCTAAGGAAGAAAATCCCCTCAATAGCAATAATGGTGTTTTGATGATTCTTAATTGCAGTGAAAGTTTAGATAGTCATTAATGTGGCAAGTGCTTTTCACGAAGCCTGAGGCCCTTTTCGAAAGCGGTTAAAAACATGATTTAGTATTGAACTTTCTAAAGGTCAACCGCACTTCTCTCTCTCTCCTTTCTATTGTCATTTAGTCGGATTCACAAATGCCTTGTGTAAATTAATGGACATTAAGTTTACCACAATTTATCCTATATGCAACATATCGGCAAACTTAAACAATGACATCATTATGTCTTTGAAAGGCTCATATCAGCGGAAATGATAAATAAAGAAATAAAACCAACTGGCTCCAGCTTTTTAGTCTTTTTTTGTTGCGTGTCATTGGCCTCCACCTTGAAAACACTAATTTAACTCATCCAAACTGCAATGTCCTCAACATCCGTGCCGAAACTGCACGCATTCACAAAAACAACCGTGACCACCCCAATTTGTCACCAAAAATCTGCACACAAAAGCCATTTATGTCACAAAGCACAAAACACCTGGCTGCGCTCTAAATTTAACCAGTGCTCCGACTGGTGGAGGGTCATAATTCCCCCAGCTGGACCCAGCAACGTGCCGTCACCGGTCACCATTTCACCTCCATGAGCACAAATCGGTTGCGGCGCTTTGTTTTTTTTTTAATGATGTTCGAGCACAGAATGATACACGGCCCTGCGAGGAAGCAGTGTGGCTAGTTGGGCCCAATGGGATATCGAGGCTACATCTGGCCTTAACAAATACACCTGTGCTTTCAGAGCCTAATGCATAATGCAAGGGAACATATTAGGAATGGATAGGTGGAAGAAAATGTGACAGAGTTAGTACCCATACTCGGAAACACCTAAAACTCTGCAGCAGAAGGGTACAAGTGTGGTTTAGTCACAGTCCAAAGTCTCAATTGACACAAATCACCACAGAAAATATGACTTTGGCCCAATTTCCTCCAGTTTTTTACACTTTAAAGTTGATTTAAATATTCATCTTTGCAATAAATGTATTCATGTCAGTGTCAAGGACAGATATGTGGCATTTGTTTTCATTTATTAAAATGACAGGTACATATTTCCCAAATGGGAATCATTGCTTGTGTTATTAATTCCTTGGATTTATCATGATTTTATATTAAATAATCAGCCATAAGTAAACATAAATTTCCAGTCAGAGGACAGTGTCACAGCACTTTCAATTTCAGGTCAAACTCCTGGAATTTTGTGTATCTGGGTTTTTGGTTTAACAATAAATAAATAAAAAGATGCTTTATAAGTAAACTAATGAATAATGGTGTCTATCTTACCCAGGAAAGCCAAAGGCAAAATCTCTACCTTGGCTGAACAATTGTTTTCTTTTTCTGGATTAGTTATAAATTATTTGTTGACTAAAGAATTGGTAGTTTCCGTCCCTGCGTAAAACAATAGTATTTAAATATCTTCCAATTTTTCAAATTTTAAGATATTTAATGTTTTGAGGTTCATCATTATGATAAAACTGATGCCATTAAATGAAAATAACCTGAATATAGTCTCTTATCTTCCTCTACTGGAAGGTCAGCGGTCACCGTCACAACACCAAGCTCGGAGCTATGAGAGATTTAGCATCTAGCTCGATGACGATGAAGTTCAATGAGGTGGCAGACAAATTAACAAATTCTCCCAATTAATGCAACTGGTGAATGTTAATTTTCCTACACAAGAGGCCCTGGTCTGGCGACTGAGCTCAGATACCGTTACAAGTGGAGTCTGGTGTGTAGCAGAGCCGAAACTGCATCATCAGATCTGCTGTGCTGCTGAGGATTTAAAAAAACAAAACACACACACACACACTCACACACACACACACAACCCCAGAGTCGCTTCATCCTCGCCATATTGATGTAACCTTACACTGGCATGCAAGAGGATCAATGTCTGTGTGAAACTGCTGCAGTGAACAAAACAGGGGGGATGGGGGAAGGGGGGCAAATGTGAAGGCAGAGCACGAGACTCCACTTATCCAGCTATCAGCCTCCGTGGTGGAAACATGCAGGAAGCTTAACGACCATTTTTTTACCAAATTACCTACAGGACACGACTTTTAAACCGGAGTATGACCTGCGGCGCCGGTGACGGATTACCAGCGGGGCGTTCACGTGGAAACACGACACGTCCTATTGCTTCAACTTAGATCCATTTACATGTACTCAAGAAGTCATTAGAGAAAATGTGACGGCCATGGGTTCAAATGGTCGCATGACACTGCAGTTATCGATCAAATAAAAATACAGGAGATGTTACTCGCTTTAACCATCTGGGTTAGCGTGGAGATGATTGATCGTTTGGGCCATGATCTGATCACACGTCTAATTTTTTAATCACTGCTCAGTTTCTCTCGGCTTCAGCTCACACTCACAGTAAATCTGACAGGATCCGAATGTGCCACAGGGCAGCTCAGTAAATATTTACAATTCGCAGTGGAAGCTCACGTTGGATCTGAGGCAGAGGTCACCTTTTAAAAAAAACAGATGAACCGGGGCGCCAGCAGCAGCAGCGTCACATTCTAAAGCTCCCCTTGGACGTGAAATGTCAATTTCCAGTTTTCAAACTCAACACGGAGCAAGGGAACTTACACAAGAAGCCTGTTTTGCTCTCTCGTCACATCAAAACTCTGGCACGCACACCTCGACCCACCATGTGTTCGAGCAAGTATGGATCAGAAGCTCCAGGCAGCTGCTGAATACAACATTAAACAAGGTCTCTTCCAAAATAAAAGCACCTTATGTCAGCTTCCAAAGGCTTGATTAGACAACTGTAAACAATAATGCTCATTTTAACTTTATCTATGTCGAATAATGTTTGCCCTGTAAAAAATATCAGATAATAGTCAAAAACAATAATCATATTGCCCCTGAAAATAGGGGGGGGGGGGTGTCGTTACAGATCTCATCAAATCGAACCCCTCCGCTCTGAGTGCCCCGTCCTTTATCGGAGGTTTCGCTGTGTCGCTCGCCCCCGAGCTGTGCAAAACTCAAGATGATTATTATTCCTCCGCAAATAAGAACCATTCATTTCCCACTTCAGAGCGTAATGAGCAAGTGGAATAATCATGTGCTGCACAGTGCGACGCAGGCGGCACCTGCGCTGCACTCCAACCAACACCAGCCATTACTGTATTTAAGAAGCCTTTTAATTTCTACTCAAATGCTCAAAGACACCCCAGGGCTCGCCGTTAAAGGACAATTCTGCTGCAACTTGAGACTCTATGTTTTTTTGCCCTTCCATTTCTCAGGTCTTAACTGCTATGACGGCGTAATGGGTATTTTTAAGCCAGGTAATTTCGCTGCTGTTTACTTCTAAACAACCCGGAAAGCAGCTTTTAGTTGAGTTGCACAATCGGGCAAACGACGGGAAATAACATTTTAGCGTCTGGAGGAATTTAGTCAACAACAAAAGGCGGGAAATATTCAGCTGTTCTCTTTTACAGTTATATATTCCAACTCACACGGTTTCTGTGGTTATACTGAGCTCTGCACGAACACGGTGAAACCATCGCTGCGTGCAGAGTTGTTCAAGTTGCTATTTAGGGCGTCACGCAAATTAAAAGCGCGCCGGTTAGAATATCTGCCACATGATGACTCGCATCACAACAAACACTTTCAGGCTCAGGCGCCCCAGTAACGTTTATACTCTTGACGCCGCGTTTGGCAAACTGCCTGATCTCAAATGTGTCAATCTGGTTATTACGACTGTTTTATTTTTAAAAACGCCTCACTGTGGGTACGTTTACGCCTGGCGCCCCCCACACTAGTCTGGGGGTTTTGAGATACTGCTGGCCCTGTTAGTAGTTTCAAAGTGAGAGAGCAATGTCGTCTGGACCCTCCATCAAAACGGACATTACGAAACGATGACGCAGATCCTGCTTTCGCTTCCTGATTGGTTCTTATCAGGCACAACTCGACTACCAGTGTTACAGTCTGTAACATTTCCACCTCGTCGCCGGTCCAAGATAAGAAACCCCTCGTCTTGCTTTTCACAATTTTTGTTTCTCTTCGAAGTATTTTAGGTAACTAAGCAACCGACTGCAGAGTAGACAATCTACTTCCTGTTTACACCTGCAAGCACAGGCCCGGTGTACAAATGGCCAATGTGTGTTTTTAGGGGATTGATCCTGATACGGAGCAAAATCACTTGTGTGGACAGAGAGCGTTTTAATTTGGAAATTAGCTTTAAAAAGTTGGAAGACGTTACAACCTGTAAAAAATCTTACAATCCCTACAATTAAACCCTAAAACTATACGTTATTTTAACATAACAGCCTCTTTTCTTAACACTGTTGGTTTAGATCACATTTCTCTTCAGATATCCAGCCTGGGAAAAAAACGGGCAAATATGCAACCGGGAGGATGAAAATGCCAATCGATGTCATAAAACCTGCACGAGCAGCTCCCCCAATCGCAGCGGATGACGCTTGAGTCCACCCACATCCCCGTAACCAATGTGCGCTGCAGGAACAGCAGCACTCCTGGGTTAACCCCATTCTCCTTAGCATCACCTCGCCAACCCCGCTGACATTCATTATGCATCCACCCTTGGGGGGGAAAGAGAATATGTAATGGATGTACACAGACTCACGGGGCCTGAAAATTGCTTTGCTGTGAGGAGATTTCTTTATGTTTTTAATGAGAAACTTCCCGTGACCTTTAGAGCCCATGCAGATATGATATATCTAAAGTATCCCTGCAAATAAAAGCATATTTTTCTTATAAATACAAGGTTCTCGCTTTGAGTTTTAGACGTGAAAGAAAATGTATTCAAACTCCACTGATGTTCACTTCGCATCATCCCCGTCTAATGTGAGATTTAGCTTCATTTCATGTGTTTACACTGCAAGTTGGAAGGTTGAAGTGAGGACAAGACAAGCTGCCGTGCCCCCTTGTATTTGTTTGTTTGTAAAAAAAAAAAACTGATAGGAAAAGGAAGACATGTGTTGTGGTGGATCTCCTCAGGGGCCCCTTGAGGTCCCCAGGCCCCCATCTTGGACCCCCCCCCTATTGACATGTGCAAAAATCCACAATGCACATCAGCACATGGAGGCTGCAAAAACATAATAAAGCAGAAGGGAAGAGGGGCATTTTCTCTCACACACACACACACACACACAAGCCCCCCCACTCAGAGGATTGCATTGCACTGCACTCCCCCCCAAAATAACAAGGGCTTCATTGCATTCTGCACATGTAACAACACTTCAGTTCTCCACAGCCCCACAAACAAGCCACGCATCCTCCACACCCACCTGAAGAGCAGGAGATGAGGAACACGGCGAAGGCCAGTTTGGTGGCGTCTCCCATTTTCCATCCGAATCGGATCCACTGATTGGAAAGAGAATTAAAAAAAAAAAAAAAACTAAACACACACACACAAAAAGAGAAACCCGGCAAAAACAAACGAGTCAAATCAAATGTCTTGCTGCTCCGAGGGTCTCAGCAGGAAGAGCATCTTTAAAAAGATCCTAAAATCCAGAAGATCCCCAAAAACACCACTTGTCGCCCCCCCCCCTCAAAAAAAGGATTGGAGGAAGAGGAGGAGGAAGAGGATGAAGAGCTGATGGCTGCTGGTATTTCCAGGTTTTACAGACGAGCAATGGAGGGCGACTTGTTGGCGCTCAAGCCGCGGCTGTCAGGGACATGCCAGCGCTGCAGCATTGTTGTGAAGCGGCGCCGGTGCCTGCTGGTGTCGGTGTTCCCCGGGCGGCGACGGCGAGCCACAGCCGGACAGGGCGAACATCCATCGGACTGGGAAACCGAGCGCGCTCCTGCTCTCCGATCAAACTTCTCCGTCGCATAAGCTGGGAGGTGGTGGTGGTGGTGGTGTGTGTGGGGGGGGGGGAGAAACGTCAAAAGGGCGTCGAAATGATCATGTCCCGTACCCCCCCTCTCTTGAAGCGTGTGCGGCTGCCGTCGTATTCCGCGTTCGGAAGTGTCGGTTCTCGCCCGGCGGTCCGGCGACGCTGCCCGGCCACAACCAGAGCCCCGTCCGCTCCCCCCCGCGCGCGCGACAGGAAAAAACAACCGATGAAGAGGCTCCCTCCCTCCGCCGCGTTAGCCCTCTCTCTCCGAAGCGGGGTCGCACGGCCTTTCCCCCTAAACCCCCGCGTCGAACTGAATTCAACGACCGCTCTCAAATGTTAGCAACCGCCGCTGAGGAGCCGCCGGTAATCCGTGTGGCTGGCGGAGCGATCGAGTTCAGGACGAGCAGCTTTTCCCCCGCGGAGTCCGCCTCCTTCCTCGCATCCTCTGGTCGGGACAATTTTCAAGATGGCGTCACCGACCCACGGCAAGAGCGTCGAACTCGGGTGGGAAGCTTCCGGGAGAGGTTTTCAAAATAAAAGTGGGTGAAATGGAAACATGAGATGAGATTTTGATAAGTTCTTCAACCTTGTTTTTTTTAAGCAGATGGGCTGCGACTGATGTTTCCCCTTGGAGCGTGTTTACCTGGAAAGATGCCCACAGAGTCTTAAATAAACTTCAAGAGAAACACATTTTCAGGATCTTTCATTATCAAACATCCCTTTTCCTCCTTAAAGACTGAAAATATGGACATTTCTGCACTTCTGTCCCCTTTTAAACAAAGCCCATCACCGTTTTGTCTCTAAAATGCCACAAAAAACTTATAATTACGCCTTATAATTTATTTTAAATTATACATATATTCATTGTTGTGACACACATCCCAAAGAAACACATCAAAACCTCACATTAAAGAAACTGGATGCAAATGTTTGATTTTAAAAGCAGTAGCTGATCAATTTTTGTATCGACCTACATTGGGGATCAGCTCATTTTTGTTTACAGTATAGTTTTAATTTAGTCCATAATAAGGCCTTGGCAGGATGTTTTCAATCTGGCGTTCTTGGCAAATTAATATTATTGTGCATCAGTTTATAGTTTTTTTGCTGAGCTGAAATTAACCTCAAACACTCCAACACTTAATATTCCAATATGCTGTGGTTTGTTCCCAGTTGTTCTACATTCAATGTCTTTTCTTCCCCTTCACATGATTCGGTCTACTTTCATTTTTAAAGCAAAATAGTTAAACTTCCGTCACCAACCCTGCTCACTGTGGCGAACTTGACCAAACTGCTTTACGAGCTAGGGATTGTTTTTGTTGAGGACGGGCGTTCGTTTTGCGCCCGAGCGTGTACCGTTGCAGGGAAAAGAGGGGCGGGTCAGTTTGGAGTCGTTTTAGAATACTAAACAACAACATAGTTTTTAACCATATATTGTTTTAATATGCATTTACAGGTAAAGGGCTATTGTCGGCTTCCATCTGCATATATGTTGTTGCATTATTATACATATACAAGCATTTATGTCCAATATAAACAACAACAGAAAGAAAAGCAAATGTATAAACATCACCCAAAGCCAATTAGAGTGATGTTTCAAGAGGTTTAAACCACAAACACTTTATTTAAAACAGTAAGCTCATAACAGTCAGCCCAGGACTGCATGTAGGTCAACACATAAGGCCCCTACATATAGCCTCCTGCTGTGGTATGTGCTACTATGTCACCTATCCCATTTCACCACAGGTGGAGTGTTCAGTAATAAACGCTGAGAATACCATGAACTACAGATATAGGCTTGGCCCATCCCCAAATCTGCGTGACACTAATCTCTCTAATAGCCTGGAGCAGATCTCCAACCATAAGCGCTGCGAAACGATTAGGAGGTCAGAGGTCCCGGGGGATTTCTCTGCCAAGCTGGAAGCTGAGTCACCTGTTCTATATCGGAGCGGTTGGCCTTCAAAAAACGCACACAATAAGGTCCTGTGCGTGGCTCCATCGGCCAGAGCTCGAGGCACGGACGCCGGGGGCAGGTGAGGAGTTCACTTCCTGTGCATGTCAACCACCCCCCCCCTTTGGCGAAACGAACGCCTCTACAGAAAGTCTCCCTCGCTGTCTTTGGGAAATGTCCTGGATCATTTCACAGATAACTCACAGAAGAATATTCCAAACCTGCCTCAAAATATTGCTCTTATCAGGACCCAGTGGGCCTCTGGTCATGCGCTGCGTAATTAGATTACCCTTCATTGTTAGATTCCTTTGTCTTGCGTCACAAACATTAGCTAATTCAATTACATTCATTTAGGGTGAACCCTGCACGAACTCTTGGCTTTAAATATAGCCGCGTGATCACCTTATACCTCACCTGCAGGGTTCGTATACCGGTAAATCAAGTATCATCGTGTTAGTGATCAGGGAGTTTATTTATTTTTTTACATGCAACATTTAAGTCTCTGTTTCAAGAGAAGATGTATCTTTCTTAAGGAGAAAAGAATCCATTACAAACACAATGAGTGTGTCTGATGCGATGAATTTGGAATAAAAAGGAAAAACTGGGTGGTAAAGAGTAAAAACACTCCTCACAAAGAGACACACACAAAAACGTAACATAAACCGGAGCCACTGGAATATTAATATATTGAATATTATCAGTATAAGAGACGAAATAGCGAAAACAAGGTGATGGCTCAAGTTCAAGTTCATGAACAACCTTAACCCAGTTTAATCTATAAATCAGTCCCTGCCCTCTCCGACGGGGACCAAACAGTCAAACTGCAACACATGTTCACTTTTCAGGAGATGGGATTTATTTCAGCCTAAAAATAAAATACAAAGAGTTAAATTAAGTTAACCAAAAATCCCTCTACTCAAAAATATAGAAAAATAAAACAGTGCATTCATTTAAATAGTTGAGATACAAGGGAAATGTATATGGACGGGTTCAGCTAACTTAACAGCAAAGAAAAATGAATTCATCTGACTAATAATCACCAAACAGTCTAAACCAAATGTGTGCGGCTCATTGAGGAAGCAGGGGAGCATCGGAAATTTTGCAATAAACAAAAATCTAAAGCCAAAAGGACTGATAATGATGATTATGTGAGAGTGTGTGAAAACATCTTATATAAAAGGATACAAATATTACTCCTTGGCGTTATACATATATATATATATATATATATAGATAAATAATATGTCAAATGTATATTGTGTGCAGAATCACACATTAAATAGTCAGCAGCGGTATAGCTGTGTACCCTGTCACCCTCTTGTTCTCTGGTCTTTGCTGCTCGCCGGATAATGAATGATTCAGCAGTGGCCTTGTTGAGCCGCCATCAAGTGTTTTCATTTACCTCTGTTTCTCAGCAGCGATGGTAAATGCAGATATTTCCATCCGCGGGGGTGTAACGTGTGGCACCAGGGGCTACGATGCAAAGTCCGATCATATGGAAATAAGAGAAAATGTGTGAGCAGCTGTGTGAGGCTGCACCTTACTTTAAGCTCGGACATGCTGATGTTCAGCAGCTAAATCCGCCCTGTGCTCACCATCTTAGTTTAGTGTTGTGCAAATTCAAGTTAGATTTTTTTAAATATACATGAGCAGCTCGTCCCGCTTACCAATAATTTCTCTAAAAACTCAACAACTGCTTTCAAAATGAAAGGCACACACGCGCATCAGTGGGGAATGACTTGCATTCATTCCGTGTGGAAACATCAGGTTGGGTTGTGTGTCCATCTTCCTTTGAGTGGGGAAGACCTTCAGTTCTGGTCCTGCAGATTTACTGCCCGGCTAATCCCATTACTCAACTATCAGATGCCAAATCCCCTCTAATGGCATTACACGTGCCAGAATTACGTATGATGCTTGCTAATGAGAGTTCAGCAGATATACCTTACTGGAACCAGTGGCCCTCTGCGCGCAGAGTAGCCCCATGACTCTGCGGCTTAATGGACTCGGTATTGAGTGTCGAGGGAAGTCAAATTTATCGACAAAGTGCTTTTAACAAAAAGCAGGTTGCTGGCAAAGTGCATCGCAGAGCAAACAAAGGATGTAAATACATCACACACACACAAAAAAAAAGGAGAAAACTGTGAGCGGACGTGTCGAAATGTGTGTGTGTGTGTGTGTGTTTGTGATGTGTGGGCGTGCATGTGACAGTGAGAGGTGCGGGACAACACCGCGGGGCAGGTGCACACTTTGAGATGCATGCATGAATGATGAATGGCAGGATGGAGTTTCCCATATAGACCTCAAATCAGGCGGCTGCTGCCACGTCCTCTGCTACTGTAGCTGCTCTCCCTTCCTTAAGGTGACATGAGCATGAAGGCTTTTTCAGAAAGACATACACATGCAGTCAATGATGTCTTTGGTTCAGCAGAAGATAAAAAAAAAAACGCAATTATTTTAGTATGAATACTGCATTAAAAATATTACTTAATCAAAGTAATATCAGAAAATGTGCCCAACCAAACAATTCTTTTAATCTCAAAATTATTACCGAAGCGCAGACAGTGAATACACCTCAAAAAATATTGAGGTAGTATCCTGTACTTGGCCGATCATAGAAGATCACGTGATCAGCCTATCATCCCGGAGCCCCAGTCAATTGCTCTCTTTGCCTCCCCTGTTGCAACACCCCCGACTCTACTTCCTACATTCCTGTAATATCCTTGTGATTATCATTAAAGAGGCAGTGATGTAACGCAGTGAAGCCCTTCAGTGTGTCTTTCCCCAGTCCGGTATGAAACCAGCAGTGGTCCCAAAGTGCTCCAATCGCTTTTTGAGATTCTCCAGCATCACTTTAACGCCCAGCGAGAGAGCGGTTCTACATCGTGTCGGCTTTGTGCTCCACTGAGACTGGAGCATCGCGCGAGAAGCCCCCCCCTCGCACTTGTGATTAAAAACAATACTCTCAGCAGGTCGTTCAGTGGCTGAGCGGCGTGCATGGCGGGGATCTCGCCTCTTTCCAGTGCACGGGCTCTCCTGCTGGAAATCAAAGCCTCCTCTTTTGCTCTTAAAGCGCCCGGGAAAATGATTTATACGCCTGCTCTCGGCTTGTCGCGATGCCACTCAGAGCGATTTATCTTGTCCTGACTCTGGCTCTCTGCAGCAGGAGCCGGCCAATATCCCCCCCCCCCTCTGCTCTGTTGTTTCAGCATGAATGATCTTTTCCATTGACAGCTTTGTTCATCCCCGCAGGCAGATCTGCACCTGTAACCAAAGCCCGGTGGATACCGGCCTAATTACCGATCTCATCTGGCACCCAGCTGCCTTCCTTGTCCTTGCACGAACCCCACACGGCAGACCGCAGAAGAGGAGGCATTAGTGAGTTAAAAAATGAGCCTTCGTCGCTGTGGCTGCTCGGTGGAAACCATGTTTCTCCAAAGGCAGCAACAGAAGAAGCTGAGAAGAGAGGTTGTTTATTGGGGGTTGGGGTGTTTCAAGGTCGGGGAGGACACGTGGAGTCAGCCAGAGAGAAAAAAAAGAGAACACACAAAATCTACAGTTACTCGTCAATTGTTTCACGCTTATGTCATGACAGGTATCGCTGACTTCTTAATCCCCAGCGTTTCTGCTGTCACCTGTAACAGCTACTGGTTTTACACGGAGGCATGCAAGGTCAGGACGCAGCCTGGAAACAGCCGGCTGTGTGGGCTGAGCGGAATGAGCTGCTCCTGGCCCAGAGGTTGATGGGTTGGCATGCAAAAAAACAGAAAATCAGCTCACAATGGAGGTAAGAGTGAAGAAATGTTACAGGTTGAATACTCGTATGCCTGCGTGCAACTGTATGTGAGGCGGGTGGGCGCTGGAAAATGAGCAAGCGACCTTCTCTGCGTGAATAATCAAGTAAACAATCTTTGGTCTATTGGAATACGTCTATTCTGTAGGCCTGAGGTAATATCGAACCAGAGGAGGGGATGACGCACGCCACAGAGATGCACATTGTAACCCGACAAAGGACGCACATATAGCGCCGGCATCCAATGCTTTTCATTAATTCTGTTCATACCTCAATGCTGTGTGTACTTGTATCAAGGCCTGTTGCTGCAGCATTTATACATTTTCCATTAAACGGCTGCTGCAATCAGATTTGCAGAATTGGCCCGCACAGTCATTTCACATTGCCAAGCAGCGGTGGAATACAGCAAGTGGAGTTCGACGTTGAACCGAATCACCTCTCCTGAAGTGTGACATGTTTTCTCTCTTTGGAGGGATCTGGCGAGTAACGCGGTGCTGACAGCTCCAAATTTAATACGCAGCGCCACCCCCTTGGAATACGCGTCGGCATGACCAGGCTAGTTTGGAAATAACACCACGTTAAGAGCTGAGGCCGCCCATGCTCCGAGCATGACGTGACCCTTATGCAATCGCACAATGAGAGCAGGTTATTTGGGGAATGTAACCCAGCACCCCGAAACCTTTATAGACGAGTTGTTGCCAACGGTTAGGGAAGGTAGCTGTGTAGCTAGCGTGCAAACAGAAAGGGGCCATTTACAAAACAGATTTCAGAATTTACGACTCGAATCCCACATTTTGATTTGGGCAGATTTTGGTCTTCAGAGTCAATTTTTGTGATATTAAATTTCAAACTTTCTTGTAATTCATTTGTACATATATGTATTTTTATTTCTGTGTGATGTCACTTGCAATTAGCCAATCCCTGTTTGGGGATTACTAGACACCCGTATAATTTATAAAAACATCTGGTATGACATATATAAAAGAGAGAAATGAGAAATTATGATTTTATGAATTTTTGTACAGCATTTTTTTTAAACTAGTATTTGTTGGATTAGTTAGTTACTAACTTATAAAAACTATGAACTGAATTGGCCTCGTTATATATAGAAAATATAATAAATGATGATGTTTTGTTCTTGATAGAATTTCTATTTACTGTCAAAAGATGGAGCCTGGAAAATAGTAAGTGAAAGAAAAGGTTTTCAGAAGTTTAAACTTTCATCCTCCACAAATATCATACTGGTATTTACCACCCCACCTATAATGTTAGTGGGATCTTGTAAACAGTGGATGAGTGTGTGCAGTTGTGTTGTTTTACAGGGAGTCAATCATCAGAGCTGGAACGCATGTGAACACATGTTGACACGACTAAAAGGGGGGGATGAACTCCTGCCTTCTGTTTGTATCAAAAGGTGTGGAGACCTATTCAAAGTGTCATTGCTGGCTTAATCCCTGCAGTGTGTGTGTGTGTGTGTGCGTGGTCATAGATAATAGTTCTGGCTTCCCTGGACCCTGTGACAGCACTCAACAGCTGTACAAGGCTCTGCCAAGGACCTCCTCTATCTCTTCACATCTCTTGCTCTTTTTTCGTCTCCCTGCATGATTCACTTTTCTCTTTTTTCTTTATTTCTCATCTTCTGCCTTGCAAGTCTTTAAAAAAAAAAAAAAAGCATAAATCGCATAAAAAGGAATTAGGAGGGTCTCTGCCAGCTACTTAACGCCCCCCCCCCAAGCTTTTATATTCGCTGAGACACAGCCAACAAAGAACGAGTCCATAAAAATAAAAAATAAAATGAAACAAGTCCACAAGAAAAATGCAAAGAATCTTTCCAAGACTCTGCTGGATGTTGGATAATGCAAATGTTGGCTGCGTTTTAGTGCTTTTACATAAGACAGAAACAAATCGGGACAAATGCTCAGTGGGTTTCTGCACAGAACTGAGACTAATAACCTGGGTTTTTCAAATGCAGCCTGCGTGGTCACAAATAGACAAAACCAGGCTCGGTCGGAGAAAGACGGAATTTCTTGCAGGGCTTGAATGTGGCCCTGGAATTCAATATGTTGTCAGGACCTGCTGGTTTGGATAAAGTCCAATGCTGCACGTGATGAACAACAAGTATGATGGTTTTTTGGGACGTCAGAAACGGACAGATGTGTTATGAGACCGAACAAAGGGCAAATGCAAATGACTGTATTGTTGGGCACCAACTGCAAAAATCATCAGTGTCCCATTGACAGACTGGCCGCGCAGCCAGGTGCCAAATGACGTCGGTTTGCGTTGTGGGAAAAAGGCGTGATGTAGTCAATGTTGTAGTCAGGCGATCCTGTGTTTTTCTTTACCCAGAGCCGTGTGCGTCAGGACCTCTGGTGTTCCAACGCCGTGGTCTCTGAAAGAAATAAGGTTCTTTGTTACATGAATAAATAAGAGAGCTGACGTTTTTCGCCACACAACCTTACAGACAAAAGTTGAAGCCCTACAAAGCCTTTGACAAGAGTCCTACATCTCAACAGTTGTTAAAAACGCTCCTGACTTTCTCCCACAGTCCACACACATGCAAACATGGGTGACGTTAACTGGAGACTCTAAATCGATTGTACACGTGAACGTAAATGTCGTGTGTATGTCGTCCCTGAGCTTGACTGGTGACCTTTCCAGTGTGCATCCTTCCTCTAGCCCAAGGTCTTCTGGGATTGGCTCCAACCCCCTCCGACCTGGAAAGAAAAAGCGGTATAGCTAACGGATGGATAGACTTGCAATTTTAACTTACTTCTTTCCTGGCATTGATGAAATCCAATCCCTCTGTCTTTCCCTTTTTCATCCTCACTTTCTACTTTCCTGTCCTCGTCTCCTCCTCACTCGTCCGCTCCCTGGATAAAACATCGCTGGTATCCTGCAGCAGATGGCTCGTGCTCTGCCACCCCCACACCCGCAACGCGCCGGGGCTCCATGTGGGTGTCAAACACAGGCAATAACATGGCCCCTGCATACACATACATCTCACCTGTGCTACTATATGCAGTCACATTTACATATCCATCCCCGGCGCGGTGAATCATGAGACTCAGCGCTGAACCGAATCCGCTCCTGTGTGTCCGAGAGGGAACTTTCAGCTCCTTTCCCTGAGATGCTCCCGCGTGAGTGTGAGTAACTCAAACACAGCCACAGCATCAGTTCGACGTCTTTATCGTCTCATGATCTGATTACCGGGCGACGGCCGTGCATTCATGTCGTGTGTACGTCAGTGAAGGAAGTAATATGCCAAGAGGCAGAAGGGTCTCCTGACGGACAACAAGATGAACGGGATAACGGCCTTAGTTTCAAACCCTGCACATAAATCACTCTGCACAGTGGAGCAGGACATTTCATGAAATTATCCATCGTTTTATTTTGTTACAGTGGATAAAACTGCCAAAAACATGTATGTATAAATATATATTTGTTTTCCTATGCAGTTACTTATTTTGCCACCCCTAAGATTTTCTTCTTACCCAAGTAAGAGAAAAGTAATCAATAAAAGGTCCTCCATGTTGTTTGTTGAGCAGAGATATCAAATATTCTCTTTCTATTCTCTTTCTGAATTGGGCTTCCAACATGACAAGTCGCTGTTTTTCCTTCAGCGAAAATAGAGACTAGACACCAAACAAGAATTCAAAGGTGTGTAACTTTGGGTTATCAGGAATTATAACATTTTAAACAGAGACGTGTTCACCAGAATGGGAGGGGCACCAGTTCACCTTGTGAGCACATTATCTCTGGAAGGCCTCAAGGGAATTCTTTCAAATTCCCTTAGACTATTCAGTTGGACTCAAGGATGAACTGGTTAAAGTTTGGTGGTCAAATGTGTAAGATTAAGGTCCCTGTGACCCTACAAATCACGTTTCAAGTATTGTGAACGCATAAGAATGGAGGAGGAGGTTTTTGGACTCTTGAACATAATACCTCAAGTCTGCTTTTCGGGAATTTCTTCAACTTTGAACCGGTCGTCACTTAAAGATGAAGTGATTAGATTTCAGTGGTCAAAGGTCAAAGGTCACAGGGACCTTATATCATTCTTGAAATAAATTATGCATGAAACTGCAGTGGTTGGTGGAGGCATTTCTCGTTCACTATTTCCTGACTAATAGATAAATTGAATAGCCTTGATAAAGGTCATGTGATTAATAAGGAGTGAAAATGCTCTTTGGCTGCTGCTCCAGTTTGCTGTGAATCATGGTGGAGTCACATTAAACCTCCTGTGGGAGTAACATTAGCTAGTAACACGAGTAATAAAGTGATGGTTGTGTCCAGCATCTTATTTAGCTGCACTGCCATGAAGAAGAAGAGGAGATGAAGGGAGGGAGGGCGACGGTCTCAGTCCAGAGCCGGTGACATCAGCGGGACCTTTCGGTGCCGCTTATCTCTGCGGGATCTCCCAGCCGCCCTGGCATTTCCTCAAACAGGCGGCGCACTGTAAAAACTAAAAACATCCAAAGACGCTTTTTGGGGGGGGGGAAATCATAAAGGGAGAGCCGTGTTGTTTTCTCTTTCTTACAGAATTCATTCCTGGGCTTCAAAATAAAATATAAAACGGGATAAAGATGTTTATAAATGGTCTAGGAATGTTTCTGCAGTGTGCGGTTTCTCGCAGTGGTTCATTTATTCCCACATTTCCACTGGTGTGCGTTGTTGTCGTGGTTGAGCGGTGAAAACCTGTTATCTCCAGATTTGTCGCCTTGAATTAAAAACACACACCACTCTTTTCTTTATCGTGAAAACAAGTCTGGGGGCTCTGAAAGGTTTTATTGTTGAAAAATGTAAAAAGAAAAAGATCCCATCATTTGAGTAAAGAAAAAGGAAAATGGTACGATGGTATAAAACGAATCGTTCATTATTGATGATGTTTGTTTTTTTATATTAGGAAGTGATAGGGTTTCACCGTCACCACCAGGAAGAGTATATCTTTATATTCCATTCATACTATACTAGACTGTAGTGGTTTACAGTAATCCAATCAGATTTGGCCATAATCGCAATCAGCCACTCATGTTGTTGCTGTCAAACTTTAAATGTGAAAGTTAAAAGTTTTGCTTCGGATTGAATGACATATTGGTTGGAAACAGTGTGCGACGGGCTTCACGGTTTGTATTCTGTATTCTCTCAATGACGTGTGTACAAACCCCAGTGTATTAAAATGGCAGAGCACACATTCGAGTTTGAATGTTTTCTACAATCGCGGCAGCTGCTCTGTGATGTCGTCTGTTCCAGACAGAAAAAGCATTAAACACGTATTTTTAACCCCCTGGGTTTTCTGCATGACGCCCACCTTCATCCCCTTGCAACCATGGTGACGTCAAAAGACGTCTCAGCGTCATATAAACGCCAAATACACATCGCATTACTTTTTCCTCTTGTCCTGCACAGCAAAATAAAGATTGAACTGAAATCATTGATTGTCCTGTTCGGTGGTAATAGTTTCATTGATATATACCTGAAACATTTGGACTGTTTGTTCCCGCTCTGAGAAATAAAAATGCAGCTCTTCAGTGTCCTGAGATGACTCCCCAAGGACCCCATCATAAAGCACTCTAGTGCTCCACTTTAATATGACGTGTGTCACAATGTGCTTTACCACGCTCCACCTGTTTATTTCTGGATGTGTCAGACAAAGGGGGAACGGGCGCCGTCGTTAAACGCAGAGCGGGCGAGCGTAGATATTGATGAACGCCCTGTTTTTCCTAATCGCTAACTGCATCACGACGGTTTTTCTTTTAAAAATGCAGATGTATCGCCGCGTTCAGACTTAATGTCCGCACTTCATGCTTTTAAAAGGAATAAGGTGTTAAGTGTTTAACTGTTGACGACTCACTTTGTCTTGACATTAGCGACGCGGCTGCTGCACAGCGAATGGCAGCATCTGATGATTACTTCAGTAAGGAACGACATGTTCTCCTCATGGAACTGACAATTTAAGTATTTCATCTATGTATTTTCTCATGATTTTTATTTTTGGGTAAATTTAGGCACCTAAAACTATTATGTTATGGTGAGAGATGATAACGGAAGTATTATTTTTTGTAGCTACTGTAAAAGTGAAGCACTGTAATTTCACAGTATGCTGCTGCTTATGGACTGAGAACTGTAAACATGTGAGCATAAAAGCTTGAAGGCATTTGAAAAGGTGACGCACGGCAGTCACAGCAGAAAACGCTACGAATAAAACAAATGTTTCCTCAAAGCCGGGGGCCGGAACACTCATAACGTTTCCATACACAACAGATCCAGTCACCGCGCGGAGAATAAATCACGGTGCTTTGAGTTCCTGCCGCGACTTGGCAATCGCACACGTCGGGCACGGTGAACCCCGGTGAACCACCACCCGCTCATAGGATGTGGGTCTTTCACAACCTGCGTGACACACATGAAGAGATGAAGGGTTAGATATAGACCGCTGGGATAAGGAATGCCAGCAGCTGCGGCGCCATGAAGCACTTTGCAGATGTCGTCGAACTAGTTTCACAAAACGGTCCCATCTCCAGTTGCCATTATTACTTATTGCCCTGCATGTCAGCAGAGGCAGAAGTTTGATTTTCACCAAACTCAGGGAACTTAAGGGAATATCACTTATTAGTTAAAGGTCAAAGGTAAAGGTCAACACCCCATTTGCTAGCAATAGACAATCTAAAGCTTATATTGATCAGAAAAACATTCCAGATGTGAAAAGTAAGAGAATGACGTCATGCATATTTCAAAAATGCCTTTTTCCAGGTAACTCTTCTTCCCATTGGACTGTAGACACGACCTGACGTTTATATAGAAAACATATTTGTTTCATATGGTAAAGGAAATTTGAAATCATCATAAAGTGCAGTGATCCATTCACTTTTGATTCTAGCCACAGTCTACAAGTTATTTAAACCAGTCATAACGTATCACATGTTGTCCAACTAAAGGAGAGAATCTTTTTTTTTTTTGTCTAACTCTGTCTGTGCCTCATGATGCAGCCACAATCCTTTTAATAATAATCAAAAGAATACATGAACAATTTTCATTCCGCATCTGTCAGGTGGGGACATGATGGATCTGATGTTGTACGGTAAAGTTTGATTGTGACACACGGACGCCACCATCTTGCACGATTGGAGCGGAGAGTCTGCGCAGTATCGAGGTCACACCGAGACACAGGCTCAACCAACTGTGAGTTGACGCTTTGGCTTCACCTTTGGGGAGCTGCAATATCGTCTGTATTCATAGACAGTGTATGGTTGTGAGAGTTTTGGTAGCCGATCCTCAGATAGCGTGAATAAAGAGTGAGAGTCTAGTAAGGGGATGGTATTCTAACGCAGTGTGGTTCTTCCCAAAAAGTGTCTCAGTGGTTTTTGAACCAGACCCTCGCCGTCTCACTGTTTCCCTGTTAGCTGAGCTGAGCCCACAAATCCCTCAGAAAACAAGCGAGGCGGCGCAGGGAGCGAGGGATGAATGGATGACAAACTGGCTCCATTGAAGTTGTTTGCCGGGTTTAGTGAACCTGTGAGGCTGCGTCACCAGAGGAGAATTTAATAGTGACATATAAACTACCTCTGTTTGTCTCTCATTTACTCTTGTTGACTTCCTCTGGCGTGTTTACTGTCGAAACACCCTGTCGCTTTCGGTGCCTCAATTGAATCCGGCAAATTATGATTAATGCAGCGTCGGAGTGTCAGCGCGGCTTAAGGACGACACTCTGCCTCTCATCCCTGTTTATCTCTTCATTAGTGTCACTCGCACGACAAACTTTTGAAAAGCGCCACACGCATGGACACATAGCCGAATTTAAAAAAAGTCACACACTTCAAACGCACACACACGTACAGTAATGAACTTTAGCAAGTCCGCTCTGCACAGTAAGACAATTCCAACCCCTCACACGGCGCTGCCAGCACAGCTTGCCATTAGCCCAGGGTTGGCCGACTCCAGACGATGTTTCCAATCTCTCGCACCATCTGCTCCTCGCCTCGCCGCCACCGAAAGGAAGAAAAGTGCAGCTTCCTCTTCCTCCTCCTCCTCCTCCTCCTCGGCCTTCCTACGAGGCTGGCCATCTTGTGTGGAGGTGTGAACGCTCTGGGACTCAAACCCCTTGAAAATATTAGCGGTAGTAATGTGTTTGCATGTGTAAACTACTTCATCGCGTTCACTTAAGGGGTCATCACGCTCGAGGATCCAATTATTTTAAACAGACTTGTTATTCTTTAATTTATTTTTCCATTTCAATGCGAATTTTTAAGTGGTAGTCGTCGTAGCATCCTCTCACTGGTACCCTCTAAAATCAAAAGCAGACGACTCACACGATCAATAAAACACTAAAGACAGGACACTAAAAACAAAGTACCATTAACATAATAGACATTTGCAGGTAACAGCGCAATTACATCAATAACAGTTGCCATTCATTTCCTGGAAATGATGACTTGGATGGATCTTTTATTCCTCTAGCAGGAAAGATAATATAACAATACTAGTAAGCATATATATAGATATGCATGTAAAACCCTGGTGTTGTTGCTTTGCATCGCATGTTTATTTCTTCGCTGTTCCGTTTTCATGCGGCTCCATCACCATCCTCTCCTGCTCCAAGGTTGGGGATTGAAAAATGAGCTGGATGAGTTTCCAGCAGAATATAAAGCGGCGGACGGAAATCCGAGAGCCGACAGAAATACGACATGAATCATATGTGGTGATATTACACAATGTACTTCACTTCCAGTAATCCAGCTCTCAATATACCGCCTTGAGTTTTTCTTTCAAGGCCGCTCGGCGTTTGCAATTTCTTTTTCGATGATCTCTTCAACACACGGAGACACTTATGACGCGATCACCTGTTTCCACGCGTTTTTTTGTCACGGCTCAGTTTTCCCCCCCAGAAGTCGAGAGGATGCAAATCGTTTCACGGGTTATAATATGCTCTGATTCATTTAGGAAATTACTCAAGACAAGTCAAGGATACAGATACAATATGTGCCACGTGAATAATTTATTCACACGGGCCGCTGTCAAACCTGCTTACTGCCGCACGCTACATTCCGCCTTCCTCTCTCTGACACTCCTCGACTCCAGCCTGCCTCCACTCTCCGTGGAGCCTGCTGTTTCCTACAGAAGGTTTAAATCTTTAAAAACAGCCACACATATTGTTTCATTAAAGAAAAAAATATTACAAATATACAAATATTTCTTAAAACAAAATCACACAGAGCGAGTCGTGCATTTGCTCGGGACTATTTTACTGCAGCAGATTAATCCACATTAGGTGCTCGAGTGAATATTTGGGGCAGCAGCACAGTGTACGTGGCGTTGAGTCATAGTAAGCTACGGTGCGTGTGTACATGGTAATGAAGGTAATGTAACCCAGTGTAACACGGGGGCTTATTCATGTGTTTTAATGCAGCTCTATAGAGTATGTGCAACTCTGTCTCCTGGAATTTATGTCCTGATACTACTGCAGGTTTCTTTTTCCTGATAACTTAGGGTCCCTAGCGCCTCACCTCCACGTCCAGGCCACAAATCTTGGCGTCATCTTGAATACAGCCTTCAAATTTGTTGCTTTTTCCATCTCAGAAACATACTTAAACCACTCCTCTCCTTTACCTATTGCCTTTGACCACGGAATTCAACTCAGTTCATCCCTGAGTCCAACTGAACGTTTGTAACACATTTGAAAGGATCCCCTTGGAGGGTTTTTTGAGATATCGTGTTCAAGATCGGGATGGACGTACATTCAGACAGATGAACAACCCGAAAACAAGAAAAAAATTAGGCTTCCGGCCACTGGCTGTTGTCTGTGCAGAGGCATAAGAATCATTGCGATATTTTATTATCCTTAACCTTTGTTAGGTTCGTGGGGACTGCCATCCACCCCAACCACCACCAGGTGTCGCTACCACTGTAAAAGTCACGTTTAATTCATTCCGAACACAAAGAGAACACATACTAACCACAACAACGTAAAAGAAAGTGTGTTTTAGTTCGACAGGTTTAGGATGCAGCAGACCTTGACATATACACACAGGCAGTATTTGATAGTAACAAATCTTGTCTGTAGCATCAGTTCATTGTTGGTTATCTGACTCCCAGGACTGCTCAGCCTTGTGTTGTATAACATCTCACCTCACATGATTGTGTGCGTGTGCGTTTGCATGACCGACTCTACAAGGTGCTGCAGAGTTGCTTCCTGGATGATTAAGAATCAGAGAAGTAAGGTGCAGAAATGATTCGACAAAACTTGTGAAACAAAGTTACGTAACCAGCGGAAATATATCACCAAGCGATCCACTTTTTAAATGTCTTGTTTGGTTCACAGCGAGTCCAGAATGTGTGACTCTCTGGTGAAGGAGCGACTGCCAAAAAATGTCTGTCAGCTTGTGTAAATCAAAGCTCTCTTGGAGGTAGAAATACATTTGCTTGCCCACAGTTAAAGATGAAATTTGGAACTTTCTGTATGTACCTAGCACGCTGCTTACTTACTGAAACGAGTACATCATCACCAAGCGGTTTCTCCAGCGGTTGAAAGCAATGCCAGTGTTTTGCTTCCGTTTCTATCAACCACTTTCCGAAAAGCGAATCACTGCAGCGTCCAGTCGGCCCTAAAGAGCTCAGAGTGTTTTATAACCTCTTGTCTTGTAAACACAACCACGGCTGAAGCTCGTCACCAAGAAAGAAACCCTGTTCAGCAACATACATCTTTAAATTCAAGCCAGGTGACGTTGGAGGAAGGCCTGCTGTTAGTCTGAATCACTTAAATCTGCACTAGTGAGCGAGGTGACACACACACACACACACACGCACGCACGCACGCACGCACGCACGCACGCACGCACGCACGCACGCACACACACAGACGTGTAAAACTTCCAGTGTGCTGGCTCTGTGACGAGACAGATTCTACCAGGACAGGTGCCAGCACACATGCTGGTCCACGGTTCTTAATAGCACTTCCTACCCCAGTAAATGTGACAGGGTTTGTGTTTTCAACAAACAGATGACGTGTTAATTAAAAAATGCTGCGGCTACGAGCTGTAAAGCGTAAAAAAAGAGGGAAAGTTGAGGGATGCCTGGAATTAAATGTCAGTATTGTGCTGAAGCGAGGAAGCGCCATATAATGCCCTGCAATCACAAAATGGAAGAGGTTAAAGGTGACATGTGATGCTTTTGCAGTTTTTCTTTACTCTAAACTCTTATTTACTGTAGTCTTTTTGTGTGTATGTAAAAGTTCTTTACTGTGAAAAAGCCTAGAGTACAAGCCCATTTTATTTTATTTCATTAAAACGTATTTCATCTAACCTGATTCAATTATATACATTTTATACGATTGACTTTATTTAATTAAATCAATTTAAGCATGCTTATATAAAGTTTGGCCTCTAAACTCATGTAAACTGTATAGTTTTTTTTGTGTTTGTAATAGTTCAGCACAGTTAAAATGCCTAAAGTCCACGTATATTTTATTTTAGTTAATTAAATAAATTTAATTTAACCTGATTTGATTTTAATAATTTGGTCCAATTTACTTGAATTCATTAAATTAAAATGAAACTAGTTTTGAGAAAAAAAACATGCTCACATAAAATTTGGCCCCAAATTTGATCTGTGATATTTGGAGGAACCATCCATCTATCCATCCTTCCGTCCATCCTTCCATCCTTCCGTCCATCCTTCCATCCGTCCATCCGTCCATCCGTCCATCCATCCATCCATTGCTTCTCTGCAGTAATCGTTGCACTGGGTGGCTCCAGCTCCAGGAGCCTTGTGCTCCCTCTGACTGGGATAGATGATAAAAGGCGCCAGCCTGCCTTTAGGGCTTTAAGTCCTCCACGAATCGTTCTCTTCTCCTGCCTTTGAAATGAGACACCCTCCCTCTGCCGACTACAGACCACCAGCAATCCCTCGCCAAGGTGTCGGGCACTCCCGCCGCGCAAACCAAGGGGCCACAGACCTCCGGGGTGGTGGGGGAGGTGACAGGTTTGAATGAAATGCTTGTGGTGGATTGTGTCTGCAAAATGCAGAGGTATGTAAAGAGAGTTTCTTTTAAGACATATTTTCACCTGCAGGTTTGTGAGGAATGTGCAAAAGGAGGACGGAAGGAGGAGGGGGCAGCATGATGTAAAAGAAAGTAAGAATGCTTCAAGGACAGTGGCATGATGAAATAGAGGAAAATACGTGAAACACATTGGAGAAATATCATTTAGGGCACATTCCTAGATGATACTGTCAACAATGAAACGCAGCGAAAATGAAGTTGTTGCACACTTGTAGTAAGATGTGTATTATATATAGCTGCTGGTGTTCGAGATGCGACTGCTGCTCCCTCGAGATACTATTTTTGTTGCAGGATCAGTTGAGGCACTGACAGGTGTGTATGTATATGTAGAGACATATACACATATACAGTACACACACACACACACACACACACACACACACACACACACACACACACACACACACACACACACACACACACACACACACACACACACACACACACACACACAAAGACAGAAAGAGCCGCTTTTGTCTTGGCCTGTCTGGTGAAGGTAATCTCGGCTGTCGTGATGTCTGTTCACAGCGTGCTCTGAAAATCTGAATTAAATAAAAATCTGTTTTCTATTTTAAGTTTAGAAGTTTTTAATGAGACCGGGTCGTTTTGTTTCTGTAAAGAACTTTTTGAAGGATCTCTTCATCTTTGAAGGGTCAGACCTCAGCCGCCCAATTTAAAAAACGGGTGCCAAAAAAGTACATGTGAACATCTCTGATAGGTTCAGGGTCTTGCTTAAATGAAGCTCGAATAATTGAGTGTTAAGTTGAATTTTTTAAAGCTATTGTAAGGTTTTTGTATTCACCGAAAAGCTGAAACAGCTGCTTTGCTGATTGTGGCAAAAGAGGCCAACCCCATAAAAGTATTTTTACATCTCAAGACAAAAAGAAAATGTGAATTTGTCTGTATATATTGCTGAATCCTAATTTAGCTTAAGTTTAGCTCAAACACCGAAATCTCCCAATAAAATGAATTTGAGGGTAACCTAATAAGTCAAAGCTGTTCTTAATGTTCCTTAAGACGGTTCCCTGAGGAACTCCTTTCTCCTCCGTGCACCTTTTAGGATGTGCACAGAACCTTTATATGAATCCTGAAGGCGATGGTTTGGCTTGACGAGGGGGGAGCGGCTCCACCAACACAGGCTAAAGGGGGAAAATCGATGCTCAGCCTTCGGCTCCAGCTTTTCAGGGGAGTTTCTTTCTTCTTTGTTCAGCAGCGATAACACAAACCTCAGAGTTGGGAAGCTGTTGCAGCGATAATCAATCCTTGGCTTTTTAAAGCAGAGCAGAGACTAATGAGGAACACACCTGCAGCACCACCGGGGTCACTTTTATCAATAGTGTTGTGTCTCCAGCTTCTGCAGAACACACACCCTGGTGCGTGCATGAGCACTTACTCAGGTAAAGTTGTTAAAAAACAGCAACAGAAATCACTTGACTCCCTCTCTTCTTTTTCTTTCTAGCCCTCTCTTTTAGACAGCGAAGCCTAGATTTGGTTGTTTTCCTGAGTAAATCACAAGAAAGGTCATGTAAATGAATGTGTGGTCCACAGAGAAGGAGCAAAGATTTCAGCTGCGTAAAACACAACACTGAATATATGCAAAAGTGACGTAGTAAAGCAATTAATCTATTATGTAATAGACTCTTTTCTGCGTTTCTAAAAATATTTGTGCCTGTTTTATTCACTTTCTCTTCCTTGTCTCCTTTCGTCCATCTCTGTCTTCCCTCCCGTCCCTTTCTTCTTTAGACTTTGAACGTTTCCGGCCTCGCGCTATTTTTGTCCCTGTAGGTAAATCGAGCGGAGCCTTGAGTTTATCATGACAGCAGTGTTTGGAGAGATTCAAGCCTGTGATCACGCTTGAATGACGCAGCTGACGTGGTTACGACATCAGTCTGAGATTTCTGAAAGGATCATTTCACACTTTCTTTTCGCCATCTTTTGTTGATTATTGTGGCCGCCCACACCAAAAAAACAACTAAGGGAGATAGAGTTGGAAATAGGCTCCTGACAATTAAGCAAACAAACTTAAATTTAAGTCCCCAATGTAACATTTTATATTACATTGATATTTGCAGATATTTGCTAATTTCGATGGATGGACTATTAAACTAGTATTACTCACATAGAAGAGCCTATAGTACATGTTTTGTCAGAAACCTATGAATGTACACATGTAAGTGTGACTGTGACGTAGATGAAGTATTCATCTCCTGTCACTTTGTCATCCGGCCCACACAGCATGCGGAATGATGGCACTTGGGGGATTCGCTCCTGTTTGCCATGTCTGTACCACAAGTAAGCCTTGGCAATACCGCACGTCAGCCAAAGGTGCCAAAGCTGGCCCTCAATTTGTTTTGTGCCATTTGGGCCATTTAACACATGGGCCACATCCATTTTGTTTGGTGCCACAAGACGACAAGCACAGCCTCATCATTGACTGAAATGGCCCACATCCATATACTATGGTGGACATAATTGTATGCATGACACATGTTATATATGCAAAATGTACGTGAAATAGGGTAATTTCATTAAATGCATAAAGACTTTACCTATATTTATAATGGGAAATATTTGGGGAACTACTTTTCACTCTCGGCGTAGTTCAATAAACGTTATATTACGTTCGTTTAACAGATTAAGAGTCCACACGGGAATTGTTGCAGATTGCTTGAATAATGGCTCGTCTATCTTATCTGTTATATTTCTTTTCATTCCCCCCTTCAAACCCCATATTTTCCTTTTTCTTTCCTCTCTGGTTTCTGCTTCTGCTTCTTTCCCCAAAATACCCTCCCTCATCCCCCTGTCCTCCTCCCTCTTCATTTATCTGCCTCTTTTCCTCCCCTGTCCTCCTCCTCCTCTTTTTCTTTCACCTTTAAGTGTCTCATTAATAATGCTTCAGCTCTCTCTCTCTCTCTCTCTCCCAGAGCGTTCATTATCGCGGCGGCTGCAACACCTACGCCACTGTGATCAATCCAAATTAAAAACGTGGAGCCGACTCAAAATAGAAGGAATCGGGCTCTGGACGAGTATGAAGGGGTTTTGCTTCCCTCGGTGGCCTTCGGAGGAGAAACGCTGGCTGTTTGGATTTCGCCGGTTGCTGGTGTTTACATTTCTTTCTTTCTTGGCACCTTGAGAAGAAAGCAACAGTAATTGAAATTAATGTCAAGTGGTTTTGCTTAAAATGGGCAGGGGCGTGTAGGTGAGTGCTCATGCAGAGCACACACACACTCAGTTTAAGATATTCACACACGCACGTTCTCTGACAGTGATGAAGTGGAAAGTGTGTTGTAGCCAGGCAGAGAGGAGTGATGAACATGGCGCTGAAACAAGAGGAAACCACCTTTGGGAACAACGTGTGTGTGTGTGTGTGTGTGTGTGTGTGTGTGTGTGTGTGTGTGTGTGTGTGGACAGATAGTGTATGAATGGAATGTCTGTAATGTGTGCACAAAGTTTTTCCAATTCAAACAATTCCAGAATTTCTCTGTTGTATTTACAAGCAATTTATATATTTTCTAATCCTCGAAGCATATTCTGAGCTATAAATGTGTTTTGCCTTTCACCAATCACACACACATACAGTACACTCACTCACACAGCTGTCAGGGGCAATTTTTGGTTTCAGTGTCTTGCCGAAGGACAGAGGTATATGCAGAAGGGGGGACTGGGATCGAACCCGCTCTATCTCCTGAGCCACAGCCATACCCGCCACATTTCAACTGTGAAATTAAATTATGAGCAACCTCTTTTTGTTGAGAGAGGAGTTCCAAATTTTTACAGCAACTTTTTAAGATGCATGGATGCAAAAATGCTCAACTCACTCTGTTTCTTGGCTGAAGCTCACTGTGTGTGTGTGTGTGTGTGTGTGTGTGTGTGTGTGTGTGTGTGTGTGTGTGTGTGTGCAAATCCTTCCAGGAAAAGACAGACTGAATGCTGTATATTGTGTGTGTATGTGTGTGTGTGTGTGTGTGTGTGTGCCTGCAGACAGATAATGTATTCGAGAAGTCCAGTCGTCTTTCAGACTGGCTGCAGGAGCCGACTGATGGAGCAGGTACCAGTAACTTTTCCTCTTGTTTGTTGGAAGGGAGAATTTTCATTTAAATCTTTTAATACTTGTAATTTAATGTCATGTGTTTACAGGATCTACGAGAAGTCCTGACAAATTGATGTTCTTGTTTTTAAAGTGTATTTGTTGCTTTCTCTATATCCCGCTCCTCTTTAACCTCTGTCCAGCTGCAAAACACACACATAGAGATGATGAGTCTGTCGTTATTATCTGAGACATGTCGTCAGTTATGTCCAGACACTGTGCTGGCTGGCTGCAGTACAGGTCAGGAAACCTGCCTCCTCCACGTTAGCAGATGGGACATGGACCAAAATAAGAGTTAAAGATGGTTTCTGTCATTTTAAGTAGTTGTTATCACACTGGTGGATGTTCAAGTGGTTTTAATTAGTTATGTGATGTAATCAAAACGGGGGCGGGCACCTTGAACATGATTGACAGCTGAGACTGACTCACGATTGGTCGAGCAGGCTGACTCCACTTCACAACACAGATTTCCTTTTTGAGTAAGGGGTCATCCCGGGGAATAGAGCCAATCACCAACTGAAACAGGAGCAGACGAGGAAGGTTGAGGCCGAGAGACAAATTATACCACTTAATTACCAGATAAGTCACAGATGAGGAGATAATGAGCCCCTGCAGCGTCACAAGGTGTTCTTCATGCTTAATTCTGGTGTTTGAAGGGCTGCAGGTTGAACCATCAGGCGCCACCGGCTTCAGCCTCCACAACAATCGTCCTCATCTGCCCGGAGTGCCCGTGGCGCTCGGCCAGCATTAATTGCGTTCTGGAGTCGGAGTCAGAGCCTCGTCTCCGTACCTGAAGAGCTGCGCAGCCGTCTGTCTCGCAGACTCGCCCTCTCTCTCTGTATTTCTTTTTGTTTCTCTTATGTAATTAAGCAAATGTGGTTACCATCAAATGACTCCCCGAGCGCCCCAAAAATAGGAAGGAGGTGTTAATCGAGGAAATGTAGAGCCGCCTGTGGAGAGAGCGCTGCCGAGGAATAGGATTAACACATCGGAGCGGTATTGTGGAGGCCATAACGCCTCATCTGCAGATGTTTTTTTCTTTTCTTTCTCCACAGGATGAAGAAAAGAAGACATGTAGTTCTTCCTCCCCCCCCATCGCTGACATGTAGTTGAGATTTTAAGGGCATTTAAGACTGTGTAAGGAAGCGATGCCGACACAGCGGTTGCATGGTCTCAGATCCATCCCTGTACCCGAGGCTGGTGATTCCACTGGTGCCGTGCTTGAGGGCACTTTGGTAGAGGAAGCAAAGCAACGACAGCTCATTAAAAGAAATGTAAGGAGCGATATGAACGCATTGCATTTTAGAAATATGTGATGCCATTGCTTCACCGTGAAAGAGTGACAGCAGCACAAAGCAGCATTTTCCCCTGCATGATACATTGATGCGGTTGCTTAACAGTTCATTCTAATGCAGATTTTGCACACACACACAAACACACACTGGAAAAAAATTGTCCGAGCGCCTGAAGGAGAGTAGGGATGAAGAAGACGATGATTTCACTCCAGGACCGGCAGCCAGAGCTGGAGAAACATGCATACATTGTATGTAACATGTGTATGTTACACAACACAGTGTTTATATAGTCAGTGACTCAGGGGATGACTAACATGGGTGGACTTTTTTCCCTGGTATCAAGTCACATTGAAAGTGCCTGTGGAAATGTAACATCAACGTCACCACTCGTTTTCCAGACTTTCCACTTCCTCCCACTGTACAAAAAACAAAGCTAAAAATATCCCAAATACGAACGCTGCCGTCTTGTGCTTGCGACATCGCGCCGATACGCTCAACTGAGCAAGTAATTAAAGCCAAAATTGCCAGAAGCATGAACACTGGAACAAACATCAGTGTGATAAGATCTACCTACACTGACAGAAACCATCTTTGAGAACAATTTATTTGACGTGTACTTCGATTTTTTTGTTTTGTCAACGCACCATCTGCTAACAGGGTTTACGAACTGTTACCAGGGGGCGATCAATAGGATTTGGCTTCCCTTACATTCTATGCATCATTTATAAAGATGGACAACGCGTCTCTACTTCTTCCTGTTGTACAAAAATGAAGCCAAAAAATCTGGGACACGGGTGCCACCATCTGTTACTTTTGAGAGGTTGCGCTGATACGTGTGCTTCACCAATTGGGAGGCAATCTCAGCTGTCAATCACAATGTCAGACAACAATATTGAACCATACTTCAGCCAGCCACCAGGGGGTGATCGAGACGATTTGGCTTCACTTTTGGGGAGCAGTCATGGTTTACATCTTTCTGCATTGTACAGTTCAGTTGTAACCTGTCCTAACTTAAAGGTTCAGCGTGTAGAATGTAGTGACATCTAGTGGTGAAGTTGTGTGTTGCAGCTGAATACCCCTCACCCTCCTGTGGTGGCCTTCAGTTGTCATAAAAACTCAAGAGGTGTTTGGCTTGTCCAGTCCGGGCTACTGTAAAAAACATGGCGGCGTCCGTAGAGGGGACTCGCTCCTGATGTAAATATGCCTGTGACCCACGTCCTCCTTTGTGCACCCTTCCCCTGTAATATCCAGCCCCCCCCAGTCCTCCCCGCTATCAATATCATGCATCGTTGCTGAAAAACATATCTAACGTGTCCTCGCAGCTCTCAGCCTCAGACTTTTTCATTTACATTTCCACGCGTCCCGCTGCCCTCTGGGTAGGACCTTGTTATCTGAGAAGCCAGCGTGAAGGATGACACGCAAACCCCGTGTAGTAAAGGTGAGCACACAGGAGGGCCGCGAGGCTGGTTCCCTTCACCGTGTCGCTCTGCTTTCATCGCAGCCCTGTTTCCCTTTTGATTTCCATTCCAACCTTTAATTTCCAGGCCCGGTGACACATTTGCATTTAGATTTCCAGAGTATGGCTGAACTCTTGAACTTTGTCAAAAGGGAATTTGTGGCGACCCAATATAACTGTGTGGTGATATCCAACGTCTATAAATTGATCAAAATAATGTTCCTGCAGTGGGTTACAGTGTGTTGGTGTTGGTCAGTGGTGATGGTTGTTGAACGAAAAAAGTTTTTGTTTGTAACATTTGTTGTGTTTTTGGCATCTTATGATGAATTACTGCATTTTACCCCAAGATAACCTGTGGGTTTTTCATTGTAACAAATATCCTAAGCTCAAAAGTACCCACAAGCTTTTCTCATCTTTTGTTCACATCTCACTGTTTTAATCTTTTTTTTTCTTCATGAAAGCGGTTAATGCTAATGTAGCCTTACAGTCTCACAAACACATTAAATACTCCCTAATGAGCCATTTGTGGAAACTTATTCTGTTGTTTTGAGGCTTACGTTGACTTGTTCTCTTTTACTGGCGCGTTGCAAATAACCACCATCAACTCTTACAGACTTACTCTCATGCATGTTGTGCAGGTGCATTGCATTCTGGTCTATATCCTGCTGAAGTGTGTGCAACTATGTCCTTCCATTCATTCCTACCCATAAGACTGTTGAACGTCAGCAGAAAGTTGCAACAATAGTGATGGTATAAATAATAATAATCTTTATTTTTATAGTAATTTTCTGCTTCACAAAAGTGTTTGATAAATTGTCAAATTAAATAAAATTCAGAATTAAAAATTGAAATGTATATCAGGATGAAAGCTTTATATGAATGTTTTCAGAAGGGATTTAAACGCAGTACTTTTATACTGTACATTTCTTCTTCAGAGAGCGACCAGAAGACCATCATCAGCCGATCTAAGACGGGTGCAGGCTCATACGAATGCAGAAAACAACTTGTGAGCATGAAAAAAGGCACGAGCTAAAATGGTGACAAACAGGAGGATCAGCACGAAATCATGCATTAAACATGCAGGTCCGTGCATTCGATCAAATCCATTTGTGGAGGCCGGGGGGGGTGGTGGTGGTGGTGGGGGTGTTCGCTCAGTGGCACAGATCGATGTTTGCTGGAGTCTGAAAGCACAGGGATCCTTTTGTTGGCAAAAAGCTCCTCGCTGCCTCTCAGCCTTTCATCTGTCATCTGGGCCGGGGACATTGACTGAGCGAGCGGGGGAACCACTGACATCAAACCTGGCCATTGTCTTTTATCCCCCCCAGTCGCACTGGAGTGAGGATTTACAGGCACTCCAGTCGTCGGGTTGCCAGGCTACAATGCGGGATTTACTTCAAAAAAGGCGGGATTATCCATCGTGTATCGCGCGACAGAGAGAAAATGGCCCTCAGCAAATGTGAAAGAGGGAGATTTATGGCTGCAAACGTCAATGGGGGGGAATTTTTTAAGAATGAATATTCAGAAGGCCAGAGGAGGACAAAAGTTGCCAGCTCAAATCTTCGATCATGTCATCGAGTGAAACCCCCCTAATTGAGCAAGGCATTTAATCAGTATCAGACAGTACCAGGCTATGACTGCACTGAGCATCTCGCTGGTGTCTGAGGTGATAACTTTATTTTAATTTATCTTATTTTATCAAATATTTTAATCTAATTTAATTTTTTACTTCTACCCTACTGATCCTGTTAAAATGTAAATAAATATAATGAATATATGTAAATGTACATCTGCACTATAGCCTATAACATTAAAAGAGGTTGAGGCTGCTGTATTTCTTGCCTTGTGTTCCTATTTGAACTTTTCTTATACCTTTCTTCTTGTTATTTTCTGAAATATTTTTTCTTAAAGAAGAATTTATTCTATTCCTTTTTTTTTGTCGGATTGTTCCTACAGATTGTTTTTCTAACATTACACATCTTATCTTTTATCCACTCTTGCTTTTCTTTTTGCCCTGACTCAACCTATGATGTTTTCAAGGCGCTCAGTACACCTGACTTGACTTGGACCAGACACTTTCTGTTCATTTGAGATCCCCTGCGTTTCTGTCTGTCTTTGGAAGCGAAGGCTAAATTTGAACACGGTTGTTAAGACTCACATGTCTGGTCTAATGGCGGCACTTAAAGGAATGCAGGTGAAAATCTGCCATCGCGCAGACACAATAATCACCCGGGTGGGTATAACTCACACTTTTGGACTTTTGCTTTTTTCTCGATGGCTCTGTCAGTGTTGCACGTGTTTCTGCAAGAACAAAAAGTGGCAATAACTGTGTGAAGAATGGAATAAAACAAGTTGAGAGAGATCCCAGCATACACCTCTGCACGGCAGGTTGAATAGTCCGTTTTGGAAAGTTCCATACAGCTCCCTCCAGCACCGATATCAGTACCTATAGAGTTTTAAATGGTTTCCACTTTGTTCTTCATACCCCAACCTCTTAAACTTTGAAGCTCCCTTGTTATTGAATTGACCATAGCTTTTAATTACACTCCAATCAACCCAATTAGCCATAGTCGCTGCTCTTTCTTCAGGGCTTAACATCAACTAAACTCGATAACCTGATTCACGGTCCCTGCTTTGAAAGGCTTTGCGTAAACAAAAGTTTTAAAGCCATCAAAAGGAAGCTGGATAAATGTTGACCATTTGAAAAACAATCCCCAAAAGCATTCTCAAAGCCACGGCTAATTGATCTATGCTGAAAGTAGGGAGCAGAGGAAGATGCCGTTTGCCGCATATACGTATGATGCATCGCTGCAGATGACAAGTCACTTCGGCTAAGTGCATCAAATCAATTTACATATATAGAGTGCATCCAAGGTCTTTATGAACAAACATGTTGCTCCGTCAACGACCCTGGAGCAGAAGAATCCTCTATAGATGTTTACTTTGACACGCTATCAACTTGATGAATTTGTTTGCGCGCGCGTCTTTCATTAGGCTCGGGGGTTACGCTCAAACCAATCAAATTGCTCCCTTAATTGTGCGCCTTATTGGAGGATTGATTATAATTACACTTGCTTGATGGGAAGTTAATATCTGTCAATTATGCAAGAGACAACGGAATAACAAAGATGAAACACTGCTCATCGTTATTCCCCCGCTGATGATTTGTTTGGAGTGGAGGATGACAGAGACTCCAGGCTGGCCTCAATCTGTCTTCAAGAAGAAATAGATTTGAATATTAAATACTTAAAGCAAAAAAAAAAACGATCTCTCTCCGGGGAGGCTTGCCTTAACAATGTGTGCTCTTTCAAAGCATTTGCTTCTTTTTACACAATAGCTTACATTTACACTCGGAGCCACTGCAGCAGTGTGCAAGAAATCCTTTATGCTCATATTCTGGACATTTTCTCGGATTATGACTGATGGATTATAGATTTTGGGGGCATCTAAACATCTATCATCAAGAAAACCCAACTCTCCATGGTGATGTCCAAAGGGCCTCAAAGTGGAGCTGGTGCACAGCAGAAGGTTTCCTCCAGAGGGACAACCCCAGGGACGGCCCTCTTGACGCTGGACGAACCCGCAGTCACCGAATGAAATCAGGGAAATCGTAGAGATGTGATGGACCCGCATCAAAATGACTCGCATGACGAGGCATTTTGTGCAGCGTCAGACGAAAGCTGACTCCTGCATCTTCTATACTTTTGTGCCTTTGGTTATTGTCCCATTAGAAGTTGAACATCTGGCCCGGTCGCACGTCCTCTGCACTCCAGACCAGGTTTTCATATCCACATTCACATTTCTCTGTTCGGCTTTCCCTCAACCTTGACCAGTCTCTCTGTCCCTGCCACTGAAAAGCAGATGTGTCCCTGATCCACTCCTGCATCGTCTTGTGTCACTGTCCCGTTAGAAGTTGAACCTCCGTCCCAGTCTGACGTCCTGAGCGCTCTGGACCAGGTTTACATTCCCTCCTTCCCCTGCCCACCCCACACCATGATGTAGCTGCAGGACGAAGTTTTTCCTTTCAGAAGTTTCACACACCATCTCTCGAGCTCAGCCACAATGACCTTTAGGTTTTCTGTCAACTCTCTCAAAAGTCCCCCTGTTCTCAGGCGGCCCAGCTCTGGGAAGAACCCCGGTTGTTCCAAACTTTTTATCGAGGCCACCGCGGCTCTTGGGAACCATCTATGCTGCTGGATTTTTTTTTAAAGTAGCCTTCCCACAGATCTGTGCCTCGACACACTCCTGCTGTGGCTTGGTTTTTGCTCTAATACGCTCTGTCAGCCGGGGGACGCCGTGGTGACGGGTGTGTGCCTTTTCAAATCATGTCCCTTCACCTGAATCTGCCACAGGTGGACTCCAGTCCAGGTGCAGAGAGATCTCATGTAATGCTCCAGAGAAAAGGAAGACACCTGAGCATGAGGGAAGAAATTAATTCTAACAATTTGCACACAGGGCTGCAAAATAATTGATTGAAACAAAAAAGATGCAATATCCTTATTCTTCTAAGCGCGATAAGCAGCTGGTGTCCGAAAATGATCAAAAAAAGGATGACTCGCACTGTATTGTGGATTTGAAGAAAAAGTCGGCGATGGGCGTAATTTCTTTGAGGAAGGAGTTTACTTTTGGCAGAGTTCTTTGTGACGTACGGTCGTCAGAGTCGCCCTGAGGCACTTTCACATTCACTTGTGTGAGCAGAGAGATTCTGAGGTGACAGGAAGTTGTCCTCGTTGTCAAAGAGTTTACAATTTTCCTTTTCATGCCGCGATTTTGAGACTTGCATTTAGGTTGTCAGGGATTTTATGACTTTGTTAACATGACTGCAAAAGATAGATAAATATTATTTTCTCATACAGTGTTTGCATGGGATAGAATATTCATCATGTGACTTTAAGTGTTTTGTTCGAATTAAATACTTGGGGATGATTTTATTCTGTTGAAAATGAATCATACCTCAATTGGTATCACACTAATGGATTTTTTTTTTCAGTTGAAAGTTTTAACTGTGCTTATAATAACTTTTAAACTTTCAACAAACTTAATTCATTTGTTTGCTACCAATTGAAGTTATTTTTAAAGTTGGTCCAACAATTTACTCAGTATTTGTAGATGTTTCGTTGTTATTTTGGGATTAAATAATATGTGATTTTCACATGTGGAACATAACATATTATAATTTACAATTTGATCCCTAGAAACTGTACATATAGAAACGTCACATTATTTGTATTCAGCATAACAAATGTAAAAACAATTTAATCAATGTATGAACTCACATCTAATAATTTTGGATAATAAACAAATCATTTTAACTTCTTTTGTATTTTCTTGTTGTTTTTTTGGTGAGGAAGTATGTTCAGGTTGTATCATGACCCCAAATGATGAGCAAAATGAGGAAAATTAAGAATTTTTATTGAAGTTCTACACTGCAAATGTCGACTGTACATTGTTTGCATAAAGAAAGTTAAAAATTAGGATTTCAAAACACAAGACGAAGGCTGAAACAAGTGAGAACCAGCCCAGACAAAATATAGACCAAGAACTATTTTGTATATATTACCTATTTGGGTTCAAAATCAATTTCCACCAGCCGCAGTGTGAAAATGCCTGTGGTCGGCTTAATACACTGGAAAATATGGCGATAAGCGGTGGGGCATTCACAGCGGGCCGGTGGGTTGGGCTGATTACACCCTGCAGACCACAAGACAACAACACCAGCAGATAATCTCTGCGCCTCAGCGGCAAACACAGGCTTTATACCAGAAGAGGTCGTATATATACACACTCATGTGTCTACACCAGGGGGAAAGATATTTTTATACATCGTACGATTGATTTTTTAACAATCTTCTCTCACCGAGACGTTTCATGACCCCTCAGAGGCGATTTGCTCTTTTTTAAAGACCTAATGTTTCCTCCTGCATTCAACTCTCAGTAGTTTTAATTCCTGTTTACAGAACAGTGTCCGGAAGAGGATCATCGGAAAGGTCAAAGGTCGACTCAGCAATGTGGGGAAGCGGAGTGACGGTTGAAATGAGGTGAGAGGAAAACAGGCCATGAGGATTGGAAACACACACACACACACACACACACACACACACACACACACACACACACACACACACACACACACACACACACACACACACACACACACACACACAGTCTGTTTACACACACTCTCTGTAGGCTGTCCTGCATGTGGTCACAAATATAGCTGTGGGATTCCTTCCCTCTGGCCAAACCAAAAACACTTCAGCAGGGGAAAGGTGTCTCTCTCTCTCTGTGTCTGTGTGTGTGTGTGTGTGTGTGTGTGTGTGTGTGTGTGTGTGTGTGTGTGTGTGTGTGTGTGTGTGTGTGCACATGCATTCTTTTGAATTTCTGTTGAATTTAGATTAGTATTTTGCTCGATATATTTGTATGAGATTGCAGGTTTCAAATCATTTAAGATAGTTTTTTTAATGTCACAGAAATAAGGAGAATAAAATACAGGAAATGTTGCTGTTATCACCGATTTTTTTTGTTGGGCACGAACTGAACATACTGGAAGTTTGCAAAGGCTGATGGGAAAATCAGTTGACAAAGTGCTACTGTTAAAACGCACCGAAATAATGGGGTCATTTGTCTTTTGGGAATCTTTCCGATGATACACACAGCACTGCTGGTTTCACTGCTGGAGATAAACCTCTAAATATTTCTATCTAAAAGGTCAATTTCTTTTCTCTATTCAGAATAATTGAATCCAAAGTCTGACATAAACTGAAAGTGACACTGAAGCTTCTGTACGTCTAAATAAGTTAGTTTCCAGAGCTTAAAAATGTGAGTTCTTGTAAATTTGACTCCAAGTAACCTGGTCATGAGTTTGCTCTTTGAGATTGGCAGCGCCTTTGAGTCCCGCCCCCTCCTCCTCCTCCTCCTCCTCCTCAGCTGGTCAAAGTTCCAGCCTCCTGCTGTCAGTCATATTGAGCTGTTATCTGTCAACCGCCGAACCCGTGTCCTTAAGGCCTCGAAACTTAATCCCACAATGTCCATCAACATGCTTCCCAACGTTCAACGTCTCCGTCCTTCATTTGCCTCCAGGTTGTTGTTGTTGGCAAAACCCTAAATCCGCCGGTTTACGCCCCAAAACACCAGAGAACCACTGAAAAGCCAAATTTGAGCTCGAAAAAGCAAACAGCAGTGGATTAATTCATTTCATTACAGTCATAAAAGATGCAAATTGCAGTTATATTTCGTCCCTTTCGAAAATGGAGACGTAGATGTCCACGTTTGCACTTACATTTCCCTGATTCCAACAGGCTTCAACCTTGAGCCGCAGCCAAAAGCCAGACAGGCGCCACACACACACACCGCCCACCACAGCCAGACAACACACACACACACACACACACACACACACACACACACACACACACACACACACACACACACACACACACACACACACACACACACACACACACACACACACACACACACACACTCAACACCGCTGGTCTGAGGCCAGCTTCCAGCACTCCCTGTTTGTGCCAGTGCTGTCATCGCCGCTCCAAACACGCTCCTTGATAACGCCAGAGAGAGACACAGCGAGGGCTCCTGCCAACACGGTATCTGATCTAGCTATGGCTTCATGCTATTAAACCTCAGTGATCATCTTATGTAGGAACCTGGCAGGGGTGAGAGGGGGGGGGGGCAGGAAAGTCATTGGGTTATCTGATTTAGGCTCCACCCATCACAGATGCTTCTTTGATTCCGGCCCACAGCCCCTCCACAAGGCCCAGCACCGATTTTTTTTAAAATTATTTCAGCTAATAGTCTGTGACATTTTCACACAAGCTCCACTTTAAAAGCTGAGAATAAGACCTGGGAGCGAAATTCAATCGGATCTTAATTTTGTTTTCAATACTTGATACTGTTTAATTAAGGAAGCGTAGGACAATCGAGCCTTAGATAACGTTTGGAGAACAGTTAGTGGTCATGATGAAGTCCGAATTCCTCTCAACCAATAAACCAAGAAGTTTTTCACCAACAACCAAAACATGTTTGAGCTTGTTTGAGAAAATGCCTCCCTGAATATTAGAAAAATAGTATTATGAGGTAGCGCAAAAGTATTATGAGTTATTGCAAAAGTATTATGAGGTATTGCAAAAGTATTATGAGGTATTGCAAAAGTATTATGAGGTATTGCAAAAGTAATCCTCTAAAAAGTATCTCCTTGACTCTTCGGGGGGCCCATAAAATTTTGTGTACAACTCTATTTAAAAGGTGCTTAATTTCTTAATTTTTGATTTTATTCAGACTACAAAAGTTCAAGTGTATCATGAAATCATTCTGTGGTCACGAATGTTTGCATTTCTTTTGCTGTATAAGTGGGACTTTAAAGAACCATTTAAGGCATAATGAACTCTGGGAAGTAAACTGTCATTTCATTTGAATATTAAGATCTAAATTCACATTTTATCCTGAAAACTACTGAGTGCTCCGACCTTATGTTGTGTGTTTGGGACCAAATAAGACTGTGAAAGCCTTTGAATTCCATGAGCTCGGAGGCTCAACTTCAAAAGCTCTATTTGCTGCACAGAAATCATTGACTTTTCTAATTAGTTTGGAATGAAAAGAAGGAGTCGGGGACTGAACAACTATCGAAGATGACCTCTATTTGTGTTTCATTGTCCGTGCCTTTCCCCCAATGACTTGCATAAACATGTCCCCCGTCCCACCCACACTGTTTGACTGACAGATCCTTCCTGGTGTGGCACTTTAAAATGCATCCAGCCTCTCACAAACCAAGTGCATCAACTGAAATGACTTATCTCCATCTGCATCCAACCTTAATTTCTTGCTGTTCTCGTTCCTTGGATTCCACCTTCAACGCCACCCCCGCCCCCCTGCATCATTCAAGTTTCCTCTCATCGATATTTGCACCTTCCTGAACGGGGGGGGAAACAGATGTTGTGCTGCTGGTATCGAGCTGCATGTTCGGTTTAAGTGCAAGCACGCACGCAGACTGTAATTTGGTTGCCTCTAATTCCAGGCTCTGACTCTCTCTCCTGAACACAATGTGCCTTCTTAAAGGGCGAGTGATGCTAGTCATGTGTGTGTGTGTGTGTGTGTGTGTGTGTGTGTGTGTGTGTGTGTGTGTGTGTGTGTGGGGGTAGCAGATGAGCATTAATTGATGCCCAGTTCATCAAGTGAAACAAGGACACAACATGGCTGCTATCTATCTATCTATCTATCTATCTATCTATCTATGTATCTATCCATCCGCCTGTCCTTGGGTCTGACCACACACCCACCCATCTGTCCATCTGTCCCTCCGTCCCCCCACCCACCTATCTATCTATCCATCCACCCGCCCATCCGTCCGTCTACCCACCTACCCACCCATCTGTTCATCTGTCCATCCATCCCTCCGTCCCCAGCACCAATCTATCTATCTATCTATCTTTCTATCAGTCAGTTAATTTTTCATTGAATAATAGTGGGTTCATGTTGGGTAAAAGGCCATAAACACACACACACACACACACACACACACACACACACACACACACACACACACACACACACACACACACACACACACACACACACACACACACACACACACACACACACACACAGAGAGAGAGGTTGAAGCAGAGTGAGGCTGACAGCTTTACAGCCTCTCTTGTGTACAAACAGGATCCTGAAGCACCATTGGCCTTAAGAGTCGTGTTTAATTTTTAGATATCATAGTCCATAGCCACATTTCCCATCAGCCCCTCTGGTTCTTCTGGGAGAGAAAAAAACCCCCAACTGTTTGCGAGATCGGTGCGACACTAAAATCTGATGCTCAAGGGCTTTTGGAAAGATTGTTTGGAATAATTGCACTTTTGTAGACTTTTATGTTTGTGTGCACAAAAAAACTCCAATAAATAATGTAGATCTTGTCCGACGACAGATGGTTCCAACTGTCGTTCGGTCCCTCAGGGGTGGAAATTACAAATCACTGCAGTCAATTGAATTCTTTCATCACTTATCCTGCAGTTACTGGGAAGAAAAGTGACACACCCCAACAATAATAATAAAGATGCCTCTCCACTTCCTCCCATTAAATATGCAATATAAAATGTTGGCCACCAGGGGTCCCTTTAATCAAAACAGTAACTAAAGCGCCTTGAATAAAATTGGGGATTTCTCTGAACATTGTTGGAATCATTTTGGATATGTAAGTACACAAGTCAACAAAATAAAAAACACAGGTCTTGTTATGTTTAGACATTTGAATGAAGAACTCTTACGTATTATATCTTTAAATTAAGCTACCTCGGATACGGGTGCTGCCATCTTGTATTTTGTATTATTTTTTCAACTTGTAATTAAGTATATATTTTCTCACTAATATATACTTTACAGAAAATAGACTTGAAGTTCATTTTTATTTTTGCATTAATGTGGGCTAGGGATAGTTTGTCAGAGTCCATTATTTTGAGATTGTTTGGACTTTTTTTTGGTAAATATTGTGAAACATTACAGGTCATGCAGTGATGTAACATTTTGAACAATGTTGCACAGATGTTTAAGATATTAAAAACATGGTCACTCTTACTTGAATGATCTGGTGTCACGTGTTTTCAAATCTCCTGTTTCCGGGGTGTTTCCAGATTATTAACTTTTATCGAGTTTAAAATGTGATGAATCATGAATCAAGCTCAGAGTGTCAGTGATGCATTTAAAGGGAGTATTTCTTGTTGAACACTGCCCTCTAGTGGGCAAATAGGAGAGCACACATTTAATGTGGGCTAATGAATGATTGATTTCGTATCCTCTACCTAGGATTATAAGGTAAAGTATAATCATGTAATTTAGGTTGAATTGTAGCACACTTGCTGTCATAAAAATACAAATGCTTGACTGTAAAATCCTATATATTAATATATATATATAATATATAAAAAATTGACTATTGACCATGCCAAAAGACGGGTTCAATTCTGGTTTTACTGGCAGAGGGATACAGTGGGGGTCAGGTTGCTTCCATCCTTAAAATTTCAAAGACGGCGGTTCATAAGAACAAGGCCAAGCAGCAGACATTAGGGACAACAAAGCTACAGACCGGCAGAGGACGAAAAACGACTGTCCACTCACCGGGATGACCGCCAACTCATTCGAAAGTCACTCAACAACCGTAGGATGACATCAAGTGACCTCCAAATAGAATGGCAGACGGCAGCTGGGGTGAAGTGCACGGCGAGGACGGTTAGAAACAGGCTCCTAGGGGCAGGGCTGAGGTCGTGCAAAGCTAGAAAAAAGCCCTTCATCAACGAGAAGCAAAGAAGAGTCAGGCTGAGGTTTGCAAAAGACCATAAGGATTGGACCATAGAGGACTGGAGTAAGGTCATCTTCTCTGATGAGTCCAGTTTTCAGCTTTGCCCAACACCTGGTCATCTAATGGTTAGACGGAGACCTGGAGAGGCCTACAAGCCACAGTGTCTCGCACCAGATCAGGACCCTGTCATGGCCAGCCCAGTCTCCAGACCTGAATCCCATTGAAAACCTCTGGAATGTGATCAAGAGGAAGATGGATGGTCACAAGCCATCAAACAAAGCCGAGCTGCTTGGATTTTTGAACTCTTCCTTAGTTAAAACATTAGTATTGTGTTGTTTAAAAATGAATATGAACTTGTTTTCTTTGCATTATTCAAGATCTGAAAACACTGCATCATTCTTGTTGTTTTGACCTGTTGTCATTTTCTGCAAATAAATGCTCTAAATGACAATATCGTTATTTGAAATTTGGGAGAAATATTGTCAGTAGTTCATAGAATAAAACAAAAAAATTCATTTTACTCCCAATAAATAGCAAAATCAGAGAAACTGATCATTTTTAAGTGGTCTCTTAATTTTTTCCAGAGCTGTATATATATATATTTTTGTTAATGCACTTTAAGGACTTTTTTTGCCTTTTCATCTGTTTAAGGATGAAGATCATGCGACGCGATCAAAAGCTCCAGAATTGGACGTCATGGTGGGATTCAGTTGCAAGTTAACACTCACTAACTGAGGTGGCTTTTTGTTATCAATCATTCAAATATTGATATGAACATGTATAGGACCATACATTTTTTTTGTTGTATTATAATTTAAAAAATTTAAATAACATTTTGGACAGTGGTATCTACCTCTTAATGCATTTTATTGCTGAGAGATAATAACTCGTGATTTTCAATCTGCTAAATGAAACTAAACCAAAGCGCGTGCACACGAGCATCTCAGTGACTGTGCTGCTGATGCAGGGCACGGCAGCGCGCCGCGTCATCCTGCCGGGAGCGCGCCTCCGTTGCCAGTCCCGGACGATGCGGTTGTCTGTGCGCGTCCTCTCCGGTCTCTCCCCCTGCACACCCGGCACCGACCCTCGCGTTCACCCCCTCCGCCAACAACAGACACACGCCAGCCCGCTGTCCGCACGGCGTGTCGGTGTCACCCCTGCACCCTGAGGCCTGTGCACCGACGCGGGGACGCAGCGCTGCGGTGGATCCGGTTCTGGACATGGCGCAGCCGAGGTGTCCGGCTTGGATGAAGGACGCGTTGCGCAGTGGAGGTTGCTCAACTTAGGGAAAACAGAAAACCACGCGTTTGACCTCCGCTTTGTCTGCGAGTGATGCTCTGAGTCTCTGTTGCAGGGGAAACCGAACTCAGGACCCGAGGCCCCACTTGAGGTCCCCGAGCCTCCCTTTGACCACCACACACCGAATCCTCCACCGGGTTTTCCAGCCTCTCGTTGGTTCCTCGCATCATCCGGATAAAGGGTCCGCAGCAGCAGCAGCAGCAGCAGCAGCCATGGTGAATGCAGCAGAGTGCGGGGTGAGAGTGATGTGTCGCTTCAGGCCCCTGAACGAGGCCGAAATCAACAGAGGGGACAAATACATCCCCAAATTCAAAGAGGACGACACCGTGGTGATAACGGTGAGTCCGTCTGCTCCCTGTTGTTGTGATGGAGAGTGTGTGTGAGAGAGGGGCACAACACAAACACTGCAGTGTTTCAGAGGAAAGTCTTCTGGAGCCCTGCAGACAGGCTGGAGATGCCAAGTGCGCAATAAGCATCCAATACTACAGATGTCACAAGATTCTGATGATGTTATATAAATGATTTCATATAATATTGCAGAGGTGTAGTGTTTGATGCAGGAGTATTATGCAGAATAGTGTCATCTAAAACTTGTATCCGCCCCTGTAGGCTTCTTCTTCTTAAAACAGCATCATGACCCATTGCAAATCATGTTTCTAACCAGGTTCTGATAAATGATAGACAGCCTGTTAGTTATAATTCAAGATTTCATCAATATATTTATGCAAAAAGAATCAGACAATCTTCATTTCACACATTTTAACGCGTTAAAACGCCTCAGAGACAAACGGTAACAAAACCAAACCAACGTGACACGACTGTAATGTGTTTACGTGTCATCTAAATCTAATTTAGTTACGTTAGAAACAGGAATTTCTAGAAAATACTTCTACAGTATGAAGAGGAGAAGAGAAAACAGCCTCTAATAGCAGTTGTGTCTTTAACCTTTCATATTAAAATGTATCTGGAGAGACAGGAGTGTGTCAAGGCTCTTTGGGGGCCCCCAGGCAAAAGGGAAGTGGGGCCCCTACATCGTACCAGACCAAACCATTACGAACCAAATCAGTAAGCTTTTGGCAGCAAGCATAATGACAATGACTTTGTTTTCGGCTTTGGTGCCTGGTCATAGCATTTAAGGGCGTTCTCGCAAAATTGTTGTGGCTGCAGTCACCTGCTTTGCCTCCCCTGTCGTAACGCCCCCCCGCCTGCAGAGGGACATGTTTGTGGTTGAAGGGTGTAATCGTTTGAGGGGGGTCAAAGGTTGTACTCACGCTGAGTCACCATCTTTAAAAAAGTGCTGATGCAGGAACTTAGGGAAGAAACGACACAAGCGCTACATAATATATGGTTTAGGCCTTCACATTTTGCACCAGAACATTTCTCCTCTGAAGCCCTGCATTTGTATTTATCTGCACAAAAAAAGAGTCAATGTTGTATTTTATTTGTACCCTCCCCCCTCGCCAATTAGCAGCCCCTGCTCCCCCCGTCTCACCATGACTAAGTGCGCGTCACCACCTCGTGCCATCAATCAAACTGCACTAAAACACATTACCCAGCAGCTCTGACCCTGTGGCAATGGTTTCCCTGCTTTAGTTGTAGAGTCAGAGTGCTGCTGCTGCCAAGTGCTGACAGCTGCTTTTCACTGCGACGAGGCTTTTACCCCCACCAAGAGAAAGAGTTCCTAGCTGGACAAGGGCAGGAGGGGGTGATGGATGATCACACTGAAGCATCCTGGAAGTTACTGGAGCTTTTCCAGCTCAGAATTCCTCATTTGATGCATCAGCGTGACAGAAACAATTCCTTTGTGTTTTGGACTTGATGAATATTGACTGATCGTGACAGGCTCACATCTATGTGCTACCACTTTTTTTACTGCCTTTTTATGAAGATAACAATTCTTGCTGTTTGTTGTCATATCCCTGTTGTTCTAATGTGTCCTGTGCTGGTTTGACAACAGGCCAAGCCGTACGTGTTCGACCGCGTGCTGCCTCCGAACACGTCGCAGGGGCAAGTGTACGACCAGTGCGCCAAACAGATCGTGAAAGGTACGACATGAAGGTTTTAAACCTGCTGCAGGCAAACTGATGAAAAACGTTGCTCTTATGTAACGTTAATCTATTGTCTCTCTGCACACAGACTTAATCTGTCCTCCATCTTTTGTTTTTCATTCTCACTTTACATAATGGAGACATAGAGCATACTTTCTATACAACTGTAGTCTAAAAACTGCAGTACTTCCCTGTTATCATTACCTATTGCTATCTTATTGAGCCTAGAAATGAATTTTACTTCTTGCTAATTGTAGCATATGTATCAGTAAGAGGAATTGGAGCCTGGTAGTTTAACACACGTAATAAAGTAAGTAAATAGGGGGAAGTTAATAGCAATAACAATGTCTGAAAGTAATACAAAAATTGTTGCAGTAGTAACATTTGTATATTAATATTGAATATTCCGTTGCAAAACAAAAGGTTTACTACCACAGAAACCCACAGTACTGTGTGTTATTGTAGTTAACTTTAGGCATTGCCATATTTATAATTGAATTCAATATGATTCCAGATGTGCTGGGCGGTTACAACGGGACCATCTTCGCCTACGGGCAGACGTCGTCTGGGAAGACACACACGATGGAGGTGAGAGACTCGCTCAGTCAACTACAAAACCACAGCGTCCGAAATATCTGGAGCAAGATCTTACAAGCAGTCTACCAATCGATCGGACCCGGAGTCTGAGTCTTTGTGTGAAGACGGCCACTGACCTTTATTATGAGCTCCCATCTCCAGTTCGGAGGATTAGAGCACGGCAGTCATTGTGTAACAGACTTACTGCAAAACGCTAAATCCACTCAAGCTCTTACAGATGTTGAGGTTCGAGGAATGAAAAGCCAGATAGCGGAGACCCACCCTGATGTCCAGGTTCATAGGGTTTGCTTTGAAGGGACATTCACAGATTTGAAGTAGAAAAGGCATAAACTGACTCCAGCAAATTACTCCAGTTCTAATCCACCAAAGGCTCTTTTTAATTCTCCTGGCTTCTTAGTTTTTTGTAAATGTTTAATATCCTTGTACGATATCCGCCGCTGTGTTCAGGGCAAACTGCATGACCCCCAGCTGATGGGAATCATCCCTCGCATCGCCCATGACATCTTTGACCACATCTACTCCATGGACGAGAACCTTGAGTTTCACATCAAGGTAAAGAAAAAAAAGAACTTATAGTTTATAGTTATTTAATAGTTTTAGTTTTTTTATATGGACAATTTTCCAATTTTCCCAATTTCTCTGTGCAGGTCTCTTATTTTGAAATCTACATGGACAAGATTAGAGACCTGCTGGATGGTAAGTGTGCAACGATCGATACACATGTTGCTATTTTGCTTGTTAAAAGCCATTTTGCAACAAGAGACGTGTGATTTCTGCTTCATTTTAAGTGTCGAAGACGAACCTCTCGGTGCATGAAGACAAAAACAGAGTGCCCTATGTCAAGGTTGGTGAACAGCACATACAAAATTTGATTAATTATCCAAATATCAGTTAATACTGTAATATCTGTAATAATAATAATATTCCATATAACAAAGATGATCTTCCTCTCTCAGGGTTGTACTGAACGTTTTGTGTCCAGTCCAGAGGAGGTGATGGATGTTATCGACGAGGGCAAAGACAATCGGCACGTGGCGGTCACCAGTACGTATCCCTGCACCCGTATTTCATCTTAATGTCTTTGTCTCCATTTCCACCGACACTGGCACCTGTAGCTCGGTAAATGGAGATGTTGCTCTCTTGGTCCTTTTGTATGTTGTTGGGTCGCTCCAGACTGAAACATCTCAACAGCTGCTGGACAGAGAATCGTAATATTTCCTACAGACATTCATGGCTTCGAGGTTTTGCCACTTTAAAAGGAATCCTTATTTTGCAGACATGAATGAGCACAGCTCCCGCAGCCACAGCATCTTCCTCATCAACATCAAGCAGGAGAACATCGAGACGGAGAAGAAGCTGTCGGGGAAGCTCTACCTGGTCGACCTGGCCGGCAGCGAGAAGGTCAAACCAGAAAACAAATGGAATTAATGTTTGGTTTCAGGGTGTGTTTAATGAACTGACAAGTTGATAACGCTGTGAGTTGATTGTTTGAACAGGTGAGTAAGACGGGAGCTGAGGGAGCGGTGCTGGACGAGGCCAAGAACATCAACAAATCTCTGTCGGCGCTGGGCAACGTCATCTCAGCTCTGGCCGAGGGAACAGTTAAGTCGATCGCAATTCCGTCTCTAACTTCCACGAGCGTCAGTGTGGCGTCGCCTCGTCGTGACACAGAGATGCGTTTCTTTCTTTTTCTTTCTCTCCAGAAAACCCACGTGCCGTACAGGGACAGCAAGATGACCCGGATCCTGCAGGACTCGCTGGGCGGAAACTGCCGCACCACCATCATCATCTGCTGCTCGCCGTCCGTCTACAACGAATCCGAGACCAAGTCCACGCTCATGTTTGGACAGAGGTACCTGTCACATTAATCTTTCAGCTCCTAAGTACTGACCTATCAACGGGAGAAAGTAGACGATGTCCATACATGAGTGACAGTTTCTCACTGCCCCTCAGGCGCTTTAGCCGCTTTCTACTTAAATATGTGAGTCTGATAATATCAGAGAATTATTAGGATTATTTGTTTTTACTTCCACTTTTCAATTTCAGACAAAATTCTATGTTTTGAGTATGAAAAACAAAGTTAGGAATTTTCGAAATTGCCAACACATACTAAAACTGCTCATTGTGTGTGTTGGCTGATAAACAAGCACTAAATGCACAATGCAACACATACACATATAAATGCATCTATGGCTCTCGGCTTCATCCTGTTTCTCTGAGGTGTAATTAATCCGTCCTCATCACCAAACATTGTTCTCCTCAGAGAATTGAAAGATGAAATACAACAATAAGAAACACCCACATTTGTGTATCATGTCCTTCAGTCACAGACTTTCACGCGGGTTATTTTCTTGCATTCATTGCAGTGATATGTGCAATAACGATTTCAGGAAACGCTATGAACTAATGAAAACACATTCAACTTCTTTTAAATTCATTTGGACTAAAACAAACCCTTTTAAAGATTCATTGTTAAAACACGTTACAGCCGTTCTCTGAAAGAATATCTGATGTCGTGAACATTAAATCATCTGCTCTTTGAATATAAGGGAGTCCAAACTTTTTACAATCCAATATCCCAAAAGATATATTGTCTTATAAGAGACTTCAACAATTGAGACTCCTCATTTCAGTCTAAATATAGAGAACGATGCAACCACCTCTGATACTAATAGTTTTTGTTATTGGAAGCAAATTAAAAGTGAGACAAATTAGGGCAATGGCTGACGTCAGTGCTGAACACTAGCAGCCAGATGGCTCTGAGTTTCACACTGTGCATCCGGGTTTCTTCCTATTTATAGATCGCTACGGAGAAACCCACCACACCTTGTTTGTTTGTTGGTCTCTGTGGTCTCTGGTTCCCGCTCTGTATTCTCCCTCGTCTCTTATCTCACTGGGTTTGCTTCACACGCACAAACACTCAACAATTTCATTTCACTAAGTCAAATAGATACTATGATGGAGCTTTTTAAAAGCGACGGATAACATTTTTACGGAACATCTTACGTCTTCGTCCTGCCTAATGAAACTCGGTGTTAAAACCGAACTGCTCTCACTCAATCGCGACAGTGTCCGAGTTCAAAGTGCTTATGTAATCGAGCGTTAGCAGCAGCGATGGGACGTGGCTGATGGGCCAGTGCTGTGCAGCCATCTGCCCTCTGTGCCCAGGAAATGAAGTGTTTCAGGCTCAAATGAGATTTTTTCCTCATCAGAGGGGGAAGATGTGGAAAGGCTCCTCTGGCAGATAACAACATGGCAGCCTCTCACAGTTTGCATCCTTTCAAATTGGACTATCTGCGGCAACAGCTCGCTGAGGATGTTTGAATCATGCGGTAGTTTAGCAGTAAGAAGAGGAGAAAAGCACGTGGGTGTTCCGGTAGATTCTACTGACAAATGAAGCTCATAAAATGAATTCCTTTTAACATACTAAACTAGAACGGCCCTCAGTAGAGCCCATACTTCCATCAAGGCTCAATATTCTCCTTAAATTCAATCAAGCTGCACAAATTGCACATCTATCCATTTTTCTCATGAATTATTTTCTGTGAAAATGGTGAAAATCTCTGAAAATGCCTTGTTGCACAATGTTTAAGATTTAAAATCCTTTACCCTCATACACACTGTATCAGTCCTCCAAGTTCCGTGGTAATCTGTAAAGTAGTTTTTCCATATTCCTGCTTAAAAACAACAACAACCATAATGGACAGGGGTGAAAATATATATCTCCTTGGCGGAGGTAAAAACAAGATGAGATGCTCCAGAGGGATTCGTGAATGCAAAGACTTTCTACTTAGCTTGACTTAAAACCAGATCACTTTTTAAATGCTGCCAAATTGATTTAATATTAAGGAAAAATATCTTTAAAACCTCTTCAAACTATAAATTCCGTTTGTGCTCTTGGGAAAAAGCCTTAAACTCGATCTTGGTCTTCACTTGAAGTTAACCTCAAATCAAACCCATACTTTCATATATTAATATGATTTTCGTTTGTGATTCGGCCTCAGCTCCGTTCAAATGTGATAAGAGGCTGGTAATAGGAAGTCACTCCATGTACTAAAGAAAATGATAAAGGTAGAGATGGGGCAGAAACAATCTGTCAGCGTCCAAACCGACCTCACTCTGCTCCGTCTGCGACTGTTTAGAGCCAAGACCATCAAGAACACGGTGTCGGTGAACCTGGAGCTGACGGCCGAGGAGTGGAAGAAGAAATACGAGAAGGAGAAGGACAAGAACAAGGGCCTGAAGAGCGTCATCCAGAGGCTGGAGGCCGAACTCAACCGCTGGAGGAACGGTGAGGAAAAAAAACTCAAAGTAAATAATTGTCTTCCAGAGGTTGTAAATCCTCGAGGTTTCTGGGATCCCGATTGAGATAGAGATGGACCATAACATACTCATCAAACCGTTCACTGCTCCCTTGCTCCCTCCTGGCTGCAGCATAGGTCATAAACCCTGCCTCATCCCTATTAGCAGATGGGACATGGCCCAAACATCGAAATATATATCAAATCCATTTTTCACAAAGACTGTTTCTGCCATTTAACTGCAGGTAGCTCCCATCACACTGATGCATGTTCAAGTGCTAATTTTTCTACTGCCCAGACTCCAAATGACTTCATCAGTTTGGATGATTGCCTTAATGCCTTAATTTCTGGATGGTGGGAGGAAGTTGTCCATCCTTTTATAGAATCTATGTTTATGCTGATAACAGATGAGGATACAAATTCCTAATTGTACCTCATATATGCTTAGATGATATATAAACACAATCGTTCATCATTGTACTGTCTGTTTTCATTCTGTTTGTCTGTTTCTGAGACTGCAGTGTCTGCTTCACAGCATCCCTCCGCCTTTTCTCCATCACTGTTGCATGGTAACCACTGAAACCCCGCCTCCGCCCACCCCTCCTCTCTCACTCGCTTTCCCTTCTCCTCTTTGCGTCAGCGTCTCTCTACTCTCCCTCTTTCTCAATCTGGTCATTGTTGATTTTTTTTTTTTTCAATTCCCAAGCGGGTGCTGATAACACTCCCCCACCTTAGCAACAAATCAGCCCACACTCTTTGCGCACACACACACACACACACACACTATGCTGATGCGGTGCTTGTGCCGTGACTCAGCTGCCGGCTCCGTGCCGAGCCTTTTACACAGAGCAGCACTTCACCTCCTCCGTCTGTCCTCTCCTCCGTCGTCTCCTCTGCTGTTGGCTTTCGTCAGTGTTGAAGAAAAAGCTCAATTAAGAAGTCAATAATTATTGAGACAGCAGTTATTTGTCTGCTGGGATCACAGTGCTGCCAAAAGGCTGCAGACACACTTAGCTCTGGTTTACATCACGTAATCACAAGATGACATGATTTTACTGTAAACACATGTGTGCAGTATATTTGATTCAGTGTACTGCCAAGATATTTTGGTTCAATTATTATTATTCAGGCAAAAAAAAAAAAATTATGATTATGATTTTAGAGGTGAAAAATATCGTCCCAGCAGAAGCCACAGTGGTTTGGGGACTAGTCCATAAAATGTGCAGATCTTCATTTCTGCTGAGAAAGAATATGATTGAAGTTTGATGTATCATATAGCGCCACCTCCAGGCAACCGAAGTCCCATCAGCCTAAAGGCCAGGGGTTTAAAGGTTCATGTTTTCAGAGACTCCCACCTGGTTTTACTGTTCACATGAAATGTTGCATCGTTGACTTCGGCAAGTTTTAGTAACAGTCAAACGCAGACCAGCCTCTAATCTTACTTCAGAGGGGACGTGGGAGGGGGACGTGGGAGGAGGACGTTTTCAAAGCTCCATCCAGCTTAGCCTGATGAAAGCGGCTGAAAGAGACGTTTTCCCACGAATGACATTTTGTCTTATTAAAGTTTCAAGCATCTAGAATTTTTGGCTTTTATTTTTCTTGTATAACAAATCTGCTGGAATAAATCCCTATAAAATCTGAATTATATAACAAGTTTGCATTTCTGTTTAGTTCAAGTTGTTAGATCAGCATGTTTACTAGTAAATGATCTAACACACGAGTGCACATTACAGGGGAGAACGTCCCGGAGGAGGAGCAGCTGAGCGCCAAAGATCAGAAGAGCATCGAGTGCGACAACACCCCCGTCATCGACAACCTGCCGCCGGCCGGAGGAGGCGTCGCCGTCTGTGGCGAGGAGCGCAGCAAGTTCGAGGAGGACATCAGCAACCTGTACAAGCAGCTGGACGACAAGGTGAGGCCGAGGGAGAGGCTGACGTGGCTCCTCCACACATATTGCCTGGTCAAGTGTCTGTCATGTTTTTGGTCAGTGCCCTTTTCCCTTCTCTGAAATCCCCATCAAACACGGAGGAGAACATTATTTAAACTTGTTAAATAGATGTTAACGTCTGGATATAGGTTTTGAAAGCCTGACTTATTTTACTCTTGTTTCTTAAGGATGATGAGATCAACCAACACAGTCAGCTGTCTGAGAAACTCAAGGAACAGATGCTGGATCAGGAAGAGGTGGGTTAAACACGTCTATCTGTGTCGGTGTGGACGCCTTTTTTTCCTTGTACTTACCGACACCCCACATCCTCCCAGCTGCTGGCATCGACGCGGCGAGACTACGAGAAGATCCAGGAGGAGCTGTGCCGGCTGCAGGCGGAGAACGAGCTGGCCAAGGAGGAGGTGAAGGAGGTGCTGCAGGCTCTGGAGGAGCTGGCCGTCAACTACGACCAGAAGAGCCAGGAGGTGGAGGAGCGGGATCAGACCAACATGCTGCTGGCCGAGGAGCTGCAGCAGAAGACGGTGGGTTGTACATATTTATATATATTTTTTACAGTGTTTAATCTGATCTTGATAAGATGGTGCAACAAGTATGAGCACAATTATTTCCCAGGGTCTGACGTGGCTGAAATAAAGTATCTTTTCACATCCCAGCGATTGCCAGAAATTCTCTTTTTGGTTAAGTTTTGGAATAACTCGTTCCTCCTGCAAAAAGCTGTAAAGCAGTGTTCCAATCTTGTTATAATAACTTCTGTGATAATTATAACTTTAATTCCAGAAAGGCTGTTGGTAGACCCTTTATAATATCTCACTTAAATAGTATGTGTTGTGAACTAGTATTTAAAGCATGTTTCTTTAAAGATGTAATTTGATGTGTATGATGGGAAAGATTATAAATAGAATATTGTTAAATGATTATTTTAATAAGGTAATTTATACCTAGAATCTTTGCAAAAATGGAAGATAAACCCTCCTGTTTACTTCTTGTGTGTGTGTGTGTGTGTGTGTGTTGTCAACAGGTGCTGTTGTCGGTGGTGCAGAGGGAGCTGGGTCAGCTGCAGGAGCTGAACGGCCTTCAGAGGAAGAGAGCCGCCGAGGTCCTCAACCTGCTGCTGCGGGACCTCAGTGACATCGGCGCCATCATTGGCACCAGCGACGCCAAGGCCGCCGGGGTGAGCGCGCACACACACACACACACACACACACTGTATAAACACATACAGTCACACATCATTCCCCCAGTCTGACGCCCCAACCTCCCCTCTGTACCCCCCCCCAGTCCTCAGAGACGAACGGGAATGGCTCGGCGGTGGAGGAGGAGTTCACGGTCGCTCGCCTCTACATCAGCAAGATGAAGTCAGAGGTCAAGTCGCTGGTCAACCGCAGCAAACAGCTGGAGAGCGCTCAGGCAGACGCCCACCGCAAGATCCAGGCCAATGAGAAGGAGCTGTCATCCTGTCAGCTGCTCATCTCCCAGGTAACCGTGGTCACCTGACGGCTATCCTGTGGCGTGTCCTGTAGCATCCGGGGGTCATTTATTTATCTGGTTTAGAGCGGCTTGGCCATTTTTACCCATAAATGTTGAACAATGTCCTGTTAAATGTCTTTAAAACACGATTGAATTATGACCATCCATGGTTTCACATTGTGTCCAGCACCAGGCCAAGATCAGGTCTCTGACTGACTACATGCAGAACATGGAGCAGAAGAAGAGACAGCTGGAGGAGAGTCAGGATGCTCTGACTGAGGACCTGACCAAACTGCAGGCTCAGGGTCAGTGCACGACAAATCCCTTCTAAACAAACCGCTTTTTGTGCGCATACCATTCAAGCTAATGGTACGAGTGTTTCAAGTGACCCGCATCATTCCACATCCTCCGTCAGGTAAAACCACATCCTCTCGGACTAAAAACTGAAAGTAATTTGTCGTCTCCATTGTTTCTCAGAGAAAAGACACGAGATGACGGGGCTGGAGAAGGAGGACATCGGCCGACTGGATGGAGGCGAGGAGATCAAGGTGAACTGCTACAGTCAAGTTACGTTTCATTTCAGAGCCGGCCCCAGAACTTATACATCACAAGCTTAAGATAGGCTGCTAGTGTAATACTTCCTTCTTAGTCGTGTTTGATCCAAAACTGGCAACAATGAAATTAGTATGTATGTAACCTAGAAGGGCCCCTCCTGCAGTGGGTAAACAATTCACGTGTTGGACAGTAAAATTATTAATGTAATATACAACAAAAAGTTGTATGTCAAATGTATGTCATGTTTGATGTAAACTAATATCCTTCAGAGGAATAATGGGTTCAAGTGCGTAGAAAAGCTGGTCTGTCCCCTGTACAGGACCAGCCCTGTGTCACTAATGTGTCCTTTTGACTCCGTCCTCCAGAAAACACTGGAGGAGCAGCTGGAAAACCACAGGGAGGCTCATCAGAAGCTGCTCAGCCGCCTCCGAGACAAGCAGAGGATGCTGGATGAGCTGACCGAGTAGGGAATCAACACACACACACACACACACACACACACACACACACACACACACACACACACACACACACACACACACACACACACACACACACACACACACACACACACACACACACACACACACACACACACACACACACACAAAACTGGTGATAGCAGCACTTACAACATCTGAGATACTTGAGTAATCACTAGTTGCAGTTTTTAGTTTGAGGTCAAAATGAGGTGAGGACAACAGCATTTGATTTACTGGGATTTCTCTTTCCCTCAGTCTGAACCAGGGTCTTTTACTGGAGCAGGAGAGACTCATGTCAGACTACGACAAAGTGAAGGCTGAAGAGCAGGAGAAGGATGCCAAGCTGCAGAAACTGATGTAAGTACCAGTTTACCCATGCAATTCATTGAAGGGTGCAGAGCTTATGTAGCTTAAGATGTTATGCAAGTGTTGGGATAACGTGTGTGTGGTTTCTGTCCAGTCTGCTGAATGAACAGAGGGAAGAGGCCAAAGAGGACTTGAAGGGGCTGGAGGAGACTGTGGTGAGTCTGAAAGCTTTGGTTGCCAGTTGAATTCCCGACCCAAGAATGGCCGCACAGTAACGTACGGTCATGTAATGTTGCTTTTTCTCTATTCTCTCAGGCCAAAGAGTTGCAGACTCTCCACAACCTCCGCAAAATGTTCATTCAGGAACTCACCACACGGGTTAAAAAGGTACTAGACCATCCTCTGCTGTTCAGTGTCGTTTTTGTGAAAATGCCAGTTAAACCTCAATATTTTTATATTTTAGAGTGCGGAGCTGGATTGTGAGGAGGGACTTGGCAACGGTGCCCAGAAACAGAAGATTTCCTTCCTGGAGAATAACTTGGAGCAGCTCACCAAGGTTCACAAGCAGGTGAAGTAACTAACATGTGATGGGACGGACGGACGGACGGACGGACGGACGGACGGACGGACGGACAGACTCAGTCTGACTCACTCACTCACACTCACAGACTGACTGATTGAGACTCACTCACTGACTGACTGAGTATGCATAAGCAGAGATAATATTTAGTGTGGTATAATGGTAAAATTTTCCATTACACATACTAATATGTGTAAATGTAATTTTTGTTTTACACCAGCTGGTCCGAGACAACGCGGACCTTCGCTGTGAACTGCCCAAACTGGAGAAGCGTCTCCGTGCCACAGCCGAGCGAGTCAAAGCCCTGGAGAATGCACTGAAGGACGCCAAGGAGAACGCCATGAGGGACCGCAAGCGCTACCAGCAGGAGGTGGACCGCATCAAAGAGGCTGTGCGGGCCAAGAACAGGAGGGGCTACTCTGCGCAGATCGGTGAGAGAATATGATGTGGATGCTTCTTGTGGTTTACTCTCACCCCCGCAAACAAAAATAAGTTAGGAGACAAAAAAACAATAATTTGAATATGAATAATCGTTCGCTCTTTGTGTTTCAGCAAAGCCCATCCGTCCAGGCCACCATCCACTGTCATCCCCCATCAGCAGCTGCATCAAGACCGGAGGCATCTACACCCACTAAAACCACAACAGCAAGTTTAACCCTGTGAGTACGCTTTGTCATTTCAAATGTCGTTAAAAACCTTTTGTTACATAAAGCAAATAATAAAAAAATCATGATATATAAAAGCAGACTGTTGTTTTTGCATCTTTCTGATGTCATCTTGGTTCCTTCCTGCAGACGGACCACAAACGACTCCACGCATGCCGACCAGTCCACCTGGAGCCACAAGCCCCGCCCCTTACAGTGGGAGCACCAGCGGGAGATCATCACAACAGTTTGTCGTTTGAAAAACTCACCGATTTCATTTGCTTCAGGCCTCATTTCTGACTTTACGCAACAGAACAACGTGTAACGTTTATAAACGAGGCCCTGAGTTTCTCTATGAAGGATTACGACATGAATTAGAAGTTTAGCAGGTGACTTGTTGCGTCTCTGTTTTTTTCACTTACGACTGCAACTTGCTTCCGAAGCTTGACGAGCCAAGTGGAACAGACCAACCTCTAGATTATTCATTTAATCCTAAACCAGCATTCACTCATTTAAAAGAATACTTTTGACATTTTGGGAAATATGCTTATTTGCTTTCTTAAAAAGATGGGGGGGGTGGTCTTTGAGAGTATCTCATCGTTAAGTTAAGGCGGAAATGAAATTCACTTACTTTATGCAGTTAACACACTTATTGACGCACAGCTCGTAATGTGTCCCCCCCCCTCAAAATACTCTGTTGGATTTCTGTACAAATATCTTGAGCCGTGTCCTTTTTGACAATCGTCCAAAAAACCCGCCATCGAGCTTTAGAACGTATTTTCATAATCTGTGCTGTTTGTATAAAATCTCATGACCCTCGAATATTGCTAAAGTCTTTTTTTTGAAAGTCCAAAATTACATTAGCTTCTGTCCCCTGACGACACAACATTTAAATCATGTTTTAAGAAAGTGTAAAGATTTAATTTAACGGATTTGTTTAGTGTCATTTTATCGTCTATTTGCGTTTCAGGATTTTGAAGTTATAAAATTGTATATCATTTTAAATTATAAGATGTTGCCTGCTTGCATTGTTCTGTAGCCCTGCAGGGACACTGACCAGCCAATCAGATGTTCCTCGGACTTGGACAGTAGGAGAAGGCCTATTTAAACTTTCCTTAAATCTCTAATTTAAGTCCTATATTAACATTTATGAAACTGGAAAGTTCCTGATCAGCAAGTCAGAGGACTTAAAACCCAATTTAGTTAAAAAAAACTAAAGCAGACAAATTAAAGGCCCCCCCCCCCTATCTTGAAATCCCTGCCCTCTGATTGGCTGAAAAGTCTGTTTTTCACTCTGCCACACCTTGTGCCTTTGGAAACACCTGGACCACCTGACTAACAGACTTCAGTGGGTTGACCATTGTTCAGAATTATTTAAGAATCAACGTGGTTAAATATACTTACATATAAATGCCCCCTGCACCTTCCTAAAAGCAAAAGATTGTTATCAACGAGAGCCCTTTACCCTCTAGTCAAAGATTGGTTTGCGCTGCTTTCCGTTGTGCTGCCGGCTGAGCATGTTTTTTTGAATGTACATTAGCGCCGACACACCGGACGGCTCTCAAGGCGACAGAGCGTCGGTATAATTGCTTTTAACATCACGACTCTGAGCCAGATTATCTCCCTCCTCATTCGATGTCTAATCATTGGAGGGTGGTTGTCGGGGCAGCCGCATCCGCCCTGTCCACGTTGAACAAGTGAATGTTACTGCATGGAGTAGAGCTCGTGTTGAAAGGCATGCTCAGGGAGGGTGAACGGGCGGTTTGTATACGAGATGCGTTTACCTCATCGTGATGTACATTTTGAGTTTGCACATTGTTTTGTTTTTCAGTTCCCTTCATTTCTTTTGGCTGTGGCATCATATCTGAATATACCAACAGATGCTAATAAAGATGTATCTATTTAACTTTCATTTTTGGTGTTTTTTTTAAATGAGATTACAGGCTTTCAGATATCGTCATGATATAATCTTTAATCCCTATACATACATCTCCCTCTGTAACATTGCACATCATCGTCATCTTCAGTTTTTGGACAGAACACACAGATGGGGTATTTTGGTCAGGTCACGAGTAAATCAATAAAAAGAATCAATAAATAATAGAAAAATCTTCTCCACACTATCACATATAAAGTTCTACATATTGAATACAACAATGTAACAGGACGGTTAAACCATTGTATCTGTACAAATAGATTTTCACATGTTCTTGTCACATATTTCACATACTTTATGATATACTGCACTTTTGGCCAACATTACAGAAAAGCGACAGGTTACAGGGCGTAACCTCGGTTCTCTGAGTCTTGAAAGGTTCCCCCGAGAGTGAGGATACTTATCATTAACGAGTTTCTCTTCTCCAAACCTGGGTCAAATAATATTTAAAAGTCATTTTTAGAGTTAAGAATTTCATCCTGTGTTCTTACTCACTGGTAAATATTATTTGGCCCAGGTGTCACATTTTTTTTTACAGAAGTTATCCAAGCTGAGGAGCTGGGATAACTTCTTTTTCCTCTTGCATTCAACATGATGCTGGCGGACGATGTTTATGTTATAAAGCCAACACACTGCACACTTTTACTGCAGAGAAAAATGAAATCAGTTGACGGTAACAAACACTCTGGTAAACAACATGGTCAGGGCCGGGGTTTTCTCAAAAAAGCATCTTTTGACTACGTCCGTCTCCGCAAAATCCACAATGATGCAGATAAAAGCTCAAAATGTTGAATTTGATCCAACCTTGTCCACCCAATGTTGCAAATATATAAATATGTTTTGGAGATTTGGTTTTAAGTCAAAGGGCAACTGCACTTACTTCAGTTCCTCACCTCTCTTTTGAAAAACTCCTTTATTCCCACGTTGGAAACCTCTGAGGGCTCGTTCACAGCCGAGTGCCGGTGAGGGGTCACATTGGGTTTGGTCGCCCACCTGGGGGTCATGTGACAGACGTTAGAGTGACATGGGGAGGAGTTGTGAACGACCTGCACTCAACAGGAGGCGGTATGCAGCACCACTATCATGGGCAACAATCCAATCTTTAATTTAGTCAAGTTTTCATCTAGATTTCACGTATTTTATTCCAGAAAAGGAAAAAAATGAGTGATTGCTTAAGTAAACTTTAAATATTTGTTCAGTTTTGAAATGTCTATCATTTTAATCATCTAATCCAGGGGTCGGCAACCTTTTTGACAATAAGTGCCAATGTGAAAATGTTCTTGTTAATTAGTGTGCCATATCAACACATTTTGATGTTAAGTTTTATTATTGAACCACATTAATATTTCCAACAGACATGTCATTTTATTCCATCCATATTGGCTATATATAGAACAACACTTCAAACAAACATGTTTATCTCATTATGATTGCAATAATAAGTCGTTGGCAGTGGCAAAGACTTTGAGAGAGTTGGCTTCTCCTACCTGGACACCACGTTTGATCGATTCTCCCTCGTCTGCCTGATCTTTGAAACGTGATGCTTCTTCTTATTATTATTTAATGGCGATTGGCACCCAGCCTATGGCGCATTACTGGCACCTAGTGGCTGGGAGGTGTTAACATCGATCAAGCTAAATAATACAGGCTGCGTGACGGCAAAACCTTTGAACATTTCTTTAATAAGAAATCGCCTGTGTGCCAGTGATTATGGCGCCGCGTGCCATCGCCTGAGGTTGCTGACCCCTGATCTAATCTATCAAAAATAAATGGACAGTTTGAATTTATCTGCATGATTGCGCACATGTCGCAACTTAATCAAAAGCTGCACATGGCAAACACCGCCCTGGTCATTCAGTACAGTTGCAACACAGACGCACACACGTTCACATGCATCCTCCACCTTTCACACAACCATACAGCACCCGTGTGCACACCCCCACGCACACAAACACCCACAGAAACAGACGACCGTAACGACAAAGCTCGATGTACGCGCTTTTGGATCTACACCCAGGAGTCAGGGGAGCCCGTGAACTTGTTGGCCTTGTTTGAAGGCCTCCGCGTGGTGGAGTAGAAGTCCACGTAGTTGGTGTTGGCTTTGAACCGGAGGGACTGGCTGGCGTAGCCGTCGGGGGAGGACGGGGTCAGGTGGACCGGCTCGTCGTCGTACTGCTCCTCTCCAAAGTCTTGTGGGGACGACAGGTACATTCTGTAGCTGTTGTAGTTCTTCCTGTCGGGCTCATCGTAGAATGGCTCTGGGTGCTGGGACACGAACAAAGAAGTAAATTATTGACCAGGCAATAATGATTATGTTACTGCAAATGCTGACATTTAAGAAGCTAGAGCCATGTTTGCATAAAATGTGACTTAGAACTAATGATTTAAAAGATTGTCGATTCTTTTTCTGTCAAACGACAACAAGCAACAATGTGGCTAAACGTATGAAGAAAGTTCTGACCTGGGATCTTCTCAAATCCTCCCCTGACTGGGAAGAATATGTCCCGATGAAATACGGCGTTTTCTTCTCAGACCCTGAGCACAGATTGGAGAAAAACGTAAGACAAAAACACCAGTGGAGCCATACGTAGATCCCTGAGGGACGCCATCAGTAAAGGCTAATTAATGCAAACCTGTGTACTGCTGTTTGTGTAAACTGTTGTCTCCGTAATAGGTGTCGAGTTGCATAGATGACTGCGCCCTCTGATAGTTTGAACTGTGTCCTCGTATCCCGAGCATCGCTGGAGAAGATGTTGCACTACCACCTGAGAAAAAAAAACACAAAAGCATATTTTTCTCATAAAAACATTACTCGTCCACAGGTGTGTGCGTTCGCTTCTCATTGGTTTTTCCAAATTGTTCGCAAAGGAAGATCTGGGACCGTCGGGTTTGACCACTCTCACCTGATTGGATAACAGGAGACATCTGCAGAGGGCTGGTGGGCAGGGTCGGCTGGGAGCGGTAGCGGTCTCGCTCCAGGGTGGAGACGGGAGTGACGAAGTGGGTGTAGTTCCATCCGTCCTGCACAGAGTTTACATCGGCCCAGTCAAAAATAAGATTGTGAGTTTAACATTCTGTCTGTGGTTACATGTGTCTTTTATTGTTTAAGTATCGGTCGACCATATATGTGAATTATGTTGTTACATATTACAGCTTTTGTTTCCTGTTGAATTTTTGTGCTGGTTCTGACCTGCTTGTAGAGGTTCCGCAGCTCCCTGTACTGCCACAGTGTGTTCAACACCTGAGCCGCTGCCTTCACAACCTTCATCGAGTACCTGCGAAGAAATATAACATCACAGAATAATGATTCCATGAGGGTTAATGTTTTAAAATCAAAAGTAATTAAAGTTTAAAGGTCAACAATCGTCTGCTGTTTCTTACCCTTTCCCTCGCCCTTTGCTGATGTCCACCAGCCTCTCAATGCCGCCGCTGTCCGCTAAAGCTTTGGCGTTCTCCATGTTGCGGCTGGTGACCTCGTGCAGCGTGCAGCACACCGACGCCACCGTGTCGTCCGACAGCACCGATGGGCTGCTGCCGGGCAGCCGGTTCACCAGATCGCGCATGGCATACTTTCCTGCAGTGGGAGACATGGCAAAATAAACTCTTGATTTGGACTGACGGGAATATTTAAAGTCTGGCTCGGTTATCTAGAAACATTAGCATTCATTTGGAGTGGTGTCGAGTACATTCAGTCAAATATTTTACCAATTTCTAAGCCCTGTTTTTGGTCTCTACCAACTCCTGGGGGAAATATCTGCCTCCTTAGCTGCTAAATGCTCCATTATGTTCACCAGCTGCTCTCTAACTGGGTCTGTCTGCTGTTTGCTAATGGGCAGGTTGAAGTCGAGCCCTTTTTCACTGTGAGAGCAAACCAAAACAATATTGTACTGTTATGATAAAAATGTGAATATCAGGCATTGTAATAAATGACAAGTTGTTGTTGGTTTTATGTGGAAGCTTCTTCATGATTTCTCTCTGACTCTAGTCCACAAGGGGGCGACGTGTTCTCACTCTGTCAAACCTGAGCCTGCTTGATATGAATGGACGTCATGTCATTCTGGCCTCTGATATGAAATCCTATATCCAATGAGCTGTTGATGTTCCCCACTGAAGTGTGAAAATGGTCTTTTCGCAGCTTCTCAGCCGAGCTGGTATCAATCTGTTGACTGGGGGTGTGTGGGTGTGTGTCTGTGTGTGTGTGTATGTGGGTGCATGTGTGTTTCAGCGTGTGATTGGACCTATGAGCTCCTTGTTGCGGCTGTCCAGCGCCATGTTGCGGAGGGCTGTGGCCACGGAGCAGACGACCCGGTCGTTGTCCATCCTCAGCAGCTCCACCAGGATGGGCAGACCTTTCTCCTTACGCACCGCCGCTCGGATGTACGCCGAAAACTGCACACACACAGATTATGTGGTTATTTCACATTATAGATTTCTGTGTTTTCTTTTTTCTTGCTGCTTCCCTTGATGGTTTTAAGTCATTTATCATGCACCGCTCAGGATTAAGCTGGTCACTTGAGATTTTGAGGTTTTGAGTCTCATTTGTTAATTTCTTTTAACTTGACGGAATGCAATCATGATTATTTACCATTAAAAAAATAATCTAAAAGATTTGAAGCCAAGATTTCAACCCTTTTTCACTTATATCTATAACATACATGTCCTGGGCTCAGTCTGGCAGCTTTACCTTCCAGTTTCCGGCGGAGAGGTTTTGCAGTGACCCGGCGGCCCCCTCCAGCGTGGCGGGGTTGGAGCTTTCGGCCAGCAGGTTGAGGTACGGCTTCACCACCATCGGGTGCCACAGCAGCTCGGCTCCTCTCAGAGGCTGGGAGAAGCCTGGGATCGGCCCCCCGTCGTCCCACTGCACAGCCAACAAACACTTCCAATCAAGACCTGGAACATCTCCTCCTCCATAAATTCAAAGGTTCTCCAGGTGCTGAAACACCTCTTGGAAAACCCCACCCTCCTGTTTGTACCTTGTCGTCGGGCCAGCCGCTGCGCTTCCTGCCGCGCCTCCTCTTGCCCCAGCAGAGGTAGTCCAGCTCTTTGCCCGGAAAGGCGAAGCCCAGGAGGGTGTCGAGCTCCTGGTTGCTGAGGAGACGAGAGGAGGGCATCTCCACCTCCAGCCGGTACGAGAGGTTCCTCAGGGTGCAGATGCTGTTCTCCACAATCTGAGGAGACACAACAAAGCCTCTGCACTCAGTACAAGGAAGAGTGAGCCTGAAGGTGGCGCTAGAAGGACGGAAATAGAATCACTGTAATAAATAGGACTGAGCTGGTTATAGTTATGTATTTAGTGATTACCTGGAAATATTAATTATAATCATGCAATCATTGATGATACAACTATAATCAAATTACTTTTTCAAATGTAATCTGTACTGGTCATAGTTACTTATTTAGTAGTTACTTGGTTATAATAGTTCCAGTACTAGAAATGTAGTAATGGTGAGAGTAGCAAGCACATTAACAGTATCTTGAAATATGATCAAATTGTGTTTTCATGACATGGTTCACATTCTGAGTTGGATTTAGGTTCAGGTAAAGTATCCAGGTAATAAACTGTCAGTGTGTGTGTGGGGGGTGTGTGTGTGTTTTTGCAGCACCTTGCTGTCGTAGTCGGAGGTGTTGACGCAGGCTTTGAGGACGTGGAGCAGGGAGTCGACCAGACCTTCGCAGCAACGCAGCTGACTCCTCGCCTCCTCCCCTGCTGAGCTCAGGTTCCTTACACACACGCACACGCAGACACACACACACACATACAGATTGAGATATGAGGTGCAGTGCGTGGATTCCCCCACAGGGCGGCTGAAAACCTGCCTGGATACAGTAAAGGATTGAGCCCATCCTCCAATAGGAACCCTCAGCCGCTGCTAATGGAGAGCTGACATGAGACGACTGCACAACAGCACCGCGCTCCCACAATGCATTTCTATACCATCAATCTACAGCCTCCTTCAGTGGGAGTGCAGAGAAACGCCGGATGCTCCCGTGTGCAGGAGCGTTGTTTAGAGTCACTTAGAGGAAATAGATGATGATTACGACTTTGTGACGACACCCGTTCCTCTCAAGCACAATTGAACTGGGGAGTCTCCACTCAGCAGGTTTAAGTAATTTGATTTAGCCGAGCCGTGGGCCAATCAGAGCCCACGGCTGCAAAGCACGGCTGTCAAATTCACTCACTAGTCGCTGCTTTCAAGCTCCTCTTGGCATTTATATGGCTGCAATGTCGCATCTCTGCTACTTGACTCTATGTGTTTCCGTGAGAAAATCAAACCTGGCTTCTTCAATGTGAGAATTTGCTGCTGCCGGACCAACGAATCCAAAATTCTATTCCTCCGGTTACTTTGGCAAAAGGGCCTCAATCTCCACCTGGTGGCTGGCTGCAGTATAGGTCCTAAACCCTGCCTCCTCCATGTTAAATAATGGGACTAAAAAGTCAAACCACATGTGAAATATTACTTTCTGTCATTTAATGATGCTATAGAACCTCATGATTGAGAGCAGAGACTGACTCGTGATTGGTCGGGGGTGTGATGCTTTGGTCAGGTCAGTTGTTTTTTGTGAGCTGCACAGATATATCCCTTTGCTGGTATTTGCCTCTGTGATCAGATGCACACTGAAGACTTCCCGCCTGCATAAAATCTCCATTATGGAGACGGATTGTGCGAGCGTGGTTATGTGCTGTGGGTTTACAGAATCACCAAGACGGAGAGCAGAAAGGAAAACAGGAGTGCCGACGACTACTAAATTCAAAAGTTGCCCTTGCATTTCAAAAACTGAAAATCGATTTAATGAGCTAATGCCACGCCTGGTGACGCAACAGGCTCAGGAGGCAGAACACTTTGTTAAATGTATTCTCATGAGGAAACGAGAAGGGATTCATGTGGATTGGGACAGATCTGACTTAAAAACATGCTCATTAAAGCTCCTTATTTACTTTGATAAATAACAAGACGAATGGCAGAATTTATAATTTGTTCTAAACTCTTAGAAATCTGTGCTCGACTCCTCACCTCAGGCAGCCGGTGGTGTTTCGCAGCAGCAGGGACGACTGGAACTTGACCTTGTGGTCTTCGCGGTGCGAGACGCTGCTCCAGCCCGAGTGGGGGATGACGACCGTGTTGGTCAGCGTGCTCAGGGCGTCGCGGATGATGGTCATCTTCACCGCGTCGCACGAGGAGAGGTTCCACAGGACACCTGCGGGGGGGAAGGCTTTTCAAATATGGAATTCCATCCAAAACTGTTTGTCGTATAGTCCAAATCTGATTTAATGCAGAACTAATATTCAGTTCTACAGTTTCTTTATTTATTGGAGTTCTTTCACGAGTCTGATGTTACGAGCACTCACACAGGGACCGTGACCGCGTGAGAGACCAGTTTCTACCACACTGGCAGGATGGCAGAAAAGTTTAAAAACCGTATGAGGCCTCTCCTGTGTTTTTCTCGATATCTGCGCCATCTAGCAGCTTCATCTCCTGGTATTAAACAATATGTGTGGCTGCAGACACAGTCGGCAGCATCCTGTTTCCAAAGCACTTTATCTTAGCATCTGTCCCGAGGACTGTTCTGTCAAGTCCGCGCGCCGACTGTTTAAGCCGCCGCCGCTCTCACCTCCCACAGAACAGCCGACACTCAGATTCATACACTGCCAGCCAGTCAACAGTCGCCCGGCCGGCCAGACAACAAACCTCGCTAGCAGGCAAACGCCCACTCACAATGCATCGCGTTGCATTTTGCATTCAGAATCTGTTTGTGTCGACACGCGTGCAGCTTTCACCTGAATTTACCCCTCGGGGAATAAAGAAGAAAAGTAGCCTCCACGTATTTTATGATCGTCTATAACTACCTATTGAGATACAAATGTACAGATGCAAACTTTCCCCACATTTGTATTATTTAAAAACACAAATTCAGGCCTTTAAGACACGTCTCGCCTCTTGGCAGCCATGGTTACGCCTTCGGGCAGAGATTTCAGGCAAACAAAACCAGGATCCCGTCTGAAGAAATGGGGATAGAGCCAGGACTACATTCACTCAAATAGAAACTGCACGTGTGTTAAATCTGATTTAATCTGATAAAAAAAACAGCTTAAAAAGTTTGGTGATCTTGCCCCAGAATAAGGTTTAAAACACTTTCTCTTAAATGCTTCTTATAAGCATGTGCAGGGATTGGCTTATTTGGAAGGGGGCGGGGTATGTGATATACAACCACCATTTTTTTATTCAGGATTTATCAAAGGTGTAAAGGTGTTTAAAGTGGTAGGAAATGTATTCATCTTGGTTTGGGAGAAAACCATAACCTGACTTGACGTACCAGTGACCAGCTCGCGAACTTCGTTGTCGGTGGTTTTCCGGAGGAGTCGCAGCAGCGCGGGCACGCCGCCGCAGTTCCTCAGCGCCACCTTGTTGTTGTCGGTGGCCTTGCTGTAAACCAGGTTCCTCAGGGCCCCGCAGGCGCTCTTCTGAACCTCCGCCGCCTTGTTGTCGAGCAGGTCAACCAGGTGCTGGATGCCGCCCAGGTGAGACACCTGCGGACCAGGGACCAATGAAAGAGGAAGTTACAAACTCGCTAGACAAGTTAGCAGCACCTGAGAATGTGTCGGTACACTGTGACGTCACTGGTGTCCGTGGTCTAGTAAACTTTAGAGTCTGCTGTCTACCCTCATTAGTCCAGAAAGATTAGTCCATTCATTTTGCAGTTTTTATTCTGTGCAAATCGAAGCTGTGGCCAATTTTCATCACCATCTTGCCTCAAATTGCTGCAGCCAGACGTCGCGGGACACGTTTAGACACTGAGCAGAGCGCTTCCCCTCCTCCAATTCCAGATCACAGAAACGAAATGTAATCATGCGAAAGAAACAGGGGGGGGGGGGGAGACGGAAAATGCATTTTGCAGCCAGAGTCACTTTTGGATTTATGTCTTTCAAATTCAAAGGGATGAGCGTCACTGTCACAAATCATGTTTTGACAGATCCACAGGAGGTCACCTTCAGAACAGCTTCACACTCCCGATGAGAAGCTCTTTTTAAAAATGAACACATGTGTAGAATAGATGCAGCTGTTTTATTGAATGACTCAGTTTTATCCTTTGGTTTATTTCAGGTGATTATGGGTAGCAAGCAGTTGAGGGTCTCAAAATTTCAATTTAAATCTCCAACACAAACTATTATAGCAAACTGACAGAGCTTCCAGTCAGTTTTGAGAGGAAAAAATAAAAGATTCATGTGGCGATGACGTTTTTCCTGAAATATTTTGTTTACGAAACCTGGAGTGAAACATGCAGAGCGTCACTGTGACATGTTCAAAAACTTTCCTGTGTCATCTCGATAAACAAACTGGTCTCAGGAGAGCAGCAGACGCTCCCAGTCTGCCTCTCATTCTGTCTTCAAACCATCACCGGGAACCTTCGCCTCTGGCTAAATGAGCAGGCGCGGGTCCAGGCCACTCCGAAAGGCTAATTAAAAGCTCATCACCAGACAAACCAAATGGCACCAAAAATGGCTGTGGTGTGGCGCTGCACCATTGTGTTGGGAGTTATTTATTGGAGAGGAAGCCGAGCAAGGAGAGAGCACGCAGCCTTTTGCCGCGTCAGAGCTTCAGCACATTTGGCACCGGCGTTACTTTAAGTTTTGTTGGAGCAGATGGCGCTTCGGCTTCAAGTTCGGCAGTAAAGATCGAGAACAAAAAAAAGGCAATTTCAAAGCAAAGCATGTAAACTTGTTAGATAATGTACACAGACACAAAAGGGGACACCTGCTGGAGAGTTAGTGAGCAACACAATCAATTTATCAAAAATATAGTTAAATGTAATTGTTTTGGGGCCATTTTAGATATTTTTGATCAAAGCTGTACATTATATTGCCTTTATTTGGTTTATATGTTTGTATATATTAATTAATCATAACATTTTGTTGAGAAAATAAGGACAAGAAATACAAAATATATATATAAAAATTTTTAGTGCATTATTATATTTTAATGATATATGTTAAGGATGATAGGTAAACTGTGCTTGATCAGGAGTGAAACCTTTGAGTGAGGAAGCCCTTTCCTCCACCAGAGGCCTGAGTCATGTCTGTGACGTCTGTCTTGTTATTTCTACCCAGCGAGCCGCCCGTGTGTCCGGTCACCTTACCTCCACCTTGACCCTGTTGTCCCCGTAACACAGATGCTGCAGGTAGGCGGCGGCGTTGGCCTGGACGGAGGGGAAGTGATGCTGCAGCATGTGGATGACCTCTGGCAGCTCGGGGTCACGCCAGGCAAACTCCCTGATCGGAGGCAAAGAGGAAAGTGTGCACGATGGAGATTCAACATTAAATCGGTGTATTAAAATGACATCGTATTAGTGTGGACGTTGCCTGTGTGTTTGTGTGCATACCTAGGGTCCTTATGTATGCTCTCGATGGACGGGGTGCGTGTAGCAACCCGGTCCATCAGACCCGAGTGCCGCTGCGAGTAGCCGGGCTCGCCAGACGCCCGGTAGGAGTCGACGTACAGAGCTGCAGTGCTCAGCCCGTAGCTGCTTCTTTGGTATGGCAGCGTGCCGCAATGGCTTGTGGTCCGAGGGAGTGTCCCCATGCCTGAGGGAAAGGAATCAGGAAAAGCAGCGTCAGGGCTGGAGGGAATGCAGATCAAAACACATGCAAGGTCAAACAAAAAGGGAAAATCCTACCACGTTATATACTGTAAGTGATTAAATGAGCAGAAGATGGTTTGAAATCTGCGATACAAAACTGTTTTAACGTCTCGTCTTAAACGAAACCAAAATGATTCCTCAGATCCTCCACTATCAAACCCCACCGAGCTTTCAGCTTGAAATTACTCTGCAAAGGCTTCAATTAAGAAGCGGCAGAATACATGAAAGGTTTCAGCCTAATTAAGTTCTGACCTCGGGGAGCGGTAATAACAACAGTTTGCTGTCGCTGTAAACTGTGATTTCCATTTTTCCACCACAGATTTTTGGAGAGATAATCTTCTAAGCGGATGTGAAAGAGAGGACAGCTTCTCCACCTGAGGAGACTGAAGAACCCTGCGTGACGATACTAAAGCAGCTAAACAGTCTTGTTCCGTCGCTTGTTGGGAAGAACCTGTGTGACCGCAATACCTGTGCCTGTCCTGTAGAGGGAGCCCTGGGGGTCGTGGGTGGGGCTATGGTACAGAGGGCTGTGGAAGGATCGCTCATCGAAGACGGGCGTCATGTGGCAGTCTGGAGACAGCGCCGCCCTCAGCTCTGGATCGATCTGCCCCACGTGGCCGGCGTATGAGCTGTGGAGCCCTGAAGGTACAAACAAGCGTGACAAAATATTTAGACGGCGACAAAATGAAAGGAGATATTGACGAGCGGAGCCGATAAATTAGTTACGCAGGAAAGTGGATATTTATATTTTTAAACTGTTACTGATTTTGATTTAAGTATGGCAACGTCATTGTTGAAAAGTATTCTCTCCAAATTACAGCATTTTTTTTAAAAGAGCAGGCGTTTAAGTGGGATTGATCTTAAAAACAAAGCGGCACTGGCATCTACGAGAATTTAAAGGTACAACCACAGTGTTGGCAGGATTATTAGGCTTGGTGCAGTTGTAATGCAATGCAATGGTGTTAAATAACAACCAGTTTAAAGAGTTTGATCCAAAACTAAAGCAAATTTTTCTGTGTTTCCAATCGCTTTGCAGATTGTAGCAGACTGGGATTTAAAGAGACAGGAGCTAAAACCAAGTGTTTCAGACAGAGGCTGAAAAGAGGAGCTGCAGCAATGGACAATTCGAGGAAAGTGTTTTCTGAACATTACAGCATTGGAAACCTTTTCACGTAATAACAGTAATTCAAATTGTGAACATGAATATGAGTAGAATGTGTAAAATTATCAAACTGAATGGTCACAATTTTGGTTTGTGTCACTGCAGCAGAGATACACAGAGGTCCACATACAACAGGACTGTGCACCTTCGTGTCTCCTTCCAAAGGAGCGTTCGTGGCGATGAGAGACTGTCCAGCTTTGTTCGTGTTCATTAAAAAAGAAAAATATGTAAATCAGCAGAAGAGCTGCAGCAGGAAACGGCTCTGTCATCACCAGCGCTCTGTGCATATTGTGCGCTTCAGATCCGCTGCGGCTGCCCCCCTCGTGCCCTCGAGCCTCTTTATAATTAGAGCGCTCTTTGAACTGATCTGCTGTGAGATTGGAGGACGGAAAAACCCTCAGCTCTGTTCGTTCGAGTCGCTGACGACAGCGGCGGCGTGCGCACGGGTAAGATGGCGAGTGGCCGCGGCCGCCGTGCTTCTCACCAGCACAACAGCAGCTGGGATGAGTCGGCGTTAGGACATGTGGTGTTGGCCACGATCTTGTTTTTCACAGCCTCACCTAGCGATGATAAGAATAATGTGTAACCATGACAAGCAGAAAGACTCAGTTGTTAATGTCACATTTCTCTCTTTTCATTCTGGACAGTTAATATTTGGTCAATGGCCCCGTACACATCTGGTATTTAGAGTTTTACAGCTGTCATAATATGTAGCAAATCCCTGCACTGTTACTATTATTTGAAATCAAAACCTCAACCTGGTGGTGACGTTGCAATTTTTTAAAATCAAATTTATGAAAAAAAAAAAAAGAAGCGAGATCCTCTTGCAGCTTACGTTTTTTGTTTTGGCTGCTCACCAGGTTTCACTACCTAAGCTACGAGTGTTGCTGATCAGTAATAGCCTAATCTCGTATATATCCATCTATCGCTTATCTCCCGCATGTAATCTGGGATTATGTCAGATCTGCAGATAACTGGGAATAAGGACTTAAAGCGACGTGTTAGGCCACTTAGCAGCACAGCGGGATGAAAGGGACTCGGCTGTATAGGAGGCATTTCGCTCAGTTCACTGCGTCGGCCTCCTCAATACACACACACACAGACATAAACATGCACACAAACGTCCCTCTGCTCCTGATGCGCACACAGTTTGCAGGGAAAAACACACGTGGACACGCATCATATGGAAATAGACTAAAGCAGCCAAGCTCTGATCGCGGCATTATAAAGATTTTCAGTTGCCGTCAGCTGATAATCACATGCTGATGCTCCCCCCGGGGGCTTTGTGATGGAAACAACCCTATATGGGTCAGTGGGAGCGGCTTAGTGAAGTGACAGGGGGCGGGACGGAGGGATAAATCTGCGTCGCCGCAGCATCAGCACCACTCCTATACCACAGTAAATCCTCCACCTGCCGCACAGCAGCGTGTAGATCACGATGATGGTCGATGATGGGTTAATAAAACAGGACGAGCTGCAGAGGGTTTGTTTTTCTTAAGTGTTCGTATGTTTCCGATGTTAAAGGTCAAATGTTCTGACACCAGCGAGACCCTGATGTCAGTGTCACTGAACAGCAGCACAGGAAGAATCCCTTCTCAAGTTAGTCAGCCTCAACCAATCAACGAAGCGTAAACGGTCCTGGATGATAAATGGATCGACAGATAGTTTAGATTAAACCACAAACCAAATAAAACCTATTTTTGAGGGTAGACTCACAAAAAAAAGGATTCTAAATTTTAAATCATTAATAACTAGAGTGCCACATATTCTTTGGTTTGATTTATGTTGTTATATTTTTGCAGTTGGTTTAAATGGTGATATCATTTAATGTATTGTATACACTGCAAATATTTTTATAGCTGTTGCTCAGGAAACTATTTCAAATATATGAAGATATATTTATTGCTTTTCTCTGTTTTCCATCATTCAGTCCATTGAATATCTTTAGAGATAAACACAAAATATGTGAAGCTCTGGGAACTCACAGCAGCCATTTTTCACTACTTAAAGTATCATTAATCACAGAATTAATTCACGAATATTCATCAAAACACGAACAAGTCAGATTAATCAATAGGGAAAATAAGATGAGCTGCAGCCCTGAAGGATGAACTTGCAATCTCTAACCCACCCCTGCTTATTGGTTGATGCTTAGTGCAGTTTAGGTTTTAAAAGTGCAGAGCTGCTGCTGCTGTGGTCTAGGGCTGCAATGAATAATTATTTTACTATGGGTTTATCTTCCTATAATTTAATCAGTTCTTTGAATAATTGTTTGGTTTATCATCTGTACCATTATTGTCTCTACTATACAATTCATGCATGTTATATTACCAGCAACGCTTTATTATAAAATGCCCTAATTAGCCTTACAATGAACGTATAAACATTGGTATGGATGGCATTGTCTGGATGCTGGTGTATGAATAAACAGAAAATGTATTTAATATAATATGACACAAGCTTAATTCATAGGATGAATTAGACTTGGTGAGAATACATGACATGCTCTTATATCTGATTATAGCTATTAAATTGTATTATTAACATTTTATTAGGCGATTAGTGCTTTTAAAAGATGTTTAATGTGAAATGAGCTACTTGGCATGTCGGAGCCTATTAAAAAGACGTCGCTACATGTTTGCTTGTGTGTAAATAATGAATTGCCGATGTGCAACCGAGTGTGGACTCATGATGCAGCTGCATGACATTTTTCTCCACAGGAAACAAGAGAAAAATGTAGTGGAAGCACTTAACAGCTGTGATCCACTGGTATCGTGCTCATTCATACTGTAGATTTCTGTCTCTCTCTCTCTGATTTGTTTTCCTCTACGCTGCCGCACATCAATCACACCCGGCACTGAAAAGTTCACGTTAAGCCTGAGCTCAAAACATCTACCTGGTACAAGAGAAAGATTAGAATCCTTGTTCTTCCACACCGGCATGCATCAATATACAATTCCATCAAAACAGGCGGCATTATCTGCCTGTGCACAAAAAAAAAAAAACCTCCATGAAATCAACTCCCTACAAGATAAAATCTGTGCCGAGCTTGCAGTTGTATGAAAGTCATTTTGTTCAACACGCGGCTTTATTTAATGATTCCCGCTGCTTCCCCGGAGATACAGGGAGCTGCGCTGAGTTCCTGCACAGTCAAAAAACGTTGTGCGCCGCAATATTAAACCAGGGGCGCTCAGTCAACTCCCCCCCCCCAACAAAGGAAAGGTTATTAAATCTACAGAGGTGGCGTCGAGGCTGCAGAGCATGGCTTTGTTTATTTACAAGATTTTGCTGAGAACACATTGTTGCACACACTCAAATTTTTTGCCATTGAACTGAATGTGTTGTGAAGCGTTCTACAAAAATCTGAATGTAATATTTTAAAAACTATGCATAATCTTGGCCTCTTTGTGAGCTGTTGTACAGTTTAGCATCTCGAGGCCCGGGACACTTGATCAAACGAGACAGTTTAGAGGTGAAAATGTGTGACACTTGAGATGAGGGTTGGCAAGGGCAGTTTTCACTGGAGGGCTTCCAAGCCCAAAAGGTTTGGGAAGCGCCGCTGATGGATCTGGATGTCGACTCATTAATTATAGACGCGTGCTAAATACCGACACGATGTTTTACATGTGCAGGAAAATACAGAAACATCTGGGAAATCCGATCCATTTCAAACAAGAGCGAGAGGATTGGAGTTTGAGTGGATTGATGTCAAATGTGGACCACACCAACAAACAACAGGATATGTAAATGTCAGACTGACCTATGAGGCTGTCGGGGCGGGGCAGTGCGCTCCTCTGGTACAGGCCGTATGGGTCAGCTCCGTAGGCCAGCGGCTGGCTCTGTCTGGGCAGTGTGGAGCCGTAGTGCTGCGGCACCGCCATCATCCCTGAACGCAGCGGGGAACCCGTCAAAACCCTCCCCTCCACCAGAGAGAGGGTGGAGCCCAGGCGGCCGCCATTGCCTCTTCCTCCTAAGGCGCCTACTCCCCCAACACCCAGGGCCTGTGTGCCGCCGGTCGGTGAGGTCGGCGAAGGGCAGGAGGGCGGCATGGGGGTGCCGGCGAACACGGCGGCCAGAGGTTTGGGCTCGGAGAGGATGGGCGAGTCGTAGGTGCTGCCTTGGGATGTGCGCAGGGAGATGCGGGAGGGCGACACAGTGCCGGCGGTGCCACCGCCAGGAGACTGGCTCCTGGAGGGGAGGGAGGCCATCCTCCGCAGCACCCGGCTGGACGCCTGCAGAGAAGAGGGGAGAAAGATTACAGCTTCCAGAGACTGTAAACGTGACAAATAACACCAATTGTATGTTAATGAGGCATCTGTTTTTATTAAAGCTTCGTAAAATGCCCTTTTTATTTCCACAGGTCGTTGTGCTTGTGCAAATACCATTGAAATTAAATCATGTACGCTATTAAGCATGTGTTTAATGTCGAGGAAAATGCATGGAGGCCGACACTCATGAGTAGGCACACTACACAAAACTAAAGTCAATGATAAATGAGAATTTAGAGCTTAAAAACGAATTGAAGAATAAGCGCGAAACAATTTAAGGAAAATACCTTAATGTAAATGTATCACAATCCTCTACATATCAATAGATCAGGACTATTTATCAGAACATCTATCGTTACCTATAAAAACAAGCAATGTACAGAATAAAAGGAATCATACAGAAGAAGTGAACACTCATTAATCACGACAGCCAAGCACCTACTGCTCCAAACTTTGTGAAATTAAATTAAATCTCCACTGTCATTATTAAATGACATTTAACTTGTTTGTAATTAGCATCCACGTGATTCCCGGTGTAATATTCACAATGGTGTTGACAATTAATCACTTCAATAACCTAAAAACATTTGCGTGTGCTCACCGTGCGGCTTCCATTTGCAAATATACCTGCCAATTACCAGTAAGAAGACTGAGGCAGGGTGCTTCATCACGTCTGATGGAGGGCATCATTATCCTTATCGTCTGTCTGAGTAACTGAACGTGCCTTTGAATAAATGTCTAAATTCATTAGGCCGCAGCTGCGTCGGAAATATATCACATTTCAGGGGGACGATTTGACAGAACATTTCATATTTATGGGGACAAACATTTACTTTTTCCTCCCCATTACCAAATGTAAAATGCCCCTCAATTCCAGGGTCAGCCAACTGGATGCTGATATGTGGCGCCTTAATCCATCCACGCCTGGAACGCCGCAGAGGGAAATTAAGAGCCGAGACATGTAAACCCATCCAGCGAGGCTGCTGGGTTTGGAATAAATCAAGAGGAAATTCAAATGGGGCTCACCATTATCTGTCACTCCTGCTTCTACTGTCGCGCAGGCAGCGTGTAATTATTAGCTGATAGAGTTTGAGTCGGTGCGATTTAAAGGTAAGACTGGATTTGATTGTGCGCCTTTCGATGATGCTCCTCGTCATTACTCGAGGGATGAAGATTATTATTGTTCAGGGCGGAAAGGAAAAAGATATTTCATGCGACAACGTGCTGACAAATAGTCAAAACAGTAAAAATGTGATTCCTCGAAAACAGTCTCATCACAAGGTCCAGTGACGTCGCTGCGCTGGAGCTTTCAATCACTATATGTGATCTTATCCTGTGAGGGTCTCGGGTGGGGGGGGGTGTCAGCTGGAGGCAAGACCAGCAGACGTTGGACACGAAGCAGGGTGCACCCTGGACAGGTCATCCACATATCACAGGGCCAACCTTTAACCTACAATTTAGAGTCTCCAATTAATCTCACCCTGATCTGCATGTCCTCCCCTAAATATTCCCCCTTTTTCAAGATCCACAAATTATTATCTGGGAAATAAGAAACTAAAATCTTGCACTGTTAAGGAAAGTGAGCATCCACCTCAAAATTTAAACGGGTTCTTTCTCCATAAAGTGTCATGAGAAATCTGTTTCCTTGGGTTTTTGCATAATCGTGCTGACAACCAACCATCAGTCCAGCACACAAATGGACAGGGGGTGAAAACATAACTTCCTAGATGGAGATAATGACTCGTGGTGTGACCCTACCTGCCCGGAGGCTTGGCCCTCCGCCCTTGGGCTTCTCGATATCGAGGCCCGGGGCTCCGAACGCACAACGTTCTGGTTGCTGTAGTAACTGACGCTGCTGTCCTGGTACCCGCTGTCCGAGTACGTGGTCATCTGGGCCGAGTGACCTCCCGAGTCTGAGAGGAAACAAAAGATAAAAGCGGGTGAGGAAACTCCTGCGTATTTACATTCACTTCATCGTTCCCACCCAGTGGAGCAGTGGGATGTGCGATCAAACCGAGCGCAACCGCCATCAGTCACTGCGGTTTCCTGATTTGCATATTATCTCTACTTGCCTTTCAACTTGTTAAAAGGCAATATGCATATCAATACATGGGCATGGATCTATCTGCATTAAGCCTTCATGCTGCTCCTGAATCTGCTTCAATAAGGCTGGCCTACTTTCTCCTGTAGGATAAGGAGGGGGAAACATGTGCGGGATATTTTTACACCATCCCTCCGACCACTCTAACAACAAGGAATATAAATAAGACCAAAGGCAAAATTTGTTTTTAACATTTCAAACAGCTCCTCAGGAATTACATGTTCACTAATGACGATGAAATGTTGCCCTTTTTTTTAAAGTCTTTGCAAAGCAAAATCTATTTGAAAATCGGTTTCTGTAGTACGGTCCAAGAAAGATCCAAGAAGATGAGAAACTGAATTCACAGCAGCAGCAGCAGCGGTGGCCGCGCTTCGCTCTGCGGGCCCGTGGTTTTAACACAAACTTTGAGGAAGCTTGATGGACCCAAATGTCAACCGCTCCAGTGAAGATGCCTAATGTCCAACAGCGACAGGCTGGTGGTTGTACCGCAGCGCTCCCAGGTGGGAATACAGGCGGAACAAGAGAGTTCCAATCAGACAGCAGAGAGGAGACAGACCAGCTGATCTGAATCGGGAGATGTTGTTGTTGCCAAAATGCCGCCATGTTTTGACTTATATATATAATCTATTGGATAAATCAGATCTCATTACATAGTGTGGGACCTTTTGGGATTTGATATGGATTTCTTCCACTTTAACACATTAGACACACGCAGACTAGAGGAGCCCGGGAATCAAACCAACAACCTCCCTGTGAATGGGCAACCATCTCTACCTCCTGAGTCAAAGTCGGCCCTAAATAAAGCGTGCATGAATGGTGTTAATGGAAAGACAGTGGCCATATGTATGTGTGTGTGAATGGGTGACTGTACCTTGTACTGTAAAGCGCTTTTAGAGTTCAATAATAAAAAATAAAAGCTCTATAAACACAGTTCCCTTATTCTATATTAATTATATTGTCAGCAAATCCTATTAAAAGACCAAAACATTAACATTAACAATAAAATATTGATAAAAACCTGTAAATTGCAACTTATCTCTGCTACATGAATCTCCATTGTTGTCCTGACACACACCAGTGACCCAGTGGGTGACATCTAACTTCATCCCCACGCAAACACACACACTAGTTTATTTCGACTCCCACACACACACACACACCGTCCTGCTGCCCCAAATGCTCACTAGAGCACCAAATGTGGATTAATCCCCTGCTGAAAATAGTCCCCCCAGCAAAGGCACAAAATCTTCCTGTTTGCCAAAAATGACAGTTCTCAGCTGTTTGGACATTTGTGATCAGCTTTTAAAGATTCCGATCTTTATGATGCAGGATGGAAAAGTTGTTAATTGTAGAGAGAGAGAGAGAGAGAGAGAGAGAGGCTAAAACGTTATTGGTTTTGGCCGCTTCATGGGATTTGTTGTTCGCGTTCAAGAAAACTCACAAACCATGGGTGTTGTCTGTGCTTTTTATATGTTTTCTCTGTCACCGAATGTGGTTTCTTGCCAGGAGTGGGGAGTGTTTACAAGACAAGAGCTCATAAAACGCTTTCGCAGATTGTCAAAGACAAATAAAGAGTTGTTTATGTCGCCAGGACGCTTTAAACCACACCCAAACAGTCCTGATGTGGCAGATTAACTGACATTAAGTGTTCAATTCTTAATAAATAACAAGTGAGCGTGCAATCTTTTATGAACTAAAAGGTATTAAATGTTATTGAGACACAGTAAAGATCAGAGGCCAGGTAGGCAGGAGCTTTGGAGACAAACTATCTTATGATTACAAGTCTCGTGACTCATGTTCTGACCTCTACTGTGTAGCTTGTGTCTATTAGACAATTAACAAAGTAAGTAAGAATGTAATTTAGACCTAATCTCTAGAATTATTTTAAATAAATGCCGTTAATAATTAAGAAAAGTTAGCAACTGCAATGACAAAACAATCTAAGAAGCATGCAGCCTTTTCTACAAACAAGGAAAATGATGTTTCCAACCACATCAGCTAAAATCACAGAATTCCTCTTTTTTTTCTGATAGTAGTGATTTTGTTCAGGTAGTGTACATTTAACAGACCCTCACTGTCATGCAGGGAGTTGCGGTCCTGCTCGGGCAGATAGAGTCCCTCCTCCGCCTCCAGGTGGCGTCCAGACGCCTCCATGGCTCCGCCCTGCGACTCTCCACCTGCCAAGTGTCCGTGGTATAGTTAAAAGCATTCAGCAACATTTAGGTGAATGTACATGAAAAAGTGACACCACATCCCCTGATAATCTGTTGATAAAAAAGTCTGCATGAAAACAACTGAGCAGCATCTCCTCTGCAGACAGGATCCTCTTAATCTTAGAAGTGAAGTATATCAATTCTTTGACACGGAAAATTGCAGCATCTTATCGCTGTTCATCTGTTTTATTGGAACACTGACAGTGAGGTATGGGCGAGGAAATGGAGGAGAGGAGTCGGTGACAGAACAGTAAATTCAAAGCCCAGATGAACTGGTGGAGACACAGTTTTGTTTTGCTTGACCGCTCTGCGCTGCATTCCCGGCAACTCTCAGCCCTTTGGAGGATTAAATGGGGAGAAAAGTTTTCTAGAAGTGTTATGGATTTTATCTCATCTCAAACTGTGGTGTATAAAACTCTACGTAGCTTAACAGGTATTTTCCTTTAATTACAGTAGAAGGAAACACTTCATATCATGCTTTTTTTCTTTTGAGACCTGTGGCACCGATCCTTCAGCTCACTTGTTCGATTTTAGCTTAGAATAAAACATGAAAGGAAGAAATCGTACCTGCAGACCTCCATGCAAACGACTTCTCCGATGAGCTTCAGGAGGAGAGATGCGAGAGCAGAGAGAGAGACGTAAATCAAAATCAGAGTCACAGACCAATACTTTATATTCAATAAGAACAAGTAGAAGAAAGAAGACTGTGCATATACATATGTCCATATTTTTATCAAAGATTCCTTTACTTTCAGTGCACAAGCAAAGCAATGTTGCAGCTCCTGTTAATTTAGTTTTAATGACTTTTAGTTAACTTATCAAATTGCACACACTCATACATATCACCCCCTTAATGATGAATGATTGTTCTCATCAAGATTCATTAATTATTCTGTGAGAAATCAAAGAAAACGTTGAAAAAAGCCCTATAAAAAAATATCCTGAATCTGGATCACCACCAAAATTTATTGGGATCTTTGTTGGTTCATGGCTCACCCTTCTACAAAATTTCCTGGATATCAGTTGAGTAGTTTTTGCGTAATCCAGGCGGAGTTAGAAAAAATTATGTGCATTTATTAATTAAAATACAAAAAACAATAAGATGCGATCTGTTGTGGTTCAGTGCGAGAAACCTACCTGCTGCTGTCTCCCGCTGGCGACTCAGCTCCCAGCATGCACCTCTCCAGCTGGCTGGCCACGATCTGCCGCTCCTCCTCCAGCTCCCGAGTCAGCCGCTCAAACTGCAGCTCCTACGGCAAGACATTTACGGCGGTGATTATAACCCGACATCCGCCATGACACGGCAATTTAAGCCTCCTTTTAAAGACCTATTTGATGCCAGTTAGAATTAAATGTAAAACCCATTTTGTATTCAGCCGGCATGACTTGACTGATTTCTCACCGGCTGAGAGCTCGCTGAGGGACAGCAGCCTTTTTTAAACCTGTTAAAGTGGATATGAGATTTAAAAACACTAAAACTGTGTCCACAACCTCTTAATGGACTTTAGCTCAGATAATGTAATTACACACAGCTGAAGAATACCAGTGCAAAGCTCCGATGATTGAGCAGCTAATGGTTCAATCGCGATTTCGGGGCAAGATCATAAGCAAACTGCAAGTTCCTTTCACTCTTAGCATTAAAACAACCATTAGAAGTAATGAATCCTGAGTCGGTGTTTTCACATAAGTGAGACCAAACCCTTTAAAATGTCCAATACCTAAAACAATCCAGGTGCGTAAGCAATGCACGGCCTCCCTGTTGGCTCGGTTTTTCTCCTCTTCCGGGATTTTCTGGGTCAAATCTTGAGACGTAAAAAGCAGAAACCTCCGAGTCGAGTCTGCAGTGGGTCTGCTGTTCTCATATTTGCCATAATTTAATCCCCTTATCAGTCCCTCGCATGGTGGTGGCAGCGATTGAGCTATACGTCCCCGATGTTGCAGCCGCCACCGCCACCGCTGCTGCTGCTCCTATGTCACATCACATGGTTGTAATTGCAAGATACCTACATAGCAAAGTTGTTTTGGCCCCGATTTGTCAACCAAAAGTGGCCTGAATTTGTTTTGTGCAAATTACACCTGTCCTGCTGCTCTTGTAAGTGATTCTAAAATGATTTAGTGATTGTTCTATGCTCTGGGTTTTCTTGAGAACTCGACACGTCATTTCTTGCTTTTTTAAAGATTCATCCAGTTCAGCCGCATCCGTCTCGACTCTGTGAGTTTACAGTTAATCCAACAGCACTTTGTCTGAAAAACACCGATCGTTTGTCCAATCGTTCATCACTTGCGTCCTCTCTCCCTCGCACAGGGACGCCATCGCTTGTTTTATTTTAAGCATCATCGCAGTGCATTAATCACAGCGGAGTGAACTATTTTACAACGTCACCGCTCCGAGGTTTTCATCATGTTGCCTCTCTCGTAATCTTTCTCGACTCGCTCTTAGTCATTCCGCGGCTTCAGTGTTTTTTTTGGGAGTGGCAGGGTCGGTATACAAATTCAGGGGAGTGAGAGGATGGTGTGATGGATTGTGGGGGATCGTTCAGAGAAACTGAAGCCCCCTGCAGAAGCTTTGGGGCCTTATGGGGATGACAGCACAAATGTTACAGGTCCGACTTAAAACTTTTGCCGCAATTAAGATCGTTAAAATAGAGAGGCAACATTTTTAGGTCTGCCTGATTTTCTGTCCCTGTGCTCTCTTTCTCAGTCTGTACCACCTACAGAACAAGCTGTGCATGAGTATGTGCACTGCAGGTTAATGGGAATCAGATGCTGCTCGTCAGCTCTGTACATGATTTAAGTGAATCACGACTAAATGGGCTAAATGACCCTCTCGTTTCCCCCTGCAAACCCAGTGTATTCACGATAACGAAGCTTTAACAAGATTCCCTTTTCAACGCTTTCGTTGGTTGTACATTTCTAGCAACAATGTGATATCTGTCTCAAAATATCAATAGAATTGAACCATCAGAGCCCACTTGTGTCAATTCTGACAACCTAAACACCACAGTAGTAAAAACATGCCTCTTATTTAAGCCCACGGAGCTGATGGGGACCCAATTCCTTCAAGAGTGTGGAAGTGAAACCGATTTTTTTTGCAGAGTGCGCCTGGACGGATGGTAGTTTTGGCACCCTCTCATTTGTATTCTGTTACATAACACCGAGGCTCGCCAGCTGCTTCATAAATCTTCCAGAAAACCACAGCTGGTGTCATCATGGAGGTCCGCTGGAGAATTAGCTGTCTGCAAATAACGTGATATGAAAAAAAAAGAAAAAGAAAGCACCTGGCTGGAAGACGCGCAGCTTCCCAGGAAACGTTGTCGTGCAGTGATTCAGGAAATGTCAAAGTGAAGGGTTCTGATAAGGTCACTGTGTTGACTGGGACACAGTTAACTGCCTTGTTTATCGTTTCTGAAGATTTAATATCTCTCTCATTCCTGTAGTTTGAGTCAATAAAAGAAACGGATTGCTAGTTGTACGTTTGGATCACTTTGTTTTCGGGGAATATTTTCCACTATCAAAAATAACACTGTGCACGCATTTGTAGTTCCTCCTCATCCTCACTGTTTTGTATGTATTGTTATTTATTATATATGTATTTAAGGTATCCCTGATCATGTCCCTCTGTAGTAATACAAGCATTACTCCTGCAGGAGCGGCCCCACCACAGTGTGGCAGCTGGGAGTGGTTCATGTTCGAAACGCTCCACAGAGAAACCTTTCTTTTTTGTTTCTTTTTTTTAGTTCAAAATCTGTGCTGAACTCTGAAAATCACACAAATGTGTCTGCAGGCACATCTGTTCAGTTTAGTTCACATTCTGGTGGATCACTGCAGCTGTCACTTTCATCTTCCCTCACACTCTCTCTCTCCAGATCGTCAGGTTTACATGACAAAAAAACACGTTTAAACGAAGTCCCAGAGCAGCGCCGCAACCTGAAAGAGCTCCGGCGCCAACCGTGGCACACAGTCCACCTTCATATGGGGTTTAATTAGTCTGAAAACAACGAGCACGTAAACACACATAAACCAGGCCCGTGCACGTGATTGGGGCAGTATGCGCAAGGGGTCAAGCTCCTGTAAGGCCAAGCAGTGTCCGACCTGGGGAGAGGCCGGAGACTGTAGGGTGTCTGGCCTCTGGATCTCTGGCAGTCTCCGACCGGGAGGGAGGTGAGAAAAACTCCCTCGCGAGAATAGTTTTCCGCTCAAAACCGAACACACTACATCCTTTTTGTCATTTAAACTAATGACAGTGAACTAGTGCAGATATTGAAATCATCATGATGAATCCATTTAACAACTGAATACATTTAAATGTGGGATATCATCACATGAATTGCCTGCCGACCTACCACCCTGTCCACACCATCATTTTTCTAGTACAGTAGAGTAAACGTCCTTCAAAGCATAATCCCTTAAAAACTACAAAAGATACTTAAATCCACGCTGGCAGATTTTCATCTGTTTACGTCTCTTGACAAAAGCCCTGTTGTATTTGGGTCAGCTCTGGCCATGTGATGCATGGAGCCTTGGCAGTCTCTTTAGTCAGATGGTGCACAGTGATTTAGTTAATGGTCCCATCATGTCGGTTGTTTGCTCGCATCTCGTTCGCTATAGAGTGAAGACGTGGGAGGCAGACGCCGAAGTAAAGTGAACTGGCCTGGTTTCAGACGCCACGAGTCCGCCTCTGAAAACACCTTGAGAGGTTTGCCAGACACACACAAACACAGGAGCGTCCATACAACGTCGCTTTAGTTTAGACCGCATGAAACTTTAATGATTCCCACGAGGAGCCCGGCTACGCAGAGCTAATTCGGCCGTGTTAATTAGTGTTGGTTTTTCTGCGGCAATTATTCCCAGTTAATTGGAGAGATGTTTGTCCACTTTTAGGGCTGATATGGCCCCGAGGCGGCTGCATGGAAGTATGGCAAAATGTTAAATGAATTGTGCGACTGCAGGAAAAGGCTGCGACATTATTTCAAGATGAAAAATTGTACATAGTCGCAGCTATTATGTCAAATAATCAAACCACTGTTTTTCTACATTCTACGAGTGGCATCTGGAATGCCCTACTGGGTCGGCTCCATCCATGACCCGAGCCCGGATAAGTGGAAGATGATTAAACCCAATATCTGGGTGAACTAAACAAGCGTTAACTGGTTGATCAAAGTTGATCAAATGAATCGTACTGCTGCAGCCCTACAAGCTGCAGCTTCAGGTTGGTGCTCACACAGGAACATTTATTGAAAGACAGCAAGTGCATTACAAAAATCTAAAAATATCACAATACGCTCCAATAGACCTCCAAGCGAGACAAAAAACCTATTCACTGCAATCAGTGACTGGGTTTCCAAGGTGATAAAAAGCGAGATCGGTGAACAACAGAACAATTATAATCACACAGGAGGATGTGAGGTAAAAACCTTGGGAAATGAACGAGACCTCCCCCCCGGAGCATAAAGTGACAGTTTCAGATGTTTTATTGACACGCTGACGAGTGTCAGGGGACCCAGCAGTGTGCCGCTCAAACAGCACGGCCTTCAAAACGTGCTGCACACACACTCTCACGGCGTCACCGCCTGCTGACTGTGCCCCGCTCTGCTGCTGCATCTGCCTACATCACTTCAGAGCAGCAGGGAGACAGGACGGGAGCACACAGCGCTCCTTGTTCCAACCTCGCCACGTTACGGCACGCCTCTGGGGGACAAGCGGAGCGTTGCCCTGCGCCCGTCACCTCGTGATGTCTGGATAACACGCCTAGCCCTGCCAGGCCAATGCGAAGCCAAGCCTGGCGATGTCTCCTACCAGCCGGGGGCCACCGGACGATTCGCCGCGGCTTATTGTGCGCCGTCACAAAGTGTTTCTTCTGTATCTTATCGAGTGACACCATCCACAGACCTCTGCATCTTATTCCTCCGCACTGTGTCTAATCTTAGCCCAGGACGTTTATCCACTTTATCCAGGCCGCATCTGTGAGATCCGTGAAATGTTCAACCTACTTCTGCTGCTGCGACAGGCTGCAGCTCTCGCTAGAACATCTTAACGGGACACACACTGATGTAAGCGACATCTTTGAAACAGAAGGAACTTTTTCACTGAAGTGTGATCGTCTTCTGCTTCTCTCTAGGCCTCCATTTTGCGCCAAAGATCAACAATCACATGCTGAGCAATCATCAGAGGGAGAAGAGCGGATAGGAGCTCCTGATACACCCACATTTCGCCTTGAAAGATCACAATGCCGCACATCCAGCTTTTGTTTTTCCATCTCTCTCTTGCTCTCTCCACCTACTCACATAACCCACAGATGGATTAAAACACTTTCGGTCTCTTTATACACCCGAACGCCCACCCTTATGGAAAAAGCAACAAGTAGTGCTTGTTTTCCGAGGGCTGTCAAAAGGCATTTGGGGAGACAGTGGAAGTCATTAACTAGATGAGGCAGGCGGAGGCAACGCGGGTTCACTGGGAGAGTAAATAACTCCTGGAAATGCGAGGAGCATCACACTCTGACCGGATCGGAAACAGTATCCCAGGGTGGATGCTCCCCTTCCATTTACACAGTGCGGATCAAGTGAAATTAGCCTCCTCCTCCTCCTCCACTACGGTGACTCTGCAGCAGAACGCTGACAGGCAACCTCGGGCAACCGAGATCTGGAGTCAACAAGGCAGACCGCAAAACAACAGACGCTCTGCCTTTCCGGAAATATGACAGAGAACAGGCATTCGGAATTCAGATGTCAGACAGCAACAGTTTAGAGGCTCGGATGTCATCAGGGGCAGAGCCAGGCGGTGACGTAACTGGATTGAAGGAGCTGGTTTAACCCCTCAGATTCAGATTGTGACCTGACGCCTCATCTAAGTCGATCCTTCTGCAGGAAACAGCAGGCCGCACAGGACTGTCAATCATCCACATGGAGATCGGCCGCTCTGTGAATTTGCTTTGACGACGCGTGTGCTGTTTCTGGCCCTGATTGTCAAAATCAATCAGCGTGCAGAGCGCTGACGTGGCCCGGGTTGTTGTCGTTCTATTGAGCTTTTTGTTTTCTCCCTCCATCCTGGGGAGAGCTTTGCTGAGCATGCATGTTCTTTTTCCGGAGCGCCATGCGTCACATCCACACAGCGGGACTCTGCTCTTAAGACTGGGACCTGGCCTGCACAGACACCACCAGAAGCCTAATAAGGCCTCATCATATTTTGACAGAAGCTCCCCAAAAGAATTTAATTTATAAATAAGGGTAATAAGGGATAGAGTTGCTTAGCTTTTTTTAAACAGTATAAAAAAAACTGGTATATTAGACTGTATATGAAGATGGACAACATGAGCCAAAGTGTCTCGATCGCCCCCTGGTGGCACCCTGCCTCCTCCAGGATATTATATGGGACATTAATCAAACTAAAAAGTTAAATATACATCAGATAATGTTTTTCTCAAAGATGGTTTCTGTCATTTTTGGTCACTCTTATCACACTGACGTACGTGTTCCTGTTTCTTATACGTTTTGGTTTTAACTACTTACTTGATGCTGTAAAAACGGGGTGAAACGTCTTGATTGACAGCTGAGACCCGACTCATGATTGGTCATAATCACGAGTCGGTATAACCCTTACCCTGCTGCGAGATCTGATCAAGTTTCCCTAATGTGCTCTTAAAAAACGCAGCGGCCAGAGTTTGTGTCTTGGGTCTAAATATTTCATGCGACATAAAAAATGTGTGGCTTCCATGAACAGCTGCAACAAGCTGATGTGTGTGTGTTGTACACTGTTTTATTAAGTTCATGCTTTTGTGCTCATTTTGGTGTTTTGGTACATTTCCCTGCTCTGCGTATGTCCATCCATACTGAATGGTTGGAAATACATGTGCAAGACTATTTCTTGGTTTGGAGCAGTAACTCCCTACAGGTTCCCTCCTGTATGTTCTAAATCCAAGCAATCACCTTTGAGCTACACTAAACTAACTGGTTCCTTCCTGTGGGGAGTTGCACTTAAAATCCTCCTTGGTATTTTACCAACATTTTCTCAAAAATCTATTTCTTGGATGTCAAATGGGCTTTAGTCCAAACGGGAAGAAAAATGTGACCATCAGTTGAAGGATAAATATCAGTGTTAACCCAAATGTTTGGTGTAGTAAAAGAGGACAGAGCTGTGAACCTCTGATCAGACACACATTCCTGTCTTGATTTCACAGAACGATGCAGAGAGCAGCAACACACGTCTCCTCTTTCATTTTGGAGCAGTGCCGCTGCCAGGCTGTTGTCTCAACATCTGATCAATCTCACCATGTTTGCTCAGGAAGTGACAGAATTGAACTGGGCACCGACACCGGGTAGGTTTTGGGTTTCCCGGCTTGCTCTGGTCTTTCCCCGCTCGCGTCTATCACTCTCCGCGTTTAATGGGCTAAACGAGAGCAAAGCGGAAAAAGCATCAGGGGCCTGAACACAATGGAAGGCAATAACTGATGTGCTCCATTTAGCATGTCTAATTTGACATTTCTGAGGAGGAACTGCAGGCGGTAGATTCGACGCCTGAGCAGCGTGGCCACCTGCATTCCAACGCAGAGAAAGGTAAAACAACTTGATTACATTTTCTGGAAGCAAGCTACATGATTAAATGTTGGCTTTCTCGTCGACGTCCAAGTTTAGAACGCAGTCGTGCTTCGTGTAGGTGGGTACTATGTCAGCTGTTAACTGTACGCCCCTGAAGATGGAGTAAAAAATGATCACCACACTTTCTTTATTCGTAAGATCCAGGTGGACTTTCAGGGGACTTTCGGGGCCCCAGGGAAAAAAGGACCAGGGGTAAGACTGTACATCCAACCGAACGACCCCCAACCACACAAAGGAAACACATGATGCCAAACCACATCATTCCAATCTCCAAATGCAATGCATACACATAAATAATAGTAAAGAAGAAAAGTTTTACATCAAACCACCCGAACCATCTGTAAGTCTTTATAGAATTTAAGGGGGTTCCCAATAGACTGCTGTTGCTGACAAATGTAATCGGCCCCCTTCCAGCTTGGGGGCCTCCGGCACTTCCCTGCTTTGCCTCCACTTTTGCAACGCCCCTGGGTGGACTGACAACCCTAACTGGGACCTCGACAAAATGTGAAATGCATGGGACACTCCACCAAATCTACAGCTGTTCTATCAGCTCGCCTGAAAACATGCAGATCAAACATGGAAAACTACGTGCAAGGAGCTCCTAGCAATAAGGATTGATGGGAAAAACATACAGACGTTGAAATAATCAGCTTCTGCATGAACGCTGTACAGCTCTGTGTGTTTCCATCACGAGGGGGAAAGCAGACCACAAAACAACAAATACATCCAGCAACTGCAACTCCTGCTCTGCAGCACACTGCATCTGCAGGAAACCGATGCGTCAGTCATGCATTCAGGTGAAATGAGAAACGTTTCCAGCTGCAGAGAGAGAGAGACTCTGAGGCAGCGAGGTGCGATCGAGGGGTGACAGAGCTGCTCCCGCTGTGTTCAGCGAGAACCACAGCAGAAATCAAGGAAGCTGAAACGACCCTTCCCTTAGTTTCACGCCAGAGGAGACGTCAGAAAAAGCCACATTTTTTGTCCGTTTGCAGAAAAGCAATTGCAGATTTAAAGAGTCAGAGCCTTCTTTCTTTAAATAGCCGTGCACCTGATTTAGAGGCACACACCGGGGGACTAAGTTGAGAACATGGCCACTGTCCAGGCATTATTGAGAACAGGGGGAACAGACTGACTCAGAGAAAAGCAGAAACATAAAAATAACAGCGACGGAGGCTGCGAGTGTCTCTAGCCTCAATACCCAAAAAAGTTAGTGGCAGAAAACATCTCTGGCTGTTAGTTCATATCAATGTTCCACGCTCCAATCCGATGTGTCAGTGTTTCTGAGGCATTAATTAAACTTTACAGCGTGTTACTGTAGAAGACCGAATCTACAGAGAACATTTTTTGGGGGGGATGCTTCGGTTTAATCAGAACCAGAAGACGAAAACTGCAACTGGAATGTGTGATAAACAAGAACTAAGTCACACTTTGATAACGGCGCTGTCGGTTCATATAAAGCTCCAATTCACGCAGGGATGATAAAAAAAAAATCATCTGGTGACCTCATGTGATCTGCTGCAAGTCGTCTCTCTGCAAATCCACCGTGTCCACAATTATGGGCGCCTCCGCCGGTTCAGCCCGGAGACCCGTCGCATTTTTTGGTCTCATCTGGAGATAATACTCGGATTTGCTCGGTAAATTTGGGTGAGTCACAGGCTTCGATCTAAAAATGACTACAAAGAGATGCCAAACAGGCGCATCGAGGCTGAAAATGACCACAGAATGATGACAGGGAGGACGACAGAGACACTACAGAGACATGAGGGGGCCTCGCACCAGAGTCCAGGGGCCCTTTGTCTCATGATGGCTGATTGCTTTGTAATCATTCAAAGTTTAAATACCGTAAATATTAACAACATGCAGTTTGTTACAAAGCACGTTTTACAAATGCATCCCTGCATTTTTTTTTATCTGTCGTTCGCAACCTTCCCCACCCGCCCTTGGGAATGTAGCCTCGTAAATTAGACGGGTGTTGGTGTGCAGTGGGGTCTCAGGGAGAGCAGGACACGTGGATTACATCCTGCACAAGATAAGATCCTTGATTCGGGGGAAAGGTAAAGAGCGCAGCCGCGGAATCAGCAGCACAGATCAGAGGAGAGTGAGACCAGGAGAGGTGCCTCCTTACCTGCTCTTTGACAGACGCCAGGAGGTTGGTGGTGGTCGTGCTGCTGGTGTCCGGCAGGAGGCCGTGGTCGCCCGGCCCCTCTCTGACCGCCATGGGCCCTTCCCCCTCCGCGTCCCCCTCCTCCATCGCCTCCACCTCTTCCCCCCCGCGACAGTCAGGGGCCGGCTGGCTGCAGAGGCGCCCTCTCTGACCCTGCAGAAGGACTACAAGCGGGTCAGGATGTGGACAAGGAGGAGAAACAATGCACAGAGAATCACTGGGAGCTTTGAGTGTTTACCATGTTGTGACCATACTGTGTTTCACCCACTATGATAATCCAGCAGGGATTCACTTTGACCTTAAACTGGGTGAGATTGTTTTTAAAGCTCTCTTACACCCCTGTGACCTTCCTATAGCACTAGAATATTCCTATAAGGAGACTCACGTGCACCTGTAGTATTGATTTCTATAGGGATTCATAAGGAGGCTCAATGATAAGATTATTGTGCTTTATATATATATCTATATACATGCATATATTTAATCTCCTGAGGCTATCAAGTGGGGGTTTAACCCCCCAGTGATGCATGCAATGGCACAAACAGTAGTAACAGTAATAGCTCATGCATTGCATTTGCAGGTTTGCATGCACCCCGCACTGAATGCATTGCCCAGCATGTCACGTTCATTCTCTTCATCACATCCACAGCCTCATATGAGCCTCCATCACATGTCACACGCAGCAGCCTGTCAGTCAGTCAAACGCGCACATCGATCACTCAGCCGCCGTCCGGCAGCCAAGGACGAGGTCACAGCGACTCACGGGGCTGGAGAGCGGGACTCGAACCGAAGCCTCCCGCGCGAGAAAAAAAAGCGAGCCGCCCGCGACTCACCGGCCAGATGTTGCCGTCAGAAGCAGGCCACAGCTGGCTCGATCCGTCCCGTTACGCATCCATCCTCCGCCCGCGGGCTGCCGTGACAGCCGCTACACTCCCCACGCGACGAATCAACAAAAACAAACAGCCGAAACAGCCGCGTGCACGTCCACGCACACCTCGCGCAGCAGCCTATATCACACCCGAGTGTTTATTTTCCTCGTGTGCGTGTGGAGGAGGAGGAGGGGGGTTCAATGCACCCATCTACCCCTGGCGTCCGCGCGGCACCCGACCACATCTCCCCTCCCCTCCCCTCCCTCCCTCCCATCAACCAACACGCCCAGCCACGATTACCTTTCAGCGGCGTGACGTCACCATGCGGCTGTGGATTGTTATTTTTCTCTCTCCTCCCCCCCACGATACAGGAATCGATCATCCGCCGATGCACCGTTGCACGCGGTGGCTGCAGGAGGAGACGCAGCTCCGCGCGCACAGGAGCTGCTGCTGGAGAGGGAGGATGCAGCCTGCAACGGCGGCCGTGCGTGAGTGCCTGCGCGTGCGCGTGATCTACACTGCTAAAGAGCCCGACTGATCCTTCTGGGCTTCCCGATAGGAGATGTGACGGCAGAGTTTAGGTGGCACATCCACTTCGGTGGAAATGGTGTCAAACGCATGCATGCGCAATTGTGCCAAGATTTTTTCTTTAAGTTTGGAATTATTACAAAGAAGCTAAGGATATTGAGCCAAAATGATGAGATACTAGGTCAACATACCAGCTAACATAATGTGGAGTGAACAATTGGAATATATTTATTTTTAAAGTTGTTTAAAGTTTGTCATTTTGGACATAAAAGTTGAGATAGAGATTTACATTTTTTATATATAGTTACAGGCTTTTTAGGCCAAAAACTATGTCCAAGTTTTGAAATACATTAATAATCAGAAATTTGACACCAATTCATAATTATAACAAAATGATTAGTTGCTTCATTGATTACTCCATCGATACAAAACATTAATCTGCAACTTTTGCAGTGGACGATAAACTTATTTTATTTTAATCATTATAAACAATTTTTTTCGGGATTTGCACGAAACATTTGAAAAAACAATTTAGGTAGGAGACATTTTTAACGTACTAATTTGAGTGAACTGCCCCTTTATGGGAATTCTGTAATTGCTTTAACTGTTAATTTCTGTTCACTTGCGAGTACATTTGAAGCCCTGATCTGATTTTTTGATTTAATTCACTGTTAACTTAGTTTTCCTGAAGAAAACAGGGTAGTTCTTTAGGTAAATATGATGATGTGCCTCAACTCAGAGTTAAACTGTTGATGAGCAATTTCCCAGAATTTAAATAAAGTAACTTCAATCTAGAAAGTACAATTTCCTCTACGACTGAGTAACACGTTCCTTCATGTTGTAGAAAAAACAGGACACATTTACATGCACATGCCCATTTATTCAAATGATAATATAGAGTCTTTGTGCAGTCATCAAATTGAGCTTGGTCTTACATTGAGGTGCATCTGGTGGATTTGTTTTCTCACTACGAACACAATCTTCTCTCTCTGGTAGAGGAGAGTTTTAACACTTGCAGGTAAAAGAGTAATGTGACTTCAGGGGAGGACTTTGCAAAGTTAAGCCGATAAAAGGTTCCCACTACTGGTTTATAAACTGATAACGGCACCAACTCACAGGGAGGAGGAGGATTACGTTTTAAAACATAAATACTGTACGTATTCTTCTTAGAAGCAAACAATAACCAAAGATGATACATTTTCCATTCCTTGTACTGCTAAATAATATAAAGTGTCACTAAGCACAGTAAAGCGTCTATAGTTTTAGAACACTTTCTTTTAATACTACAGATAATACAGATGAATTATGCATCGCTGCTGAAATATATTGTGTGGAGAAAAGCGACAAACACTGTTGTGCTGAACATGACATATCAACTAAAGCCGTTTCCAACGAGTGTGTGTTACTGCTGCATCGTTTCGAGACGCGGCCGGTGAATGGGTTTGGATTTATCGGGACAAACTTCGGAGCTTAAAATCTTAGACCCAAATACATCCCCCGTCCTTTTCAATTTAAGAGCGTTTCATTCACCAGACAAACGTCCCGGCAGGATTAGGAGTTTTAGTGTCGCGCGTTGGTTTCGGAGCTACTTTTCAAAAAGAACTGTTAGAGGACTCAAGGCCAAACTGTCAATCAAAGTGCAATCGCATAAGCAAGCAGCCGAGGAGGAGTTGGAGACACTGAGGCCAACTCTGCAATAGAGCAGGGCTCCACATTAAACTTCAAAGTTTGGGGGTTAGATTTACTTGACCGCTTTGACCACTATTAATTTTTCAGTAACACAAAAGGTCAAAGTGTTTCAAAAGCCACATCTCTAACACCAGAGGTTTCGGTAGGGTTCAACTCATTTAATACTTTTTAAGAAGTTTTCAGAAGCACATTAAACTGAATTTAATACGTATTTTTCAGTCATACAGCGCAAAGTATGAAGAACCAGGGGGGAATGATTATCAGTACCTTTATATTGCACCGTTTTCAGCAGAGTATAAATACAATTCCTCGTGCTGTAGTTGATCGTATTCAAGGAAACCGAACCTAAAAATGGAACAACCATTTGAAACGATTGAATTATTCAAGTTTTGTCAAAAAACTGGCGCGTGCCCTTGAGGAGATGAGCCTCCTCGCTACTGTAGCAGCAGTAGTGAGTGTTGGCTGCAAGTTGTGATGGTGCTTCACAAAAAATAAGATATAAAACATCTCGTGGCAGCCAGAAACAAGATTTAAACGACTACGACAGCCGTCAGTAGACAACGGGAAAATATTGAAGACTCTTTTTAAATGTGCTCTGAAGCCAAGTAAATTCAGGGCTTTTTAAGACGTGCAGATACTGAATATCCTATTATTTGCCATTTCCTTTTTGCATTTATCTTGGCAATAAACACAAATAAACCTGCCGTTAACGATTGTTCATGCATCCTTGTCTTCTGCATTGGTTTATGTGTCATTTAAATTCTCGGTAGAATTTATTTTTGTTTCTATATCAGTTAATTTCTTACTATTCGTAAAGTATTTTTATATATCCTAAACATATAAGACTGATGCTAATTCCGTGTTCAGTCCATATGTCCCAGGATCTATTTCTCGACTTAAAATAGAGGATATTGTAAAAGTGGCATCAACCTGATAGTTTATTCCTCCTCTGAGAATATATGTGATTGATAATGTGATCACTTGAGTTGCTTTTGTTTTAAACTGGCTTATATTAGTGAGACACCATTAATCTTAAGTGTTTTTTTAAAAAGATATGTTAATTTAAGGCCTTTTTCTTGAATTTGGCTTTTATTTAGTAATTTAATGCACCCACTTAGCTTGGCGTATGTTTGCATTTTCATTGAAAGTTGATAGGACAGAGACAGACAGGAAATAAGGGAAAAGTGTGAGGACTATGGCACGAATCAAACCACAAACTCTATTGTCATATTGTTTGTGACCACTCAAACACCAGGAAATGTATTTTTCACTGCTGCAAAGTTTGGTTGTGAAGTTTCTTTTGTTTTTTTTCTGGCGTTTTTGCCTTTATTATGGTAAGTGACAGTGGAAAAGCAGGAAACAAGAGACTGAAGATGACATGCAGCGAACAGTCCGGGCTGGAGTCGTACCCACGCAGCTGCTGCAGTGCTCAGATTTACCCGTGCTTGTTTTTGTTTATATATGCAGAATATGATGCAGCTTAAATTAAACTCCCTAATCTGAACAGAATAAAATGTTTATCAGGCAGATAAACACGTCATGAGATGGAGGGTTTGCTGGGACCAGGCTGTGCATTAACTAACTTCTCCTACTGGTGTCTACTAGGTCAAAACACTGCATGTGAGCAGGGAAAAAACTGCTTGGTTGGCATGTTCAGAACTCACTTTTTCAAAAACCTCCTCTATCTTCACAAGGAATTACACTGGGATTGATTTTTGGGTCGTGGGCCTGCAGAAGGCGGTTTCTTTCCGACAACTTCCCAGAATGCTTTATCCCTTTTTGCGCGAGGCTGTGGAAAACTGCGACGTTTTAAACATGCAGAACGCAACAAATCTAGTTCTATCGTTAGCAGGCGTCTGACATATCTGGACCAGCATCCAGCGCTTGGCACAGTTATTGACTTACTGATGAGCTTCCTAATTTATAGGCACTGATGAGAGAATTGAATTTGCAGCACCTGCTGGTTTTTCTTATTGGAACTGGCAAACGTCACTTGAGTTATTCGAGCAATTTGTTCCTTTTTTTCCAGATTTTTTGAATGCACTTGTTTTTGGGGGGAGGGGGGACAAGAATGATTCACAAAAACGCAGCTTGCACAAAAAGATTATGCTACTGCACGTTTCACAATAAAAAAAACAAAACAAGATTTTTTGGGAAAAGAAGAGAAGAGCAACCTTCTGCAGAGCAGCAACCGAAAAATCATGTTTGGACCTTTTTCAACCACACAAACCGCGGCAGCTTTCGCCATCAGTACGCCCTTTGGCATGTGGTCATGGCTGCGGGGGTTGCGGTCTCAACGAATGATCATATCCACCGCCGCAGCCGAAAACACGCATACCGCGGACATTCCTTCATAAAGCAGGAGCCCTTGATCAAAACAAAATATGTTTCACGTCACTGGCACCACAATTCATTAGCACAAACACTTCATAAAAATTCACTAACTCGAACTTCATACAACCAGGGAGGGAAACTAACAACAGCCACCGGCGAAACGCACGAGAGTCTAGAATTAAGCGGGTGAGGCTGTCTCTTGTTTTTAGTTCTAAAAATTTAACTAGCTGGTAAAATAACAAAACCAAAATGTTAGTTTCCTGCCCTGTGCACAACTCGTCTTTCAAACCGAGAAACGACAACACTGAACGGAAAAATATACTGCGAGCACCGACACGTCTACTCAACGAAACCTGTGTGAGTTCCTTTTTTATAAATTAAAGCAAAACATATAGGACGGTACCTTTTGCATAAACATGAGTACAAAACCTAAGAGTCAGTGGATGTACAATTAATGTGAGTGAATCCCGTGACGGGCGGAGTGGCGTGTTCGTGGATTTGCGACACCATGAACCAGTGTTAGGACGACACCCCCCTTCTCCCTCAAGGTGAGGACCTGTGCACACTACTCCAGATCGTCCACGTCCACGTCCTCCGTCGCGATGGTGCTGGTCTGTTCTGAGGTCACACCTAGAAAGCGAAAACAAAAAACGCACAAATCAACATTTGAAGCAAAAATAAATTCAATATTTAAAATGTTTTAAATAATGTTTTTTTTCTATGATCAAACAACCAACTTGTGCACATTGGAGTCATTTCTTGTGTTTCTTATTAACATGAGAGATATTCAAGTAGATTTTTAGCCTCAAGAGGCAAAATGGTGTTAAATATGTTTGATTGGTGGCTTTTAAAATGTTCAAAGAAGATAAATCTGTGTATTAACAATTTATTTTAAATTTTTTTCAGGTATTTCTCATGTGTGTGACTTCAATTTGCACAACAGGATTGGCTAACACATCATCTCTTCTCTTGAACCAGTAAACAAACAGTGTCGTACTTGAGGCATCGTCGTCATTGGGAGACTTATCCTTCTCCTCCACATAACCATGACTCAGCAGCTTGGTCATGCTGACTGGCGGAGCCCTCTTATCATAACACCTGAATGGGCGACAGGAGACAGCACCGTCACTGTGACTTCACTCAAACTGTTTACTTTGCCCTTAGGTGAACAAATGACCCAAAAATAAATGTAAATCACGTTTGGATGTTTAATATTTGGTGGCACATTGTTCAAAGACGGACAATAAGAGATTTACTCACGTTCTCTTGTGACTGCCGCCTAAGGACAGATCCTCCAACTGATCGGCAGCATCATCAGGAGACATCTGCAGGATGAGAGCGTTAACAAAACTCTTATCGTTAAACAACAAATTCACATGAGGACAATTCGGACCTTTACGCTGCAGAATCACAGCAAGACTGAGTCCCTCTACTGTCAAATATTTAGGTTAAATAAAAAACAATATCGAAGTGATACAGCGGATGATGAGATGATGAGGACAACTTCAGGGGAAATGAGTCATGCAATGAAGATGAGTGAAGAAACTGTTTAAACCAAAACAGCAACAACAAACAACATAAATTCATATTCTCTCACTTTGCTCTCAAGCACCAACATCAACAAATTATTTACATCATGTATTTTACCCTTAAAGATTTGATAAATATGCTGTATCCAGGTTTTATTTTCTTGAAAAGGCAAATATTGGTGCTTTTCATATATTATTTTCTCATGTAAACGTTCTTATACTGCACTAGATTTGCAATCATGGTTTGCAAAATCGACATTCGACCTGCTACTGCTTCTTGGAGAAGCTTCCTCTGCAAGATATATTAAAAATATTAAGGGAATTAACCTTTTTTTTTATAAAAGAGAAACTTTAGAAACATTAATATGAAGTAAAATAAGAAGATTGTATTATAGGGCCTTAAATAAATGCCTTGTTTTATCAGGTCCTTTCAAAGCATCACTTACCTGAAAGTTAAATCAATATTAACCCAAAATTACCAGACAGCCACAGCACCAGCAGAGCATTGAACCCAAATGAAATTTAACGAAAATGCAAATGCGGCGATGGAGCAAAATAATGTGAAAATAAAAGGAGAGGTGATGGTAAAAACTAAATTAATAAAAGATGGAGGATATTGGCATGGCGGCCATGTTGGGGGGGTGACTACTTTGGTCCATTCACCTTATCTTTATCATTGGAAAAGCTATCAGCCTCTCTTTCCCAGGACGAACTGTTATCAGTGCCAAACGGTGCAGCCAGAGGCAGGCTGCCCCCCTTCATCTGGCTGTCGGGAGACGTTGCTTTGCTTCCACTGTAAGCACAAAACCACGGTGACATACGATGTGAATTTACTGCTTCGGTGGGAAACGTCTTAAAGTGCTCTACGCTGCATCAAGAGGCATTTTTTTACAACTCCAGCTGGCTCATGAGAAAAGAAAGATCGTCAGACAATCAATTTCATGTCTTCTCCTTGATGACTAGTTTCTATTGAACAAACACTTAAGCTCTCATTCTACGGCACAAACCCATCGTCTGAACATGAGACGACACATCCTCATCATTTGCTTATTTCAGTGTCTTCTTACTTCTTTGTCTCATTGTCTCCAAACCAGCTGGCTGGATTGTAGGCTTTCACCGGATCAACCTCCTCAGAATCAACATCATGACTCAACAGCCCTGCAGGGGGAAACATATTAAAAAGATGTATACAAACACTGCAATTATGAACATTTAAGAAACTATAAAAGCCAACGCACAAGGTAATAATAGAAATTTACAAATTTAGAGTATTAAGTATCCTTTACCTTTGTGTCCTCCCTGCTTTGCAAGCTTGACGTACTCCGAGTCGGACGCAAATATCCCAACTCGGCGTCCGCTGGTCCTCTCCGCCGGAGTGCTTTCGTCAGCACTCTGGGACAGTCCGGGAATCTGGGAGGTCGGCCCAGACGCGCTGTTGGTTACAGCACTGGGCTTTATGCCTGCAAAGAAATAAGAATTACATCTGCTTGCTTTGCTTACCCTTCATTTGTAAGCAAAATAATGGTTCAAAGCCACAATACACAGCATGTACTTTACGGTCCGGATGTTTTTCTATAAGAAATGTCGTAGTTTTACAGTTTTTTTTACAAGTGCATCACAGGTGATGGAGCCACAAAAAGGTTTAAATGCATTAGAATATGTGTAGGGTTGAATTGTTTAATGACATTGTTGAAATACTTTACATGCCGTCTCTAAATAACCTTAAAAAGAGAGGACTTACCTCCAGGCTTGGTCTTTCTGTGGTTGGGCAGGGCGGTGCTCATTTCAGCTGTGGACACAAAATAATCCAACTATTAAACAATAGCTATGTTGTCAAACACATTTAAAAAACACTAATCAAGATCGTGTCGAGCGTTTTTATACATTTCTTTCAAATTAAATAAATCTAGAAAATACCACATGTTGCAGAAAAGAAATATAATATTTTTTAAGAGAATTTCTTTTTCCACCAGAGATGACAGAGAAGTGAAGAGAATAAACTATTCGGGGTGGGGCGGGGGGGATCCTTTGCTGTACAGAAGATCCCACACCTTAGATCATCCCTTTTCCCCCTAACGGAGTCTGGCCTTGGCCAAACCCAGCGGCCTGTCTGCGATCTCCCATCGACAGAGCTGCAGTAAAGATGCTGCAAATAAATCAATAAAATAATCCAAGGCAGATAAAACTAAGTCCTGCAGATGCACGAGTGACAGAAACTCAATATATTAGCAGACCACTTGCAGACATCACCCAGATTTTTTTTTGCACATCTTTGCAGAGGGAGCATTTAAAAAACGGTGAAAGTGTTAAATTATAGTTTGTCTATAAACATAATGTCGATATATTAATACGAACACACGCTGTTGGAAAGAAACACCCCACGAGCATCTTCCTCTCGTCTTCTCAACGGTGTAGTTCTGCTTAGCAAGGTGGCTAACAAAGCCATGCTAACCTAGCTAGCCGCCTATGTAGCTGCCGCAGTGGCTTTCAGGCGATGCCCTCGTTCTGCACCGCGACGACGCCAATTTCAAGGTAGACAGGCGAAGATTCAAGAGTGAAAACACAAGAAACACGTCTTACATTATCAGTGGTTTCTCTTTTGCTGCGATGAATCAATGGGTTTTGTGGCGATTCAGAGCCGCTAGCTTCTTTTTCTCTGCAGGCAGGGATGGACGAGCACACTTCCGGTGGCACCTGCTGCCCACATCCGGTACGCTAACCAAAGATCGTCTCCGAACAGCGATGACTCCTAACAGACGAAATTTTGATTTTGTGTTTTTTAATCTCCACTATAGGAGGGAGGTCATATCTTGAAATTGGGCAGAGTGGGAGCTCTTTGTATTATTCCTCCAGTTACTGAAACAAGAGACGATCTTTGCCCATTGGTACCAAACTATTATATAATATGAGCTATTTTACTGAGTATTACTTCTTTTCAGGGCCAAATGTTTTATATTTACTTGTAATACTTCTACTGTAATACTCAAAGTACACTTTCCCGATTACAGCCATTGACTGGATGGAGCTGAATATTAATATTAGTTGTCGGTGGACAGTATCCAAGATGGACAGGCAGCTATAAAGAATTGATGCTGTTTCCAGCAGCAATATTAATAATGTTAATAATGAAGTTATTGGTCTGGGTCTTTATTTCTTAATATTAAATCTTTATTCGTGCATGAAACCAAGTGGTCTGAGTCTTTATTTCTTTATATTAAATCTTTATTTGTGAATGATAAGTTATCATTAATGTTGCTGCTTGAAACAGCAACAGATACTAGTGGTCTGGGTCTTTATTCAAGAATAATTAGTCATTTATATATATTTTTTACTGCTTCAGTAGATTTGAAAGAAAATGTGCCAATGCTCGAAGGTGAGCACTGTCTTTGACTTGTGTCCTATGGCTTTATTAAAAGATAATAAATAATTTATTCAAGCTTTATAAATAACTTAAGAGCAACTTTTGGCAATTGACGAAAATGGATTTTTTAAAACATCTTATTAAACATTTAAACTGCAGAATAATTGATACAATCCCTCTTTTGGGGACACGTTTAACTGCAGACTTGGTGGCTTTTTAATCAGTGAGAAAACCCCATGACCCTTTAGGCCTTCTGTCATATTTATACCACCATGCAACCGCATTATAATCAAAAAGCTTGCAGCTTGACAACCCAAAACAAGTTGTTATTGAAGCCTTACAACTGGCCTAGAAAGCACTGATAAAATACTTATTACCAATCAATTGAGCCATTTACTTAACGGTCTCTTTTTATGAGAGTGACACAGTGGACTTTTGAAAGTTTTGTGTTATTAATAGAGAGTGTTCACAGTTATGATACATACATGCACAATGTCCTCATTATCTCCGGCGCAAGAGAAGGCTTCTGTTTCAGCAACAAATCAAATCATCGAGCGAGAGAGGGCGTTCATCAAATCAAAAAATCTTTATTGTGCCTAACAGATTAGATTCTATCATAGAGAACGTATGTAATTAGAAGAAACTGGATTAGTAGTCGACTTTGTTAAGAGAAATTGATACCAGAGTGCCATCAATTAAAACAACTTTAGGAGCTTTTAAGATCTTAATATCTATCAATATTGGCTGTTTTTATGCCACTTATAAACGTTCATTCCAAATGAGGATATACAATTTAAAGATTTGAAGAAACTAATAAAACAGGAAAAACTGCATTTTGGAATGAAGGCTTCAGCTGATTAATATAAAACACAGGATCATCAGCGCATGCAGAAAAACACACTCTAAATGATGCAAGATAAGGCAACAAAGATCGGGTTAGGAGAATAGTACTAATGCTCTCTGATTGGCTCCTCCAGCTCCGGAGTTCACTCAGAAGTCTTTGCCGCAGTCGGGGCACAGGACGTTGTCTTTGCACGTCAGGAAACCCCGGCCCACCAGGGACACGCTGCACTTTTTGCAGTTGAAGCATTTGGTGTGCCACTGGCGCTGCTCGAACGAGATGTACTTGCTCCCGCCGAGGCCTGCGACAAAAGCGGAGAGACGCGTCTCATGATCTCTGTAATGCAATAATCCTGTAATTGATGCTGATTGGATACACAGGATGCAGAGGGAAGCATGTGACCCCAGGACGGTGCAGTGTCATTAATCTGCACTTCTCTACGTGCACTTTTAACTCATTTTATCCTGTTTCAATGGCAACTCACCTGAAAACATTTTGCTTATCATTAGTGTCAGATGACTTAAAGCATGCAGCAGTTACACAGCGCTGTTATTTCCCTCATTCCTACAATTACATTGCAGTCTCTGCTCGGGTTCAGACAGGTTTCAGTTTAGTCCTGATTGGCCCTGTACACGGCCTCAGGAAACATTTGTATAACTGTACTATCTGTGACTCTGCAGGAGCGTCAGTAAGTCTAGCAAACTAGTCAGTAATGATGTTGAACCTGGGAATTTGGAATGTGGACTGCGTTACCTCAAGGTTAATGCCGTTCAAAGTCCAGATTTAGGCAGAGAGGGGCAATTCAAATTAGTGTTTCCTGGAAAGTATAAGGGTTACGAAGTGGCAATACAAAAAAAGTCCTAAGAGATAGTTTAATAAAGAGACAGGGTGCCACATGGGACACAACCGCAGGTGAGACTTTACCGCTGATGGGGGTGGTGCAGTAGGCACATTTCTTGGCAAACAGGTTGCAGAAGCAGTCAAGGCAGTAGGTGAAGTCGTCCCGGGAGGTGAAGCGCTTGCCGGCCAGCTGCTCCTTGCAGCCGATGCAGACGAAGCACTCCTTATGCCACGGCTGGTCGTGGTAGTTCACCCCTCCAGTGGTGATGGGCTGGAAGTTAGAGACATGATAGGCACTTTTCATACACAGAGGTAGATTCAAGGGGCTGTTCAGTGGCATTAAAAACAATATAGAGCAAAAAGAAAGCACTGTTTAAAATACAAGAGATGAAAACGACTAAAAATTATTTAAAAAGGGAGGGAGATCTGTTTCTGTTCAAGCAACTGACAACTTAACAAATTCTATCCCCTGATGAAGACCATGATAATCATCAAGCTGGTGACTGGACCTTTCGTATATTTCTCTTCACTGTTATAAGATAGCACAGTTTATATCTGTTATGAAAGCACATATCCACATAACAGATGTAAAATAAACCTTCTTGTGTACCTTCTTGCAGTGGACGCACTGCAGAGCGAACAGCTTCTCGTAGCAGGGCATGCAGTAGTTGCTGGCGTCCTTCTGGACGAAGCTCCTGGTGCCGATGGGCTGCTGGCAGCGGTTGCAGGAGAAGCAGGTCTCGTGCCAACTGTTGCCCTTGTGCTCCATCTTTTTAGAGCCTGGTGAGAGGAGGAAGATGGTTCTCACATTATCAAATGGTTCTCACCATGTTTACCCAACCTAACCTTGCAGTTCCCTCTGTGCTCTGTTTCTCTCCTCACCTGGCATGATGGTGTTCAGGCACATGTTGCACTTGGCAGAGTACTTGTTGCTGTAGCAGTCGGTGCACATCAGCATGTCATCCTTGGAGGCGAAGGGCCGGTCCACCAGAGGTCGGCTGCACGTGACGCAGAGGAAGCATTCGCTGTGCCAGTGGCGCTCCTTGTACGACAGATCCTGGAGGGCCAATGGGAGGAGAGAATGCTTGGTTTGGTTGTAAACGAAAGGAGGACTGTTGAGTGCAACTGCATGTCGTCCATCTTTATATCAAAATCTCATTTCACTTGAATTGCATATTGGACAAAGTGAAATTTTGACCTGAAGATGACTCTATGCGTGACTAATGTGACTCCATATCTTTCCCGTTCAGATTAACATAACAATTGAAATGAAAGAGAAAGGTGCAAAGGAAATTTAACAAATATTACCTTGCTGGTGCAGCCAATGAGCGTCTGGCACCCTTCACAGTTGTGGGAGAAAAGTGCCTCGTAGCACTTGGTGCAGTACGGGTCCTCCTCCTTCAGGATGTATTTCTGGCCGTATAAGGATTCCTTGCACTCTGTGCAGTCGCAGCGTTCAGCCATGTTGACAAAAATCTCCTCTCTGACTCCTCTGTACTGTCTCACAGAAAAAACAAACAATGACATTAAAATAATTCCACTGAAACATTCCCAAAATATGCACAATATCAATCATCTCATGACATTTTAAAACTCGGATGGCATTTCTGGAATTGGAGAGATGACTTATTATATTATTTCTTAAGAAATTACTGCAGCGGATCACATGGTCCGATAAATTGACACCGCAATGATGTACGAGGTACAGAATTAAACCCGTCTGAGATACCCTGGAAATTGAATTGAGTACCATACAACAATACCTTCAACTTAAATATTAATGTGCATAATGTGACTTTTAAATCTGATTTACTGACTCAAAGAAGAAAGAGCTCTGAGAAGAGCAAGAAGAAGGAGGGATGAATGGAAGAGAAGGAAAGCAGCAAGTAAAGTGCTGAAAAAGCGTAAAACAAATTGTAATATCTTTAATTTCCAGTGGGTCAAACACTATCAGTATAGATAAGGTTCTTTGGGATATATGAGATAAAATAAAAGTTGCCTGTTTGATATTTCATTCAACCTCTGAAAATCAAGTCTTGGAAGAGATCCACCCGGTTTCAACAAATGTAAAGACATCAAGTCTTTCCTCTTTTCCTTGAATCAGACACGTTTTTAATGTCTGCTCCCAATGGATCACTCAGGTATGTTATTTCATTTTATTGCTCATTGCACATTGCACTCTATTGCTGTATTGCACCTGTATTTTTAAGCAAATTGTGTTGCATCATTGCACTTCAGGCACCACATGAATAAAGTCTGATTTGATTGATAAAAGTACTTTGGCAGCGATTGATAAATGCTCCTCAAGCTGCTATTGACTGGACATTGGCTGTTAAGTCATTGTGAGAATCTCTGTAGAAAGTAAGCAGGTATTTTGTGAATAAAACTGAGAAGCAGAAATATTTCTAGAATGAATAAATGAATGAAGGGATTTGACACTTCTGAATCCTCTGTCTCTATAATTCTATGAAAAATGTGCCCATTCGTACACCTATCGTAAGAAACCCTTCTTATCCCTCTCTCCAACATCTGTACACCTCTGTCAATCATTTACCCCTTTAACCCTGCATCATCCCTATAGGGCTCGTATAACTCAATCCCTTCAATTGACATTCTTTGAAATCACAACATTTCTCGTTCTAGAAGATAAAGGCCAATCAATCCAAAACCTGCGCAAGAAGCTCTAAAAAAAATCCTCTAAACCTAAACATCACAATGTAGATGTTTTACAGGAATAAAATTTGATCTCTGAAACGATCAGACACAAAGACATAAAAGATGAATTGCATATGTCCAGAAAGCAAAACAGAATAAGGACAAGGTAGTAAAACCAACGTTACCTGCAGCATAGCAGCCTGTTCGCAGCCTGAGACCAAAAGGTGTCTGTCGAGCGCTGTCGCTCATGTGCTTTATAAAATTAGAGCAGAATGTGACCCGCGCTGGGGCAGGAAGCTGGAGGCAGTGGTGTGACTGAAGTGGGCAGGTCACTTTATATTCAGACGGCTATAAATCCAAGCTACAAAGCTCAGCATCCCTTGGACTCTCGAACATGCCCTCACTCATGATGACGGACATCAACATACAACACACAGCTCAGAGGAAAAGGGAGATCACATGTGGAGCATACGGTGCATACCTCATTTGGACTTACACAAGAGAAGCATTGTTTTATGTGTCGAGGGTTTTGCGTGAACAGAGTTCGATAAAAAAGAATAAGTCATAGATCACCGTCCAACCACTTTGGCCCTTTCAAAGATTTGCAGTGAAATGCGTTGGGTGTGGTTACAGGTGTAACACCACTCCCTAACCACGCCCAACACGTGGCAGTGCACCGCTGTGTTACACTTTGTATCCCAGCTCAGAAGCAAAGGGATTTCTGCAGGATTTGTTGTCTCAATTAATCTGTAAAGTGTATATTTCCTCCACATGAGGGATCATCCTGATTTTGGCTACCCAGTAACTTTTCAACATTTTGTGCAAATAGAAAAAACATGTGCAAAGTCTCATCCCCTTTTTTCTCATCAATTTGACGACACACGAGCTGCAAAAAGTCACAACTCCAAAAAGTAGTAGTTCCATCACCACTGATGTGTGGCAGCGTGTATCTGTATTTTCATGTGTTGTGACTTTTTGATAAAATGAAAATCCATTCATACATTAATACTAAGAAATAAATCTGAGAATAAAACTAAATCATAACTATTTAACAAAATTTCGCACAAAAGCAGATGAAAACAAGGTCTCAAACTCAACGTGACTTGAAAGCCAGTTAGAAAAAGTCGTTGTTTAGCAGCGATTTAAACATCTGAGATTAGATTCAGCCTCGTCCACCTCTATTTTTGAACCGAGACCTCGGGACATGCAGAAGCATCAGGTTGGGTTGACCTCAGTGGTCCGGGTGTGAGTATGAAGGTGCAACAGTTCAACTAAATAAAGTGGTGCCTGCCCAGAAAAGATCTTAGCGACGTGTTATCCAGGTTTATTGTGTCCTGTGTGTAATCTAATGCAGACTGGGATCAATGTGTGGATGGAAACTTGTACTGTCATCAAAACAGAACAGAGGGGTGTGGCTTTCCCGAAGGCTTTCTAGTACTCAATCCTGTTATCTCATTATCCCAATTTGTGTCACATGGAGATGCTCTTTTCAAACGGCTAATCCTGGAAAACAAGAATAAATAACAGTTTGAGGACGCGTACATTTCAGTTAAAAGGAGACGGAGATAAAAAAAAAAAAACAGAAGAACACTTAATCGAATGGAGACGACCTGAGAAGAACCCTGATTTGGTGTGAATGGTTCCAATGTGCTGGATCTGCGTTGCTCGTGTGAACCAAGTCTGAGCTTCTGCCCGGCTCTGACATGAAAGAAGGATGACGATGGGTCCACTTGGCTGACGGCTCAAAAAACTGTTCGGATAAATAATCGACCCACAGCTCCAACAATACGACTGCTAATACCACAGAGTTTATTTCGTTCTTGTTCATTGGTTTATTAGTCATTGAAAGAAACCTATTAACCCCCTAACACTATTAAAGGAGCGACCTAAAAATAAAATTAAAAGGACGCTTCTTACATTCCTCTAGAAAGTGACAGCACCGGTTCACTGTGATGTCGACAGCCGCGCAACAACCGCTTACAGTGTGGGCAAACATGTTTCACACACACATATGTACATCATAACATACATGTGTGGTGACAAGCTCCCAAGAAGATAACATATTCTTAAATGGATTTATCTTAGTTATTATTATTACCATCATTATTTATGTACTTCCTTTTGTATTTCATATGCAGCAGGTTGCTCTACTAGAAGGACTGGGAATGAGCTATCTTAACTAGAAGTGGGTGATTATATGTCTTAACATATGTGTTTTTATTCCCCGGGGCTAAGATATATGGTGATATAGTCAAATTTCAGGAAAATCAATAAAATTGAAACAAAGAAGTTTCTCTTTTTAGCTAATTCTAAGCAGGAATCACATAAAAAATTATATTAAATATGAATCCAACCAAATCCAGAAATCAGTCTGGCTCATTGTCGACAGCGCTCCGCTCTATATATATTTCAAAAGGGATAAATACTGAGGTATCATATATATGGCACAAAGTCAAACTGTTTAAATTGACTGTATACTGTCGTCATATTGCCCTAATATTCATGTACTACCAAGTACCTGTACTATGTCCAATAAACATTGGTAGAGATAAGATATGAGAGTTAAAGAATACGAAAAAACTGGATAAATAAAAAAATCCTGATTGTTTGGGAATGGAAATATTCCCCGACAGCAGACGACATTGGGAATGTACTGTAAATGGTAAAAGACCTCCTGCTGAGTGACAGTGACGATGAGGAAGCTGAAGGTGTCCGAATCCCTCACCTCAAATAAACTATAAAATCACATAACTCTTGACAAGGAGATATCGAACTAAATAAATCTGTGAACTCGCTTAACCTCCTTAATCAAGAACAGAAGCACACACACCGGAACAAGAGAGAGACCGAAAGTTGAGCTGGTCCATATCGATTAATATTGAACACGAGGGATTTGTCTGGACGGATGATCATCCCCTGTTCATTCCTCCTCCTTATGATTTGATGACTGGCCACGTCCCCTCTCTGCATTTGTCTGGTACCCAAATAACTTACAGAGCAGGTAGACTGTAGTTTAAAGGTCATTTGTATGATATTCTGTGACACTAGATGTCAGGCGAGCACCGGAACTCGCTTCGGCATCGCAGTAAGAGACGCTTGGATCACAACACACACAGAAGGAGTAAGGAGCAACTTTTCCCCCGCTTTGAAAATCGTCTTATATTGAACCTTGTAGCCTCCCTTTAAGTTAATACTGAGTGTGTATTTAAAAGAAGCGGTTTCCGCCCGGGAGTCGGGACCTCCGGGGGGGCAGTCACAAGATTCTGTAATTCTAAAGGTCACAAGATGATTGGAAAGCAGAATCAACACGTAACTCGATTAACTGTGACTGAGGTTGTTTATTTTATATTTTCATTTTACCCAAAATGATTGGCATTTCTTGAGGGGAAACAGGACAGGCACGGAGGAGGAGGAGGAGGAGGAGGAGGAGGAGGAGGAGGAGGAGGAGGAACGGATTTTGAAGCCGACGCAGCGAGGGGGCGGCCATGATGCTTAAATCTACTCAGACATCCCGTTACTGAGAAATGTTTAAAAAGACCAACAACAAAAACAAAATGACTGGATTAGACTTGAAATGATTTGATTTGAATTTCAGCTCGGCAGCGTGCATGTGATAAACTGTCGGGATGTTTATGATTGATTCGTGTTTACTACCATAAGTTTCATCAGCTGCAGCTAGAGAGCGCTAGAATTTGAGCGGCAAGAAATCTGTCCTCCACAGTTCAGAGTAACAGCAGCATGACAAGTGCTAAACAGCAGTCACACGTTTGTCCTTAGCCTTTTATTTCTCCTGCTGAAACATTTAACTGGAATAATCCGTCCATGGGTGACTCCAATGAGTGTCGACATGTCCTGTGGCCGACGCGTACACGTCCGAAAAAGAAGGAAAATCCTGACGACAGACAGTTTGATGTGGTTAATTGAGAATTCGATTTTCTGCTGCATCATGTCGGATTGAATCAAACACTTGTTCAGAAAGCAAAGCAGCTATTTTCCTTTCTTATTTTTAGCGTTTTCGGAGTCTAATACTTTCCACAGCAACGCACAGGGATAATCTAATAGTGCGACTGCAGTAATGGGGATCATGTGGAGGGAGGAGGTCAAAGAGCCTCGGCCTAATATGTTGTATCACACTTACCTTATACAAATATACAATCATACACATGTACACACTCAATTTCATGATTCATTGTATTTGTATTTGTGTTTATTACAGTGTATTTCAGTGCAGTATATTATTATAGATTGTATTATAAACTGTATTGTGTTTCTACTTATTCCTTTAAGCCTATTGCACTTATATAATTCAAATAGAGCCCTGAATGTCCTATGAAAATATGATTTGGATTTTTAATTGACTAAAATAATATATGATGTTAAAAACACTATGAAATGCACAACGAGGATTCAATGATTTGCAGAGATATAGATAGAACAATGGAAAAGAAGTGCAGTTTTTTTATGATTATATATTTATATCTATTAAATAATATAAGATCAAAGACCCAAGTGAACTAAGGCAGCTACAGACTCAAGGATACAACTCTAGTGGGTTAAAATGCATGATTATAAAATAGCAAATGTCATGAGATAGAAAGTATTCAGGATTAGGGTTTCCCAAGAATTATTACTCAAAGTTTCCTGAGAAAATGTTTGTGAATATCGGATTAGAAATTCGAAAAGATGGAGAAGTTTTGGGTCACAGAAGTTACAAAAGTTAACGACATTCATGTAACAGGCGACAGTGGAGGATAAAAACACTTCCAGGAAATTCTAACATGATTAGGAATTTTTGTTTCCTGCCTTCCTTCCTTATCAGTAAGTATTTTGCTCATTGTCTTATTGGATTTTTACAGTGAACTGACTGAAGCCACCCTAAATAAACGGTGTAAATATCACATGCTCTTTCCACTGAAGATAGCAGCGATTTAAAATTGTAACTGCACAAACTGTGGCTAACATAAATAACATAAATACTGATATTATCAACATGGTACTAATTTCATTATTAAAGTTGTTTTAATATTGTGTTGATAAAAGTGTGAATGTAATTGTGAGCTGCTTGTAAGTTTAATTTTAAATCAATATGAATATTATATGTATATATATTGATTAAATTGGCTGAACATCGCCCTCCAGGGGTCAAAGTGAGTAGCAACTTCAGCATTTTGGATTGAAATTGTGGATTTTCTTCTTTTTTTGTGAATAGTATATTATGCGCACGTTGTTTATGACGAAATAAAACTAAAACTTACTGTATTTAATTATTACAGAGTGAACCGGAGCAAAAAAAAATGAACCTCTAACTGGGTTATTGCTATGTGAATGTGGCTTTTATTTTGAAAGCGAAAATTTTTTTCTTTATCCGATTTTAATTTTGAAAAACCCGGAAAAGTTGTTGTCATCGACGCTTCGTACCCGGAAGTCTTTGTAAACAAACCCTGAGTTTCTCCTGCACAACAGAGAGAGAAGGAGCCTGTTCGAGCTCCGCGATGAGATGATAAGAAGGAGCATGGAGGAGGAGCAGCGGCAGCAGCTCGGAGGGAACCCGGACTGGATGTCCCGTCTCCCCGGGGAGCTGCTGGACGTCCCGCTGTGGAACCTGGCCCTACCAGGTAAAGCCAACACCAGGGTGGAAGTGGGTAAACCGGGATATTTAGCACAAATAACCCTGATTGGTGAACCCACAGATTATATATTCACCTTTAAACTGCTACCAACTACCTGGCCAAAAGTAACCTGGCTGTCCCTCCCCCCACCAGGGAGCCATGACAGCATGTCCTTCTGCCTGGATGTGTCCTCTCCCGTGCTGAGGTCAGAGTCCTGCCTCCTCAGAGTGGTCGACAGGCTGTTTCCCTGCTGGACTCGACCCTGTGTGTACCGCTGGGCCACCACACAGGTTAAAGAGCACACACACACACACACATACACACACACACGTGGTGCCAGGGGCCAGTGGTGGCGCAGCTGCACACCGAGCACAGAAAACTGGTGGATGCATGCAGGCAAAAATATAAATGAGACTGTATGCATGCCACAATTGTTTTCCATTACAAAATGCTCTATTTATTATGTTTCTGACTGCAATACCTTATCATGATCATCTATTCGCAACATACTACACTCTCATTACTCTTAGGAGTCACAAATATTTACTAGAGGAATAAAAACATAAATGATCAGAGTAATCAGGAAGTACAATCTCTCATCTTAACACTTTAACGTGTGAAAAAGGTGATATAACATTTACTGAATGCAAAGCAACTCATTCTGCATTCATATTTTTATCTCATTTTTCTAAAGAGTGCACTCACGCCTGTTCTATCCCGTAATATTTATGGATAAAACTAAAACACATACTTACATACATGTCAAACTAATTTACTTTTCAGTTCTAACGATATTAAAGTTGTTCAACTACAAGTATAACCCAGGATCTAGGATTTGGAGTTATTCTGCCATTGCTGTTGAGCAAGGTATTGGTGGCACGGGAATTACAGACACTTGCAATTATTCAAAGTTAGTTTTTGTGGATAAACTGTACATTATTTCCCCCTTTTGGTTTTTACTGTCACTCGCTCTCTCGCTGTATGTGAGTGTAGCAGTCGGTCCTCAGCGATCAGTGTGACCTCGGTATTCGGTTCTTGGACCTGCGGGTCGCCAGGAAGCCAGCGGGAGGCCGCGCACTGTTCTTCGCCCACGGCCTCTACACGCTGATGGCCGTCAAGGTACGCGAACCACACTGAACGCAGTAATCAGAGGGGAAGAAACTGCATTCGCTGTAATAAGGATATCAGTTTGTTTGCAGGAGGCTCTGGACGAACTGGCTGCCTGGCTGGACGCTCATCCCAAAGAGGTCGTGATCGTCTCCTGCTCGCATTTCGATTCGCTGACGGACGAAGATCACGCCCGTCTGGTGGAGAACATCATCACGCTGTTTGGAGATAAACTCTGCTCCTCAAAGGTCAGTTGATTCACAGAGACTACTTTTAATAATAGATTAATAATTCAAGTCACGTATCAAAATACGTCTGCTGCTTGTCAGATGTGAGAATTTGCTGTTTTTCTCAGTATTGTTTGTTATAATTATGTTTTGGATTGTCGACCCTTTAACAGACTTAAAGAGTCCACTTTGGGCTTTGGGAACTTTTGATTGGCATTTAAATTGACTTATTGGGTAATTGATAAAAGTGAGTTGGTTAGAAGACGGATTTAAACTAATTAGAATGGAACCGAAAGCTAAAATAGTGAAAGTAACTCGATTACAAGGCTCAGAGAGATTGATCGTTATTCTTAGCTGACTGTCTCTCCCACAATTCTTTGAACTGCTGCTTTTGGACAGAATTAAATGTACCAACAATTAATCCTCTTTAGTGAATTTAATTTAACTTTAATTCGATGTGTGTATATGTGCAGGAGACCCCCACTCTGCGCTCCTGTTGGTCCAGAGGGCAGCAGGTCATCCTTTCCTATGGAAACCAGCAGGTGGTGCTGCAGCACCCTGAGCTGTGGGCTGAAATACCTTACCGGTAACTTGAGTTTCTAAATGTTCTTATTCGACACTGCCTGCATTTCACACTGTGAAACATTGTTTTTATTGTCATGCATCAGAATCAAGCATCAGCGCAATATTATCACACAAGCTTAGCTGCAGCATTTTCCAAGCTCCGGGATTATCCCATTTATTTATCACCACACAAACCCCATCTCCCAAATTTCCTTGAAGATTGATTTAAAATGTGATCAATAAATGTTAACCTGACTGGCCTCATGATGGCACTCTGTCTCCAGGTATGCAGACAGCCCAGACCCGAAGAAGGTGATCGCTTTCCTCGAGGACCAGAAGCGCAGAAGACGACCAGGTGAAAATACAAATAAAAAGTCCTCCTTTCAAAGTTTGATTTAAGGGAAAGTATTGAAAACCTGTCATAGCTATATTATTTGATGAATAATCTTGATGCATTAACATGTAATCCATAGTGATGCATCATATTTCTTTCATTCATAAGTAAAATCTTTATATTTATTACATTCATCTCTATAGTTATGAATGTTAATAAATATATTTTTGACTGAAGATTATTGGACTTCAAATATAAAAAATGGCATTATAGTGCAGTACTATTACAAATGGGACAAATTTTACTCTCTAAACAGACATCTTACTTAACATGTGGTTTTATGTTCAATCGCCTTTTGTAAATTGTCTTCCTCATCCTTCACTTATTCTATCTGTAACCGTTTTTGTGTTCCAGCTGGTTTTTACGTCAGCGGCCTGAACCTGACCGAAGACGCCCCGTACGTCCTCCTCCATCCCCTCCAGACCATGAGGAAGATGACGATGAAGGGCCTCACGTTGCTGCTGAGCTGGGCGAGCGAGCAGCGGCCGGGGCCCGAGGACGGCCGGGTCAACATCGTCTGCTGCGACTTTGTGGACGTCAGTCAGTTCTGCACGCTCGTGATCGGCCTGAACTACAAGCTGCATCCCGTCTGCAGGACACAAGGAGACGCCACTGGCTGTGTCTGAGCTCCAACGTACAAAAATCTCCTTTTGCCTTGTTTACACACATACAAAAATGCCCCGTGAGTCATACTCGTGAATCTCATCCTGTTTACACTGGAGCGTCTTGATCAAGTTAAACATTAATACAAATTTTAATGGAATTAACTGAAACTGCTGTAAGACAGCACACTGTAGTGTACAGCACCAAATATGTCAGATCATGTGTATATGTCCCATTGGATTTGCGTTGTTTCACTCCTGTCTATCACATTACAAAGGATATATGACTCCTATATTTAAAATGGCCATATTCAGATTTTCTGGTGCCACTGCACTTCCCACTATGCAATAATGTTCAGCAGTTTACACACATTTTTTTAACATCTGCAACAGCAATAAGCACATTTTAAGTTTTTCCTAATATGCACCAGTTATATACTTTTTATTATAACCAGCTGTAATGTCATTTATTATATTGTTCCACAGGCGAAGCTGTTAACAAATACGTCAAAAACATATGCTCACAAATATAACATTTGAATATATACATAATATATATATATAATGATAATGTGTAGTATTATGGTGTAGTATTATGATGTATAATTTGTATTATTATATTTGTGAGAATGCGTTTATAAAAGTATTTACTATATTAAACAGTATTGTTGTTTTCCTTGTGCACTTAAATATTGAGCATACTTTTTTTATGTTTTCTATTTCTAATAGAAAGCTATTGTTGTATTGTATTTTAATTAATAGGTTTGGAATATACACTTTCATGCACTATGCAAATAAATACTTTTAAATATATAGTGATCCCGGATTTCTTTCTTTGACGCTCAGTGTTTGAATAATGAATCAGTGGCTTCAGTAAAGTGAGAAAAGCTTTAAAGTCCCCAAGGGCCAGTCAATAATAATAATAATAATAATAATAATAATAATAAATACAAAATGAAGACAATAAAAACAGCCATCAATACAAAAGTGCATATGTAAAAGTAATGTGATCACTGTCTGCTGCTACAAAAAGCTTTGCTGTGTTTAATTAATATTTTAACACTTCAGGATTAATAAACTCTTCTTAAAAACTCTAATAATATATATATATATATATAAAATAATCAAGGTAAATGGAGGCTATTTGAGGAAATTATTACATTTTCTAACACAAGGACACTGATGACTCCAATGACAAGAAGCCAAATCCAGGGTAGAGCGGCTCAGTGAACGCGCAGTAGAACGTGTACAGGTGGATGAGTGAGTCTGATGTGACGCTGTAGAAGGACAACGCTCCAGCGGGCCAGTCCAGAAACACTCCGACTCTGTTAGAACCCGCCGGGCTATAAGCGAGAAGCGGCGTCCTTATGTTATTGTGCCAGGCGTAGGAACCTTTATCAGTCAACTCCAAACTCCACGACTTCTCGTTCCACCCGAGCCTGCTGCCGTCACGGGCTCCTCTCCGCCTGAGTCCTTTGTAAGTCACTCCGATGTCAACGCCTGCCTCCCAGTCGACCTCCCAGTAACAGCGACCGGCCAGTCCGGCCGTGCACAGCAGCTGGTAGCACCAGTCGAATCTGTCCGGGTGATCGAGATACGGCTTCTTCTCTATCCCCAGCATCACTTTTCTGTTGTTCTCAGCCAGGTGGACATTTTTGTGTGCTGTGTTTGGGTCCAGCGTGAGCTCACAGACATCTGATAGTGAGAAATAAACAAATGTAGAAGCAAATCTGCAGGTTTTATATGATGTATGCCACATTAATGGATTAAATATTACACTTACACTTATGCAGACCGGATTTCAAGCACTGAACACCACCATGATCCACACTGGAAGAAAAAATCAAGTCAGATCACCATACTCACAATTAACTTTTATAAACATTTAACATAAAGAATTTTTCCCACAATACCTGAGAGTGTCCAGCCTGCACCCTCGACCCTCCTGTGGAGCACAGAGCAGCTTCACTCCCGACTCTCCCAGATGGTTGTAGCTCAGGTCCAGCTCTCTCAGCTGGGACGGGTTGGACCTCAGAGCCGACGCCAAAGAAGTGCAGCCGTCCTCTGTGATCAAGCAGCCAGACAACCTGCACGAATACAAAGCAACACGTGTGATGATGTGTGGCTGCAGCTGCAGGGCTCGGTAGTCCTCAGTCACAATATATATGAAGTTAACCTAGTTAGCCTAGGAGCAGGGCCACGCCTCAACCACACCTCTAAGTAGGGAAGGACGGAAGAGAGGATGAAGTGATGTAGGTAGGGATGAGGGAGGGAGGATGAAGGAATGAGAGTAGGGATGAGGGAGGGAGGATGAAGGGATGAGAGTAGGGATGAAGGCGGGAGGATACAGGGATGAGAGTAGGGATGAGGGAAGGAGGATGAATGATTGTGAGTAGGGATGAAAGATGGAGGATGAAGGGATGTGGGTAGGGATGAAAGATGGAGGATGAAGGGATGTGGGTAGGGATGAAGGAAGACAGAATGACAGGTCACCAGTGCATCCCCCAGCGCGGCCCTTGCTGGTGAACGATTTGCAATATGAGGACAAGCACAGGTATAAATTACAGGACTGAGTGTCGCTCACCTGAACGTTTCCAGTCGGCAGTGTTCCCTCCTCAGTGCAGCGCAGAGCACTTTGACTCCTGCGTCCTGAAGGTCGTTGTTGCTGAGGTCCAGATCTCTCAGACTGATTAGAACTGATGACACGTCCTGACAGCATTTTGCTGTGAGACTTGTTTGATTCAACCTAAAAAATGTAAACATTTACATTTATATTTTTGCATTTTTAGGGTCAGTGAAAACAAAAACAAATGAACACTCCAGTAACGTGATATTTAAAGCATCATAACAACTTTCATGTTGCAGATAAAAGTAAAAGCACAGGAAAATGTCTTTTATTTAACATACAATTTTAATTATCCGCTAAGATAAATCTCATTTTACACATGCAATGCATAACCTCAACACCCTTCAACAGTAATTAAAGGAAGTGTTGTATCGCAATTTCTGCACAAGTTTAAAACAAACAAGCAGAGTAGAAACGTTCAGTTGACAAGTGGCGTTGGATTGAGATCTCACCTGAGAGTTTCCAGTGCACATCCTGGATTCTTCAGTCCAGCAGACAACAGTTTAACTCCAGAGTCCTGCAGGTGGTTGTTGTGAAGGTCCAGCTCTTTCAGATTAGAAGAGCGGGAGCCGAGCACTGAGGCCAGAGCTTCGCAGCTCCTCCCTGACAAGCTACAGCCACTGAGCCTGAGGGATTTCAACCAGTCAACTCCCTTATTTAAACTGAAATGAACTTCAATCTGACTGGATTTTGAAGATGAAAGTTGCAGCAAATTGAGCCAGGAGGAAGCGAGAGCAAATGATTGCAGAAAGTGCGACCCGCAGAAGCAAATAAGAAGTAGATACAATTTCCCTTTTTCTTTATATTTCCCCCGAAATTGTAGTTTGGATAAGAGTCAGGAACGATGAAGAAAACTCAAATGCGATGTTGAAAAACACGATTATTCTATTAAAAAATGGCTACAATAAATTATAATGTACGGAGAATACATTTGTGTGGATGCCCAGATTGAGACGGACCAAGAGAGCAAGCACATTAGGTCTAAGGTTTGGGGCGAGATCTGCCAAAAGTTTGAAGGAACCTTTGTGAAAAGGTAAAACTCTGACCTGAGACTTGTCAGCGAGCAGCATGGACTCTGCAGTCCTGCAGACAGCACCTCCACTCCTGAGTCCTGCAGGAGGTTGTTACCGACGTCCAGCTCCTTCAGACTGGACGACTGGGAGCTGAGGGCTGATGACATGTGGCGGCAGCATCCCTCCGTGAGGTTGGTTTGATTTAATCTGACAAATGAGACGGGAAACATTTAGCTTCATGATCTCAGTAAAAAGAACAAAAACAAAGAAAGCCCATCCCCCCAAAATGTCAAATCATTTCTATAACTAATATCTTTTTTAATAGGATTTAAGAAACATAATATTATCAAGTGTTAGATTAAAGGACAAAATATGAGTTTAAATAATATCATACAAAAAAACTCCAAGATTAACACCAAAATCTTATAAACTGAATCTAACCTGAGAGTTTGGAGGGCACAGTGTGGACTCGCCAGTCCCACAGAAAGCAGTTCCACTCCTGAATCCTGCAGGTGGTTGTTACTCAGGTCCAGGTTCCTCAGACTGGACGACTCGGAGCTGAAAACTGTCGAGAACTCCGGACAGCATTTTTCTGTGAGTCCAGTTTGAATCAACCTGATGAAATGAGGAGACGTTTTCTTTATGCATGAAGTTATTCTAGAGTTTTGCCATTTGTCACCCACATGCACGTGTGATAATCTAACCTCAGAGTTTCCAGACCACGAAGCTGACTCTGCAGCGCGGTGGACAAGAGCGTCGCTCCTGAATCCTGCAGGTCATTGTTACTCAGGTCCAGCTCTCTCAGGGTCCAGGAGCTGAGACCTGAAGTCAGAGACTCACAGCTTTTCTCTGACAGCTTACAGCCAATCAGCCTGAAACCCAATTTCACAGTCAGTTCTGTATAAATACATTTAAATGTCACTGTTGCCACAATACTTGATTCCTCCCGACCTGAGTGTTTCCAGTGCACAGTGCGGATTCTGCAGTGCAGCAGAAAGCAGCTTCACTCCCGAGTCCTGCAGGTCGTTGTAGCTCAAGTCGAGGTCTCGGAGAGAAGAGGAGCTGAGAACAGATGAAAACCCCTGACAGCAAATCTCAGTGAGGTTGTTCTGGTTCAACCTGGTGAAATGAACGTTACGTCAGAGGTCAGTAGAAGAAGATTGGACTGCCTTACGCCATTATTTAATCGAGTCAATGCATAAAACTCCAACCTCAGCTTTTTCAGCCGACACCGTGGATCCTCCAGTCCGGCAGAGAGAAGCTTCACCCCCGAGTCCTTCAGGTCGTTGTTGGTCAGATCGAGCTCCCTCAGATTGGAAGAGTGGGAGCTGAGAACTGACGCCAGACCTTCGCCGCTTTTCTCTGACAGGTTACAGCCACTCAGCCTGAGGAACATAAAACAAAAAAGATCTGCTAATCTGCACAAAGGAGAAATGTTGATTATCATTTTGCAGTCAGCATCTCCTGCATCAATTTGGACTTGAATCATTTCAGTCCACCGGCACATCAATATTTTAGAATTGGGATCAAACGCCTCAAGAGCTATGCCATTAAATTTCGTAAATGCATTAATTTTCCCCTCAGAACGATATCCAGTAACTTTAGTGCTACCCTGACTTCACCTGGTGCAACCATTAAACCTTTTATTTTGTGCAATACTGTGGTTTAAGCCCAAGTACCTGCAAAACTTCCCATTAATTCCCCATCAATCTCAGCCGAGAAGAATCCAGGATTTACACATTCATGTATTAAACGTGTCTAATGATTTTCTGTGCACTTACAGAGACTTGTTGGAGGCTTTGACCACGGGCAGCAGCCTCAGGAGACCCTCCTCTGAGGCCGAGTACTCCCTCAGGTCAAACACGTCGATCTCCTCCGCTGACGACAGCAGGATGAAGACCAGAGCGGACCACTGAGCCGGAGAGAGGTCGGCGGTGGCGAGGGCGCCCGAATTCACGTACTGCTGGATCTCCTCCACCAGGGAGCGGTCGTTCAGCTCGTTCAGGCAGTGGAACAGATTGATGCTCCTCTCTGGGGAGAGATTCCTCCTGATGGTGCTCTTGATGTACTCGACTGTTTCCTGATTGGAGCGCGGGCTGTATGCCGTCTGTGTCATCAGCCCCCCGAGGAGAATCTGATTTGTCTGCAGTGAAAGGCCCAGGAGGAAGCGGAGGAACAAATCCAGGTGGCCATTTGGACTCTGTAAGGCCTCGTCTACGGCGATTTGGAAGAGATATGACAGTTTGGATTTGTCCTTTAACAGCTTAGACCACCAGGTTTTCGTTTGAGACAGCGGATTGACGCCAGAGTTAATGAAAGTGAGGAAGACGTAAAGAGCGGCGAGAAACTCCTGAATGCTCAGATGGACAAAACAGTACACCGTGTCCTCAGAGAGCCCCCTCTCCTCTTTGAAGATCTGCGTGAACAATCCTGAGTACACGGAGGCCGCTGTGATGTCGATGCCGCACTCCATCAAATCTGATTCGTAGAAAATCAGGTTTCCTTTCTGTAGCTGCTCAAAAGCCAGTTTCCCCAGAGTCAAAACCATCTCCCTGCTCCCTGGATTCCAGTGGGGATCTGCACCGGCTCCTACGCCATACTTGAAGCTCCACAGGTTGGCTTGGACCACCAGGAAGTGGATGTACATCTCCGTCAGGGTCTTGGGCAGCTCTTTCCCCTCGCTGGTTCTCAGCACGTCCTCCAGGACTGTAGCGGTGATCCAGCAGAAGACGGGGATGTGGCACATGATGTGGAGGCTCCGTGACGTCTTGATGTGGGAGATGGTCGCGCTGGCCTGCTCCTCATCCCTGAATCGCCTCCTGAAGTACTCCTCCTTCTGTGGGTCCGTGAACCCTCTCACCTCTGTCACCATGTCAACGCACTCAGGAGGGATCTGATTGGCTGCGGCAGGTCGCGTGGTTATCCAGAGTCGAGCGGAAGGAAGCAGCTCCCCCCTGATGAGGTTTGTCAGCAAGACGTCCACTGAGGTGGACTCTGTGACATCAGTCAGGATCTCGGCGTTGGCGAAATCCAGAGGCAATCGACACTCGTCCAGTCCGTCGAAGATGAACACGACCTGGAATCTGTCAAAGCTGCAGACTCCGGCGTCTTTAGTCTCACCAAAGAAACGGTGAACGAGTTTCACCAAGCTGTACTTTTGACCTTTTAGCAAATTCAGCTCTCGGAAAGTGAAGGGAAACATGAACTGAATGTCCTGATTGGTTTTGCCTTCCGCCCAGTCCAGAGTGAACTTCTGTGTCAAGACGGTTTTCCCGATACCGGCGACTCCCTTGGTCATCACCGTCCTGCACGGCTGAGCTTTTCCTGGCAACGTTTGGAAGATCTCCTCGCATCTGATCGTCATCTCGGGTCTCGCGTGTTTCCTGGAGGCCATTTCTATCTGTCTGACCTCGTGTTCGTCGTTGACCTCGCCGGTGCCTCCCTCCGTGATGTGGAGCTCTGTGTAGATCTCGTTCAGAAGGGTGGGCTTCTCCGTTTTATCATTCCCCTCAAACAAGCACTGGTACTTCTGCTTTAAACTGGACTTGAGTTTAGTCTGGCACATGGCAGGAAAATCTGCACAAACAGAGAAAAAACAAGAGGAAGTGCTGGTACATTAAACATCAACTGCACGTAAAAGAAATTACACAAAGAGCAGTCAAGTTGCATTTCAAGGAAATCAGCTAAAGAGAAATGTGAATCAATGCACATTTCTGTCCACTTCAATTATAAAAACAGGAGAGATTGATCCAAATTAAAAGATCGAACAATGAAACACAAAGATGAAAATAAGATTTAGGTTTCATGTATTAACTTGGGGAAATGTTACAGTCTCTTTATTGCTCTAAAGAGATTTGAAGTTTTAACCACGTTCATTTGCCGTTGCCCTGATCGACGGTCTTACTTCTGTGCAGAGACTCAGCCAGCCCCTCCTGCTTCATCCTCCTCAGGAAGAGCAGCGCGATTTTCCGACACGCCTCTCTGCCGCTCCTCATATCCTCGTCTCCCTCCTCCCCGCACGTCACCACCCCGTCATCCGGACACCCCGATGTTAAAATCTTCTGCATCCTCTTCAGCTCGTTCTTCATAAATACAGCAATGTTGTTCTCGAGCCGCTGGGAAACAATGATACACAAACCAATGTGTCAATAGAAAGTATAATGGAGAGCAATAAGAGAAGAATCTAAATGTGTTTTGTACACACCATAAATAAGGAGTCCAAGCCTGCTTGATGTTCCAGGTCACACTGACCATTGCAAACTTTCTTATGTTGTAGTCTGGAGAGGACAACACATACACAATATGATTTTCATACTGGTTACCACTTGTTCAACACTTTACCCACCTCAATCCCCAACTTTTGATCAAGGAATTATTTATTCTTCCAGCAAATATGTCTATAAATCACTATTGCCACTGGTTTTCCCTCATTTTGTATTTTAGAAGACTGATTATATTCAAGTTTTTCACAGATATATATATAATCTTCATGTTTAAGGGTGGATCAATTTCCGAGATCAATATAAGAGAAGAACAAGGGGTTAAATCAGTGCTTCAAAATAAACTGGGCAGTTGTTATTAATGATGCATGTATTGTTCTCTGCTTTGTTGATAGAGACTTACTCAGGAGAGTGTATTTGAAAAACAAGAGGTATCTCCATTGACATGTTGCTCCTCATGGACACATAGTTGGGCTCAGCAGGAGACTCTGCTCTCTGCTGCGGATGATCTGGTCTTTAATGTAACACACACACACACATTTACTCTTCACTATAAAGATGATGAACCACATATTCTCAGGTGAAGAGTGCTACCACAGTGCGTTGTCTTACTCGGTCTCAGAAGACTGTCTTTTAAAAGTGAGAGGTAGCTTCATCGACTCGCTGCTCTTCATGGACACACAGCTGGGGACGGGGGAGGCCGCTCGCTTCCTCTGCTTCCCTGAGCTTCAACACAACACAGAGGTTTTTTTACACTTAATAATCATGTGACCACAAAGAAGAGGAAGGGAATGACATACAGTATGAGGGGTAGCCAAATATGAGTCCTGAGGTGGAAAGGAGGTTGGTTTTTAAAAAGCTGATGATTTTCATATTTTCTGGACTTCCCCTTGAAGCTTTCAATGAAAAAGGGGAAAGAAATTATATTAATAGAGGTGTTTTGTCATATTAAAAACCCCATAAAAATGCACGAGTCACGATGAATACTTCTGCAAAAACACTCAGAATGAGGATGTGATCGTAATGTGAAATACCACTACAATACAACAAAAAAAACATTTACAGCTATATCCCACACAGCAAAATTGTGGCCCAAAGCTGACCCATATTTTTTTGGGGTGCTATTTGGGTCATATTCACCATTTACCACATGGGCCAGTCCGGGTTCACATCCAGATTACACTTAGTTTAGAGCACCACATTTGTTTTGGGATATTTGGATCACATTTGCTATTTTACAAGTGCATGGGCCCCTTTAGGCTCATATTAGTCCGCGCCACAAGAAGGTCAGAAGGGCCCCATCATTGCCTGAAGTGGCCCACATCCGTGTGCTATCTGTGATGTGTATGTTGGGGCTCCTCACCTCTGAGTTTTGGTCTGGTCATGTCCCCCACATGGAGAGGTTCTAGAGGGGAGGGTTCCCCCATCGACGCCTTCAGGCTGGTCCATAATGAAGCTTAAACCTTTACAGAAATAACAAAAAACCACTGTGTTAGATGTTCACTTTGGTCACATGTGTTTTGGCAAAAGTAACATGGAAAACCCAGCAGCAGCCAATAACGGTAATGGTGCAGGATTTACTCTCAGTACTATAATTACACATTGTGCAATTAGACTGCTGCTGTGAAAACTCATTGCTTTTTAAACATATTTAGATTATTTTATGGCATTTAGATAGTCTGGGTGACTCCACTAGATGGTGCACAAGGGGCATATTACATTTTCAATACATTTTGATTAACAACAGCTGTCGTACCAAAAAATTGAATAACATTTATTTATTATTGTTTTAAAGATGCATTCTGATCCAAAAATAACTGCATTGTAAAATTCATAATACATTAAATGCAATAAAGAAAATAATATAATAATTCTCTCTCTCTCTCTCTCTCTCTCTCTCTCTCTCTCTCTCTCTCTCTCTCTCTCTCTCTCTCTCTCTCTCTCTCTCTCTCTCTCTCTCTCTCTCTCTCTCTACCATTTGACTTTGAAGTGTGGGTTAGATCAAAGGAAACATTCTAGAACTTTGACATAAAGGTATATATATATATGAGAGTCACAGATGAAAGAACATCAGTTTTGCCACTCAATTTGCTGAGACCACACGCAGAAACTTTCTGTCGTTGCCTGTGTACTGAAACCTTCTAGACAACTTTCTTCTTCTGTTCCAGTTGTGTTTCAACATTACTGTGGACTTTGGATCCAAGATGTCCAGCTTCTTTAGCGATATGTCAGGTAAGTTGAGTAATTAGCATCTAAGAAACACAGAGAATGCCAACTTTATATGGTTAACATCAGGTGTTAGCATGTGTTAGCAGCTGGTAGTTGGTAACTTAAATTGTGCAGAAGACCTTCAAACGTACAAGGGATATTTACCATCTTGTCCTATATTCTAAAGTTTATTTTTATTGATGAAACAAACTAATTATATGGTATAGAGTGGAAGTTTTTAACGGATGTGTATTTTGCTATGTATCATATATGTATCATATATTCATGTTGTGTCCATCTCATCTCGTCCTCCACAGACGAGCTCCTGACACCCAAGAGAACCCTGCTGGCCTCCCGCGACAGGGTGGGGCAGTTTCTCGGCGAGGGAGGGTTCGGACAGGTCGTGGAGTGTGTGGACACTAAGACTGACGGAAACGTGGCCATCAAGATGACCACAGGCGATTTCCAGGAGGTTGGGCGGAAAGAGGTGCGGTACAAACTGATGCCTTATCAAAACTGAAGCAAGAATTTGCATGTAGAAATATTTTGTTATTTCTCAAAGCTTCCTCAATGTTTTAGGTGAGAGCAAACAGAAGAAATATAATGTTTCATTTCTTCCACAGATTGAAATCCCCCAGAAATTAGAAACTCTGGATGCAGATCGAAGCCACATCATCCAATGGAACGGGCCATTTGTCCATGATGACCTCACATGTCTCAACTTTGAGGTTCTGGAAATGACTCTGGATGAATACTTGAAGGCTGTCCAGTTTATGACCATCTCTGAGATCCGGCCTGTTCTGCAGCAGGTTTGTTGGATTTTCTCTTTCTATTCCCAGATGTGGAAGTGTCATTTCACATCACATCAGTGTCAATTTCAAATCTGATGGGAAACAAATACTATGAACTTTGTCTTCACAACAAACTATAATAATTAATTGTGTTTCTTCAGCTGGCGACTGCACTGCTCTGCCTGGAAGACCTGGATATTGTCCACAGCGATATCAAACCGGGGAACATCCTGGTGCTGGATAAGTGGCAGAAACCGCTACAAGTGAAGTTGATTGACTTTGGACTTGCTCGCCAAGGCTTCGACATACATCCAGGCTCAGGGGGACAGAGTCTGTTATACAGGTAAGGCACACAGCAGTCGCAGAGAAGACAACATATGGCAGAGATGCTGCAGCTTTGTGTCACTAGTCGTTTTCTTTTCATACATGAAGTTTAATGTTGTTTATTTTGTCTCCATCAGGGCTCCAGAGGTCATGTTGGGTCTCCTTCACAGGCAGCCTATTGACATGTGGTCTGTAGGATTGACTGTGGCAGAGATGGCTCTGGGCCGCCCCCTGTTACCTGGGAAACACGAGTACGACATCGTAAGTATCTTCCTTACAGATGCAAATAGTTGCAGCGTCCTGGATTTATTCTCAATAGAATGTTTTTGCAAGTAAGAGATCGGCTCCTAAATCAGATCATATGTGCGTTTCCAGATGAAAAACATTGTGAACATGTTGGGTGAACCGCCCACGTACCAACTGGACGCTGGACCACGCAGCATGCGGTATTTCAATATCTGTGGGACATGGAGACTGAAGGTATGCATCCATCGATCATTCTATCCTTCCATCCATCCATCCATCCATGATTTACCCTAAACTCTGTCTTTTTGTAGACTTCAGAAGAGATTCATGCTCAGACTGGGCTCCACTACAGCGACAGGAAGTGCTTCTACTATCCATGTGCCCTTGAGAAGGTAAGTCAATATTTGTAATGTCATATTAATACAAGAATGTCTTCAACAGGCTCCTCAGGAGTCTTATTCTTTGACTGCATTTGCATCATTTAATCTGGTCATTAGACATATTCTGAACTTTGTCGTTCCAGATCATGTATCAAGGCCTCATAGCTGAGGACGAGGAGGAGGTGGAGCACTTCATTGATCTCTTGAAAAAGATGTTGAACGTCAACAAGAATGAGAGGATCACACCTGCTCAAGTGCTCAAGCACCCTTTCCTCGCTGTGGAGCAGCATGGTGACGGCCCACACATGACTGTCACCATGGAGGAGCCCTACGTACCCCAGCAGCCTGACCCCCTGACCTCCGAGGAGGTGCATCCTTCTCCTCCAAAGACGACATCTTTGGACCTTGAGGATGAAGAGGTCACAGCAGCACCTGTGCAGCCGACTGTACCTCAGCAGCCTGAACCACTGACCTCCGAGGAGGTGTATCCTTCTACTCCAAAGACAAGATCTATGGACCTTGAGGATGAAGAGGTTACAGCAGCACCTGTGCAGCAAACTGTACCTCAGCAGCCTGACTTACTGACCCTCCGAGGAGGTGCATCCTTCTCCTCCAGGAATCGATATGTCATCTAAACTGGAGGATGAAGAGGAGACTCCTGGTGATTATTGTTTCAGTCGAACTAACCCAACATTTATTTGTGGTGTTCAGAGGTCGTGGCTGAGAGCAGAACAAAGTCGGCATCAAGACGTGTCAGGACGTTTTTCAAAAAGGCCTTCTCTAGCTGCTTCAGCTGCTGCACTAAAATGCCATGAGCTCCACATGGACATAATTATATGAGTACTTCTTTATTTATTTGTCAATGTCAATATTTTAGCATTGTATTTAATATCTGTTTTATTATTTCTTGATTCAATAAAACCGTGAAAACGTACAACTGAATGTGTTCATATGTGTGGAGAAAAGACAAAGTACATTAGAGAGTTCTGTAAGGGTACGCTACACACACCCACATACACTACACCCACACACCCACACACAGAGAGAGAGATAGCTTTACATGCAAGGATGCGTGTTGATGTGTTTTCCACCACACAGCAGAGAATGAGGCTCAGAAACGCACACACATTTCTCTTTCCATGCAAATATGCAAGAAAAAGCAAAACACCTGAACTACACATTCATTCTGTTTGTATTTTCTATGCTTCACTTGTTCTATTCGTTCTACATCTTTTTTTTTTTTTTCAAACTTGCTTTTAACGTAACATGTGATAATACTGTACTTTGGCAGAGCACAAACATTATTTATTAACACCCTAGGCCACTTATACTCAGCTGTTTGGAATGCAGGATAGACTTTAGTATTATTATTAATTTAACATATAAATGATTAAAAAATAATTCAGACAACCCCCAAAGAACCCTAGTCAGGAATGACTGCTAACACACACAATAAGAAGAAGAGAAAACGTTGGTTACTGTACCTTGGTCAGGGGGGGACAGTCAACAGCAGGGAAATTAACCACCAACTAACTTTCCCCTGAGAATTCAGCCACAAAGGAGTCAAACAGAGGAGAGAGACGCAGGCAGGTTCAGGTTGAGTCCTCCTGTGCAACACATCACTGATCCTCACAGACTCACAAACACTTGGCACCTTCCAGGGACACACCCAGGTGTCTCAACTTCTGCTGCAGACTGACAATGGCAATTGAAGAAGGGAAGGAAGAAAGAGAGAGAGCGTTTCTTTGCCCCGAGTTCAGGCTGCAGGCGTCTTCCAAGGTGGTGTCCAGGCAGAATGGCGTTTCATTGCCTTTCAATGACATATGCGTGTCACAAATAAATGCATTGATAATAATCCTTGTGTTTGAAGTGAGATTTGTGAGTCAATTTAAGAGGGAGCTCTGCACGAAAGCACAACTGAGGGCAAATAAATACCCACAGTGCAAAGGAGGAGGTGTGAGTCAGTAGAACACTTAGTTTCACTTTGACAAGTGGAAAAGGGACACATGACCACAGAATGTGACGAAATAACTGAAGCGAAAAGGAAGAGGAGAAATGAATGAGTGTTATGAAAAGGCAATCTGCAGCATGGAATTGAGTATAAATCAAATATTGTATATATAGATCCCAGATTTAGGAAATATTAGGGGCAGGTGTACATCGGTGAATGAGAAAACCTGCTTCTTTTCTACAATGTGACATTAATTCCTGAAAATTATTCAAATAAGAAACTATATTTAGTAACCCAGCACCCCTCACACTGAGAAACTCTCCCCTTTCATTCCCTTATCTGTGTTTGTCCCCAGAGGATTTGGCCCCTCATCATTTCAGTGACCCCTGACCTTTTTCCTCTAGGGTCCTGTCAGGAAATGAAATAAAAATGTCCCTTGATCCATTTTACTTGCCGAACTAAACTACATTAAATGAGATGGGATTTATACCAGATGCAGATTTCTATGTTTCCATGTATGTAAGTTATTGTGACTTAGATAAGATATTTTGACATCTAGGCATCATATCCTTAATCGGGTTTTTTGGTTTTTCAGATTTGCATTTTGGATTTAGAACCAGTACTTCCCTAATTTAATGATTCCTCTTGCACAGCCACATGAGAAAGGTTTCACTAGCCACAAAAATATATAAAAAACATTCTAAAAGCATATAAAATTGCAGTAATTCCATTTTTAATATTACATGAAGGTATTTCTGATGGATTTTGTTGAATGATGCTGTTTGTTCAAAGGTGTTAAACATATTTAGAATAAAAAACTGCAAGAAATCATGGTGAATACAAGTGAAATTATCAACATAAACTCCATAGGCTGATCAATGAAATACTATTAAGGACAAGAAATTGTATTCCTTAGGATATTTGCATCAAATCCCTAACACAACAATTCACAGCAGACATGTTGCAATTCAAGACTCTCTACCCTAAGGAACAGACAGACACAGCCATGGAAACGGGCGTCCAATGACAATATAGGGGTTATGTCGTGTTCTTTTATCCCGAGGTATGAGAAGAGTCAGTCTTGGTTTGGTTCAAAAAGTATTTATTTAGAAGCAATGAAAAGGTACAGCATAGCTATGTGCACATAGCTATGGGCACTCAATACACAGCCTCGGCTAAGTCAGTAGCACGGGGTAGTCAAGAGTCGCCCCGAACGGACGACGGGTACAGTACTTATAATAGTAGGTATAACTTCATTGGTCAATAACGAGGGGGAGTCACCATGGTTCAGACCTTGGCTCTCCCTTGCTGGTGCGCAGGCGTGGTCCCATCCTCTTGGCCCTGGAGACTGCGAATGATGAGGACAGTAGCTGGGAAAATCTTCACATTCTGACAGTGTTTGGTTTCATGTTTTACAGACAGGCCTTCAGCTGAAGCCTTGTGGGTCTTCAGTAGTGTTGCAGATACGGTGTTGCTGTTCATTGGAGTGAGAAACCTTTGCGTTATCGGCTGTATGTGCTGTGTGTCTAAGCATGTGCATTTTCCAGACAAAACAACGCCTTTCCTATCTGTCCTTCAGACCCTAGTGGCAGCTGCTTGAATTGTTTCTAAGGGTAGGTCACAGTTTCTTATGAAAACAGTGCATTCATGTATGTGTGATGTTTGAATAAAGCTAATGGAGTTTAGGCTGTAATATAGTAAGTTAGGTATGAGAACAAGTTCAGTGTATTGTATGCCACAGATGTACAGTCTCCACAACAGGTATTATCAGACAGGTGTGAGATGTGAACTGTCATTCACACACACTACACCAACTTCAAGATTAAAACCAGCCAGAGCGGCTACTAAAAGTCACGATGTGAAGGCCACACATTCTCCCACATATTCAGCCCAAACTGCCCCTGCCCCCACCCCTGTCTAACATACTGCATTTGTTTAGAGTTCAGTTTCATTGCCATCTTCACAGACACACACACATTAATTCTTTCTGTTAAGGTACAAACATGGTGCGCGTAAAATCGATCCTTTTCGGGGCTATAGTGTCTAATTATATTATTAAAATCCTAACAGTTGTCAGAGAGCAGGGCAGGAAAATAAAAGATGAAAAATCTCTCAGGAGATCCAGAGGTGGAGAAGTGAGAGCCACGATCTGCGTCGAGAAGCACGCTCCTTCTTGATGTCATCACTCGCACAAAGACGTGACACGCACACTCTTGGATTGAGTGCAACTTCCACTTCTTGAGCACATAATTTCCCCAAATGTCAACTGGAACCATCAATAGATAATTCAACAATACAAACTGGCATCAGGGTAATTTTATGTCCCGTTTACGGCCTTTATATTATGTTAATATATTTCATATAGCTGGAGCATAATTAAATACGACAAAAGAATAAAACATCATAATATGTAATATTAAATTAAATCAGATAATCTCATACGATATACTTTATATTAATACAATAGTAATCTATAATTTAAAAACACATAATTATACAAAATAAATATCTATATATAATGTAAAAATAGGAGTTACATTACATCATATATTTTGAATTGTTAAGTCATCCTACATAAGCACAGAACGTGATCGACTCCTTTGCATCAAGCAGTGATGGGGCCACTGGTTATTCTGGTTTTGAGTCACATGTCATCAGTAAAAGCGAAGCGGTTGCTCTCTGACACAATGCCATGCGTTCCAGATAAGGAGACGAATGCATCACTCACATGAGGAGACAATAAACGTAACACACTCCTCAGACAATCTAAATCTTTCAGACTACTGCACTTAAATCGATTTGTGTATGTGACAAATAAGTCCACAAACAATATTAAAAATGTGCTAATAAGTTCTGCCACACGATCTGTCACCTGACTGATTATCAGCCACAGTTAATTGTAGTGAGTAATATGAGTTTATGACCTAATTGAGAGCCTCTTGTGTCAGTTTTTATCTACAGCATGCAATAAAAGCTAAATGAACTTCAAATGGAAAATCCCATCTAAGGAGATTACTTGTTTATCTTGTTGTGTGTAATGTTGAGTCATTACACGATGGAAATATTTCCCTGTGTCAGGTGAGGAGGTTAAAGCACATTTCAGCTCAGGCCAAAAAAGGAGTCGCTTACTTTTACTTCCTACATAAGAATTAAGTCGAATTTGAAGCGCAGTTTTACAGATTTTCTTTCCTGTGTCGGCTTGTCAAAATCGGACATTGAAAAGTTTTCCAGCAGAAATGACATTTTGTGTCCACAGAGGAATTTTACACCTTTCAGAGTCCTAAAGAGGTAAAGTTATCAAGTATTTAAAAAGGAAAATTTGTTTTATGTCTTTATTCACCTTGTGACCCCTCAGATATGTTATAATTTGAGTCATAAAGATGAATGAAAGGTTTGATGTCCTGTGACATATTCAATAGATATTAATCTAATCATTATCCTTCAGCTTCCAGGTCACAGATATATGTCTATTATTGAACGTGACAAGAAACTGCAGAGGACAAATACCACAGATATGTTTGTGGTATTTGTTACCTGTTATGTTTAGATAAAAAAAAAGTAATGCTAGGCCAGAAGGCGAGTCACAGTTTCCACACAGATTTATTTATCGCCGAGATGCAGCATTTCAGAAAACGTCGCTCATGTAATAAAAAGTTGACAGAGTGCAACCTGCAGGAGTTGATACACTGAGTTGGTTATGGCTCTGTTAGTACACGACATTTCATTCAGGTCTCCAGAAGAGACTCCACTACGCTGGCTGCAGTGCCTGAAGCAAAACAACTGAGAAGCAACAAGCGCACAAAACATTTATGGCTGAATCTTTTCCACATATCTGTACATGCATTATTTATTTTTTTGTATGCATACAAACTTTATATCAGCGGGAAACTGTAACCTCAGGATTAAGACACACATTTAAACATCTTTGTGCTGGATATATTTGGAAATGTTGTTATTCTCGGGGAAAGTGTTCACATCACACGTTATAGCTGAGATAGAAAGAAAAAGGCACAGTTTGTAAAAAATAAATATCCCTTTTGTTATTGCTAAAAAAGACCATGTGGACACACCTTCCCATGTAAGACAGAAGCAAAGTGACAAAGGTGATTACTCGAGTGCTATTGGTTACAGATAACATCAGTGGAAAGGAGAAAAAACATGGATTTCATGTACAATGTGTAGCCCGCTTGTGGAGGATGAAATGTGTTGATGACAGCAGCACTGGAAAATACTGTATATAGTAGTAAATGTGGTATTCAAGACACAGGAAGCCTTGTTTAAATGAGTTTTACCACTGTTATTTGGGGTATTTAGCTGTAAATTATCATATCACTGCAGGAACAACAAGGAAACATGAGGAGTCTATTTGTATTTCTTATTCCACAGTTCTTTTATGGTAGTTAAGACATCATTTCTACAAGTTATCACAGTGGTGTGTCCCTCTCTGAGATATAACTGCCTCTCATGTATTTGCATCATGTCACAGTCACAACGTATAAAAAGGTTTTTAAGAAAAACACCGAGACGAAATTGGAATGCCCAAATATCATCATAACTTATTTTTAATCTATTAATTCAGAAATTATTGTAACTTATGAACTATTTACAGGTGTCAAACAAAGTTCTGTAGAGATTCTGTCTATTGCAGTTTTTAATTATTTAAAATTACTATTATATCTATAGAAAATCTGATGCTTAGCTCTTTGACTAATATTTTAAAAGTCATACATAAGAGGCTCAAACTGGGGGAATCCAGAATGTGCTTCACGCTGTCATGAGTGCAGGAGCTACTTTCTACCAAAGTAATGGTCCTTATAAAGACAACATTTATCAGTGCGTGTGTTCTGCTCATTATCAAGAGTAACCAGGACGTTATTTCCAAAAAAGAAAAGTGGTTTTGGACGAAGCTTTGTTTGCACCGAGCTAAGTAATTTCAATATTTATATCAGCGTATGAGCCAACGAGTCACACACGGCAACACACGGTCGGCTTTTAGGGTTCAGACTTCCACAGGGTGAGTGACTGTGTCTCCTGAGCTCAACTTTGGTTCAACATAGGGATAATCCTGTATAGCACCGTATAAGAAGGGCTAACAAACAGAAACTAATTATTTATTAGAACAAAATAAAATTATTTACAAAGCACCACATACTGTAGATAAAAGTGTGGACAAAAGCCTGGCTGACCGCTTTGGGATTTCCCTTTGTCCAGTGTTGTGTGTATTTGTGTTTATATATGCATGTGTGTGTGTGTGTGTGTGTGTGTGTGTGTGTATGTGTGTGTTTATCTCTTAGAGATGTAGCTGTTCTCGATGCACAGCACCACGTAGGAGCTGGAACAGCTGCTGGAGCTCGGCTGGAGCAGATTGCCGCTCTGCAGCGACGACGCCATGCCGTTCAAAGCCCGGTCGCCCACGCGCCACGTCTCGCAGAAGCCGTCGGCATGCTGCAGACCGGTGCTGGTCGACCCGTGCCACATCATCTTCTCTGGCCTGGGATAACGCAGGATTTTTCGTTTGTTTATAATCTCGTTTTAAAGTCATTTACTGGATGTTTTTTTTGTTTTACTCACCATGTGTTGTCGCTGAGAACATCCTTGCCATCGAAGGAGTAGATCGCCACGTTATCCTTCATTCGGCCATCATTGAAGATGCCGTCCCAGTTGTCAAACAGAACCTCATCCTGAGAGAGATGAGACAACAGTCCGCTCAAACACCCGCTGACAATTAATCGTGTATTCTCTTTTGTCTTGCTTTTGCTGGAATGAATAATTGAACGTGTACCTTCAGGTTCACTATTGGCATGCGGTCCCTGTCGGCCCTGCGGACGATACTGTGGAGATCCTGGAGCCTGGCGGACAGGAAAGCCCGGAAAGTTCCCTTCATCCCGATGGCCTGAGCCTGGGTGAAGCACATGAGGTCTGCTCCGCGGATCCCCCTCATGGAGCCGGTCTGGGGGCTGTTCAGGGCGATCAGGTGGAGCTGTGGAAATGCCCGGTAACATTGTAAAATTCTTTAGATGCTTTGGACGTGAGTGTGACTGTTTAAAAGTAGCCTCTCTCACCCCTGGACCTGAAGTGTGATGGTGGGCTGGGGTCTCGGCCACAGGAAGATGAGGTCTTCGCTGAGGTGTGACGGGGTAGCGTTCATGGGCCGTGTTGACAGAATATCTACCATCCGGTTGGCCTTGTCGGTCTGTGTAACTTGGAAACCTTGGATCTGCCGGCACCGGGTACCGGGGATCTGGCTGATACCGGGGATCTGGCTGATACTGCGGATCTGGCTGATACCGGGGATCAGGGCGGGTTGTGTATCTGGGGTCAGGGTTTGGCGCATATCGAGGGTCTGTGTGCGTCACATGGGGCCCGTCAGGCTGTGGCTGTCTGTCAGCGTGGCTATGGGAGTCAGTGTTGGAGTGGTGATCCGGGGAGTAGGGGACGACGGGTGGGGGCTCCACCGCTGCAACCTCATTACCCTGGAAACAACGTGCATGATATCAATTAAAACACACAGTCCTATGTTCTAGAGGAGGGAAAAAAGGAAAAAATTACACTCACATCCTCTCTGGGCAAAGGAATATAGCCCCCGAGCTGAAAAATAAAGGAGAACCCAAAATTAATTAACTGTTTTTGTGTCATTCTGGCTGATTTATGTTCATGAGTGAGAGAAATGTTTACCTGGACTTGTCGAACTCCATCGCGGACCCGTAAGTAGAGATCTGTTTGGTCCAAAATGTAAACTAGCGAGCCCTCGGGTTGTCTTCGAGCAGTGGCTGTCATGGTGTCATAAGACCTCAACACCGTCACCTGCAAACACATAAACCCAGAGTAAGTTGAGTAAGTTGATTGTGTCTTTTGGCCTTGGCTGATATTTGTACAACTCATACATGTATTTTGTAGCTAATATTAAATAGATTTCTATACAATAGACTTTGATGAACCCTTTAAAATGTGTTCTTGCTGTTAAAAACTGTATTTCACAATTTTAGATTAACTCTATTATTATCTATTCAATTTTCTATAGTGTTTTTCCTTTGCGTCATTGGTCTTTTTTAATAAGTCATCCATTTCTTCAGGTTAATTATTAATTGGTAATTACTTAAAGCAATGGTAATTATTCAACTGGACGGGCACTCATACGTCATTCAGTCCAGCAGACGTGCTTTCAGACTTTGGCACAGATTCTTCATGGAGCCATGGAATTTGTTTGTATTTCATAATCAATAACAAGGAAGTAAAGCAGCAACATTTGACTGCGTCGGAGGTTTCCTCACCCCAGACGTGTGTCCAGGTAGTCCAGGCACTCCAGGTGGTCCCGGTGGCCCAGGAATATTGATCGCTGTCATTAAAGACACAGTCACATGTGCATGAATGAGACTCAACACTTTATCTTAATCTGGAGTATATTTGGGAGTGTTTATGATCAGAACTCACTCTGTGTGCCCCTGTGGGTTTCAGATAGAGAAGGTCCTGGGGGTCCAGGGGGCCCTGGCTGTCCGGGATGCCCATCGTAGCCTCTTCCTGGTGGACCCGATGGACCCTCAGGGCCTGGTGGGCCAACGATGGAGTCACCTTGAGGGCCCTGATGGGACATGAACAGAGTCAGATTTCACACTATGTTACATGTAGAATAACACAATTTAGGTCGTAGCTATTCAATACATGGAATTTAATATCACGTGTGAAATTAAATCGTTCCACGTCAGGAGCCAAATTTGGTTGTTTAGTGCTCCACAGAAATAATAGTGACACAACTGTCTATTATATCTAATAATGTTAGCTCTATACTGTCGATGTGTAGATTATTGCATCATGTGTCTGATGACCGTACTTGAGGTCCAGGAGCTCCTTGGCTGCCGTGTCCACCGGCTCCATAGCGGGGGTCATAATGTCCTCCTCCTGGTTCTCCTTTCTCTCCTTTGTAGCCATCATGGCCCCTGTCTCCTTTCAACTCATTCTGCACACATCAACGTCACACAGACAAAAATCTTACTACGCAACTGTTTAAACCATAATCTATGATCCAAACAATCGAGATCATGTGGGAGAGTCTATAAGGTTGCTAAATTTACCTTTAAAGCGTAAATGTCGTAGTTGGACCCGAGACCTGGATCAGAAACAAAATGTTTTTAAACTACCTAAAAGCGGAAAGTATAATTTCCTAATAATTATGCACATGGATAAAATCGTGGAAATACCTGGAATTTGAAGAAACCCTTCTGGTCCAGGATCTCCTTTCTCTCCTTTAACAGCTATAAACGAAGGTGAACAGCAGAAATAATTTTAGTACTTTAGTAATTTTAGTACAGCCTTTGAAATACCTGACCTTGCTTTCTGGTTGAGGAGTTTAATATCGCCCTCGTATCTGACGCTGGAGTCAGCAGCTTGTTAGCTTAGCATAGTGATAATCTTTCTCGTCCTCCAATTGTGATTTTCACACGTGGCATCCACAACATGACCTGATCTCACCTGGGTAGTGTCTGGAGTAATCCACGTGTCCCTGAGAGGAAACGACAAAGACAAACAAAGAGAAACGGTAAGCAACTTTATAATAAGATTAAAGTCATTTGTAAATCTACCAATGTCATTTTCCACTAAATAAAAACAACTAACAACAAATACCTTGTCCCCCTGCTAATCTAACAGGACACAAAACAGTTGAAACACTGAGTTAAATATTTCATGTCTCTACTCACTCCGAGTCTGTCGATGGGAGCTGGAGGTCCGGGTGGTCCAGGAGGGCCTGGTACACCTGGAGGACCCTGGGACACAACATTTATTGATTACTATGCGTGTGCATTGATGGACGGACTATAAGAGATGACAGAATTTAGGCTTGAATGGGATAATAAGCCAAAATAAGTGATACTCACAGGGTGTCCATATCCAGATCCACTGCCTGAATCTCCCCTCTCGCCTTTGAAGCCATTTAGCCCAGGCCGCCCCTACAGTCAAACACACACACCGCACATTCAAGTGGTGTAGTTTCACTTTTAAAGACCTCAACTTGTAACATGGGCTTGATAATACCATCTTAAAATGACTTGATATGAACATTTTAACGTACCGGTCGTCCTGGGAGCCCAATCTCTCCCTTCTGGCCCTCAGAACCATATGAGCCCTGAAGAAAAACACAGTAATCATGTGGTTGTTATCATACTGATGTGATTCTGTTAGGGTTATGTAGCAAAACGTAAGAATAGGGTACGCACTGCAGGTCCCACAGGGCCAGGGGGTCCCATCTCACCCTGTGAAGACAATACAAACTTGACATCTTCAGGCTACACTCAATAAAACTGTCCTGTATGAATAATGCAGAAAATGGGCTGTGCATCCTGACGGGAGGTTTATCTGGTCCGTCATTAAAGCACTGAGGTCTTTACCTGCTGTCCTCCCAGGCCACCCAGGTACATTGGTGTCCCATCGGGCCCCATGATGATGCCAGGCTCGCCTTTCTGTCCCTGAACAAAACATTTTAACAGAAAAAGTTTACCACCACTGCTTCGCTGTGTCACCCGCTGGAAAAAAAATGCCCTCAGAAAGTGAGGAATCATATATCTGAAAACCATGAATTCAATAATTTTAGATGGTAATAATAATAATAACATATCTATATGTTTTGGTTGTGACTGCAGGAATTTTAAGAAAACATTCAAAGTAAGAAATGTGGATTGCTTTTAAAACCAAATCAAAATTACAGCATATTAAGTCATGAATTGTAGCTAGTTTCTAGTTTCCAGACACCCTTAAAAAGGTAAATTAGATTCATTTAACTATTTTAAAATATACGTACTAATTATCAAAGATGAATAAAAATAAGATCTATTCAAATATATCTTTGCCGTGTATGAAAAAAATACATTCAATATGAATGTTTGTGTAAAATGAAACATGAACTGATTATAATGTGGATTATTCTACCTGAGGTGCATATCCTGGAGGACCTGAATCTCCTTTATCTCCTTTTGGTCCCACGGGCCCCTGAAACAGACGCATAATATAATAACATTATTTAAGTCCCATTTCTGTGCATTCACAGGATGTGTCCATGTTCAACTGTGTGATGACGACAGCGACAAATACCGGGAATCCTGCTCGACCTGGAGTACCAGCTCCTCCCTACAGGAGAGAGAATGATAAGGTATTAAAAAGGTCAAATATTCCTTTCAAATGTTAGACTTTTAGTTTAGTAAGGTTTGTAGTGAAATTGGTTAAAGGGAACAAAGGGTGTGTCCACTCACCTGCCACCCTTCGTCCCAAAATAGGTCGTTATACTACAGCAAGACAAAGTTAGGTCAGTTAGTGTGGAGGGGAACAAACAAAGCAGGCAGTGATTAGTGAATATGAGTCAATCGAGGAGTGATTACGTGATCGAGCAGTTAACGTGACGAGCTGTCAAACGCATGTGTTTTACAGTATTACAGTTATTTACAGGATCAGCGCATCTCGCTCTGATCTCGAGCCGGGACTCACATCACTTGTTGGCTGGGAGACGACCTGTCCTGGAGGCCCGGGAGGCCCTGGAGCTCCGGGTGGTCCACCGTCGCGTCCCGGCAGACCCTGCGACACAAACAAAGACACAAAGGTTTTAGCAGTAGAGGCATAAACGTGGATAAAGTTCACCTTGGTCAAGGTTAAGGACAATTTTTTCTGCTTTGAGTGTCAGTGAAATTGTATATTTAAGAAATGAAAAACTTTAAACTCACAATCTCGCCTTTCCATCCTCGTTCTCCCTTTTCACCCTGGAAATCAAACATGCCAACTTTAATGCCAAGACAACAGACAAATAAAAAAATAAAATCCAGTGTTTTATTCGCGTATAATATAAATGTGTATACTAAGCAATTTAAGGAACACAACACAGTTTATCCAGCAACATACCGACTGCCCTTTGAATCCGTCCGTGCCTGGCATCCCAGGTGGTCCTCGTCCTCCTTCTGCTCCTTTGTCTCCGTGGCTGCCGGGAAAACCTGGCTTACCCTAGATATTACCAGCAAAAACCTTAATAATTACATCACCACACTATTATACTTATAACACTTCGAAGGATTATAAAATTTGTATTAGGCTTTCTGGCAAACTTTTCTTGGATTTCTAGCAGTTTTATGCTTTGTTGAGAAAGCGTTTTACTAATTTCTGAGACTGTGAGACCAACAACTGCAACACAAAACCATACACACTCTTTGTTGTACTTACGGGGAGACCTGCAATACCAGTCGGACCCTGGAAGACATGACACAGGAAAATGTGAGACACTTCATGTACAGTGACGAGAAGGACAGGACATGTCATGTGTGTGCGGTAGATGTGTACCTGTGGTCCGGGTGGGCCTGCGAGTCCAGGTAAGCCATCGGTCATCTCGTATCCGTTGTTGTCACTCTGTAAGGAGGAGATTTGAAACAAGGAAGATGATTCCTATAGGAGTTCTTTGTTATTGGCCAGATTCTAGGTTTTGTGAATCTTTACCAAACAATGATGGGCTTTGTAACTATTGTTTTAAAGTCTGTTTGAATATTCAAGATATTTTGGGTTCACTTCCTGTAGTTGTCAAAAGCTACATCTTCAGGGGACTCTGCATTTACTGTATTTGACTTATATATTCATACATGTTAAAAGCCAGACCTATACTCACATGACCGACACGGTAAGATGGGCCCGGTGGCCCGGGAGGCCCTGCAGGTCCAACTGGTCCCATGGGACCTGGAAGCCCTGCAAGCCCAGACTGCCCTGGTACACCAGTGTGTCCTGGATCGCCCGTAGAACCCTGACGAAAAAAATTAAACGTGTATATGTTTTGCAATAGTGAAAATAACTGCAGAATAATAAGAATAAGAATAATCAGTGAGAAAAACGGAGGGATGCAAGAGACACATACAGAGCTGGAAAATCAGAGTTGAAGCTTTATGAGATACAGTGAGAGTTTGAAAAGTGGAAGGAAGCAGCAGAATATTTCACTAAACTAGGGAGAGTAAGTCTTGGTCGTCAGGCCGTTGTAAGGTTAGTGAAACACAACTTTAATTATGTGAAACATGTTGAGTTGGGGGAAATGGAAACAGATAGAAAAAAGTAAAGGAAATCACCAAAGCAGAGAGACACCCCCCCAGTACCTGCGACCCATTACACACCGTAGGGGATGGATTAAAGTAAGAGAAGAGGCCTGTGAAAAAGTTGGAGTCCTGTGTGTCTTGCTGGAGGAAAGCAAGAAACAATGAAGGAGAGAGTTTGTCCTTCATGTTTTTTTAAAGACAAGTCACGCGTTTGAGTTTGACGGATTAAAAAAAAAGCCTTGACTCACCTTTTCACCAGCTGCTCCTGAAAGACCGAGCCGTTCACAGTCACCCTGGAGCGAAACAAAAGAAATACACACTCTTCTTAGACTCGTTAGCTCCCTTAAAACATCTCAACGACAATTACATGGATTGGGATTAAATGTATTATTCGCGGCTTTTCATAAAACCCTCCTCTGCATTCTTAAGTCGTAATCTGGGAGAATCATTCAACAGTTTACCTCAATCTGCTCATTCTCACCTTCTCTCCTCTGAGTCCAGGCTGACCAGGAGTACCAGGACGACCGGAGGGGCCCTGAAACAGCAGACACAATTCCATGTAATTATTTTATTAATCTGTTGATTTTTAACCTTTTTAAATTTACTATCTATTTACTAATGAGATTAGAAAAAGTTAAAATGAATCACACCATATGGAGTCACAGACAGACAAAGTCAAACTACTCACGGGCAGACCAGGGACTCCATCTTGTCCCGGTGGTCCCGGGGGTCCGAAGGCTACAGGACCATTGGATCCCAGTCCTATTGAAGTACCAGGGATCCCGGGAGGGCCAGGAAGACCGGGAGGACCACGGGCACCCTGGGTTACAAATCACAAAATTATAATGTTGTGTAAAGTCTCAACTTTAAGAGGTGAAACCTTATTGATTTTTAATGACAATCAACAAACCCTGAATTTGTCCAAGTCTGGGAATCCTGAACCCTCCATGTCAACAAACGTCTGTTAAAACACAAATTAGCAAATTAAAGTCAGAAATAAGTCTTGAGAACATAAACGCTGGAAGTAAAGGAGGTGTGGACATACTGGGCGATCACCAGTGCCAGGTCCAGGGGGCCCTGGTGGACCTGGGGACCCTCTGGGTCCTGGCTGACCCTCTCCAAGGTCACCCTGCAGAGATTCAGAGGCCACACGTTATCGCACCAAATTAAAAGTTGTGATATAATTTAACATTTCGTCTTAATCCATTCTCTACGACACCTTTTGGCCGCTGGCACCAGATGTTCCTGGATTTCCTGGGAAACCTCGTGGCCCAGCAGGACCCTGGAAACAGGAGCATAATAAGTACATATGACGGATTATGTTTTTTTTTTAGAAACAGCAATATTTCAAAGTGTTAAATTAAAAAAAAAGAAACTTACAGCTTTTCCATCCTCTCCTGGATCACCCTGAAATACCATGAACAGTCAGTGAAAGACGTGCATCCCAAAAAAATAAAAGTCAACAGTTATACTACACCCCAACCAAAATACTCACATTCTCCCCATCGGTTCCTGGAGTTCCTGCGGCTCCATCCGACCCTGGCCGCCCCGGAGGTCCGGCGGGTCCGGCCATCTGCTGCACAACAGAGCCGTCCCCGAGTCGGACCACCTCAGCCGCAGGTCCGGCAGGACCAGCGGGCCCGGCAGGCCCCTGAGCCCCACGTTCTCCTTTATTGCCGGGGTATCCGAAGCCAGAACTGCCCTGGTGGGGACGGAAAAGAGATAAATCAACTGTTAGCTGGTGAAGTTAGAACTCCTTTTTAGTTCTGGGATTGAAAAATTATGAACTTACCTTTGAACCTTTGTCCCCCTGAAATACACAGAAAAAGACAAATCAATAATTTCATTACTTATCCGAGTAGGTCAGGTGATGTAGCTGAAAACATCAGAAGTTGTCTTTTACCTTCTGTCCTCCTCCTCCACCCTGAGAGGAGACACCAGAGCCAGAGCTGGACCCCGAATCTCCCTTCGGCCCCGAGGGGCCTCTGTCCCCCGTAGAGCCTTTCTCTCCTCTGTCACCTTTCTCACCTTGACCACCACTGGGACCTGAAGGACGTGTTGCATGATAATGAGTTGAGAAATGGGTCAGAAACAAGTATCACTTATTACATGCTGGGGTTATTTTATACGTTGGGCCAAGCTTTAATGCACCGCACAGGATAATGAGCAGCTCCATTTGCACATGCACGAGGAAACATTTCAAGTAATTAATTTAAGTATTGGAATGTTACAGTTATCACACACTGTGCATACCTGCTGTGTTTGACATTTTATATGAGCTTCCTTATGATAATTCTGTCAAACTCAATAAATCACACAATGTCTATTGAAAATATGAAACATAAGTTGTTATCTTATATCTTACATTAAACTGAGGTTTTCTCATTTGATCCAAAGTGACTCTAATGAGCTACTAATCGCAGTAGAAGCAGTGTAGCAATATGTCCTGCAGAGGGCGATAAAGCCTCGTTCATAATTCTCCTCTGTTCCTTGGTCCAGTTCCTCTCCATGTGTCCATACTAGTTGTGGGAAGTTTGCCCTTTTAAAATTATTTAAATTGTACAATGTTCCTCTCTGTGATTTCTTTTCTTTTCTTATGTTTAATCTTGGAAGCGATTGCTCAAAAACACTTAAATCGTCAGTTAAACTTCAGGGATTTCAATCCGTCCATTTAGGAAGTGATTGAGAATCAATTTCACCTGCTTTGGTGCAAATGAAAGTGACGACAGGTGCAAGACCACCTTGGTTTTACCTGTGGTGGCCACAGACAATGAATCTCTCCTTCTCTAGTTTTGTGTCCTGCTTGTGTCCAGGGCATCGTTTATAAAACAGTGCGTAGGATTGTGAGGGAATTTCTCTCCTGTACGTATTTTAATCATCCAAAACTGCAGGATTATTAAATTCAGCTTTGATGTCCCCAATCTATGAAATTTAACAGAATTATATATTTTGAATGATTTTAAAAAGAGGCACTACATAGAAAGGTAAATATTATACAGTGTTTGTACTGGGATGGTTCGGTTCGGCACAAGGATCCAAGATCACAGATCTATAGAATCTATATCAACTCATTAATCATCATCATGGGACAAAAAAATCTTTGAGATCGCTCGTATACTCCTCATCCTTCCATTCACACACTCCTCTATCAGTGCCAGTGCATCCATCACGGCAATATTTATATATTTAGAGCAATTGGACCGATTACTTCACACATCGGTGAGGTCCTAACCTCCACTCTGTGTGTGATGGTATAGGGAGGCATATCTTTGGAGGGTCGCAAAAACTGTGGTTGATTTTGGTTTTGAATCCAGCCCTCAATGGATTGAAGATTTTGTTCTCCACAAATTAAAGAATGTACCAGTAAAGTTTTTCAATTTGAATAATCTTAATTTCTAAACCTGGGAGAGACCATAGCTGTGGTAATGTCATTAAAAGCATCATAATTTATGAATATGCATCACATAAGCACAAAACTGATGATTTTGATGCAGAAATTATCTTGAAGCCATGACTTCAAGATTAGGAAACAAAGCAGAGCCCGGTGTAAACCCATTATCATGTCGGTGTTTGTGTTTCAGCAACCGAGTTCACATGACGACCACAACCCAAATGCCACACAAGGAAACTGAAGCTTTTTGTTTTCCCTGCAGGGACCAAGACATTCAAGCTACTCCACGTAGGTTGCATTGAATCTTCTTGCAGGACAACCTCCACCGACATGCGTAAAGCTCAACACGCTCATTCTATCCTCTGATAGGATGGCCACACGTTGATTAGGACATAATCTTAATCTTGCATTCCTTCCGGCCGTTATCACGACCCTCTTGCCCCCCGGAGACCCACCTCTTGGGCCTGTTGATCCAGACCGGCTGTGGTCCACGGCCGGCTGCTGATACCTGACGTCTAAAGTCAACACAAACACACCGTTACCTGCTCTGCTCGGCGGCTGCAAGTGTCGGCTTGCACACGGGGGGGAATGTAGAGGCTTGTTAATTTTTTTGGAAGGGGCGTGATGGAAGAAGCAACCTGATACATGTCCCACAATGTCTAAATCTGCTTATTTGATTTGCTCAAATCCTAGCTTCCAACCAACAAGGCTCTTTAATCTTCCACCTGAGGGAGCTAAAGATGCTCCTGTTGGACTCCTGTTAAACACACAAACCCTGCGGCCAACCCCCCACAACACTCAGGTCCAGACAAGAAGCCTAATGCACATGTTTCTGGATGAAAGCAGAGACAATAACACATGACGTTTCTTTGGCAGCGGCTGCCGTGTGATTAAAAACTTCCATTACACATTTCTGCAGCGTGTTTACTGTGACCAGCGACTTGGCAAGCACACGCTGAAGATTTTGCCCTTTTAACAGATTCTAGTGTTTAATTTAATGTAGACGTCTTTTACCTGATTCCTTCAGTCGGGTTCCTTTTGAGGATATCAGCGGCGGCTCAGGTACCGGACGGGAGGGTGCAGTGGTTGTCTGGAAACAGATCAGAACATAGTTTATAACAGCTGAATCTAAACTTTCCAGAGGGTCAGGAGGATTTATAATAATAAGTAAACTCAGTTTCAGGGGTAAAATCAGTGGAATGAAGCAGAAAACAAATATCTCCATTAGCGACTGCAGCCGCGTCGAGGCGGAGACGATCTACTGGACCGATTCCAAATGCTTCTGTAAGGGCCGTTCATTTACAGACCCAGACTGTGTGAGTCACGGACTATGCCTCCATCAAACGTGTGGAAAGGGTCATGTTATAGGTTTATCTTATAGTTTGAATGACCTCTGTGTACAGTGAAAAGACGCACTGACCCTGACACCGTGTCCCGTTTGTCTCCTCTCGCCATCGCCACTGCCATAATCCCCAGAGGCCTGAGAGAGAAAGGAAAAAAAAGGTGTAAATCTGGATATTTCGGAACCTTTGATGAAAATATTAAAAAACGCAAATACTCACCACGTCAGTGTCGTCCTCGTCGTCACACAAGCGCTCGGCAGCCTGAGGGTTTCCAACTACTTTCAGGTCAGCGATCTCCCCCTAAACACAAACACACAGACACACACACAGAAAATGCATTTTATTTCACCGTGATGACAAAACAATTTACTTGAAATCAGGCATGCGTGTGGCTTCCTATTTAAAACATGATACAGACAGTTTTGAGGCCTGGTGGGATTAAGGATGCTCCACCGGTGAATATATTTTAACACAGAGACCAATTTGTGCAACCGAACATAGAACATTCAAATCTTTAACATGAATTATATGAATTCCTTCACTTCAAAAGCCCTGTGAGCGTCACATGTGGTCACCTGGGTCTAAGCTAAAAGTCAGAGGTCAAAGGTGATAAAGGTCAAGTAATACATTTACGGGGAAGAGGAGGGCTAACTTCCTGTTGCCAGTGACCCCAACGCGAACCTGCCATGAGGTGCCACAGGGAGATATTAAAGAGGTCAGACTCACACACACACACTCACACACACACACACCTGTGTTTTTAGCACACAGTGTATTATTCTGACTTCGCCAGGTCCCGTGGGAGACATTCGGACGAGGGCACGTTGCTGCTTTTGATTAATTTCGGTGAGAAATGCGATGAGTAAACATCTCTTCAGCACTCGAGCATTTCCTCTGCCGGTGCCCCGGAGTTTATGGTGAGAAGACGGACGTGAATTATAGTTATTTGTCAGGAAAATAGGTTTGAGACCAAAATGCATCATAAAGTCTCAAGTCCTGTCCCATTTTAAAGGCTCCTCCAAATAAATCTGTAAGTATTTGGATCAGCTGATAATCGATTACTGGTAAATATAGTTAGATCAATGTACTAGGACTTTATTATTATAGTCCTGTTACATTTACAGTTTCTTTACCTGGAATTTGTCAGTGTCGGCTCCTCCCGCCTGACCCACGAAGATCCCCGCCCCATTGTCAAACTCCATGGGGTCCGGGGAACGCTCAAACCTCACCACCCGTTGCTCCGAGTCGCAGCCATGGTAGAAGGTCACCTGCTCCTCGAAGACGGACAGCGAGAAGCGACTCCAGGTGTCCACCATGCTGGGGACGTCGAAGGCGGCCGCCTCATACGAAGCCTCCGAGTCGGGCTCGGTGTAGAAGAACTGCACCCTCTGGCGGCCGGACTTCACGGCGCTGAGCTTGACGCCAACGTACATGAGCTTCTGGGGCCCATCGATGATGGAGAAGAGGACGGAGGCGGCGGGAGTGGTTGGCTTGATGTGGAAAAGGAGGGAGAAGTGGCGGTAGAATGGGTTGGGGACGTGGGCCAGAGCCGGCTGGCCCGACACCGTCGCGGCGGAGAAGGCATAGGCGGTCTCCCCTCTCGGCCCGTAGACCCTGGCGATCTCACTGGGTGGAGGGTCTCCTATCAGCTGGAGCAAGGAGACACCACTCTCCTCTGCAAGAGGAAAAAAACACTTTGAGGACATACTTTTAAAAGAGAAATCTGACAGACCTGTAAACAGCAGTAAACATATGAATTAACTGCATACGACTGAAAAACAGAGCTGGATACTGTTTTCTACAAAAAAATCTCATAACATGAATGCAAAAAGTCCTGTGACATCTGCATAAGATGTTGAATTTATGACTCGATGAGGTGCACTTGAAGGCAACATGAGTTGTGAAGACAGAGGCAGTTTGAAGCACAGAAATGATCAGCAAATCACAAGTTCTTTGGAAAGTAAAACATTTTGACACCATCGCTGAATTACGATTAAGACGTATACATGTCGACATAATATGACTAAGGTAGAAACTTGACCTTATTCGGGCTATCAGAACATACTGTATTGATTATTGTCTTAATAATAATAATATCAGGCTCCATGAAAACATGTCCAGTATGAATTCATTGTACATCTCCAGGAGGTGTTGTGTGTTTTTAGATGTAGTTTTTCTTTTGACTTAAGAACCTTTGGAAAGTTTCAAAATAAAATACACTTTAGTGTGCATAGATGCTCGTTAAGAGGACGCTATACTTGCTGCACAGTAGGAATCTGACTTAAACGAGTGACTGGCTACACTCGCTGAACCATGAGAGGTGAAACAATGTCAAATAGCTGACCACGGATTCAGTCAGTGATCACTGTGGAGTGCAAGGGCCTTACAGTCCCTCTCCTCCCCCAGATGCCATTTAACACTCTTTTTTAGTGTCCATTTGGAAAACCTTTGCCCTATGTGGTTGGAGACATCATCAAAACCGGATAACTGAAGTTGCCTTTCTCCCAAATGATCAAAATAAAAACTTTGGTTTCCTGCAAGACCACATCCATCACTAGAGTTAAGTAAGAAAATCTGTTGTTTGTTTCCTTTTGGGTGAACTTTAAATTAAACCTCTACACTCTAACTGACTAAAGCTGGACTCAAATTAATGGAAAATCTGCTGACATTTCAGTTCCCATCGACTAAAATACCCCAAAGAGTCGGCATCCCTGAGAGCTACCATTATTTTCTCACACATCTCCATCGCAAGGGAGAAATGGTCTGACGCTTTGACTCAGCGATCTCCTGAGGGCGGCCTGTCATCGCAGATTCATGAGAGGAGCCGACCAAAACTTACAATCTGTGCATTAAGGGGTCACAGAGGTCGGCGATGGTGGGGGTTCCCCCGCGTTTCCCAAAAACAAAAACGATGAGAAAGCGTCGAACACGGCTTGTTAAAGTGTCACAGACGGTTAAGGAGTGAAAACTACCAGAGACGCCTTCAGAGCAAAACAATAACACCATTCATCATTCCTAATGGTGGCTGCACAGTGGTCGTTTCAATATTGTAACAGTCAAGTGTGAAGGTAAAACACTGAGGAGATTTTGATCCATGTGCTCATTAGTTTAGGAAAAATGTTCTTGCTCAGACTAAACAAGCCCACTATGACTGATTTACAGTTCTATGTGTTTATAATGACTAACTAACTAATATACTATATTATCTTTATGTTCACTGGTTTTCAAGTTGTTGGTTAGGTCTGATCAGCCTCTCAACAAAGAAGGCAAAAAAAATGTATGGGGTCAGGGAAGGACCCATATCACATCCCATCCCATAATGCAGAAATCTTTATAAAATAAAAAAGGACTTAATATAGTTAAACAAGTCATTCTCAAAGGGAACGCTGGTTGCATAACACACTGGAAGACGCTGTGGGAGAAAATAGCTGATTTCCTTTTCTCACTTATTAGTTTATCACATGCAGTAAATCCTCAGAACAGAGCAGCTGGCATCCAGGTCTTAATCTCAAAGGTCACCCAGCATCATGTTTTTGGGCTTTAAGTGCGTCTTGTCAAATTTATAATTCTGCTTAAGGAGTTTGGAGTGTGCTGCTCATCTTCTACCTGCTGAGAGGAAGGTCACACTACTGTCACGGGCCGATAGTTCTGTGACATAACCGACTGCACATCTGCACTCGCCAATCCGACGCTGTTAGGGAGTAATCCGTAACACATGTTCACACACACACACACACAGTCCCTGCTGCACGATAGGGTGCGCGTTATGTTGTCTCAACCTGCGCGGCTGCGTCCTGTGGGATTTCGGCCAATTGGAGCGCGAGCCGGGTGGCCGAGTTCCCACTGAGGGCACCTGCTATTGGTTAAGCTCACACTGACACAGCCGCTGCAGCTGCTGCACAGATCAGGTGGGTTGGATTATGTATGTAGGGCTAAATATTTCAAATGATGAATGACAAGAAGGGAAATTCCACTTTACGATAAAACTTTACACAACAATTACACACACTTTTCTAATTTCTTTATCAGAGCTGCAATCTCTTTCTGTCACAAGCTTTAGGTCCCAACGCACAAATGACCACTAACGCTTTCCATTAAAAGCTCATGTCCGATCTGATCTGTGATCAGCTGCTTCTTGTTCTCCAGAGAACAGATGGAAGCTGGTATGAAAACCAAACGTGGGAACTTCGCCTGCGAGAGCATCATCGCATCAACCCAGATGTCTGCTCATGGCTTCCTGCCCTGGTCCTGTCTCCGCTCTGACTCAGTGTCTCCATGCTAACAGAAACAACTGCATGGAACAGCATGGAACACGCAGCAATGTTTCACAGCCCTGACACCAGCGGCATGTAAAATAATTTTTGAAACATGACCTCATGTATTCTGTTCCTGTGTGTATTTTCCAACATGAAAACCTGGAGAAATTCACAGCCTGTTTTACTGTGTGAGGAAAAAAGGAAAAAGGAGATGCTGCCAGTGAGGAGAGGCACGGACAGATGGAGGCAGGAAGGAAACGCGTGTCAGATGTCCATGGGAAAGAAGGACCATGAGGGACTCTGACGGGATGAAGCACAAAGAGAGAGAGAGTCAAAATGCCAGTTAAAACAGGCTGAAATGTCATGGGGGAACAAATGGACGCCTCCAAGAGGTTTAGGGGGGTAGGGCGACTCCCAAAGGGATAAGAAATACAATTTTATTGGAGGATGAGCTAAAAATAATGAGGCCTAAAAACCACAAGGTCACTAGACCATAATTTATGACAGCAAATGTGAACACAGCCTTATTGGGTTAAATCAAACTCAAAGAATCATTAATAATAATAATATTATTGTGTAGTGTATCGTGCTGGAAGATCCTTGTGTGTAAAGCTACACTAAATAGGCACATGTGGTTTTATATAGAATTCCGTCCGACAAATGCTGCAAACTCTTGCTCCAAATGCCGAGATTGCAGCAAGATGGCGGCATTCGTACCTGGGATATTTTGGCTTCATTTCTGGACAGCGGGAGGAAGTGGAGACGTGTCGTCCATCTTTATAAACAGGAGCAGCTAGATATCAGATTGCTGTCGCTATCTATGCGGCTGCAGTATTGGTTTTGTTATGGTGCAATTAAAGAAACTGAACTTGATGCAGTTAGAATAACTTTCGTCTTCTGGTTGGCCTGAATTGTCCTTGTGCACAAAATCAGAAGAAAATGCATGTCAGTGTTCTTTTGTGCGTGAGCAACAAATACTAACTTTGTTTTGTTGCATGCAAACTGTTTAAGAACGTTACACCATAATCAAAGTATGCCTCAAACGGAGCTCGAGTTACCTCACCCTGAAAGCTGCAGTCCTTGTTAGGAAAAGCGAGCGCTGCAATAACAAACTAATTAAACTGTGTAATGATACACTGAGAAGAAATCAGAGGTATTTATACAGTGCAGACAGTCGGCTGCTTTACCTTAAATCATGTAAAGAAAAGATGTTTAGCCTCTAAATCCCAAGTGTCTTTAGGGGACAGGAGAATTTTTTCCAGCATCAGGAGAAGCTGAACTGATAATTAGGCTGGTGGCTTGATCCATGAACTAACCCCCAGCTGTAGCTTTGTCCTCCTGGGACCGAAACAACTGGACTTCACACGTCTGAGAGGTGATGCAGCTGCCACACAGTCAGACCTTAATCCCCGTTTGAACGAGACGAGAGCTGAGAGCCAATTAAAGTTGACTGATGGGTGGATCAACGGTTTTTTCTTTTTGTCTTTTTCTTTCGCACCAACCTTTTTGCTGGAGGATCCACATTTTGAAATAGCCTGGGTTTCTTGGCCACAGGGCAGAAATGGAGGCTGAGACATCAGCAGATATGCAACATGGGGATATTTTACATTTTAATGCTTAATTTTAAATAGTCAACTCTATATATAGTAAGTACTTCAGAAGCTACACTTTGAAACTTAATGTGTGGTCTCCAAGCTCGAGCTGAGGATATTTACAACCACAGAAGACATTTGGCCGCTATTCTCACATTAGTGAATTTATAACCACTCACAATGGCTATAGTGAAGTGACCTTTTGTGCAGAATTGGTGGATTTACTGCAGGAGCTGCAACCAACTCATCACAAGGCGAATGGAAAATACTCAGGGGGATTTTAATGATATAAACTTGGCCCAAAATGCAACTTAAAATTCTGCATATTTTGGAAAATGCTGCGTCTGGGAACTCTGAGTTAAAAAGCGGGTAATTCCCCTGTCGTCATGAAAGTCCCTCTCACACTTTGTCCCACTCTCTGTGTCTGCGCATCTTCTAATGGTCGGCCAAATGCTCAATTACCACCCATCAAGTGTAACTGGTCTCGGAGGTTGGAGGCGACTGGCTGTGCCCTCTGACCCCGGGGCAGAGACTCGAGCCGCCTTGTCTCATCCCGGTCACAAGGCTCTCTTGTTACCAGGCGAGACACCGTTGCCCTTTCTCCCAAACTGATCGCACAATCGCCACGCTCTTTCTCCGGAGCGGACCATTTTCCCACCCACGGCCACGATCATAAATGCCATCCTGTGGCCCTCCCTCGCCACCACAGATGGCCCGATTGTTTCCCTCCTGAGGACTCGAGATGCTAAGACACCATTCGCCTCTAAATCCACGCAACATTCCACGCCGGCTGATCAGAAATGGTGAAATATGACGACAAGGAGGTAGCAATGCGTGACCGGCATGCAGGGGTAGGATGTTCCGAGCGGAACAGAGTGATTATTGCACCACCATAAATCCTCTTGGACCAGCCAAGAGAATAGAGTGCTGGTATCACAAGAGAATCCTGGAACGCAATATATGGAAGTTAAAGTCATTTATCCTGGATTCCCTGAGAAAAGGCCCTGAAAAAACATCTCATTCCTCCATTTTTCTTTTCCTTTGCAGGTGTAAGGTGAAAAGCCGCCTGACGACAAGCACGGGGACTAAATGTAAAAAGCCAGTTTCATACATCTTGTGGGGGAAAAACGATTTAAGGGAGAAATAATTCCGCACCACATGCTGGGCTTTAGCAGAAGGTCTCTCCCGCAGGCTGAAACTCTCACACATTTCTCACACATATCTGTGTTTTATAGCAAAGAGGCTTCCAATCTTTGGCTTTAAGTGCAGTTTAAGAGGTTATCCAAACAAGAACCCTACATACGGAACATGGGAAGCAACAAAACTATCTCCTGTTTAAACTTGGAACATATATTAAATAGTCCTGCGGGACAAAACATGATAAAGGGGGGTTTAACGCTCAGCCTCCATACTGGACGAGGGCCCCTGGAGCATTTCCTGTCTTAAGAGTTTACTCTCAGGGAAATTCTTCTAAACTGTATACGTTATATTCAGTTAGAGCACTTTTCATAATATAAATGGACTAGAAATCCCCTGAGAACATGTAGAGAGTAATAAAATGTGAGTGGAACACCGAGTAATGCATTTGGTCAACTCACGACATGCTCTGCAACAATTTTCAAAAGAACCTGTAACGTAACATTGCTGACCATTACTGACGTTTATCACACACACACACACACACACACAAAAACGAGGAGGTTTTGCACTGTGACGAGACAACCACACCAAAACGTGCAACGCATGCATCCTGCGGACAGTGACGTGAACTTGCGGTGTTGCGCCATGCGCCGACGAGAGCCTCCTCGGGACGTGCAGCGGACACAAAGAGCGACACCACAACGGCAGCGACGGCGACTGCAACGATCACACCGGGCGTTTTTGCATGTTTTAACCATTAGTGGCAGATTGTTTATCGTTAACATTTCTGCCCACCGTGCTTCTACCTCGCAGGCATCCCTGTGCTTTCTAATGTTGTAATCATAGGCTTGTGCAGACTCGATACGTGCTTGATTTAAGACATAGAGAACATCATCTTGTAAGTGCATCAGTAATTACAATCCAATAAGAAAACATTATGTGGCCATTTAACTTTTAACAAACTCATATTCAGTACATTTTGCATAAAACTTCTACTCCTTTTCTAGAAATGTCTATTTTTGGATAATTATTCGACTTGTGCTTTAGTGATGTAGCTATTCTTGAAGTATAAAGTTATACTGTGGCCATTATCTTATCTCAGTCTTCTTTTCATGTTGCATTTATTTGCTTTTATGAGTCTTCTTTTTATTGTTTCTATCCTTGTAATTGCTTTGATTTATTACATCTTTTATGGAGTTGCATGTGCGACTAATGTAATAACTAACTGATATGCTGATATATATATGTGGATATAATAGTAAATCCCTCTACCCCATGGTAAATATATGGTATACCCGTGCACACCTCTAAATCTGCACCTTCATATGCAACAATAACAGTACTTTAACAACAATAAAAGCAGGTATGATGTGTGGGTCACCTGTCTGAAGTCCCTGCAGGCTGATTTTCTGACTCTTTCAATGGGAGGTACCATGGCAGGTTTAAAAAAATAGCCATTTGATCATTTAAAATGCAAAAGCGTGGTGTTTAAATATGGCAAAAACATGCGAAAATCACATTTGTGACGAGCAAAGATCTCCAAAGTGACAATCATATGCTTGGACGTGTGTGTTACCACAACAAACACTGCACAAACACACACAGACTTGAGCGCTGCAACATCTACGACGAAAAAGGTGACATGACATCGGATTCAAAATGTATCAGCACACTTGATACATTCTAACCCGCCGGGGTTACCTTTCCAGTTACTAACGGACACGCATGAGGGCTCCTCTGCCCTTTCAGGCAGGAGGTAACACTCCACTGGGAGACGCCCGTCCTTCAGGGACGCCCAGCAGCTGTCCCGCAGGACGTGGCAGAAGCTGCGGCAGGGCAGGAGCGAGGGGGCGCGCGGCGAAGGGCACCTGGGGGCCAGCAGAAGGCAGAGGAACCACTCTGTGCCGTGGTGACACCCTGCCCTCGCCAGCCACGCCCACTCCTGCAGCGCCGCCCCCACCTCTTCCACAGACGTGTGGTTGAAAAAGTTGGGCAGCGTGAAAGACTTTGGCCGTTTGCCCGAGCAAACGGGCCAATCAGAGGGAACGGGGAGACACGGTTGGATGCGACTATCGGCGGGGGTCGGCTCTGAATCCAGTGCACCCCCGAGAGTTCCGTTCACTTTTAAAACATCACCGGTTAAATTGCGAGGCGGGACTTTATCACCTGTCGAGACCGATTCTGGATCTGTCTCAAGATCATCTGTGGACGCTGATCCTGAGCCAGATCCTGAGCCAGATCCATTCCCTGCCCCCACCCCAGACCCCTCCTCCGCCCTCTCCCCTCTGAGCCTGTCTGTATTACCCGTCATGTTCAGGGTCACGCTCTCCACCTTCTCTGTAAGGCCCGCGTTAGTAGTCGTGGTGGTCGGGGTCCCGTCCCACGTCTCGACAATCTTAGGGATTCCTGTGGCCACGTTGATGATTTCTTCCCCAACCCCGGACAGGTTGTCATCCTCCTCCTCCATCACCGCCACCTTCATCGTCTCCGTGCCACTGGGAGTCACGGTGGCACCTGTCACTGCCGTCGTCTCTGTTGGGATTTCTGTGTTGGGAATTGGTTTTGGGTTCCAAAACCAGGCCTCCAGGCTCCCAGCGCAGAGGGCCGAGACAAGCAGCCACGTCTGGATCCTCCACATGCTGCCGGCTCCTGCAACGGTCCTTCCAAGTGTTCCTCACAGGGCACTCTCACTGTTTCCCCCTATAAGCTCCACCTGTGAGCCAGCCGGTCAGCAGTTCAATCCGAGCCGTTCAAGGGCCACTGAGCATCCACTGAACGAGAGCAGCGACATAAAAACTCCCACTCTCAGACCCTCCCTCCAGAACTCAGCTCAGAACAACGCTGCTGCAAACTCTCTCATAAAATAAAAAAAGCTCTTACATGCATGGAGGGGGGGGAGACAGAAGTGTGGGGGAAGGCTTGTTATATACTGGTGCTGCTGGAAGTCATTGGTTACTCAAGAGTTGCCCCGACACACACTCCTCCCCTGTGTGAGCTGCAGAGTGGCTCCCCTAAGACCCTTTTCGACCACATGTGAGAAAAAGCATGCGAGCGTGCCTGTTACCGCGGCGACACACCCACCCCGCGCAGAAGAAATATGGAGGTTAGGTTCTGATGAGGATCAGTCTGAATTCCAAGCTGTCAAACGCGAGACGTTTAGAAGACGTGACCTCGAGCTGCCAAAGAGATCTGTTGGGTTTTTTTAATGACACATTCTGGCACAATCCTTTAAATCCAGTTTAAGGATTTAAAGGATTTTTAATTTGTCACATGCACAGAGATACAAGGCAAAAAAGGTTTCTGTGCAGACATAGCAATGGGATCAACAATAAAAAACGTTAAATAGATAAATAAAATAACATAACATGAAATCAAGATCCACACCGCACTCACCAGGTTCATTAAACAAGACCCAGCATGTTCATTTAATGAGCGTTAGACGTAGACACTTTTTAAAGAGCTAGACATTTAAAGTATAAATCCACCGCTAACAGAAACCTGTCTGATTTTTCCTATAATTATGTTCTTGTTCTTCTCTCATGTACCAACTATCATGTGATGTTTCATGAGAAATAAAAGTAGAATTACTGCATTGCGCTTGTATGCCTCCACCAACCAGAACAGTAAGGAAGGAAGTAAGGAAGTAAGGAAGGTAGGAAGGTAGGAAGGTAGGTAGGTTGTTTCCCTGCTTGCTTGCTTGCATTCACCCATTATCTATACTGTTATGGAATTTTCGGAGACTATCTCCTCTCCTCTTCCTGGGGCATGGTGCAGCTGGCTGTCGTGTTTTGGGAAGCGCGAGAGCTTGGCGAAGGTCAAAGGCTTTCACTCCCTAGACACCACAGATATGAGACTGCGTAGGCAGGCAATGCTGTCTCCAGAACTAGAAAATACATTTGATTGTTCAGGAACGAGCAGACCCATGGATTTAATGATCTGTAGGGGTTTGAAGTCTGACTGCAGGAAAGCTGACTTCAGAATATGAGAATATGAGAACAATTTAGATTCTTTAAATTAACCTAAACTCACTCAGCAGGTCTTTAGACTGTGGGAGGAAGTACCTGGAGAAAAGCCACGCAAACACGGGGGAGAACATGCAAACTCAACAGAAAAGGGCCTCGGTCAATCGGGATCGGAATCATGCTGCTCAACTTCGTTTCGGACAATTAATATTATTTAAAAGTGTAAAATAATCTGCCGATTAATCAATAGCTGCAGCTAGTTACACAGGGTCTCGGGGGTTGAGGCCCCACAGGTGTTTTTTCTCTCATCGCTGCGTGTTTATAGTGAATTAATGTGCAGTTGTACCTGTGGAGCAACTTACGGTTTGTTAGAAAAGGGGTCACATTAAATAAAAGGTTGAAAACCACTGGAAGCTGCCAACAGGTTATAATGCAGAGGTCAACGACCTGCCCGCAGATGCAAGCAGAGACAAAAAGACAACGGTTCAGTGACAACAATGATGACATGTCGCTCTGATTTATTGCCTCGTTTCAAACGGCGGGAAAAACCAAAACAGTGACAAGCGATGTTGTGTTCGACTTCATCACCACAGACTCCGACTCTCTGCTACACTGACATGCGTTCCCCCGCGGTGATTAATAGCTCGGCGATGAGACAGAAAAAGCAAACACGGCGAAACTAAAAAGTGTGAAAAAAGTGAACTTGAGACGGCGAGTGAGGGGTATGAATAAAAGACAGCAGCTGAGGGAGCGGGGACGCCAGGGAGGGCGCGTCTGATTGGATCAGCAGCTTAAGCTTTTCTCCCATTGCCTCATCGCGAAAAATCCTCGGAAAATGCACCACCTCCGGGTTCTCACAGATGGGCGATAAGGGAAGAAGGGACCCCTCTCCTCCTCCTCCTCAACACGGCCCTGAGTGCCCCCATCCTCCAGCTATACCCGCCTCATCTGCCAAGCTGGGACATCCAGCTGTTACACATTCCAGCGCTCAGACCTCCCACACCCACGCTGCATGTGACATGTGGAGGTTTGGAGACTGCTGCATCTTGATCAGTTGAGCATTCATCCGCCATCGCTCCTGCTGTCAGCGTGTGAGCCGGAGGCGCATTCAACCAGACGCTGAGCGGGACGGAGGGAAAAGAGGGGCTACTTCTCTGCTTGGGAAACCGGACTGGATGCTTTAGAGTGTGTGTGTGTGTGTGTGTGTGTGTGTGTGTGTGTGTGTGTGTGTGTGTGTGTGTGTGTGTGTGTGTGTGTGTGTGTGTGTGTGTGTGTGTGTGTGTGTGTCAGATCAAGAGTTTTGGCTCAGGTCACCAATCCCAGTCAAAGCTCAGTGCACAATTTGATCAAGTGCATCTCCACTTGAAATCCTAGGAGGGTCGTCTTACAATTACCTCATCGGGATACCACAACAATGCCCATTCAGAAAATTATAACATAGCCAACACACTCATAAATCAAATAGCAACACCAAAACTGAACATTAATGAGTGGTAACGGTTTATCTGCATTGTATTACAGGCAAGTTTTATAGTGCAATTAAAAAAAATTGTTTATTAATGGAATATTGTGTATCAATCAGTAACTACAGATATCAAATAGATTAAAAAGTGCCTCAATTAATATTACAAATGTTTGGACACCGATACTACCTCCGATACTGTGTGAGATAAGTGTGCCAATCTATGTACCGATTCGATATTACATCTTTAAAGTATTAGTTTCACCCAAATAAAAGCAAAACGGGGACATGTACCATAAAATGAATCAATTGTTGTGTATTCCTAGATTGATTTAATTGTATTCTTCCTCGGTTCTGAGAGTCAAATTAGATATTAGAAGAAGTTCTATGGCATCATTCTCCGTTTGTTTTTCAAAGGGTTTAGCCTGAGTGAGGTCACACAACAATGAATACGTTATATAAGTTGATATTTTTGAAATGCACTGGTATCAGATCTGTACTTGGTATCAGCCAAGTATCTGAATCGGCATCAGGAAGGGGAAGATGGTATCTCAAGTAATATCCTGTTATACTCACTACCTGAGACTGTCATAAATAATAAAATAAAAGCTAATATGTCGTATTGTTGCAGTTAAAGCTATTACAGAGATTGTGTTTGGGGGTGGGGGTCTTTTAGCAAAGCTCATCCTGCCACAAAGGTTCTTCCTTTTCGTGCCTCCTTTTTTCTTCCCAAAGTTGATTTTTAAAACACATCTGGATTCAAAGCGCAGGTAAGACTTTTTCCCTCCGTGCACGCTCTCCCTCGACGCTGTGTCCGTGTTCGACACAAACCAGTTAACACATCAACCTGCAGACCCTCCCTCTGCGTTTCCAGCCCTTTTCATCACTATCAGCTGTCAGCTGCACTGACCTGCACAGGGCCATGAGCAGGGTAAGTAAACACACCGCGGCTATACGCTCCAGTGAGTCAGTGAATGGAACTTCATGGGGCCACCTGGTGCTTTCCATTTGGTGCAGTAATATGTACATATACATGCAATTATATATACTACCACAGCTGCATGTTACAGCTCCAGCGGGAACGTGTCTCCTTAAAGAAAACATTTCCTCCTTAAACACTTCGATACCATCAGACTTTTACTGCATTTTTCCCGCAACCGGCCTCTGTGCCGGATTTCCCAGCATGCCTTTCAAGTACCCCTGGAAAATGTGCATGGCCCAAACATGTTGATTTTATTTTGGAAGGAAGCCCTCGGGATGTTTTGTGTTCCTTTTTTTCAAAATTGTTATCTCCAGGAACAAAAGAACTCTCAGCTAACACGTGCGCTACTTTTAAAAGGAATAGTACAAAATCTGAATGTGACAAACTTTTCCTTGAAGCTTTCTCGAGGCACAGGGGTGTCCACATACTTACGGCCATGCAGGATGGATGGAAGAACTGTGAATGAGTCCTAACAGTAAGGGAGGATGTGTAATTTCGTCACACGCCATTATGGGATATTTGTGGACGAGAAAGAGAGAGGGAGGGAGTGTATGAGTTGCAGCTGTGCTAAATTACCAGAGGAAGGACTAAATCTCCCCCGACCTCGACTAATCAGCAATCGCCATGGCAACAAGATCCTTCCCAGAGACGGCCGGGCGACAGAACGCAGATAAATTACGATTCTAGCATTTGTATTTAAAGAGTTTCCCTCTTGAGTTGTTTGCAGGTGATTAAATCTCTGCATCTGAGATGGTGTCTCTCTCCGACACAGTGAGGACGAGGCCTGAGTTCAAACCCATCACCAGCAGATATACTCGCACTGTGTTCAGTTACATTTACGTGCGCGCAGACACTTAAGGGTTGACGTGCTTTGAGAGCTATTCATCACCAATTGCCTCATTTAACCTGTACGTCTCACTGTCACTGTCTCATTTTCCATCTTTTATCTAATAACTGTACAGACGCAGGACAATCTGAGCAAGCGTGCACGTGTGCGTCCCTGCTGGGGTTTCCCAGGCCGGGCAGCTCCAACGTCTCAGTGTTTAACTGGTGTATCGTGTTACCGTTTTCCCACAGGGATACCCCGCAGTTCACATGCTAAGATGTATGTGTTTGACCATAAAACACTGGTAAGGGAACACACATGCTGTCAGCAGGGAGGTGGGAGCGTGGAATGGCGTCCACAAACTTTTGGAAATGTAGTTTTCTACTCATGTACTCACAGTACTTGGGTAAACCAGCAGATGGCAGACGCACAGAGGCTGCAGGGATCACATCTCGTTACTGTATTTATCTAAAAGGAGGTTTATTATCTCACTGTTTGCAACGACTCCACCAGGAAATCAAAAATTGGAAGCTGCATGTATTTTTCTAGCCATATGCATCATGCTCATTGCAGAAATGCCTTGTTGTACAATGTGAACTGTGGTTAATAGGGTTTTCCTGCAGCTGGAAACACAAGAGAGAAATATTTAATTAAAAATCAGCTTAAACTGCATCCGTGGTTTTTATCCTTTTTAAATTGTGAATACTTTATATGAAAAGTTGCAAAAACAGAAAACGACTTGTTTAAATCCAATTCTGACAACGCACTTGAGGTATTGTCTTTCATAAACAAAGCACAAAAATAGAAAGCTGGTTTGAAAAAGTCTTATCATCCTCACTTAGGCCATTCTCTTTCAATTGAGTGATAAGAATATTAATATATTATATATTTAATGGAGCTGCCAAAAAATAAGATGGAATAAAAAGAATAAATGCTGCCACCTGCTGTCTAAAGTCTGAATTACATGCAAAAAAGAGCCTCTGCTGAAAATCTGTATTAACATGCATTAAAGAGCACAGTTTATTATTATTTATATTTTATTTATTTCATAGAAACCTATCTGTCATGGCTTTGCTTTCCAGTAATCACTTCACTCATACTCTTCAAATCCAAGAAGCGGAGAGAAAGAAAGACAAAAGGACGAGAGAAAGAAAAAGTCTCCCGTGAGGCATCTTGGCAGAAGCTCCTCAGAAATCAACACCCGTGACACTCCTCCCTCCGCCCTCCTCCTTTATATCGGTATGTTGAAGTGGGGTGTTTTTTGGCACGGACGGAGAAGCGGGGCCTTTCCAGACAAGAGGGTGTGGGGCTCCTCTTGTCGGCCCCTTATCGAGCGTCAATGCCTGAATTGAGCAACATGGGAGCGAGACAGTCGGCTCCTTGTGCGGAGACTCCCGCTGAATGGGAACGTTTGTTGTGGCAGCGATGAGACATAATGGGAGTGCGTGGAATTGAATGTGGTGGCTCCTTTTTTTCCAAATGTGAGAAAACGCCAAAATAAATGAAAGGCTCTGTTCCAGAAAGACACGAAGGGATTGCTCCTTAATTGTGAGCAGAGGAAAATGAACTTCTCAGGAGTGATTTCCGTCCTCGATCCTTCGTTTTATCCCTTCACGTCTGTCTCTTTTTAAGCTGATCTCACCTGTCAGAGGTGCATTTTTGCAGCATGAGTCTGAGGAGACGTGACATTCGAGTGGAGCGCAAGAGGCCTCGTAACGTGAGGCCTCAGCGCCGCGGGAAACCTTGAAATTCCTGCAGAGAAGATCGTGTACTCGAGGGCACGGACTGCCCATAACCTCAGCAAACACCACAGAGGCTCATCCAGAGCAGCTACTGTGTCCCTGAGCAACACATCAGGTTTCAAACAGAGATTCCCCTTTTACGTCGGAGGCGAATATCTTCAGGATCGTCCGCTTTCTAACGTTTAATCGATGGTAGCATGATCAGCGAGTGTTTCAAATGTCCCAGGAAAAGAAGAAACAAGCAGAAAAACCTGACACCCGAACACCTGTGCTCGAATGTGACTTCCTCCCTGCAGCGCTTCACTGGAGCAGCTGCTAAATAATGTGTAATTGCAAAAGTGGTAAATCACTTCCAAGTAGCCGGTTTTGTCATTGAGGTTAAATTTAGGTTGTGTGATCCGTACATAAAGGCATGATTTCCAAAAGGGGAAGCCTGAGTCTTTGAAAAATGAATGTGACGCTTGACTTAAACTGAAGAAGATGAAGATGTTTCTGCTTTTAAATCTGTTACACATTTTTTGAATTGAATACCAGGTTTTTTCTATTTGGTTCTTTGCACCTGTGGCCATTTTTATCTTCCATTTTATTGGATTATTGTTTAGGGATCTCAATTCCAAAAGTGAGGCCATAGCGTCTCAATTGCCCCCTTGTGGCTGTCTGCAGTGTAAACCCTGCCTCCTCCATGTTAGCAGATGGGACATAGACCAAACTAAGAAGTCAAAATTACACCTCAAACTATTTTTAACAAAGATGGTTTCTGTTATTTTAGGTAGTTACTTATTGCAGTGGTGTAAAGCGTAGGTGACAAGCTTCATAAAGCGTGAAGCTGCAGATTTTAACCCTGATGACTGACGTGTGCAAAACCGACAGTGACATGTTCAAGATCAGGGGTCGCTCATCGGCGCCCCCCCCCCCTGCTATCCCCGATCCGAACCTGGAATGCAAATCACAACAAACACCTTTACGCACAAGTGGAGTTCAGGCATCAATCTCTGCTCGGCGAATCTGTCGTGTCAGTAAAACTCAAGACAAACAACAACGCGAGGACCGGCCTCCGCGCTCCGTCTTCCGTGCCACCTCTCGGCTGATTTACAGCGGCGTGAATCAGGGGTCCGTGGCCTCTGACTTGGCAACCATCTCGCCCCCCCCCCCTCTCAGGGTGATATGAGTGTCAGAGCCTTGTTTCGGCCTCCGTGGTGGGAATGATTAAGAACCCTCCCTCCTCATGTAACTGTCTCAGTGCTCGTCAAGACCGATGGGATGTTCCCCGCAAAACACGTCGTCGGCTGAATGGAAACGATGACAATGGAGCGTCACCCCTGCTCCGGGTTGAGGGCAGCTCAGCCCGCTCACACACGTTTCACTGTAAAGCATTTTCACGTCAGCTAGAATGAAATAAATCGACTGATTCGTGACTTTTTCAGTTGCGAACAAAAAGCTTTTGTGCATTCAAGTGCAATGGAGGATAATTATGGACTTTTATATGAAACTATAGCTTCAGACGTATCTTGTATCTAACAAGCGGTTCTTTGTCATGCCTGAAGTGTTATATCAAAATGAAAATAAAGTGGGATAAGACAGTTTTGAAAAGAAAATACAGCAAATATCCAAACATTTGTCTTTTGACCTGATTTAAAATCCCTCTCTCCTAAGAGCAGCAGAGTCTGGATCAATATATATAAATAAATGATCCAAAGCCACAGTTTAAACCAGGAGGAAAAATAAGATTGACAGTGTTTTCATTGCTGCAGTTTGCAGAGCCAGCAAAATATTCCTGCAGGTTTATAGCTGTTGTCATTATCTAGATAGACACTGAATGGAGAGGTGTTAAATTAATCCCTCATGAGATATGAAATAGGTTGAAACTTGAATCTGCGAGCTTTCTGTAACAGGAGGCGGAAATCCAAGCTCGGACCTGAAGTCTGATTTTGATTCCTACATTTAGAAGCTGGAAACCGAGCGAGACGTTGCCATGCTATTTGTGGATGAGCGGCGAAAGAGGCGAGCAGGTGGGACAAAACCCACCGCCGCCGTTATCTAACATTATCACCACCTCAAAGCTCTGCAGCTGGAACAACAAGGCCTTTATTCCTCGTGACGGAGACACAACACATCAGATAGTGCTGCATAGAAAAGAAGGAAGACGGGCACTCAAAACATCCTGTCACCCCTCGGCAGGAGCTCACACTTCCGCTGTCACCCTGACAAAGCTGGCAGCAGGTAGAAAGCACCCGCAGCTTCCTTTATGGGCCTTTTAAAGTCGTTTCTGCTGCTGCTGTGCAGAGCTTCGGTGTTTCGTCTGTTTCTGTCTCATCGGACCTGAAGGCGCCCCGGCTCAGGCAGGGCCGCCGAGTTCGAGAGCGACACAGGATAAAAGCAGTAATTACAGATAAAAGTGGGAGTTAACCGCGAAAGAGGAGAAACGTCCTCGAGGCTACCGAGGCAATGAGGAGGAGCTGAGGATGCAACACCTTATTCCCTGCAGAGTAAACACGTCTGGATGTTTCATGAATGAGGGTGAATAAGTCACACCCAATAAAACACAGGCCTAGGGGTATTTTTGTATTGATATTGAGTTATTTATCCAGACTACTTTTGTAATGTACTATTACTAGTTTAAAAAGAGTTTGGATAAATAACCAAATAGTAATATGAAGTAAAATAAAGTATCAGTATAATTACTTGTAATAGAGTATTTTTGTTTGGGCTTTTTTTACTTTAAGCATCTGCATAATCCTTCAACCTCTGGTTTGCTTTAAAATAACAGTACATCAATAAACATATATCCTAAGCTTGGGATATGTATATAATATTCTACCATGTTTCTTAAAATTGTATTGTGTTGTTGTTACAATAGAGAGATATTAAATAACTTTTACCATTTGAAAATCCCCCAAACCAAAGTCGGATAATCTCATTTTTATAATCATCAATAAAGATAAACCAAAAATCAGATTATGTAATAAAGGAATTGAGGTTTTTCTTTGACATGGTCAAAAACCTGAAATGGGTGAAAACGAAACGTGGAGTCCTAACAAGAGTGGTAATGACAACAGGGCGGAGAACAAACAAACTCAACCTCCATCGCCCACTTCCTGTCCAGTCCGAAGCTCTTTGATGTTCCCATGGCAGCGACGGAAATGTCCAGTCCCCATTCATTTCACCCACTCATCCCTCCTCTAGACTTGTAATTTAAAAAACCTTTAATCTGAACGAGTGACGCACGAGTCGAGGAGTCGATACTCTGTCTGGCTTAGGTCACCTTAGAAACCTGATAATCATCTGGATTTATTGCAGGATCCTTGTATTAGACTACAATCAGCTGGGTGTTCCTAATAAACTGCCAACTAAGTGCAAGTCAGGACATGATGAGTGAGGAGATATGATGAGTCCACAAAATGTGAGATTAATGAAGATGAGTCGTATATGACGCGTTGGGAAAAGTCAAGATAAGATCAAATAAGTAGAGACAATTCAATATTAGTTAAACTAATTAAATATATTTCAAAATAAGATCAATACAGATGAGAACAAATTGAGAGATAAATCAAGAGGAGGCAGGTCTCATTAGTTGACAGACATCAAGATTTCTCAAGATATGAAAAGTCAAGATAAGATCAAATAAGCTGAGAAGTCAATATAAGAAACTATGCGTCAAGAAATAAGAAGAAATAGGAACAATCAAGATGAGACGCAAGAGGAAAGTTTGGATAAGTAGCATAAGTAAAAAAAGAAGATTGAAGATTAAATGATCAAATAAAAAAAACTGAAGATACAAAACGATAAGTGAAGCTTCATGAACGATTAGAAAAATCGGATTTTAGATCCCTGAGAGAAATGAAAGAACGTGCTGCCTGCCGCAGAGGGAGCTTCATGTGTCGTGTTATCAGATCGACAGCGGCGGCTGATCCAGACGTGTTTTCCATCCAAACCCAAACAGCGACTCCTCATCACAGGCTTATCTGCAGCGACACGTGGTGATTAGTGGTTCGGCTGAGGGAGAAACCGCAGCGCGATGATTTCCTACGTGATCCTTTAAAAGACACCACAGCCACTGACAGCAATCATCTGCTGTGTTTTTACATCAATAAATATCCACTTCTCTCCGTCAACACAACTGATAACGATCGAACAGCGATTTCCCCTTTCATCCCGCTTGTGAAAACTGTTGTGCTTGAAGTTCTTGGGATTAGATGTGTCATGTCGCGCTGCAGCTAGTGATCATCAGTTAAATCAGTCGATTCGATAAGAAAGTCTCCAAAATACAAAGATATTCCAGTTTAAAAGTTGCAGAACTGAGCAGACCAGCAAATAAATTGCATTTGCAAAGGTGGATGAAGAGATTCATTTTCTAATAAAGATGGCAAATCCAGTGTTAACCCAACCCAGTGTCTTTAACCTGCCCTGCAGCTGTATTATCAAATGCATTTATGTGCAGGTGAGTTTTGCGACTTGATGCTGACTTTGTGTAAAGCTCACCACATACAGCCCGAGGCGTCAACAGAAAATAAAAATATCAGCCAGCGAATGCATAAATGCAGCGTAGATATGTTTTGATGGCAGCGTCGTGTCCAGACACGCCGAACCAGCTGTGCGTTCGTGAAATAAAGGACAAAACGTTGTGAAATAAACAGCGTGAAACCTTCCCCCGTGGTCTGATGACAATGCCCTGACATCATGAGTGTGCACGGCGCAGCCACGTGCACGACTTGCCCCATTTGTTCTAATTTGATCGAGGGGTGTTATAACTGTCCAATGTCGGGGAAAAAACTAAACAAGGGAGATTTAAACTATGAGGATTCACTTTGAAGGTTAAAAAAAACAAACCTAGCCTCGGATCCTCGGTGAGACGGTGAATTAGAAGAGTTTCAATGTCCTTATTTGGAGGATTCACATTACAACATCCTGCTTCGCCCTCTTCTAGAATTCCTACATTACCCAGAAGACCTTTCAGACACTAAATGATACATTCCTACTTCTGGGTTAAAATTCATGTTAAATATTAATGTGAAAAGAATGCAAAATGGAAACAAGTTAAATTAGGGTTCTATGAATACGTTTATAGAGATTCTATATGAGGGGTCACCAAGCAAATCATGGATTAAAATTTTTGTAAAAATGTTCCCTTACATACATTTATATCCTTTTTGGAACTTTTTTCTTACGTTTGAATGTTTTTAATGAGAACTATTAGATAGTTTTATTCCTTTTTGTCGCTACAGATTATTCAAAAGAAACATTCTGGGATGTTTACGGATTATTTAAGAAAAGACTTGGAAAAAGTGGTCTGGTCTTAAAAAGTTCTTCTCTGCATTTTTACAGTGAAGCTTGACGGAGAATTTCTGCATAAACAGTAGTGTGTCTCTACATGAATGTACGGACATGCCTGAATGTGTGTGTCTGTGTGTGTGTGTGTGTGTGTGTGTGTGTGTGTGTGTGTGTGTGTGTGTGTGTGTGTGTGTGTGTGTGTGTGTGTGTGTGCAGAGGAGGGAAAACCAGAGTCAGGTAAAATTAGACAATGAAGTGCGTCTGTTTTTCTGGGAGGAACCGACAAGCCCTGAAGAAGGGAAAATCTGAGACAACCACAAATCCCCACCCTACACACACACACACACACACACAGGAACAAGCACGTGCACAGGTAACATCCCACGCCTGCAAGTGGTCTTATCATTCTACACGCAAATATAAACTCATGAGCACAACCACACACTCGTCTACACAATCCACACAATGGACAAGAGCCTCTCTTTGACGTGATGGTTCATATTTCCCATTGGAAACTCAATCAGACGACTAAAGAGAGACACAAAACTGATAAGAGGCCGAAACATAATGAGGAGAGATGCAAAAAGACGACACTAAAGGACCACAAACATGCAAGATGGTCACAAAGTCAAATAAGGATGAGGATGAGACACTTAACAACTCCAAAATTGCACAAAACAACCCAAGAGACACACAAATTGAATGTGCAAAACAGCCAAAGAAATGCAGAACAACAACAGAAATGCAAAATGGCTACAAAGACACACAAAACTACACTAAGATGCCCAATGGCCACGGTTTCTTCCTCAAGAGACGGCAACACAAAGGACATCTAAAACACTCAAAGACAAGGAAACTAAAATGCCGTTCATCATTTTGTGTTTCTTTTTTTGTGTGTGCGTCTCTATTCTGTGCGGTGGTCCTGCCCTCAGGGGCTGGGGGGCCTTCTACACACTGTCTGCACCCAGGGGCCCATCTGTCTCCATCCATGTTCAAACCGGTGCTACACAAAGCAAATAAAGAAACCTGAACCTCTTGCCGCCCCACAGCATCAGAAAAAGGCCAAATTTAAAAAATAGCTAATTATTTCGAATCCCTCCACAGGTCAGTGCACGATCCACCGAACACAGAGGTCAGGTTCCATCCTGCTGCTTTGACACACTTTGTGCAAAGCAAACAAAAGAGGCAGCAAAGTACAGTAGAGCCCTTTTATCATCCCAATAGACAAGTCCAGGCATTCAAGTCCACCGCAGCCTCATTCCAGCCTGGAAAGCCAAGCTATAGGAAATCCTGTGTCAGCACATAAGCAGCTGCTTATTCCCACAGCAGCAGCACAAGTGGAAGGAACATGTCAGGTTTCACATTTAAAAGTCACAGAGTTAAGTTTTCCGAGGTAAAGAAATGATGTTTTAAACAAGTCTCAAACATTTTCACAGCTTCTTTTTTTTTTGCATTATTTCCCTGAAGGAGACACATATCCGGAATTTTAAAAATGCCATAAAAGAATGGACTCAGCATCCTTCACCTCTCCGCTGGGCCCGTGTCCGTGCGACCAGCAGCAGGATGGAGATGCAGCTCCACGTCGCCCACCTGTCGCGTCCACGCATCCCCCCCAAGTGCGCGTTTTTTTTTTTTAAACTCTGACAGAGAAAAATAAAACGAGGGTAAGAATCCTTTCAGGGGCTTAGAGGAGGTGTGTTCATGTCCAGGAGACACACACACGCACACACACACACACACGCGCACACTCCTGCAGGAAGATGACCGGCCGCGTGTCCACCTGATGAGGATGTGCGCACCTTTACGCACGACGCCGCGCAAAAAGGCGCCGGGTGTCAAGTGGGAAGGGAAGCACACGGCAACTTCCTGCGTTCCTTTTTCAGAGTAAAAGCTCCACTATTAAGTGTTTTTCTCCAATTCCAAATGGATAAAGTGGCTACACAATGATTCACATGGATTATGAAGCTGCAAAATACAATGTGAATGTTTTATGATGTGCTTATTTTCAATGTTGATTCATATTCTGTATATCAAGTATATAAGTACAAGTAAAATCAAGTTTGTGATTGGAGTATTATTAGAGTACACGTGAATTGTACTTGTACTTGAGTGTTTCCATTTTATTCTATTTAATAGTTTATATAACAACATTTTGGATGCAAATATACTTTTTACACTCTTAAATGAATAGTTACTTTGCAGATTGAGATTAATACAGAATTAAACTAATACATTATTATTATAGATTAAGATAATCAGCAACATATCAAGCAAAACCACAATTTGGACACATAAAATACCTTTATTTTGAAAGCTTCTGCCTTGACAAATCAGCCCTGAGTGGATTTACAGTGCAGCCTCCAGGCCCCAGGACCATACTTCACATTAGTGTCTGAGGTCTGACCTTTCTGAAAGCTTCGCCTCAGGCTGCAGAGAGCTGTTAAATCCACTATATTGAATCCTCGAGAACTAATGTGGCAGCTGACAAGAGTGGAAGAGAAAAGTGGAGTCGGTGACGGATGAGAATGGAGCAAAAACACAATGTTGAATAGAGTTTGTAGTATTCACAAGGAAAGTGGCTCATAGAGGGAAACAAACCAGGAATTGTCTGATTTGACACGAAGGGGCAATGTGGGAAATGACAGCCTCTATTCAATTACACACTCTCTGGCCCTGACTGTCGATTTCTGATTGTTGAAAGTGGTGGGAGAAGTTACCAGATGTTTTATTTGAGTAGAAATACCAATACAACACTGCAAAAATACTCTATTACAAGTACAAATCATATAAATCTAATGTGCAAGGGGCCTTTGAGCAACATGTACTATTACCGTTTCTGCAGACGATCGACTGTTACTACAAACACGACATATATGACACTTTTAAATTGTAAATATTGAGGTGTGGTGAGATGATTAAAGGGGAATCTTCCCTCACATATTTGCTTTTTTGTGGAACATTGGCTAAATGAAGCCTCTGGATCCGAAACATGATACTTAAAGAAGCTCACAGGCCACAAATGGTTTGAATACGACACACACATACACAAATCATACGTATTCATATGTTACTGAGATCTCACTGATTTGATAACAGCCTCAGGCCCTGGAGAGATTGCTGCTTGTGGAAACATAAAGTCGAACTTATTCCCAGAACAGTCGGATCCCCATCAGGGCATCATAAGTTTCCCATGCGTTTGACTGAGCCTCTGTTCAGGCACGTTGGCGTTGCGGTGTGACACCTGTCTGCGATGCCGGGTAAGAAACTGCATTCCTCACGGAGAGAAAGGCTTCACATGATGACAGACGCTCCATAACTATCCACACACGACACGCACATGCACACACGACGAAAGGTCAGAGAGCTAAACCCACAAGCCTTTCTGCAGAAAATCAAGACAAGGACAAGTTGGATTCAGGAAGATTTCACCACCCACCTCCCCCCAAATAAAAGTTTGATGTAGTATAGCTCAGTGCATGTGCAGAGGGAACGTGGGTGATGTGTAATAGGGTTTGTCAGAACTTGTCCTCCCCCAAGTCCTGAACCTCACGACCAAACAGAAGAATCCCTCTGACACATCTCGCTCCCCGTTTCCGTGCCAATCCTGTCTGCACACGTAAAAAGGTAAGTCCACTTTTCACTGTGATTTCCCCCCCCCCCAATCCTCTTCATTCACACTTCAAATCTAAATTCCATCCATCTCTCCTCCTGCTCTTAGCTGTCAAAGCTCAGGAGGAGTCATACTGAAGGTAGCACTTATATCGCCTCTTTCTTGTCTCAATACACAATATGAGGCCTGTTCCATTTAGCTCGGCTGCAAGGAGAGGAGAACAGGGAGCTGCCAGGTGACAGGAAGTATTCCGGCAGGAAGGTGAGTTTCCAAACATCCCAAATTAATCTGGTTTGAAAAGAAACATTCTTCCGGAAACTGTGCATGAGTGGAAGTGAGCAAAGCATCCAAATAAAGCACTCGTGCAGACAATGCTCCCTCATCTCGTAGTTCTTGACATATTTAAATTCCCTCAAATCAAATTGTAAAACCAAAAAGGAAATAATTATCCGACCTTAGCCGTGGCTCATTTTATTCCCACTCAAGCTATTTAACCAAACATCTCATGCATATTTCTTTCATTTTGAATTATTAAGCAGGTACCAGCTTTTTGCTCGATGGGTAAAATGTCAAAAAGAACATTATTTCGAGATCCTGGGAAAGTGTTGTGATATCTTGCAAAAATGTTTCAATGTGAGTTGAATGAATCAATGTTTTTGTGTGTGAGAGAGAGAGAGAGAGAGAGGGTAGCTGAAGAAGGGAGGGAGAGAGGCAGAGAGGGGAGCTGAGTGAGATAACAGGAGAGAGAGAGACGAGAGGAAGAAGGGGGGAGAAGGCTGGGAAAGAGAGGGGGGACAGAGAGAGGGAGAGAGGGAGAGAGAGAGAGGAGAAGTTTTTGAAAGATCTTACAAAACTTTCTGGAGGTCTTGCAACAACGCATTAATTATCTTTTAGACAGACAGACAGACAGACAGACAGATAGATAGATAGATAGATAGATATGTGATTGCACAGTGCAAACATACAGAAACACACTGGTGCTGTTACATGATCATGCATTGAGTGATGCCGTGACAATGAACCCATGGGACACAACAGCTCACTGGGACACCAGATGTATTTGAATATGCTTTTATTGTCACTGTAACTTAATCTAGGAGGTGCAGCAGAATCCTTATGCATCAAAGAAACATTTTAATATGTGGAATATGTGTGTGAGCTCTGTTATGGAACATTTGTGCTGCCTTATTTTATTTGTATTATTCAACCTTTGCATTTTTTGTGGAAAATTCTGGATAGTTTAGCTTTAACTGTCTTTTATAGAATAAATTCAGTATCAGGGGGGTCATGTAGTAGTTGCTATGTTTTAAAGGATTATAAATCAATAAGAATTAAGTCGGAAACCAAAGTTCTTTAAGACTAAGAAATAAACTATGACCCCAAATATGAGGCAATATTGAAAACCTAAATATTTCATGTAGTTTGAATAAAGCAGCTTTAACAGTCAGAAAGAAGCTTTGAAATGTGAACATTTTAAGATGCAATCCCAATAATTAATGCGCAAATACATACAAACAAGCAGCAAGACATAACTACACCGTAAATCTTAATAATTTTATTGTCTTTGTTCTCATGAATTTTACAAATATGATACTTCTGCAATTCAACTTTAACTGTGCAACACAATGGCATTATGGACTGTTTGACTCCGCATCCCGAGGGACGCCTGTGACTCCAGGGGCTGTGAATCCTGCAGACCCGGGATTTCCATTTGGAGCGTTAGAAAATAAAAATAAAAACCAAGAGTCAAGCTTTTTTGCAATTGATCTTGAGCATTAACATTTATCGTCATCCATTCATCTCCCTCCCTCCCGCCTGTTGGGGTTCTTTGTCCGCAGGATTCACGAGCAGCTTACACAAAGGATTTTTCACCACTGACGCAATGGCGGCTACTGACGGGGGAGGGAGCCGGGTCCCTTCCCCTCCGTCCTCCCCCCCACGGGTCAGAGACGACTCCTCGGAGGCGGGCGTGAAGTAAGGTGGTACAGTCTCTTTGGATGAGGCTGGCGGTACCGGGTCAGAGCTGCAGGGCTGCTTGTCTTTTTGAGAATGGGTGATCTCGCCACACAGGTTTTTTTTGGGACACCAGTACATATAAGAACAATGGCATGCAAGACTCACATACAGACCCACTTGTTATTATTTCTTTTTTTTTTTTAATAGAAAATAAAGATTCTGACATAAGTACAAGCACTGAGCCCTCGCAAACACCCAACATCCAAGCGTATTGGAAACAGTACGGAGGACCGACGATGCCTAAACTGACGCCGTTAAGAATTATCGGGGGCTTGCGACGGTTAAAACCATTTCAACACAACAGCTGGCTTCTTTTCATATTCAATAAGTCCCGTTTTTTGAGGACGTAATACATCTCACATTTATATTATTTCTTCTTCTACACCTTTTTACTACAAATGTATGTGCTTTTGATTTAAAGTAACTTGGGAAAAACGGATGGAGAAAAATGAAAAAATAGGAGAGAATAAAGTTTTGTATCTCAACGACAAATCCAACCCCACTCCGGCCAATTTATTGCAAATGAAGTGAGAACCTCGGAACAGCAACACACACTTCAATATGGCACAAGCATCTTAGATATGACCTAAATGCGTCGTCGTTGTAGGTGAATATCAAAAAACCAAACCACACCATATCTAAAAGTATTAAGACATTAATCTTCAGAAGAGCAGACGAGAAAAGGTTTTTTTTCCCCCCTTGTTGAAACATGCAGTCTGCCGCTCTGCAAGCTAAACTTGATTCTGGACCCCTTGGTAAAACTCTTGACAACATAAAAAATAAAATCAACTCTTCGTGTCGAGTGCGTACGATCACTGCAAACGATTAGTGCGCCGGCCGAGCTAAAATGTTCCTACTGTTCTTGACAGGAGCTGCAGAGTAAGACTTCATAACCCAGGTCATTGTGCAGCTGACGAGCTCTTGCTCTCCTCTCACTTGTGGGGTGGACCCAAAAAAAACGCACACTGGCCAGCAAAAGTGAAGAATGTAGTGAGTCAACTCGCCCCTTGAGTTAAACCTCGGACTTGCAATGGTGCAAACATTTCGGATAATTAAATAAACTTTGAAAATAAAGGTGAATGTGGATTTAAAGCACTCTCGGGGTTTTTCCGTTGGCCTTCAGACGTCTTCACAGACCCACCTTCATCTTGCTTAGTGTGTCACCTTAAGACATTTGATGTGCTTATCTTAGTAAATGTCAGCTTCCTGCTAAGGTACCTAACTTAAAGTTTTGTCAAGTACAGAAATTACTACCTTTTCCCCTTCGAGGATATTGTTGTTGCATCATACTTTATATATATATAGCGAGAGGTGTGTTTTTCTCTTAAATGTCTCTGGAGTGTTAAGGAGAAAATCTACACGTGCAGACACATTCTTCTCCAGCCCTTTCTCTGAGGCTGCAACGTAGAAATCCCTCTCAGCAGCCCCATCCACCTGCTCACCATTTGTCCCACTACAAAATCCAATAAATATTCTTAAAAATAAGGGCAATTTGGTTAAACAGAAAAACATTTTAACAGATGAAGCAAAAATTCAATGTAGTGGCCTCACAATGTAACACAAAACTCTCAAAATACAACAAATCCATCACCGTTCCAGTCCTCAGTCAAATAAAGAAACAAAGAAAGAAATATGTCAGGGAAGGATATATCTAGAGTAGTGGTTGTTTTACAATGGCGACTATGTCGAGAGAATGACAGGGCTTCAGTTTGTCATGTTGCAACTTCTTTAAAAACTGCTTCGTCTTCCCACCTGCTTCTCTCTTCTCTCCGCGCACGGAGGTGATCATACTCTACCTGATCACAGTCTTTGACCTTAAACCCCTTCCCTTCCTCATCAAGAGCTCCTCCCGCTCCTCTTCCTCTCAGACGGGGGATAGTTCAGTCGGCGTAGTGCATGATGGACTCGACGTAGTTGCCGGGGAAGAGGCCCGTGGTGCTGTTCATCACGCCCTCGTACCAGCCGTCGTCGTTCTTCTTGATCACGTAGATGATGGCGCCCTCCATGAACGAAAGCTCGTCCTCTTTGTCGCGGCTGTAGTCGTAGATGGCCACCACTGAGGGAAAACGGCAGTTTGACGTCAACGAAACAATAATCACATGGACATCGAAACAGAAGAAGATGCAGGCGTTTTCCTACATGTTAAACTTGAAGGACAAAGAATTATTTTGTAATTTCAAACTTTGCAAACAAAACACTATGTCCCAACTGAGGAAAGGTACGAGTGAGTCACACCAGGGTGTCTGGTCTAGTATTTCAGGGAGGACTTTTCCTTTATAAATGTGCCTCATGAGGGAGCGATGATGTCACACCTTTCTCCAGGTAGCTGCGTGGGGCCCAGGGCGGGTCCTCCTCGGCGTACGGGTCGCTGTACTCCACCACCGCCGACTCCTCTTCGTCCTCTTCATCCTCGTAGTCATCTGGCAGCGGTGACTGAAGCGTAGGCTCCTCAAACACCGGCTCGTCGGAAGGCGGAGGTGGGGGCGGCACGTCTGAGACTAGAAGTAGTTTTCAGGGAGGCAAGAAGAAGAAGCAGTTAGAGGAGAGGAAAGAAGTACAGGGACACAGAGGACAGATTGAAATTCACATGCATTGAAGGAAGGAACAGAAACAGACCATGCTGGATGAAAATAAACTTTATACGTCAAACTCAGAAGGGTTCGATACGACGGGTACAAAGGGTGCACATACTGATTCAACTTGCATTTAGAGAAATTTAAGAAGGAACTGGATGGTTGGGATCGCTGAGAGAAATGAAAGAGGACACAGATATATAGAAACATCATCATGCTCATGAACAAACACCAACAGGCCTCATTATTCATATCATGCTTTAGGTGGTTTGGTCACCTAGAGGGGACGGATCCCTGATGCTCACTAACTGCTGGGGGAGAGGATTTCGAAACAAACGGAGGTCATGCAGAGGGAGCGAGGAGCTAAAAAACCACTTACTAGTCTCCTGAACTCGGGCCACAAAGCCCATCAGAGGCAGTTGAGGGGTGATCTGCATGGAGGGGGGAGGGGGCGCGAGCGGGCCGGCTATCACCGAGAACAAATAAGTCAAAATAAAATCAACACACGGAGATGGAGGAGGACAGGGCCAGAGAGGGTGCGTCGCAGTGGGACAGACATGAGAACAGCAAAGACACAAGAAAATGAGATTAGAATAAACATGTAAAGGACAGACAATATGCAGACAACGATTTTTAGCAAAGCACAAACCTGGGACGTCCATAGTTATTAATTATTCTTTCCATTTGTGGCTGTACGGATGGAATTTACAACTCTTTTCATAACCAATAGAAAAAAGTAGCCAGTCCTCATATTTGAGAAGCAAAAACTATGTCATCATACACTTTCTTTAAAAAGACGATCGAGTTGATCAACCTATAAATTAAGCATTAAATTAATTCAACTACACACAAACTAAAATTGCACAATTTTTCAAAAATGTTTTCAAGTACTAGGCTATGCTTTGTATATTTTATGAATACTTGCTGGTTTTCTTCTATTCTTCTATGACAGTAAATTGAATTGGACCGAACGTTGGACAAAACAGGACATTTTATAGACTAAATTATTAATTTATCATTAAGTTATAAAAAAAATACTTGAGTTGAAGCCATAAATTACTCTTAAGAACATACTGCACAAATCATTCTGATGCCAATTGACATTTGAGCTTGGATAGAAATAAAAGCGTAGCACTCAATCAGACAGTGCTAGAGACAAATGGGGGGGTAAAACATTACAAAGAGCTGTAAAGACAAGGAGCTGATACAAAGCAGAAGTCGAGTGGAGGCAGTTAATCGAGTGGGAAAATGACAGACCACAAAAACAGACGGATCTTTTTCTGAAGAGATACAAAACGGCGAGAGTAAGACTTTGGTGATCTGCTCCCTCTGAAATCTAAAAGTTTGGAGAGAAGCTGGAGTCCGAGAGAGCTGATTTAAAAATAAACAGACGATGAGATTTAAGACTGAAACGAAAAGAGGAAAAAAAAACGAATTGAACTGAAGGAACCCAGATAACAACAAGAATTGTTTCAGTGTCTGGTTCAACTTTAAACAGCTGTTAGTAGTAATAAACGTAGTAGATATTATTTCCTGCTTCAATACAAAGGACATGATTAGGTTTGTTTGACAGTTATAAAGGTAATAACTATCTAATTTGGAGTTATTTTGGGGAAATTGTTTAATAGAACCCCTTAAACAAACCTTGGTTCTGGGCGAAGTGTGGTCCACCGTTGAGCTGGCTCTGGGCCATGCTGGGCTGACCGGTGACAGACGAAGGCCGGCGGTACGGCAGGGAGCCTCCCACCTGCGGGTTCTGCTGCTGCTGAGGCTGCGCCGGGCGGTTCATGCTGTAGAACTGCACCACACCTGCGGAGAGACGACACCAGGGGGAAGCAGAGAGTCATTCAGTGAGGGTGGGGAGCTGGATTTTTAATAATCCTTCAGTGGGTCTTATAACGGCATATTAGTTAATGATAGTTAAGAAACCTGGTAATTAGTTTCGGGATACATTTCTCAAGCAGCTACTTGAACAATTTGATTCAAATTTGATATGCAAATCTTTGCATTTGTTTTGTGTTTTACATTTTACACAGAAGCCACATTATACCATGAACAGTAGCACAGCACATTGAGTGGAAATGACAATATCCAGCAGCCACACAACTTACAAAGAAAAGGCGAAATAAATACAAACGAAATGAAGAATTCACTGCGAAAGCTTCTCACCACACGGCTCATGCATTATAGATCAGAACATCGGCATCAACACAGACGCAGGCAGCTGATGAGATGCTGTGAAGGATGAAGAGCGGAGAATCCAGCGGCGGCACATGAAACCAGGCTGTGTGATCCAGACTTTTTGATATTCGGGACAGTTTTGATCAATATTTTCAAGTGCCCTACAGTGACCTTAAAAAGTGGAATTTCTCTTCTCAGCTGTTTGCTTAAAAAGGTAGAACAGGTGTCAACATGAGACTTGCTGCTGAAGATTTTCCAAGACTGCGATAATAGACTGGAATTATCTGTGGTTATAGCTTTTAAATTATTATACGTCATATCTGCTTTAATTTCATACACTCAAAGACTCAACAGCTCTGGGTTTGAGAAATTAAAATGTGAATTTATCATTTTATTTCATACATAAAACTGATACTATTTGTTAAGTCCTGATTTTGTTTACGATTACTAGCGTTTGGTCAACCTTATCACTGAAGACCTGACTTGATCAATGACTGATCGATAGTTACAAGCTGTCAGACAATACCATTGAATATGCTGGTTGATGACACATCAGTGGATGAACACATCTGTGTCTCAAGGCGGGAGGATGCATGTCAGGGGGGAGGCAGGATGGAGGATGTAGAGAGGGAGCGGGTGAGCTTCTCCCACCGTTTCTCACACTCACCTTGTGCATGGTTGCCGAAAGTGGCGGGGCCTGTGCCAGTGGGGGCCGCAGAGGTGGGGAGCTGGGGAGGGGGTGGTGGTACAGGCGGGATCTCTACAGGTGGGTTGGGGGCCTGTGGGGGGCTGTCTAGGGGAGAGGGCCCCGGGGGACCAGGGGTTGTGGCAGAGGTGGGGGTGTTGGAGGGAGGTTTGGCGGGATTGGCAGGGTTGGATGGGACAGGGACTGAACCCGAGGGGCCGAAGGTCAGGGAGTTGAAGAGGTATTAAAAACAATCCGGAAGGAGAGAAAAGATAGGTGAAGGAGGTCAAGATAAGAGTGAGAAGGGAAGACAGGATTGCAGTAGATCCAGGGTGTCACACATTGTGATTTGAATTTAAAACAATTTGAAACCCAGAGTATAGCCTCTTTAATATTGAAAAAAGATTAGTCAAGTTAGTTGGTTTCAAGCATTAAATCATCATGCAGTCAGCTTCTTGGAGAGGGAAGTAGAAGCAGGCGTTACCTGGGAAGGCGTTGGGTGGGGCCGGGGTCGGCACAGCGATGGGTATGCCCACGCTGCCACTGCCGCTGTTCTCCCGGCTGCTGCTGCGACTGCTGCTGGGGTGGCTGCCTCCGCTGCTCCCACTGCTGGTGGGAGGGTGGCAAAAGAAATCAGGCCACTTACACTCAGGCACACTCGCACATTCAGACCTCTGGGAGAAACTGCCTTTGTTGCGCAACTCATCTTAACACATAAATGTTGAGGCCTACATTTAAAAGGTAACCCCAGGGTACTTCACTTAAAGGCCGGGTATACTCGGGGGGGAAGAGAAGTTCTTATGACCCGTCATGCAACCATGTAGAAAAGCAAGTGTGTTTACAGCTGTTTTAAACTGCAGGTAAAAGTCAGCCATAATAGAAGGGGCCAGAAACTTTACTTACAGTCGTAGGAAACAATATAATTGTGCAAATGAATAGTGTTACACATAAGTTGTGTACAGAATGAAAAACAGATTGAAAGAGAAGTGGGCTCGAGTATCAAACTGTAGGTTTTGTAAGGTTGAAGAAATTGGGTGCGGCCTCTGGATGCAGTTTGACCATCCGACAAGCACTGGCTGCTTGCAGCTTTCGCAATTCTATTACCATGAATACTAGGTTTCTTTATCAGATAACTGATTAAATAAAATGATAAGAAAGTAGCCACGACCTTGTTGTTTCTCACTTACAGACTGTGGTCCAACTCTGATATTTGAATGGTGCGAAAGAGACTGAAAACTGCTCCTTGTTCATTTGGATGCAATTGCTTTGTTTTTTCAAGCAACGCTCTGTCATCCCCTTATTTGCTGGTGCTTTCAGCTCATTTGCACAAGCTGGAAAAAACACCTTAATCCTAACACTGATATTTGTGGCAGCCACAGTGTGAATAAAGCTGTAGTCAAACGTTTGTGTTTGATGAATCAGTGACGTCAAAGATTGCAAACTAGCGATAGTTCCAGGGCCGGGAAACATCATTTACCCAAGTGAGATTAATGCTGATTAATTGTATTTGACACAATATGAGTGTCATTCATCTTTATATTCCAGTTGCTACCAGCCTAGAATGGGTGTTCACGTAAAGGTGTGTGTCGCATCCCCTTCCCTGGCTTCTCAATAACTCAGGTTAATAACGTGGCACCCTCATGAGCATTCATGTGTTAGCGTGAGCGGTTATGCTTTAGAAATGACTATGTGCCACAGCAGCGAGAAGCCTCACCAACGACAAATGACAAAGGTGACGCAGGACGAAGACAAAGATATAAAAAGCAGGAAGCATCAAGACACATGGGGCAGACTTTTGGTTGGACAGAGGAGAGCGCATGGCTGGGAGATGAAGAGAATGAGCTATGGATGGAGTGATGCGGATAAAGACTGCTGAGAGGAGAGTCGGGGAAAGTTGTCTTGTCTATTTCCGGACCAGGAATGTTAAAGATTTTTGGGGCAACAGATCGGGCACAGTAGAGAGGAGATCTATGAATATTTGTCTGTTTTGGATGAAATAGTCATCTTGGGTTGACAGGGCTGTGAGGGCGATGTTGCCTATTTCATTTCGATCACTCCAGGAACCTGTGTCTCGCCGTGCAATCTCTACCTCGTCCTCATTTGAGCAAGCGCGTAGGTGAGGGGTTTCCAAATCAAGTGTTAATCTGGGCTTTCCTTTCAAGTTGGAACTGTTAAATAAGGTCATACTTGTGAGTTGAGGTGGAAAAAAAGAGACGGGAGTGATTACACTTTCCATAATAAGTTACTTCAGAGAGGAAGAAGAGGGGAAAAGATGCTCAGATGCTGGCTCGCACTTTTAAAGTGTGGGAGAGGAGAAGAAGAAAGGGGTAGTAGGTGGAGGAAAAAAGTGGCTTGTTTAAGAAGTGTTGAGAGGCATGCTGGGAACAGGGGAGGGGGGTACCTGTACGTGCGGTTCCTCTGATTAACGGATGCAGTGCGTGCAGGGCTCTGCTGGGGCTGCGGCATGTTGCGCGTCGGGCTTGAGACGTAGTCGTTAGGGACAACGGGCGGACGTACCGGCTCGAGTGTCCTATAGGGGAGTGGCGCCTGCGAGAGGGTCAGGAGGGGGAGGGGCATCCACAGAGAAGTGTAGGGGAAGGGAGGGGGAGGAGGAGAGCAAGAAACAAACAAGTGCAAACTTAAAAAGGGTATGTCAGGTGGTGAACATCGGGGAGGGGGTGGCTGGGGTCCACATGTGTTGAGGGGCAAACAGCAGACGTCAGGGCGGAACGCTGCTATCGCCTAAAAACCACACTTCCATAAGATGTGCACTGTCTCCACGGTCGGGAAGAATAATAGAATGGAGCAATCTTCTCCCCTTCCACTTCCTGAGTTTTCAAATTCCCATCCACTATGGGATCCACTTCCTCAGAGCTAGTAACCTACAAACTGAAAGTCTGGACGAAAAGTTTGGATCGTGCAATCACGCACACGACTTTTACGGATTTTTGTAGTGTTGAATTTGAAGAGAAATAAGCTGTTTTGATGACAGTGAACTCTCTGCTTGCAGATATGCCACATAATCTAGATAACAGTGAGCCCTTTGTTGAACAGAAATAGAAAAGACAGTTTTCTGGATAAGGTAAATGTGTGTGCTTTGCACTGACAGCAACAAGACAATGAAAATTGTACTCAAGTGATCCTGAAATGTAGAAAAAGTGGCTTCAGATTGGCTGAAATATTTCCAATTAGTTCTGCCAATGTGTCCCTGATCATGACTTTGAATCACTGCCTCCATATTCTGAACTAGAAACTTGCACATTCATTAAAAAAGAAACATGGAAAGTGATTTTTAACCCGACAGCAGCGATATGCTGGTGGCGTCTTCGGTTTTTAAAATGAGGAAAAGAAAAACAGAACCCTGATATTTATTGATCTGGGCCTGAGAAGATGCATTGGAATGTTAATTTCCCAGCTGACACAGTGGGGTGACCCATCTCTGAGCACTGTTGCTATGGCAAAAACGTTGCTATGAGGAATATGGGGCAGCCAGGAGTGGGCGGGCTGGGTCGAAAAGACACAAAACTGAAAGTAAATTTGGAAAAAACAAACGAAGAGGAAGTTGAATAACAAAAGAGAGACGATAAATTAAAATCACGAATAAGATGTCCGCTCGTAGCCACAGGCTGCGGCGGAAGGTGCGCCATGGAGAGCTGGAGCTGTGGTTGATCAGCATGCGTCTTGAAGGGACAGACACACAAACACACACACCTCGGAGGGTCAATATGAAGGGGGTGGACACAATCACAAATTCAGAGACAGACAATTGTGGAGATTATGGACACACACACACACACACAGACATACGTTTCCCACATACACAGAGAACAAACTGCATTTGATGCCCAGGAAGGTCCCACGGGTGACAACAACACAACATTAATGTGCTGCGCTAGCCGAGTCCCTGTGGGATAAGAGATACCTCCAACAGTCAAGACACAGAACAGAAGTAACATTAAAAAAAAAAAAACCTTCAGCTTTAAGACCATAAGAACATTTACAGTGACCTTTATAATCGTGTTCCTCCTGTGCCCCTGGCATTAGACAAATCCCAGTGAAAAGCTTTTAGACTGGGAGATCTGAGCGCTCACCACGTGCACAACATTCTGCTGAGCCCAGGCCCAATTACATGACTTTTTTATATATTTGACACTGCAAACGCAAACTTGACAGTTTCATCCAAACTTTACTTTTGTGGTTAAACAGCCCGGAGCAGAATGGTGGCTAAATGGTTGGTATTCTCACAAGAAGGACTTTGCTTGTTAGTGTATTATTAGCGTTTTCTCTTCTCTAAAATCTGTTTCTTCCAGTTTCATAATTCAAGAAGTGATGACCATGTGCATAAAAATACCACCAGTGGATTGCCATATTTGGGGCAGAGTGCAAGATCCACAATGGCACAAACTTATCAGTCAGAAAAAGTCCTTTATTATGCTTCACGAGGTGTGTGCGATATGTAGGCATTTGAAAGTTTCACGTAAAAATCTCTCCTGCATATAGAGACAAAGGGATGAAGGAACAAATTTGGTGGAAGGCATTTCCAAAATAAAAAAGAGAGACTCTAAACCCAGTCTCCCCTGTGCAGATGAAAAACCACAACACAGATTACCGCTGTGATGAGAACTACCACTGACGTCCATTCTAAATCACCCCGAGGACACTAATTAAACAGAGGTAAAGGGGAGATGATGAAACTGGGAGCAACCAGGCTCATCTGAAGGACTCGTGGTTTCTTTACCAAAGCCACAAAACACACACCCAGTCTCTGACAGACACCGGTCTGCCTCCTTACGTCCGTCTGAACTCGCACCGAGGCGCTGGCACAGTTTACATACCCAAGGGTCCCTTTGCCTGACATGGGCGGGCTGGGGGGCTTCTGTGTGGGGGGGTTGGTGCGAGGGAGTGCGCCTCCTCCGGCCTTCATGTTCTGGGCGCTGGCCTATAGCAGGACATGTGCGAGGTTGTTTGTTAGTTTATACAGTAAATCTGATAATTAAGACGAGTAAAAACATGTACAACAGTTATCGGTCTTGTCAAACTATTTCTTTAAACGGTGAACAAACTCAAAAGAAAAAGAATACTCCCACAGCAAACCAAACCAAATACAAATTAATTCAACAAACACATATCACCTCCCTCGTTTGAGGCGCTTACTTTGATAGTCTTACCTTAAACCTTTGCAACCACTATGGTTGATTATAAAGATACAATTAGGCAAGCAGAAAGAGGGGGGAGAGAAGAAAGCAGAGGATTAGTGTGTGAAGGAGGAGAGAAAAAAGGGGGGAGAGAAAAACAACAATTATTCATGCATGTGGTACAAAGAGCCAAGCCGGTAAGATTCAGGCAACAATGGCTCAGTGATGATATTGGAGGAATTTATTCGTTGAGACCTTCAGCGGAACAAGCTCGTCTTTGTTTGCAAAGACAGTGTGAAACAAGATTTCCAAAAATATCAGCCACATTTACCTTTTTTATTAGATAAAATCATTACTGTGCAGGAGCAGCAGCAGGTGACAGACTAACAAAAACAGCAGCTATATTTAGCTGAATGTCTTGGGTGACATTTCCCATCCTAGTGAAAGGCCCGGGTCATTGATTTCTTCTAACATTACTTGTCACTGAAACCCAGGAGTGATCATTTGACCTCTGAAAGTCCTTTCCTTTAGGTTTTCTGCAGTGAACAGCCCAGATTAATCCCGTAACAAGAATACAATCCGGTTTCTGAATTCCACACATTCTTTCAGACTGTTTTTTAAGGTCTCATTAAAATGTAAAAAATCACATTAGTCCTCTTGCAGCAGTGGTTCCCAGGCGCTGCTGCATGTGAACCCTGAATATGAAGTTGTTGTCACATGGAGTATTATTGATTTCTGCTTCTTGGATTATTCATTGGAATAATTTTTCAACACCTAAAGATGTAAAGCTGCACAGTGCTTCACATAAAATACATTTTAAAAAGATGGATGGTAGAAAAACAAACATAATTCAGAGTTTTATGTTTTCCTACCCACCCTAGTATAAACATTTGTTTCAGAAGCAGTGAATCGTGCATATAAATTAGGTCTAACAAGTGAAACTAAGGCAAAAAGGAAGAAATTCCCCACCTTGACTCCATGACCCATGTCGTCTAACAGGCTGTAGTCGATGGACTTGCGGATGTAGCGCACAGGCCTCTCGGGATTGGCTGGGGCGATGATCTTGTGTGTGCGGGATGTGTTCTTGTTGGTGGTGAGGATGCCGATCTCCCGCCGTGCTACTTTCTCTTTGTGGATGTCCACCGTCTGGGGACATGAAGTACAGAGACAGACAAAGCAATATTAACACTGACATTCAGCAGGAATATCAAAAAAGAAGTAATCATTAGTCTTTGCATGAATTCTTTGTGTGTCAGTTCCCGACCTGTGAGATGTGGTTGATGGAGGACTCCATGCGGCGGAGCTGCGAGGCCTGGATGTCCAGCATCTGCAGGACATTGTTGGCCAGTGTGTTGATCAGGTAGGCTACGCTGGCCAGAGACTGGGTGGTGTAGTTCTTAGTCTCTTCCAGCGCCCTCTGTTTGTCTGGAGACTGAACGAGAGGGAAGAGAGAATAGTGACATCTGAACTTCTGCACATATTTGGATTGGATTTCGTGGAGATGGAGCGGTTTGTCAGGAGCAATCCACACTGGCACATTGTGCCATTAAAATACAGTTTCGCATTAAACCAATTTTAAAATGAAGTTTTATCCAAGATGATGTCATCAAAAACCACTTTCAGTCAATCTCCTCTATTGTCAGACCCACAAAAGACAAATGACAAGTTGATATATAAAATACTGATATAAATCAGTTATTGAAATATTAGTAGATTATTTCCGTCTCGTCATTAATCAACCATGTGTTGCATAATGAAATAAAGACGAGAAATGTCACGTTAGAAGAGTTTAAACATTCCCTGTGACAGATTACCTCACTGTGAGGAGGTCGCCTATTAAAAACACATGCTCCCCATTAACACTGCAGTTAAATGGAATCCCTGCATCTACACTGCCAACATTCTTTCCTTCCATTGTGAAATCAGGGGCTATAATCAAAGCAATAAGAGTGACACCAACAGTGATAGTAGAGAAAGAGTTTGTGCTTTCAACAGTCGGCTGAATAATACAACTGTTTCTGATTGGGTATTTAAAGCATTTACATTTCATTAAAAGCCATCACACAGCTCAAGAGCGTGTGTATCAGCCCTTTAAGTTGTATTCGTAATTGCTTAATTTAAATTCATCATTGCGTGAGAGAAAAACGGTGAGAGATCAGATGTCACAGGTTAACATGACACACAGCGGTCCCTTCTTTCATTCATGAAACCATAACGAAACGTCATTTCTATGGAATGCTGCTAAACAACCATCTGACAGACAAACGATATCTGATGAATACCCTCCTTGGCGGAGGTAACAATATTTTTTTTTTAAACTTAACGAGCAGGAAGTGAGAAGCAGGTAATATGGCTGCAGCCAGAGTAAAGGGAGTCTTGTAAGGCAGCTGGTCGGGCCGTGGGCACAGCGTGGGCACATCAACTGGAACATCAAAGTGCAGATGGATCAGCTAATGTTGCTGCTGGGAAACTGCTCCTCACTGACACTGCATGCAGGGCTGGGCTGCAACAGCATATCATACTTAATTTTGGGAATGAAAGCAACTATTTTGATCATTAATTTATTGTCGAAGCCATTTTTCAAGCAGAAAAGACACCAACTTCTTTGTTGTTGCTTCTAGAATGTGTGGACTTACAGCTTTTATTTGTCTAATAAAAGGTCACTTTAAGATTTAGGAGACATATTTCACTATTGTCTGACATTTTATCTTCTCGAATGTGAGGATTCGCTGCATGTCCTTGTCCTGCATTTTAATAAACTGAATATCTATGCATTTTTCCAACATCAGTCTGTGTGGTGCTGATTTTACCACAAAGATTTAAACAGACTCATAATAGAAGCAGCACCAAACAGCGAACAAGCAGAGGTGTCCACACTCGTCACAGCAGCCACATCCTCAGTGGTAACATGTCTATTCCCCTGTAATGAGAAACCAACTGCGCTTGGGATGCAAGAAAAAAAAAAACTTCTGAGGAGTCGCAAAGTGGCATCCAATCATACACATCATCGGACAGTCTGCAAACGCAGGAGTGTGGGGGGGTGCAGCTTTGCCCAAGGATCAGGACAAACTGGCTACATGCAGAGCAGAAGGGAGACATTTTTTGATCTGTGTATTGTTGTTTGTCTTTATAGGAAACACTGATGGATATAGACATCTGCATTTGAACATTTTGTCTTTCTCAGCTACTCATTCATGCCAATTACAGGTTTCTAGGCCTACTTGTTAAATTAACGCAGCTGAAAAGCATCTTCCACTATGAAGCCACATTTAAATCCACTAGATCCAGATTTGTATTTGGATATGAAAGCCTCAATATATGTCTGAATTTCTTCATCAGGATTCACACTTAATTCTCTGAGAAATCCATGAAAACGTTTAAAAACACTGTCTTGCAATTATAAGAAAGTAAAATATCCTGGATCTGCCCCAACATTTAATGGGCTCCTTCCCTGATCCATGCTGCATTCTTCCACCGTGATCCGTCCAATAGTTTTTGCTTAACAAACAAGCACAGACAAAAACGTAACCGCAGGTAACAAACAGGTATCTAACAAGTTTAGCAACTTATAATTCATCCAACAGCCTTTCTAGGAAATGTTCTACTAATTACCCGCTAAATAAGAAAACATGAGACAAGGTTCCAGGAAATGTGATGTCAAATATGGGACCTATACTATCAATTAGAAAATAAAAAATGAAATACTAAGTAGACTACTTATCCAAATCAAGAGTCTAAGGATAGACGACACTGTGCTGAATGTAAAGCCCATTTATCCGTCCATTGATTTGACTAATGCATTTTTAGAGCATCTGTAGCATGTGGATTACAAGTGTGAACAAACTGAAAGAACAACAATCAGTAGGCCAAAACACTCTCCAAGCCCAAGTTCAACAAGTGTCCATCCCTACGTGACTAATGTGTAAAGACTCGGAGGCAGACAGGGCAGGGCAACGGCGTGAATTGCAGCTCGAAATTGAGAGATCAAGTATCCCACTAAATAACCCTCTGATGAATACTACTGTCTGTCTATTCTATTAGTGGTAATACCCATTGGAGAGCAGCTGGGTAAACCTTGCAGGGGGGGGAGAGGAATCCAGGGCAGCCTGCCAGACAGCAAGTTGCCAGCATCCAAGAGCCGCCGCCTCCTCAGGAGAACCTGTCAGACCTGATCAGCCCTGTTCATCAAGGACGTCAGGTTTTTTAGCATCACACCTTTGTCAAAACCTCGCGGAGCCACATTTCCATCCATCAAAGCAGGGCCGTGATTAGAGAAAGCACGGGGTGATCTGAATGGGGCTGGGGAAGTGGCAGCCCACCTGCAGCATGCCCACAGACAGTACAGATGATCACTTCACGACACATGCATGCAAAAACACCCGGTTTTCTTTTAAACCTGAAGCTCAATCCAGGAACAGTAATCAGGAACTTTAAAAGCCTTTTTTTGGGGGGGGGGGGATGTTTGAACGCGTTAAGATGCTTAATTTCAGTGTGTGTGCGACTGCAGCATTAAAAGGTCCCAACATCATAAATCAGTGGTTTATCTCCTGTCAGGAGGAGCTCAATGGAGATTAATCTGGCCTGGGATCTGCTCCTGCATCCCCCCGGGGCCGGTGCCCGATCAGCTGGCCCGCGGGAGCAGCGGTGGCCGATCGCGCAGAAATTGATTTTTCACGGCGCCCCGTTTGGTCATTTGGACCGCGGCTGATGCCGAGCAGCTAGCAGGCTAACAGAGCTAGCCCCCCACCGTGGGATGTACAAGTCACACACGCCGTTATTACGAGGGGGTGGGGGGAGTGGGGGGGAGTGGGGGTTGTGCGCCCAAAAAAAAGCAAAGCTGACCCCTCCGGGTGTGAACGCGACGCGGGTGACGACACCCAGTGTGTTCGTCTGTGGGAGAAAACGCCCCGACTGCAGGTTGTGTGTTTGCGTTAGCCCATGGCTAGCTAACCACGTCGGCAGCGTTAGCAGCAGCTAGCCGAGCATCAGTGGTCGCCCCGCCGTGAAAAAATTAAAGAAACCCTCCCCCCTCCTCCCCACACACACCGTGTTTTTCCCCCCCACGCAGGTGACAGCCTACCTGGACATAGTTGCTCTCGCAGTACTCCGCGACTCGTTCCAAATTGGTGAAACTGTCCAGTAGCGCGCTTCGTCCTGCTGGAATCTCCTCTTCCAGTAGCATTTGCAGCTCCGCCATTTTCACATCTTTAGCGGAGCAGTGTGTGTATGTGTGGTGCTGGTGGTGGTTGGAGGGGGCTCTCGCTGGCGCCGCCGCGGCCGTGGGCGGTACTGCAGGGGCTCTCCCCAGCAGGGGTTCCCAAAACTGATCATGTTGGGAACAGGAACGCATAAAAACCAAACTCCCCACTGGATAAAACAATGTTTCTCAAGTTATGTGGTTTGCAAAAATGCTCCAGGCTTATTCTACTCATTATGAAATACTTGCAACAAAACCATCCTGTCAGGGATTCCTCTTTTATTCTATTGCAGAGCAGCATGAGAGGCTCCCAGGGGCCGATGGACTTCCAAGATGATCTCTATTGCATTTGGCTGTGCACAATGTGGTTAACCACAAATTTGTTAGAAATTTGCACCGCTGAAGTAGAACGTCAGGCGTGACAGGCCCTTTGTTGTCTCTGTGTTTTGAAACATGCATTTTATCAGTTCGTTCTAAATTGATTTAGTCCACTTCCACTCACAGTTGTCCCCCCCACACAGCCATAAGGCCTCTGACCTCTTGGCAACAACCATGATGGACATGTACTATAAATACATTGCACTGTCACGTTACTATATGTGATAATCTGATTTATTGTAAGCTTTGTATTTTATCAAGCAATTAACAATGTGGCAGAGGAGGACTCTTGTCTGGATTTAAAATAATAACTCACAGATAATAAGTAACATTTAATATAGCGCTGTAATGATTAATCAAATAATAAATACAATCTATCAATAATCAATTAACAGTTAAGGTGCCTATTCAAGCGATTCCTGCTTTTTCAAATGTGAGAATTTGATGCTTTTTGTGTCTTATAGTAAATAAAAAAATTCAGGTTTTGGCTTTTGTGGTTAAACTTGGTGTCAACTTGGCTAAATTGTGATGGGTTTGTTATTATCTCTTTTCTAAAGTCATTGAATTAAAAATATTAATGTAGTAATGAAACATGACACCACTAGAAAGCTGAATTCTTTAAGGCACACTTAGGGAAGCGGTGATATGCAATACATCACAAACACAAAATCTTCATATGTATTTAACTTTATGTCAGATGTCTTTACAAAAAAGAAATGAAATGTCTAAGGACAATGTGGCTCATTTAAATAGACAAACACGTCCCATGTCATTAGAAATTCTGATTCAAGGCAGTTGTTCTTGGATTTATAAAAAACAAACATCTGGTGGCATAAAGTGTATTTTTTTAATATTTAAAATACTGATATTTCAACAGTCTTTCAACAAGTGCAGAGTTGATCTGTGGGGAGAGAAGGTAATAATGTGCTTCAGGCTTCGGCTGAAAAAAGAATACAACCAGGAAAACAGTGGTGGTGCAACTTGGGTGCAAAAAAATCCCTCAAATTAGGAAAAGTCCCTCAAGATTGATGCTAATTTTAGTATTAATTACTGTCACGTAAAATAGTAATTGGACTCTTCAGCTCCTCTGCCCACCGGCGGTGTTTAAAGACGAGTTCTAGCTCCTCCTGCTGACGGTGACCCAGGTCTCGTCTTTAGGTGTGGACACCAGCTCAGATCTGACCTCCATGACTTGACCCTTCAACTTCTGAAGCTTCAGCTGCCGCGCCATCGTGCTGAGCAGGACGGTGGCCACAGTGTAGGCGAACCTGTCGGAGACACCAAACACAATTGACTGTGGAAAGCGTCCCCTGAAGTATCCAACCACGGAGTTGGTCCTGATCATTTAAAGTCTTTTATTAGATTTCTTCCAGGTTTGATCTCTGTGTTTTAATGTGATTCTGTACCTGAGCTCTGGGCACGTTTGATTCCCCGAGAAGCCGAGCAGAGAGAAGCTCTTCCTGACTGAATCCTCCTCAAAACGATCTGGATCGAACCTGAAAGATTTCAGAGTCATCACTAAATCAGACACTGGACAAATAAATATTCGTACCTGGAAAAAACTGCCTGTGATGCTGTTACATCCTTTTAACCATCAATATTCGTCAATATGAAGCCAACCTGTAGGGGGTGCTCCATGTGTCAGAATCTTGCAGGACTACTCCCAAAGCATAAATCACCAAAGTCTGAAAGATGACAAAATCAAAACATGATCTTCTAAAATAGTTAATACAGTTATTATGATGTTTTTCACTATAATATTAGTGTTTCTTGTCTTCCCAAAGTTTAAATATAAAAACTGAGCACATTTATTCATTATTTAATAATTCCACGAGCCTTTAACTGTTTCCTTATCCCCTGTCTGATTATTAGTTCTTTTCTCAAGGCATCTCGACAACAAACCTAACACAAACTTCACTGATTGTCTGTAATACTGTGACAAACAGCCGGGAAGAAATCGACGGACAAAGAGCCGCACACAGATGGAAACCAGATACCTCTTTGGGGATGACGTGTTGATCAACCTTCCCCTCCACTTCCTGAAGCCGAGCCGCGACCGGGGTCAGCTTGGCGGTCCTCACCGTCTCATTGAGGACCTGCTGGCAGTATCTGGTCAAGGACAGAAATTAAATAAGACTGAGTTCAGCGAACGCTTGTTTCACTGTCAGGCATCCAGCTGTAGAGTTATGCCAGGTTTAAAGATGTTACCGTAGCTGAGGGATCTTGTCCAGAGAAATTGGAGCCGAACCCAAAACTTCTGTCAGCTCCTGGTTCAACTTGTCCTGGACTTCCTCTGAGGTGGACAGGAAGTGAAGTGCCCAGATACACACTGCAAAATCACAACATTTAACAGTGACGCTGAGGAGATCCATCATGAAATATGTTTGATGGTGAGATTTCATCTCCAGCCGTCTTCACAGTGGTCACTTACAGTTGGCAGTGATGACGCATCCAGCCAAAGTGAAAACCATGCAGTCCTCCATGATCTGAAACAAACAACAAAAGGCATTTCAGTACATTTTCAGACCTTCGCGGTAACTGTGAAGATTTGTCAATTACCGCTCAGGTTTCAAACCAGAGTGGGAGACTTCATCAGTATTCACCTGTCGCTCTGTGAGGCTGGACTGAAGGAGAGCGTCAACAAACGCCGTCTGCTTCTTCTGGGCTTTTCTCTCCTTCGCCACTGACAGCAGCACAGACTCCATCTCTGACTGAGCTGAAGAAATTATATAAAAAAAACAAAAACATTATTAGACTCATTAGACTCCAGTTCCTTTAACATATTACAGGCCTGACACCTGAGGATAAAGGTTAAAAAGTCTGGGTTTTTGCTTCCAGTCCCTCAGACGGCATCCAAGATTAACTCCAGCCAGATGCCAAGTGTCTGAAACAACTGCCCTTGGCAGCAAATCAATAAAGGTCCCCAAGAACAGTGGCGGTTCACTGATTAAGGTGATAGCCCTGAATGGGTTGGGTATGGCTGTTCTCCCACTCTATTTCTATCGGTCTGAAACACAGCTTTACACACAGATCATGGCTGAGCCACTGCAAAGCCCTGTATCTCTAAAGCAACAAGAACGAGAGCAGCATCCCACATTTCAACACACAGCAGGTGTGAGGGGGCAAAAATGGTAAAAACCGAAGACCAAGACAAAAAATGTGACTTGCTAGACTCAAAAATCAAGACAGACAGCAGTTTCGTGCTCCCACACATCCTTCAATAACCTCACTCACCTTTCTCATAGTGTCCTTTTCTGCTGGTGCTCTTCTCCAGGGAGCCGTCCAAGTAGCCTTTTCCGATTACTGACCAGATCTGGTGGCGTCGAAGTGAGTTAGAAGATGCGAAAAAATTAAATAAGAAATGTATTTCAACAGAACTTCCTGGATTACACCCTGCAGAAAAAGTCAAGGAAGTGAAAATATTAAAATACAAGGAACTGCTACCTACTGTGATGTCGATGCCTTTAATTTAGCTATTTAACTATATATAGATGAGGTCACCAATTCTTTCCAGTTTTAAATACAGTACAAGAAGTACTTTTTAAAACATGCAAGAAATCGATCGTGCAAAATGCACAAGAGCGAATTTTGACACGCACAGGTGATATTTGGTGACTTAAGATGTTTAAAGCAATCTGCCTCACCGCGTCATGGTTCTTGCGGAAGGAGATGACCTCTGCGTCGTCTTTGAAGCGCTCGCCCAGAGCCAGCTGAGTGACCGTCTTCATGGCCAGGCCCAGCAGGTGGGCGCACAGTGGGGTGTGCTGGTCCTCCGGGAACGACTTCCACTTTCCGACCAGCTCCTCCACCAGCTGGGAAACACAAGACGATCCCAGAGGGGATGTTTTGAAAAATGCTCAATACTTCTAAACCATTCTATGCGTCAGCAGCACAAACCTGGAGCACGAGAGGAAAGTTGTTCTCCAGTGTGTTGTTGATGGCGCTCTCGTACACCTTTTTCCTCATCATGGCCTCACTGGCCCCGCCTCCCATCCCTGACTGGTAACCCAGCAACGACTTCAGCATCGTCTCAAAGGAGTCGGCTGAGAGGAGCAAAAGGAAAGTGTCGAGGTTATTTTCGTTTACAAAGCAACGACTGTGGTTTTATTTCCTCCCTGCTGGTGGACTCACTGGTGTGGTTGGGGTTGATGTGCTGCTGCAACTGGTTCACGGAGCCCAGGCTGACCACCGGCCGACCACCAAACCAGAACGACGCCACAGACCCGTGCTCCTGATGCAGGCTCATGAGGAACTCGTGCAGACTGCCTCTGTTCACGATGTCCTGCAGGTTGCCATCCCTGACGAGGCAGAAAACAATGGATGTGAATCTGATGTTAACAGCCGGTTATACACATTTGATGAATAAATACGTGTGATGCCACCAGACATTCATTTCCTTTGACTAAATTGAAGTTTGTAGAAGCTGCAAAGACATATAGATACTTACTTTTCATCTGTAGGGTTAAGACCTGGGATGCCAGATGCTTTCCTGGATGACTGCAAATAAAGTCACAAACAGATTTGAGCTGTTACAGTAATTCATTGTTTATACGATTTAAATTAGCATGTATACATAAGTGCACTTTCTACACAGGGGCTAATACACACATTTCCTTCGCCAATAAACAAATCCAGCTAACATCCATTCAAGGATATGGAATCCCATTGGATAAAATGCTGATTTAAGGCGTCTTTGCTTCCACACATGCTAACACACCACGTTTTGTACTTTGATCATTAATTTTAACCTTAAGATAAAATCGGCTTGTAAGTGGCGAACTTTATAGAGTTCGATTTCTGTATTTTTTACTTTTCTAGCTCGTTTTGGCGAGTAGATCAACACTGGGTTCCGCCCACTTTTGACTTGGTAAAGTTGAATTTTCTTGAAGCAGTTTTCTGTTTGGTGTATTACACTAAAGCCGAACTTATAAACAGATCACAATGTCAGTGTGTGAATCTTGAATGGGCTTGAAAGTGATGCTCCCGCTCTCCAGGGCAGAGATGCAATGTTAAATTCCCCCATTTTAAGGCGGAGCCTGGCGAGGTAACGACTAGCTGAGAAGCTAACTTGAAACTTGCAGGGACGTACCGGGTACAAGTAGAGAACCGCGCCGACTAACATGATGACGAACGTGACGGCGAAGATGGCGAAGTCCAGCATGACTGCTCACGTTCAGCAGAACAGTTTTTAGTGACTTTGACTCATGAACATCTGGATGTTTTTCCACCTAAACTCTGTTAGCGTCACCACGTCAACACACACTGCAGCTAGAGGAGGGGTCCGGGCTCGACTACACGGTCTGGACAGGGAGAAGCAAGCGAAAAGGGTGAAATCGATACTGAAACTATAGCAACACTCACACGTTTTTTTGTGTACGTGTGCGTTTTCATTTTTTATACACGTTTTATTATTATAATATATTTGTATTTACTATGTATTTATTTTATTACTAATTCATTCAATCATCATCCTCTCATTCACTGTATTTCTTTTTTATTCTAATTTGTATTGTTGTTTTATCCTCTTGGGAAGTCCTTTGTAACTTAAGAGTTGTGTCTTACAAATAAAGCGAATAAAACTATTATTACTGAGTTTTTGGTCACACCGTGGGAATTCCAGCAAAATAAAATAAAAACACATTGTTGAATTTGTTGGATAAAACCCTGTATTTAAAAAAAAACAACAACAACATATTGACATTTAAAAAACACAATACAACACAAGTTTAATGCGGAAACACAGTGCAAAAATATGTGCAAAGTTGTAGTGTCGCAGCGGATACACATGTTCCTCAGGCGATCATTTCGGATTTGTCCTCCGGTTTGGGCGGCTCCAGCTCCATGGCCATGAGATAACCTGAAGGGCAAGACATTTAAATCAAACAGGGATCTTCCTTTAAAGCAACCCCCCAAACACAAACACAGATTCTTCTCTCTCACCCTCAGTGTAGTCGGTCTCAGGTTGGGACGCTATTAAGATCCAGGCCAGGCCGACAAACAGCGCCACCACCAGGTTGATTGTCACCCATGGGTGGAGGATATCGTGCTCGGACCCTGGTGGCCTGGAGAAGAAAAAGAGAGAGCCTCAGGTTTCATATCCAGGCTTCGTGTTGAGAGGTAAAAACCTAACATAGCCCGGTTCCAGTGATCTCACCATAACGTTGTGTTGAAGGACGGGTACAGGTTGATTCGATCACTGGTCATCTGCTGGCTCAAGCACAGGACCAACGCCGAGAAATCCACTACACGAGAGGGAGAAATAAAACTGAAACCAAACACACACCAGCTACTTCAGGTAAAAAAAGGAACCTGTTGACACTCAACCATCGAAGTTTGAAGAAACAAACACAGGGCGGACTCACAGAATGAGGCGAGAGCGACGGGATCCAGGGTGATGAACTCTCGCAGAGCCATGGAGCCTTTGGCCAGATTGACTCTGAGAAGAAGAGAAGGTTTTTACGATACTGACACGAGCTTTCTCAGCTTCATACTCGGAGATAAAAACATGCACATTTGGACAGATTTTAAATAAACAACCATTAACACTGCAATCAGATAATTTTTTACTTGAAATTAAAATGTCAGCATATGAGCAAAGTATTCTGTGTCCTTTCACGCTGTGTTTTTATTCGGTGGTATCTTGATCTGGGTAATAGCAGCAGCCAAAAGTGAGATTGTCCTTTATTTAATGCTTTTTTATCACTGGGAATATTCCACATTTTCCTGCTCGGTTCACACATGGGCTCACTGGGACTTTTTTACAAGGGGGCTGACAGGAAAAGTTCCCAGAAATGCCCAGAGCAACTGACTCTGAACATTTAGGAAGATATCCACGCTTCAGTGCATGAGTGGGGAGCGTTGATCCTCACCTGTCGAAGGCGGCCACAGTGTTGATGGCCAGCAGCATGTAGAGCAGAGACTGGCAGGGGTACGCCAGGCTGTGGTACTGCTCCAGCAGGTTGGACAGAGCGGTGAGGTGCTGCCCGGCCAACATGTACACCACCACAACGTTCCACACGGTGCAGCCCGCCAGGAAGCCGTGACAGTATAGGCCGAACCTCCTAAAGCAGATGCAGAAGAGATGATATTTTAGAAAAGGGGGAAAGGACCAGGCATTCATGTGTGTTGTTTTTTCTTACAGAGACATGTTTCCTTCACCTGTAGCCTTTGTGCACTCTGATAGAAACGTCTCTGGTCGTCCAGAGCGGCTGAATGTGCTGGAAGTCCGTCATGTTATCCATCTGGTCGCTGGTCTTCCTCCAGTCGGAGCGCTCCGACGCCTGGAAACGCTCTGCACGGGAACGCACACACGGTTAAGTTAGTGTTTCACCATTTAACAGCCTCGATCACATCTTCTTCTTCTTCCTTTGTTACTCACTGTTCCTCTCGACAAACACCTTCCCGACCGGCTGGCTCTGACCCTGTGGGGCCGAGAACAGAGAATGCTGGGAGATAGGAGGGGGGGTGTCGGTGATGATGTCATCCTCTTCTACGTCCAACTCATCGGGAAGCTGCGACTCAACGACTTTTAACTTCCTAAAGCGACAACAATAAAGGTTATATCCATTACATCATAATTCATAATCGTGTTGTTGCTTCATTAAATCTCGTCTTTTTTTTGTTGATTCCGTATTTGATCACTTTTCTTATTTGAATGCTTTTTATGATGTTCTATTTTTCAACAATTATTACAAATACAACACAGACATGATTGTAAAAAATAAGTTTTCACAGATTTTGACATATGAAGACGTCACTTTGGACTTTTTTTGGGACGAATCAAGTCCTGGATTAACTGAGAAAAGATGAATTGATATGGAAAATAGCTGTTACAGTCAGTCCTTGCAGATATAACACGTAGTGCTTTGAAATCGTACTTTTTCCTTTTGGTCTTTCTGACCACTTCTTCTCCGTCTGTGTACTGATCAGCTGCATCTCCGTTCACCAGGTCGGCCTGGTCGTCTTCAACATCTGAAACTGCGGCACAAGCGTGAATACATGTGAATATACTCCTCTATCCAAACTGAGCTGGTCATACTGTAGTTACTCCTTAACAAGGCACAGATCTGCCTCAGTTTCTGTTGGTTCTACAGTTAAATCGTTTTCTTGTCATGTTGAAAAAGCCTACGTGTGCTGTCTGTACACGCAGTCGGATTTTTTTACCGATAGTGGCAGTTTTCTTTTTCTTCCTCCTCCTCGGGGGAGGCGCTCCATTTGTGGGTTCCAGGGAAAGCTGCTCTCCCACCTCAGATGTCCTCCTACTGTCCAGGCCTCCCATCTCCAGCCCCTGATCTAAGAAACGAAGCGGTGCGTGAGTATTGACATTTTACTCTGAAAGGTTAAGTTGTGTTGATGGGTCCAACAATTTCTCCCTCGCAGCATTTCCCAGTTTGTGGGACACAGTGGGAGACCCTTTGTGTTTCGTACCGTCCACATCATCAACTCCATTCGTCTCCTTCCTCACCCTCTTCTTCTTTTGTCTCGGTGCTGCCGCTTCCCCTGCGTGAGAACAAAAAAAGGGAATCCAAATTAGAAAAGCTCCAGTACAAAAATAAAGAGGGATTCATGATTATATAAAATGAAATAAGAATGTTAATAGAATGTATATAGCCTCAACAAGATGCACATACAAGATATTAAATATGTTTGCTGTTATAATTATTATATTAAGATATATTCTATAGATTCTGACTCACCAGCAGTGTCTTGACTTCACGTTTCACACAACAGAGAAAGAGACGACAAAAATATGGGTCAGTACAAAAACTGTAAGTGAAAACAAAATGATGATTATATGGTCACAGTCAGAAATGAACACATTCACGTACCTCGTCATCGGGGGGAGCGACCGCTGTCCTCGCTTAAAAAAAAAAGAAAAACACAAGTCAGTTCTCTTCTTCATGTTGTTGTTAAAGGTTCTTTCCCAGCATCATCTAACAACCATCATTAATCCTAACCATTAATTATGGCCTTTGCTGAAATAATTAGTACAAACTGATTAACTGATCAAAAAATAAGAAATGAAGTTCGTCACATAGATTTCACATGAGGTCACAACAGGTCGAGAACACCTACAGAGAGATAGAAAGCTTAATTAAGACCCTTGTAAATGAGATGTCAAGATTTTTATAACTTATTTTTGAGGAAACTGATATCACTACTTTTAAAATTAATTAAATTAAGGATTTTCTTCTCTTTCTGGTCGATTCCAGCCCCGGTTTCTTAAAACTTTGATAAACACAGGAATAAACCGAATCCAGTACAAAATCTACCCGTCTACCATTAACGACAGTGCTGAGAAACAACAAATCAAACACTGCAGGTGGTGAAATTGGATTAGTGAAACACTCGGACCCATCAAACGCAGCGTAAACACATTAACAAATGATCTCTCGTTGAAAACAGTGAGCTCAGGCACAGAGAAAGAGTTTCACTTTGACAAACCAATAGAAACACGATACACCTGCTCTTATAAAACCAGTCGCTTTGAGGCTATTTAAGTCTTGGACACTTACATAACACCTGAACTGGTTTGGAGTTTAATAGAGTTTTAAAATGTTAAGGATAAGGCATCAGAAATAAAGATCTTACCATTGTCTTTCTGGCCATTTCCCCCTGAGAATCGAGTAAGAGCGGAGTGAAGCCACAAGTGACATCCTGGCTGTTAAATCCTCGGCTAAATCTGTGTTCATACATCTGCCACGACGGAGGATTACTCAGGGTAAGAGGTCAGAACCTTTTCTTTTTCTTTTTTTTTCAAACTCTTGAAGCAGTGGCTGTGTGTTTATTTTTGAGGAAGTGCGCGTCTGTGGAATCTGGTTTTAATCTCTGCGACAACAAAGCTTAGTCTATTTCTTCTAGGTTTGTTTGGTGACAATCGAGGAGTAAAAGCTTTTATTTTTGACTCAGAAATCAAAACAGAGAAACGCAATGAATCCTCATATATAAGAAATTAAAGCTGCTGAATTTTATATTCCCTTGATAAATAACTTAATCAATAAATAAACTATATAAAATCGGTCTGCAACTCTGTTCGTGTTGAAATGACCAAACGACATTTTCCTGTTCAGAGAATCATTACATCACATTCTGATCCTCTGAAGGAAATCTATGAATCAGCCAATACCATAGTTACATATTCGATTGGCCAACAAAAACATTTTCTGATCCCAATCGTGTCCCGAACAGTGAATATAATCCACAATCCTAAAATCTAAATAAGGAACTTAATCCCAGATCAAATAAAGGCCTCGTTTTTTTTTTAGAATGTTAAATGTTTGATTTGTTGTGTGAACTTTTTGTGAGTTTGATGTCATGCTAAATGTATTTCTGCTTCCTGTCTTGATTGTTGTTGCGTCCTGACAAGTATCAACATAATTAAAAACTACAAAACACAGATTATAATTCCACACGTGTTACATTCAATGCTTTAGTATTTCTGTTTCTGCAAATGTTCCTTTTGAGGACAGTGCATCTTTAAACAACTATAATAAATAACATTAATGACGATGGCACAGCACAGTGATGGGGTTTAAAACCCGGATACTTCACTCACTAACCTGTGGAAGAGGCGGAAGCTCCCTGGGCCGCATCTTCTGTTGTAGAAACACAGAATATTAGAGATGTAAACATAACTTTACAATGCGAATGTCTAAAAACACACAGAGTTAGAACACAACCGTTAGCTAGACAAACAACTCAAAACCGCTAGCTCTGAGAATGCTAACCCTTAAAAGCCACTTATACCGTTATTTAGGAAAACAAACGCGTTAGCTACCGTCGAGTTTTCCGTTTTCCAATCCGACTGTTCTGAGCTGAACCTCTCAAAGCTCCTCCAGTGGAATGAACTCCACTTTCTTGGTGTTTATCAAAGACGACATCAGTTTGAAAGTGAACAAACAGCGACTTCTCCCGTTGTTCGCTTTATTTACATTCTGCAAGAGGCGATGTTGCCACCCGGACTCATTTAAGAGACGAACCCAACACTCCTTTCCTGCGTCTTCACAATAAATGTCCCATGTCAAGGGAGAACAGGTGAAAAAAAAGACAAGTGAATGCAGTGATAAATTACTATCAGAGTTGCTTTATTAACGTCACAAACAGGTACAAGTTTTAAAATGTCATCGCTTTGCATGCACTTTGGTAGTATTTTACTATGAAAAACATGGTTTAAGGTCACTAAGTGCTATTTTTGCAAGTTTGCCAAACACAGCATTTGGTTAATTTTGCTTTTTTGTAAACCGTGGGTAAATTTTTGGCATGCAATGACAAACGCTAAGCTATAGAAAAACATAAAGAAATGATTAGACGTGACATGTGGAGAACTTCATCCTATTCTGTGGCTCCACCACACAGAATCTACACAGGGAGTCCGCTCACCTGGATCATTCTTTCAGATTATTGTAAAGTATCCATCCTACGAGATAAAAAAACAACAACTACATTTTGATTTCTACTTGTAAACATCAGTTGGACAAACCTTTTTTGCAGATCTGTGTTACAACAGAGGGGAGCAGGGCAAGGAATTGAAAAGCTACGTGCAAAGTACAAATCTACCTTTTTCTAAGCACTCTCTCACTGTAATAACTCCAAGACCGTAGTGTTATTATACGTGTCTAAATACAGTTGTCTTCCTACTTTTAAAAGACAAACAAAAAGCTGATTAAACTGACAGAGTTTCAGGGATTTCTTTGGGCACGAGTCCAGCTTCATCTCGTCTTTGGGGATTTGACGACGACTTAAGAACCAGATCAAGCACGTCAGAAACACCCGGATCAAAATATTCCGATTTTTTTCTTTTCATGCCCTACTCCCCTTGAAAATGCAGCGTTGGACACAAAAACAAATTGATTTCAAAGTTAAGCTTTTCCAGATGATATTCCAACCGGTTTCGGGTCCACATCTCTCTTCGCCCCTCGTCTTCTCCTCCATCCTCCCTCAGGACTCGGTGGTGGGCCGTATCCAGCTGGCAGGGACCCACTGCGGCTCGTCCTGAGCCTTCCTCACCGCGGTCAGCAGCTGGACGCAGGAGTCCTGCAGCTCATCGTTGACGATCACGTGGTCGAAAAACTGACAGAAGTGCGACTCCATCTTGCGGGCGGCCTCCTCCATCTCCTGGAAGTCTTCGCTCTGTTGGAGGACAGAGAATTTTAGATGAAAATGTTCAAAAAATACAAATTAAATAGGTTTGAAATGACACATATCATGATGTGGTGCTCTTGAGTATATAAACGATGAAATGCAGGATGTAGTACTCCACTACACACGTTGATGTACTCTTTGAATAAACATGTAGATATTTGGAATATAAATATGTGACTTTTTCTAATGAGTTTTTAAATCTGAACTGAAATACGGAAAAGAACTGAAGTAAGAAAAAACAGAATCATAAAAGTGATCTTACTTTGAAGGGTCTGTTGACAAAGTAGTTGGTGGTGATGCACGAATCCTGTCTGGTCTCCCTGAGGTGCTCCAGAGGCGGAGGCTTCACATAGATGATGTAGGCCTTCAGTTCGTGGGTCCTCACTGCCTGAATGGCCTGAATGGAGAAGATAGATCAGAATTAAATGAATTCTAATCAAAGCTGTTTTTAATAAAAAGATATAAAAGTGATGGAAACTCAAATGGTTCTAATTTAATCCGTTTGTTAACAGAATTATTTGAATTTAGACACAACGAATGATGATAATGTCATATATGGAAAACACAAATTTGTTCCTTGACTCCGAAACTTAAAACTTGAATCCCTGCCACAGTTCATGTTGGGTTTACGTTGGGCTCGATGTCGATGACGCAGATCTTTCCCCGGTTTAAAACCTCCCTCACAGACTCGATGCTGGTGCCGTACAGATTCCCTTTGTACTCGCCGTACTCCAGAAACCTGTGGGACATCATCACCATCATTTTAATACAAGTTGTGTTGTGTGCAGATACAGGATCGTTATATTTCTTACACAAATCAGGAACAAAATGTGAAACTTTGACCTTTATTTCAAACTAAAATGGATCAGACAAGCATTACAAAGTCTCTTCCACACTCTGATCTGAGAATGAAGCAGAAATATAATGTCAGCGGAGGCCGTCCTACCTGTTGTTATAAACCATGTTGTCGAAGACTTCTCTGCTGGTGAAGAAATATTCTCTTCCCGACTCCTCGTAGGCTTTGCGTGCTCTCGTGGTGTCTGGTCAAGGAAAAGAAAAAGAATCTCATTAATCACATTTCATTTAAAAACTTACCATCACGGGTTGGGATGTGCTTTTATATATATATATTCTTTTGCGTATTTATCTCAGTGTAAATGTACTGGATCAGAGTGTCGGATACATACAAGCTAAAGCTCCCTGGAAGACGTTGGGGTTCATTTCAATCAAGCGCCTCCGAAGTTCATTCACACCCACACTAGACGGACCTGCGAACATCAGAAAAAAACATCTACAACTTGATCCTAATCATACATTTCATCACCCTGATCCATCGACAGTTCATTTTAAACGTTTATACATTATTGTTATTAATTTATTGATGCACTAAAATAAAAAATGCTGGGTGTACCTAAGAGGGCGATAAGGCGGTGTGGGTCCTGTGGTTGCCGCTGGTAGCGAACCACCTCCTCGTACGGGCTGTTGAGGGTGCTGTGGCAGCTGCTGGGACAGCGAGTGTGGCAGGACGGCTGCGTGGTGCTGTGAAAGTGCCGCCTGCACAGACGCATGCTGCGCCTGAAGCCCGCTGAGGTCAAATGAAGATAAAAGCCATGAGTGTACTGATCCTGATAGAAACTTACACAAAAGGGATAGATTATGATGTATAGTATAAATGAGCATCTTTATGTTTGGAGACTTACTTAAGTAAATCCCCTCAATGTTGCTGGTGAAGTCATCCTCCTCTGGTTGGATATGAGGAGAAGCACAGTGAGACATGGAGGGAGAGTGGAAGAAGGGATGGTGAAAAATTTAAAAGGAAGAAATAAAGATACTGAGGAAACTATATATATTTTGGGTAGGAGCATCAATAAAAAACTATTCATCATTTGTTTATCTATTTGGCCGTCAATTTATTTATTCATTTCCTTTTTATTTGGTAGTTTTTTTCTCCCTCCCTATATTTAAAGTCCTCCCTTTATTTAAAATTATTCTCACCTTCTCTGAGCTCCTCTGACATTTCCCCCCGTGAGACAGCAGGAAAATTCGGAAAAGATAAAACAAAAAACCAAAGCTTTAGATGAAGGACAGGTAACAGAGCTTTGTATCTTGAACACCGAGTTCAGAATCAAAGACGGATTAGATCCACAAAGACTTACCTACCAGATTCAAATGCCTCCTCATCTGTCAGAAAGGAAAACACACACACACACACACAAGACGTTAATCACAAAGCAGCAAAGACACATAAGAAGTTTGTGAGATGAAAAACCAAGTGGCAGCTGAGGCTTTACCTGCTTCGAGACATTTCTCATCAATGGCCATCATGTCTTCCTCTGTGGGTGGAAAGTAAAAAGTTATATCTGAGGGAGAACATAGAAATACATGTCGTTTTTTGGCCCCAAACCTGAAGTGTAATCTCCGCTTACCTTCGTCTACAGTGCTCACTTCAGTAAGCGTGGAGCAAAACACAAGGAAAACTCTACTGTGACATCAGGTCGTACAGGGAGCGTCACACCAGAAACTGAGGTGGACTGTTAATTCAAAGTCTGAGGTGAGTTAAAGATGATGTGGGCGGACTCACAGGTCTGAACGCAGGCATGTGGCTGATAAGGCTGAGCCCACCAGAAATCCCTCTGCTTCCTGTTACAACACACACATCCAGGTTTCAATGAATCCATTTCCAAAAGGTCCAACCAACAGTCCAAAAAGCTAATTATTAATTTCTGACTTTTTAAAGCGACAGTAATCCACGACTGCTTGTGTTAAGATGACACCTATTTTTTTTTCCCTTTAAAGATCAGCAGAGAAAACTGAACACACACAAGCGAATGTCCTCTGGGGTTCGTGCATCGTGTAAATATTCCGCCAAAGTGGAGAGGATAATTAAAAACTGACAGGCTAAACAAAATCAAACCCTTCAGACCGTCTGAGCAGGTTGGTGGAGGGGATGAGGCCGGCGCAGTCCGTGTTGCTGGGAAGTTTCTTGGCCTGCCACCAGAGGGCGTCGGTCTGGTCCACGATCTCCAGCACGTCGCCCTTTCGGAAGCTCATACCGGCGTCGGCGCAGGGGATGGACGGGTCCTGTTGGGGGCTGTAGTCGGCCATGGACCGCACGTAGAGCTAGCACCAGACAAAACAGTTTGTAGAGATGATATGTATGTTAATGATTTGATTTAAAATAACAAATCTTCAATAGATTCATATGTGTGACTATGAGGTAGGTATAGATGACGGTGATTTACCATTGTCTGGTTGTGGACCGGCCTTTCTGTGATGGGAACCACCTTGAACATGATGGTGCCCTGCGACCTCACTTGCTGAAGAAACCACGCGGATTGATTAAATGACACGCAGGACTCACAGCAGTTTTATTTGAGTGGTTCACGGTGGAACGTAAAAGCCGCCGTGACGCACTTGACCTACCACGACTTGGATGACTTGCTCAGGCTCCATCCCGGCCACGGGGAAACCGTTCACCTCTATGATCCGGTCCCCTGCATGGAGCAGACCTGCAGGCGCACACACACAAATACAAATTGAATTTAAATGAATCCCCTTCTGTAATTGACCCTAAAGTGCTTTATTTTGGTGAGAAACAGAGATATTCATATTCATATGGCTTTCAGAGATTATTTTCGTGGTTTTCTTTATTGACTGGAGCTGACCCAAGTGTTTTTAACTGACAAGTGCTGATCTTTGACGATGCTATAAAGTGAAATCGCGTCAAAGGGCCAGTTACTTTTGTCGAGGGGCAATTGAAAGCGCTGAAAATTGAGCTCAAGATATTTTGTTCAAGTTTTTGTAGCTTTTTAATTTGTTGTATTTTTACAATCACCAACATGTCATGACATGAAATAAAGTTATCTTAGCTTCTTAATTAACATTCGGCTCACCACTTCGATCAGCCAGTCCTCCGTGAATCACCCGGGCGATGAAAATCTCCCCCGTGACCTCGTTCCTCTTTATAGTCGCTCCCTAGAACAGAAAAAGATGAAAATGCAGAAATAAAATAAACCTGTTGAATCACAGAAACCAGGACAGAGAGACACTGATGGAGTCTGTGGGACGCAACGACAGGATGAAAACCAAACGCTCAGAATGAAAGTGAACCAGAGCTCCACGTGAACAGCGGTGAAGTTGTTGAAATGAAGGCTCCACATGTCAGACATCGTTGGTGATGAGGAAGAAGGAGATGATGGAAATATGAAGGAATGAAAAAACGATACAAGACGATGTAGAAAACCACAAGAAAATTTCAACTACCACTGTGCACGTTTAGAAGTCAGCCACTCTGCAGAGACGGCTCGAAAGGACCCATGAAGTCCATTTTCTGGACACTTTCGTCTACGCGTCTCACGTCGCCTTCTTTTTCTTCTTCTTCTTCCGCTTGTTTGAGCGACCTCCTTTCTCCTGCCCGTTGATCAGCGGATGCTTGGACGTTTGGAGATCAGCAAAGGTGTGCTGCTTCTGAGGCAAAGGGACATTTTTGGATTTTACGGTGGTTCGAGGTGACCCGCCGCAAGACACAGACAGACCGCTGGTGCCCTGGGAGGTGGAGGGAGCGTCGAGCGAGCTGCTGAGGGAGCTGGAGGAGGAGGTGCAGGAAGGAAGTGATGGGAAGGAACATCTGGATTGGTGTGTCAGAGACGGGCGATGCCCTCGAGGCTTCGGACTTGGGCTTTTCTTGGGTGTGCTGACCGGCTCAGCGACTACATGCTTTGGGGAGTTGATGTCAGACTTGGAGGCGGAGAGGAGCGTCTGCAGCCGGTCCACCACCTGAGAGAGGAGGACTAAGGCGTGCGAGTTGTCCTGCACCGTGTCCGACATTCTTTCGGTGGCGGCTGCCATCTTCTCCCCTAGGAGCTTGATGTCCTTGGTGCTGTTCTCCATGGAGCTGGCGGCCAGCTGCACGGACGTCCTCAGCTCATCCAGACTCTCCTGCTTGGCGAGCTCGACGGGAGGCACCTGGGGCATCGCCATCACGCGGTGAGGGCGCATGGGGCTCGGGGGAGCCGTGCGGATGCGAGGGCTTTGGTTTCTGAGCCGACGAGGCAAGCCTGGCGGGAGGTAGTCGTCTATGTTGGCACAGTAAGGGACAGTGAGGCATGGGGGAGAAGTGGTCCAACGCCGGGATGTGGGAAGCGGGGATGGGGCGCCGGCAGACTCTCCCGTCTCATTCTCGCTGTCGAGCTCTTCTATGATGTTGTCTCCAAATGAGAAAATAGAAATGATTAATCCATGAAAAAGCAGGAAGTAGAGGTGATGGAAGATGAAGGTGCAATGATGAATGATGAAAAAATGCACGGGGTCTTCTTTTCTTACCAATCAGAACAGAGCTGTAGACCGAAGGCGCCGAGCGGTTCAGACTTGGCTCCCAGAGCAGGTTGGCGTAACAAACTCTACACTGGCTCACCGGTTTGCTACAGCACCCCCGACAGTTACTCGTTGGCTTATATTGAGGTGGGGTGTACGGCCGAGCCCCTACTGGGTGACACAGCGCTTCAGTTTGAGGGAAGCTGCTTCTCCGAACGCTACCCCACGATGAATCCCTGCCATCGAGGCGCTGGCTCTTGGCGGCGGGCCTCTGGAACCCGAACGCGCCGCCTCTGTGGAGCCTTTGCCAGGCCAGGCGTCTCACGGTTTCCCAGTGACTGCTCATCCCCGCTCTGGGGCTTTTTGCACGGGGAGGGGAGGCACTAGGCAGCGGCAGCCCAAGCCTCTGGTGGTTGCAAAACTGTGAGACAAGACAGTCACTCAAATATTCAACACAGGGACTGAAGAATATGGAATTATGGAATATCTGCTAGGAAAAGTGAGATTGAGTCTGCGTTAGTCAACAAAAAGAAAACACCAGAAAGACAAAGCAGTAACTAACGGGAGACACATGCATCAAGTATTTCGCAGAGATTGACACCAAATGTTTTTCTTAGAAATGCATCTCTTCCAGGAGCTTCGAACGTTTGGAAATCATCTGTAGCATCAACAGACAATTACACAAATGAGAGATTATACAATTCTAACATCTGGTCTCTGTTGGATACATCAGCTGTCCGATTTATATTGGGCAAAAAAAAACAACCTACATATTAAAATATCCATGTGCATCTGCTTACACAGACAGTAAAAATCAATGGTCCAATTTACTGTCCAGATACTTTTGGTAACATGCCGGTGACCAGGGGAGTGAATAAATCCAGATTTTTTAAAATCCTGACTCAGGGATATAAGTGGAATCTCTGAAAACGCTACATGAAAACAATTTGCATTAGAACGATGTTCTATCCCAGCGACAGTGTGACTTCATGTTCTGGAGCCATTTATATATGTGGCTCCAGAAGGTGAGGTTTATCTTTATGGGTTTCCCTAATACCCAACAAACCTGTTTTGTTGAGTAGGGATTAAAAAAATATAATGATCACATCAAAGCGTGGCCTTATTTTAGAGCCTAAATAGGGCCTCAAGAAGCTGTTCCCAAAAAATTGTACTAACCACATTGAATTTGCAGTTTTATGATTTAACAATGCCTAAATTTAGAGTGAGTAATGGAGAGGGATTAGGAATGTAGCTCACCAAGGGTTGTTTGTTTTTGACCAGGCAGACGATCCTGGTGGCCTCCTCGTCGTCCGGCAGGTCCTCGGGCATCGGTGGCAGCATTGGCTCATAGTCCCGCTGGGCCACCGAATCATGAGCAGACAGAAGAGCCTGCACACAACGCAGATCAGGCACAATACAAACTGCTGAAATGGTTGTCAAGATACAACACAAGTACGTTACTGAAATTGAGGTAAATATCAGGTCAACGTTTGAAGTCTGGGTAAATTAAAGCATAAAGCTGTCGCCCATGAAAATCTGCATTCTTTAATGATATTCACTCAAAAATATATTTGTAGAAGAAGTCTACAGGGAATATCATTTCAATATTTATGCAGAAAATGTAAGAAAAAATATATTATCAAGTATATTTCTATCTCTTGTTTTTGTGCCTTTGTCACTGACGTAGTTCACAGAATGTTTGCCGTATTTGTAACCGATTTAAAGTTTTAAAGCCAAAAAAAAGTCCACATCAGCACGATCAACTGGTTTCCCTGAAAAATAAATCAGCACAGAATCCCCGACACGGTTTCCTACCTGCAGGTGAGGCTGCCGCAGGAGACGGTAGAGCTCTTTGGCCTCTTCAGAGCCGCCCTGTAACGCCCTGATGTCGATCAGCAACTGCACACACAGGGATCATGACGCATATTTCATAAAAACATGTCCACAAAATGACTGTGAGAAAGGCGTTGTTAAAAAAAATAAAGAAAATCGAACCTGAAGTGAGAGTCCTGAAGCGTAGTCCAGAACCGGAGCTGGGGAATCTCTCAGGTGCCTCTGAAGACACTCGTAAACCTGAAAACAAATCACCTGAATAAATCACTACGAATTTAATAATAAAAGAAGTTATATTATTTACAGCAGTTCATTTTCCAGACCTTGAGCAGCGACTGCAGCCAGGGGGCGTTCAACAAACTGTGGAGAATCTCCGCTCCATCGATGTCCTGATTTACCGACTGCCTCACCTCCTCGATCACATCTGTCAGGATCTGACGCAGGCCTGCGACACACAAACGCATCGACCCACACACCGGGATTGTTATTTAGGAGTGTGAAAAGTAAAACCCATGAATAAACTAAAAGGGCCCCACTGACCGTGTTCTCCAAGTTCACAGTGGGGGTTTAACACCTGAGCCTCCACCGCCTGCCTCATGGTCATCGGACTCCCGACCTCTGACCCCGACTTCCCCGCTGACAGCTTACCAGTACTGGCAATGACCTGGAAAAAAAAAAAGAAGGTAACACAACATGGGAGGAGGGGGAGGGAGGAAAGTACAAGGTTGAGTACATTTATTAAATACATATCTAGTGGGAAGAGGTCAGGAGGTGCAGTCATTAGCGTGTGTGAACGGGGTCGGGGGTTAATGGAACACTTCACGGCAGCTTGAGTGAAAATACAGCGATGTGGACAACGTAATCTCTGGCTGACGAAGTATCGCAGGACATGCAGCAAAAACTCAGATTAATAAACAGTTTAATAATTGTGCTGTGACAGCATTCATATAGCCGTTATTTAAATTTGACATTTAAAGTAGAGCAATGTGATCGACCCCCCAAATAAAAAAAATGGGACAAAAAGCATTTAAGCAGGTTTTTCTAACCATCTTTTTATCCCTGGTCATGCAACACAAACAGTTGAGTGTAAGTAAAGTGGTAGTAAGAACTAAAAAAAAGCTACTTATGAGGTAAACACCCATCTGGCAAATGTCTGTAGTTAAGGAAGAGGATGACCCATCTGGCCTTCCTCCCAGCCCTTCTCTTTCTTTCAAATTAAGCAGGTGCACGACTCTTACCTGTACGACCAAGTCCTCAGGGATGCTGCGAACCTCTGTCCTGCAGCTCCTGCAGGTTTTAGCACCGTTATGGGTGCAGGAAACCGAAAATACGACGGGTAAATATTCCCTGGAGACTGGACGGAGCACTACGCTTTCATCGAACTACAAGGGAACGAGAGAGAGAGAGAGGGAGAGAGAGAGAGAGAGAGAGAGAGAGAGAGAGGAGGGCTGTAATCTCTCCCGATCCCACTTAATCCCGGGCAAGTGAGCTGCCTCCCTCTGGCCACCGGAAGCCAGTTCCCCTCTCACCGGCTGGCTGGCTGTCACCGTGCAGCCAAATCTTCTTAACTCTTTCAGCCTTTAGCGGCACGCAGGAGGAGCTGCAGGGAGAGGAGGAAACGGACTGAGGAAATGAAGGTGACTTTAGGATCACATTCATCAACAAATTAGAAAAGGGCTTTATGATTTCAGTTCTGAAGGGAGGCAAGAGTTTAAAAAGGTGGGAAAATTCCTTAAATTGATAATTAATGATCGGCTAATCTGCCAAATCAGCAGTTTATGAAGAGCGATGATGCTCAGACAGGAAATCTTTCCTCAGGGCCTGGGGTAATAATCTCCACATCGCTAATCCAATTCTCGAGGAAATCTTAAAAAACAAAGATGTCGTTTTGTGATCAAAACACTGAGATTATCCTTCTGCACTTGACAAAAAGCTCTTAAGGGGCTTGTGGTTGTTGGATAATTCTCACCTCACTCAAGTCTTAAGATCTATCGATGCCTCTGCCACAACAACACCAACCACCTCTGGCTTATTCTAACCTACAGAGAAAAAAAAACAACCATCTTTCATTAACATGCCAGTTATTTCCAGCAAAATCTATTTGAACTTGCATTGAAAACTAAAGCATGTTCACTTTACAAAAATATAAAGCAGCCAAATCTCTTATATGAGGAGCTGCGATCAAAACAATGAAATTTAAAAGGCAGATTTGTTCGCGATGTCCATTAAATACGTTTATTGCCCTTCGTTGTCATTTAAAAAGGTACAACACACGTGACGTCATGTAAAAGACACACAGGTTCGGCGTCATGTCAGCCAGCTGAAACAAACAATAACAGCAAACTCTTTACAGTTACTTTTACACAAAACTCGTATTTCCATAGTGAACTGTTGCGGTTGAGGTCAGTGCATCAAGCGGTCAGTTGTCACAGGGTTTGAATCGCGCTTATGAACAATTATCTTCAGTTTACATTGACAACATACAGTAGCGCTTCATGTCAGAGTCAGTCACGGTACAGTGGTTAAAATAAATATCACGATCTGAATGGGTCGTCAGTTGTGTGTCCTTCCTTTTAAATGGCAGCAGCAACTTTTCAATTAAAATGTTTTAACTAAAGTGCATCCATAGTTTATTTAGGGGGGGAGATTTTCTCCGTTACAGCGACAATATTGCTTCACTGATTTGAGAGTCAGGCACGTACGGTCCCGAGAGTGACAGGAGGTTATAATCGATGACAGAAGAATGTTGTCACGGTTGTTTTTCAGTCACAAAAGAATGAGAGAGGCCTGATTTTAAATGGTTCTGCTCTGAGATGTTTACTTTGGATGATAGCTCTTGAAATTCTTACATTACAAAGTGCCTGGAGGACTTATTGTGATGTTTGACCACACCAAATCCATCATCCTCATATCAGTTTCGATTTAATAGTGCACAGGAGCACAATTAAAATTCTAGATTTGAATCCGACCCATTTGGCACTAACTTCCTTCCAAAAAAATCCTGCAGCTTCACCAAAATTCCCACAAAATGTGGGCCAGAGGCTTTTCTATTGTTAAACCGTCTGAGAAAACAAAAGCCATGACATTAAAAAAAAAGGGCTCGATCATCCTCTGAATCCTCTCTTAAGCCCTCTTTATAAACTGGCATGTGTGACGCAAATAAGCAACAATGTCTGACAGTTAGTGCTGTGTATGGTTTTTAAAAAAGAACAATCAGTATTAACAGAAACAAGGGCAGAGAACCGGCTTTGAATCTAAAATAACAGTGTTTGCATTATGCCCACTGCCCGCCTCTCTGTAGACGCTTCACTTGCATCAGGAAAAGATAAACGTTTGTATTCATTATTTCAAAGATCAAGAACTCTTGGGGCTATTTTCAGTTTTCTGATCCAAAGCTTTATCCAAAACCTAATTCATACTTATGGTCAGTAGGGAAAGAGCTGATCTTTATGAAATAAAAAGATTTGCACTGATGATTGCCGTTCACAGCACGCGGACATATGTCGTCACTGTTCTGTAAAACATGCTTCTCCAAAACTTGGCACGCTATATGGGGTTTTTCAGAAAAGCCGCTGGGTATTTAAATAGACTATTTATCTTTTAGATGGAGAATTTCTGCAACATTTTGTATGCAAAGGAACGTTCAATCCTTTAAGTTTATCTGGAGAATTCAGGATGATCTGGATTTGGAGCAGTTGGATTTTTACACAGCAGGAACGATATGTAAAAAGACCGTAAAGATTAGTTATTATTATCATACTGAGATCTGGGCTCAGAAACCAACACTAGAGGTGTTCAGATTGTCTGTCAGAGAACATTTCTTTTCACTGTATTTAGATGTAGCTCTTAAGCTGGTTTTGCAGTAGGAAACAAACCATAAAAGTTCAAGTGTGCCTTCAAGTGAATAAATCCAGCTGAAGCTTGTGCTGCAGCTGCATCCACAGAATCAAGTCACTGGGATGATCAGGCGCATAGAAAACCGCCAGCGCTCTTCTCCCACGTACTAATTGGAATCGGAAGTTGGAGTAGCTGCTCGGCTGCCAACTGCTCTGAACCGTATTCATGAGTCATTTAAAGTCAAGTCGGTGTATATTCACCAACTGTACATGTACAGTATCAAACGTGGCGTGCTGTCCAGTCCAATCCATGATAGACGGCTCTACAGAGTGTCAGTTGAAAAAAGCCCAAGGAAGCGACGGCGTGTCGCCCCTCAATGGAAGGTGGGAAGGTTAACAAGAACCACATTCTCAAAACGAACCCGTCAGTCTTCTCTCTTCTAAAACTCCTAACTGGTTTGTTTTGCAAATGCACGTCTGGTTAACTTCCCCAATAACACTAAAGGAGCAGACGCTCCCCTGCAGTGGTAAAAAAACACTGCGCTGAACGAGCTGTAAGAATACTGTTGGTTCGGATTAAATTAAAAAACAACATTCAGGTCACATTCAGAAAGTCACATGCTTTAGGGAGATCGTGCTCTTCTTTTTGTCCCGTCCCATTTCTTCATAAAAGAGTCCAGAGAGGGATTGAAATGAGTCAGGAAAACAAAGTTTCAGCAATAAATCTGCCATAAAAAGTTGATTTTCAAGCCGAAAATGTGGGAGAAGGTAGAAAATGAGGTCCGGTTTTTCACAGGATGCAGAAAAAAAAAGCAGTCTCATTAGCACTAACTAAAAAAAAATGAACCAGTGAAAAAGCTATTCACGATGTAGTATCCAACAGCACCCACGTCAGGGTCTCCCACAGTCTTTCAGATGTGAGCCTCATCATTTCACACTGGACGGTACAAAGTGGCACTGGTCACGTGTGTAACTTCACGATCCGTATATAAGAGGCTGGTAAAGGTCATTGAGAGGGTGAACACCTCCGCAGTGTGTTTGTATGCGTGTGTGTCAGAGACAGTCTCCCCCGTCTCCATGACAGCAGCAGATGGAGCCTGCCTGCAACCAGTTCGTATGATCCTCCGCCTCCCATTGGCCGCTGCACAAATCCATCAAATCCAAAGCCCGGTTGGTCCTGGCCCTGCGATCGCCTCAGTGTGTGTCGAAGCAGGGGGGGTGGGGCAGCAGCGGGGGGGTGGGGCAGCAGCGTGCGGATCACAGAGGGAGTAACGGCACGCTAAGTGATCTTCTCATGCTGGATCTGGTAGTAACACGCCTGTAGGTGGATAGTACAAGCACATAAATCCCTTTAAAACCAGGAGGTGATTAACTGGTAGCGTAACTGAACTCTTTCAATTTTCATCCTTGTTTGTAGTCAATAACAAAATCCATTTTTCTTAGCATTGTAGAGTTAAATCTAAACGAGCTGTCTGTTATACGAAATGACAGGAAACTCTGCATTACCTTGAGCGTGGTGAACATGATTCCATGCTCTCCGTGCTGGACGCTGGGGTCCATCAGGTCTTCGATCAGGCTGACCTCTGACCCCAGGTTCCTGATACTGAAGATTAAAAACAACACTGAATCTGATAGCCGAGCTGCAAACATTATTATTTGTACGTGTATGTGTAGTGTGTGATAGAATTTGGTCGGGGGCTGACCGAGCTCGCAGCACAACGTAGAGGAAGACGGGGAAGAGGTCGTCCATGGACCACAGGAAGTCTTGCTTCAGCAGTGACTGGACCTCCTGCGTGATCTCCTCGAAGGTGAGCTGGATCACCTGCAGCTTGTCAGACGGGGTGAACGTCGTGCTGCAAACACACAACAAACAAATTGTAATTGAACTGTGAAGTGTTTGTCAATCTATTAATACAATTTATTCGTGCAACATGAAGGAAACTATATCTGCATTTCACGGAGCTGTCTTCGGAATTATAATAATAAATCTGCACAGTTCCTTTGTTTCTACAACTAAATAAACAGGTTCCTCTGGTGTCAGTCAAACACGGTGCAGTTTATTTAAGATGAAAAACCACATTAGCTCTTTAGGCTTGTGTAAATATGTAACTTGTTTTACAGTTGGTAAAGAGTGTTACCTAATCTGCTGCAGAGTTTCCACTGCAGAAGCAAAGCAGGCGTCTTTGGTGCTGGAGAGAACCTGTCGGAGACACATGGGCAGTTAATACTTAGAAAACCGACAAATATTTACATTTGAGGAGCTGGACATAGAAACTTATAAAGCTTGATCTGAATGCCAACTTCTGTTTGAGACTTCCTAAATTAATTGTGTGATTGTAAATGAAGTACCTGGCTTTTTGTTGTGGAACAATCAAAATGTACCTGCTGCTTCTCCCCCAGTGCAGGCAGGGAGACAGAAATGGAAACAGGCCAGAACTTTCTGAGGTAGGAAAGAAAGCAGAGAAAGTATTTGTTGAGGATTCAGACGGAAAAACAGGGTATTAATCTCTTTCCCAGTGTGGCACGTACTGCTGGACGCCCAGGAAGGCAAGGAGGGCGAGGTCAGCCTGCTTGTTGAGGCGCAGGACGCAATCCCAGTAGACGCCGTCTTCCTTCTCTTTGTCGAGAGCGTAGAGGGTGAAGAGTGGCGGGTAGAGACGAGGCAGTAGGACGGGAAGCAGCAGAGCCGAGCAGCTCACCACACGGCTGAGTGCAGAGGACACACAGGAGAGTTATATAAGAACAGCTGATGTCTGCAGCATCACAAAAAAAGCTTTAAAAAGAGACACTGTTCATTTACACAGGTTTGGGGGACTGCAGTGGGGCATCAGTGGAGCCCGGCTCCTTCTTGTCCTGGAGGTTGGTGCTCGGCTCTGGAATCTGGCCGCCCTCCTCTGGCAGGTCTGGGAACAGAAACCTGCAGAGGATTCAAGAACCCATTAAGAATACATCAAGAAGAATATGTGCTAAAATAATGATGGAGACTGGATATGAGGTTGTTTATATCCCTGTGTCAATAAGTGCAAAACATGTTGACTTCCCTCTGTTACCATTTTATTGATTAGCTGATAAGCTTTAAGCAATTTACTTGACTGATTAACTTAACTTGATCGTGTCCTAACTTGCGACCCCTTATATTAAATCAATCAGCTCACCCAAAACATATTTTACCCTGTTTCATTTCATTTCAACAAACAGCTGATCAATTGATTAGATGATGCACAGAAAATTAATCAGCAACTGTTTTACTAATTATTCGTTATTTGGTTTTCTGCTCTTCTTTGTCTCAGGTTAGTGTAAATTGTATAAAACCGGGCTTTTGCAATTTGATGCATTAGAATTTAGTTTTTCTTCTACTTTCATATCCTGTTAATGCAGCTAAGAAAAACACATTTATTATATTATATATTATATAAATCAAACCCACAGGCAGTAGCTGTATTGTATGTAAAGTACCTGACAATCTGGAAGATGCGGTTGAGGTAAGACTGGATTTCATTGACAGCCTGAGGCAGGAGTCGCCGGTTAGCGCCCACGCCCACGTAGGTCATCCTGTAGACCGCCACCAGGGTCTCCACCAGCCGTCCCAGTGGGTGGAGTGGGGTGTCGCACGCCTGAGAGTGGGAGACATTTTAACAACCCTGAATAATTATCGTATTTTCAGTGGGAGTGAGGAGAGGTGGGTGGATTCACCTTGATGAGGTAGAGGCGGATGGTGTGATATCTGTCCATAGTGATGGGTCCTTCATGCTGCGGGATGAGCTCCAGACTCTCCAGGGTTCGACTGTGGCTCCGAGAGAGAATCTCCGGCCTGAGACAAATGGAAAATTGTAATATGTTTCAATAAAAACAAATATAACTGCAAAAAAAAAAATAACCTTCATGTTTAACTGATCCAAAAACATATAAATGACAGAGAGAGCGTTTCACAAATCGCATCATGTTGCGTGTACCTGTCCTGGAGCTGCCACCGGTTGGTGGTGAGGGCCACGGCGATATTCTCCCACGCCTTCCCGTTTTCTCCTTGCCCCGGCATCTCGCAGCCCAGCTGACTCCAGCACTCCACAAACGCCGCCTGCCACTTGTCCTCCGAGCACACACACAGACGGCCGAGCTTCCTGCAAGATCCCACACAAGAACACACAAAGGACAGTATATGAAGAATGTAGTAGGGTGAATTAGACGTCCACTCTGGTGATTTCGGACACTGTGAGCTTACACAACATGAGTCTTTTCTTTGTCGGTGTCGAATAGGTGTGGTTTGAAGTAGGAGCCCGTCACCTTGAGGCTGGAGCCCCATTCACCACCAAAGGAGCCCTCCAGGTAGTCACCGTTCGCCATGGTCAGCACACCCTGGGAAATGGCCAAATCAATACATTCAACAACACTGAAATGCGTTTCACTGCTAATACTTGAGTCATTTCTCGGTAGAACAGCCATGTGTAACATTTAGGCAGCTCGCCAAAATGAATCGCACATCCGAAGGAACATGAGTTCTGGTGTTTATGAGTCACCTTCCCGTTCAGGGTCCAGTCGTCAGAGAATTCACCCTCATACGTTGTGTCGTCCTCTGAAAGAAGGATCCCAGCGCCCTAAAAACGACAACATTCAGTCCATCCTTTAAAAATGTTCTCTACTGCTTTTCCATCAAAAGCCTTTCTAATATTGTAAAGAGTATAAAACAGCTTAAATAAGAAATCTTCGCAGAAATATTATAAATTTCCCCCCATTAATATGTCTTCTTGTATGAATAACATAAAACACTAAAATGTGTAAATTCAAAGACAGAAGTGCTCACCATCATTTTATTATCTTTGAAGGTTCCTTCGTAGTACAGGCCAAACTGGGTGACGACCACCCCGGTGCCCTGCCGCAGGTGGTCCTGCCACATGCCCATGTACTTCTCTCCCCTGACAAGCAAACAAACCAACAGCTCATAAACACACAAATCAAGAAAAACAAAATAGGCTCACAGCATTTTATGGTATGTCGTGCAAGATTAGCTTTTCTCATGGAAAAGAAATGGAAAAGAAATTGGATATTTACATCGTGCAAAACCAGACACGTGCTGAAGTTAGAATGGTGCATGGAGTGAACGTACTTTGTGATATCGTCAAAGACTCCGTAGCCGGTCTTCTTGTCCTGCAGCCACTGGCCTATGAAGACGCTGGGAGAGGACGTGTTGAGTTTGCCGCTGCGCAGCATGCCATGGCCGTGTCGCATCCCATCCTGGAAGGATCCATCGTAAACCTCACCACTGGCATACCTGCAGGCAGTAAGACGGTGTGTATTCTGAGCTTAGGAAGCTGAATGCATATCCAACAATTATTTTTCTTCACTGTATTTAGATACATGCCTTATTGTTCCTATATGAACAAAGCTATTGTCATACACTCACTTGTACGTCCCGAGGCCGTGCATCTTCCCATCTTTCCAGTGACCTTGATACTGATCGTTCTTGTTGAGCGTTTTAAAGGGAGCGACAAATTCCCCAAACCTAGACAAGCACGAAGCATGAAGAGGCCATTGGTAAAAATCACGAACTCGGATATTAAGGCTCATAAACAGTGAGTGCACATGATGAGAGATAACAGAGTGGCTTCGACGGCCAGCGCTCACCCATCTTCCAGGCCGTTCTTGAACTCCCCTGTGTATATTCGCCCATCAGGCCATTTTAACACTCCCCTGAAACAGATTAATAAGCTCAGTTAAAATTTACATCACTATTTATTTTCAATAAAAGCTCAGTCGGTGTGTGTGTGTGTGTCTTACCTGCCGTTGGGTTTGCCAGCGAGCCAGCGGCCTTCGTATGTGGCCTCTTTCAGACGCCCATCCTTATAAAAAGTGTAGGATGCCGTCCTGGAGATAGGAGGCTCCAGCTTTGGCCCCGACCCCGGGCTGACTGATGCCGTGTCGTACATGGCTCCGCTCAGCGCCTGGTCCACCGTCTGGTTGATGGAGCGAAGCCACTTGGCCTGGGAGCAAATTCACACATACTTTTAAAGATGTAATTCAGGCCAGTTGAGTTCCCCCTGAATGCAATTGTAGAATGTCTGTTTTGTCAGTCAGTGGCATTCAAAAATGGTCTACCTTCTCCATGGCAGAGGAGGCCAGCAGGGTGAACGTCTCCTCTGGTGTGATCACCTTCAAACCGTATCTACACACACACACACACACGAAAACCCACACATACAGCATACGGTTTTAACCTGGTAACAAATGCTGACTCAAAATGTAATATATTGTATATAATTACAGTTGCATTGGTATCATGCTAAATACAAAATCTACAGGAGTGATTTAATAGTCAAAAAGCTAATATTTTATGTGTTTTATGTGTAATCTTTTAATATTTGTGGTAGGATTTATTATCTTGTTGTTTTGCTCTGATATTATTTACATGTTTCATGTAGCATGATGTATATTTAGAGTGTGTATTTTTTTTGCCTGTTTTAGGTTTTTGACAGAAGGGGACAGTTTCGACTCACGTGCCAGTGTTCTCCTCTGGGATGGGCTCCACCCACAGCGTGGCCAGAGGGAAGACATGATGGGTAGAGAACTGGAGGAGGAAGGATAAATAAATAAAAAAGAAAGCATGGAAAGGGGAAGAGAAGGAGGGAGGAGGACAGAGGGAATACCAGAGAAGAGAGTAAAAAGAAGGGTGATAGTGTTGAGAGAGAAGGGGACATTATTCTCACACCACACATAAAAGCTTAATCGCTGTGAATAAGCATTAATGTGTGTGAACAGAAAGAGGAGGGGAAGTACGTTCCTTCTCTATAACTACATGAAGCAAATCTTACACAAATAACACGACTGTAATTAACTATTAAACAGAACATAAGTCTATAATTTCTAACACTAAGTGGGAGGAAAACCAATTTGTTTCTCTAGGGAAGAGACGCAGTAAAATATAGTAAAAAATGTAATTACCAGGTTTAAAAACATTGATTACGTATATTGTTTCACATGATTTTTCAGGAAGCTGAAAACTATGTGCATGCTCTTATTCACCAACACCCTGAATCTCTTTCATACAGTTAAACAGGTTCACATCACAAGACACAGAGGGTTTACCAGCTCCTGGAGGAATTTAAATAGACAAACCTGATATTTAGATTTTTAACCATCAGAGTAATACATATTTGAAGAGCCCTGACGATGACAAATAAACATTGATAGAACAGGAGAGGATCAGGACAGGAGTCACGCAGTCACTACAGGACAGAGAGGGCAACTGAGATATGCAAGACAACCATGGGATGCAGACCAGAAGAAAGAGGGAGGGAAAGCGGAGAGAAAAAGGAGGACCAACAGGGAGAGAGGGGAAGGAAACTGCTTCGGAGAAATGAGCCAGAAACTGTTTTGTGATTTGAAAGGACATATATTTCAGCAACAGCGGATATTCTATCCTTTCAAACCGAATGGTCAAACCTCACATGAACCAAGGCTTGAAATGTGGTGAAAAAAAGGAATAAAATATGTTTCTTTTAAAAGCCCTGTTTCTTGGTTTTAGCCAGTTCAGCCTCCCATGCAGTCTCCTACAGCAGAGCAGGCAGAGCGTGGAAGCAGAGACAGGGCTGTGTATGTCAAAGTATTTACAGGGACATGTTTGTGTGTGTGTGTTGAAGTACATTTTTCATGTGTTTTAATTTGAATCCCCTACAACAGGGCTGAATCCAATGGCACACAGCCCTGAGCCCTTCACACACACACACTTGCATACACATACACACAAACACACACACAAAAGGAGGAGACGAGGACGAATAGTGGGAGAGTCGGGGTCGCTGTGTTGACATTTGCTTCTGACTGCATACTTACAAGATTTTTACAAGGCGCCACGCCCTGACAGCACAAAGGCAAGCACACACAAACGCTTGAAACACACCAGGTTAGAGTGCCTCAAATATGGCGGCTTTGATTAAAAAGCTAGAAAAACAGTGACAGAGCCAACAGAAGTGAGGAGGTGCGTGCGGGGCTCACCTGTGCGTGGACCACAGCGTCGTTGAAAAGGATGAACCAGTTGACGGAGAACCTCCCGGCGTTCTGCAGGGTCAGAGCCTTGTTGCTGCTCTCGCAGATCAGCCGACGGTGAGGCTTCCTCAGAGAGTCCTGACGGACACACAGTGACACCATTCAGCAAAATCACATGACGCCTCGAGGTCTCAATGTGGATGCTTCACGGTGGTAAGCGAGGAACACATACTCTGAGTGAGTTTACCGTCATTTTGCCAGGGAAGCTCTTCCAGAAGTGAAACGTGTACTCGGCGTCTTTCCTTCTTCTCTTCAGCTGGAGGGCCAACACTTCAAACTTGGAGCAGCTGTCCTGCAGCTTCTGGTAGTCATTGGAGCACTGACAACACACAACGATATTTACCATGAAACAAATGATGTGGTTTTACAAATAGGTCAGATTCCGCTTTTACCACAAGGAATGTTTATACAGGGAGGAAAGCTCCCAGTGCAAACTTGTCAAGGCTATTAGAGGCATTTGTTTTATTAGAGGCAATTTTTGATGCATTAAATTAGGTGACAGTTTGTTTTAAAGATTTTAAGCTTCCTAATAATTTCCTAAAAAGACAGAGGGATGTAATTGTTAAGTTCCCTATCCTATCTGGTACTAATGACAGAGAAAATGGAGACAGTGTTCAGTTAAATTTGTTCCAATTGATGGTCTCTTTTTTTTAATTATTAAGAAATTATGGAGCCTGTAAACTAAATATCTCTGTAAAAATCAATGTTATGTGTGTTTCCCTTACCACTTCGAAGCAGGTGGCCAGTTTGAGCAGCAGCCGGCCGTATTCGCGAAGGTGGTTAGTCGGGAGGTAGAAGAGCGCCGACAGGAGGTCTGCCACGGGGGGGTTCTCCTCGCTGCACTCCGACAGCCGCTGGAGCAGCCCAGGACTCTTCCCAAAGAAATCTCTTTAAAATAAAATGATCTTCTTTAACTGTTGGTTCTGTTCTGTTTCCTATCAGAGTCTGGATCTTGCAGCACCTCATCATGTCCAAGTAAAATATTGTTCTTGTGGATTTTGTGTACTCACAGCGAGGGCTTGGTCAGGGCCTGAACACCTCCCATCACCTGGAAGCTGCCCAGGGTGCTGGAGTACCTTAACAGGGATAAAGAGAGAAGTCTAATTAGTATTTTGTATATTCATCTATTGTATGAAACTATTTGTGTTGATCTCAGTGGCGAAGACATACTCATTATAGGAGTCGAGGAAGATGCTGGCATGGTCGAGGATGAGCAGACTTTTGACATCACGTCCACGCCGCAGGTTGGCCGTGAGGCTTGCGGCGTGCTGCCCGGTCACGTGACACAGGAGGCTGAACTGACCTGCAAGAATCTGCAGGAGGCCGAAGGTCACCTGGCCAAGGGCGGAGCTCAGGGATTCTGGAGAAGGGCGGCGACACGAACAGAACAAATTCAGCTGAGGTTAAAGTGAGATTAAACTTTTGGGACCTCGATATTTCCCTTTGTGTCACTCTCACCCAGCTCCAACAGGGGGCGTATTATCTGTGTCTTGATGCTGCACAGCTTGCAGTAGAACTTCCTCTCGGCTGCGGCCAGCTCGTGGAGGCTGGCGATGAAGCCCATCACGTTTCGGTCCGAGAGCGCCACGCATCGTTTGCCCCCAGCAAACACACTGCTGACATAACCCAGCTGGAAAACACATGAAACAGCATAAAGAAAATACATTTGTTGAATTTCAGCAGTGGGTATTACAAGGAATTTGCAAACATAAATAACCCAATCTGTGAATTTGTCCTTACATGCATGCAGAAAGGCAGCAGTACAGGCTGCGGGGTGTAGCCCCCCTTCCGCTCCTGCTCCTCCTCTCCTTCTTCCTGATGACCTGGCTCCTTGGCCTCACTCTCCTCCTCCGCCTCTTTCACCTGCTGTCCGCTGTAATAAATGATGGGCTGGATGCAGTCGCCGTCTGCCAGGAGGAGGGTGTGTGTATCCCCTGCGCTCACATCCCACACCCGGATGCCCTCCGACAGCTGGACGAGGAGGCAAAAAGTTTGGATGTGAAAAAACAAACACAAACCTCGAGGCATAATGTGTGCGAGCGTGGTGGTTCCCTCACCTTTGCGAGACGCGGGACGGTGCTGGGTGACTCCATGTGTCCAAGCTGACCAGCGCTGTTGTTTCCCCATGAAAATACCTGGAAGAGAAACACATTGATGCAGGCATATACACTAGCTCTCAATGGTTATTGGGAAAAAGAAACAGGTAATGTAATGGAGCTGTAACTGAAGCCGTAGACTGACCTGAGACTGAGCGGTCAGAGCGAGGGAATGACCAGCGCCTGCCGCCACCCGCACCACCTCCTTACTGTTCAGACTCTTGATGCACAGTGGCTGTAATCTGCAAACACACACACACACACACACACACACACACACACACACACACACACACACACACACACACACACACACACACACACACACACACACACACACACACACACACACACACACACACACACACACACACACACTCCTGTCAGCACATTTTAAAAGCCCACAACAGCTTTTAACATCCAGCCGTAACACATTTTCTAACTTGCTGCATCCTACCTGGCCTGGTTGTCCCCGTGTCCCAGCTGTCCGTGCTCGCCGTGGCCCCAGCTCCACACTTCTGTCTGCAGGGTGGGCAGCACGTCCGGGGCCTCGGGGACCGCAGCTCCCAGCGGGGTGAGGGCGACGGCGCGCATCCTGGGGCGAATGGCTTTCCTCAGCAGCCGCGGGGACACTGAATGCATAAATTAAAATGTTTTCCTTAAGACTGAGTTTGCAAATCTGCACTTGTCTCTTTAAATAATGTCTGATATTGGCCAATACTACAAAAAAAAAATACAGATAACGTAGAAGGTGAGACAGAGTTGATGACATGTGGACATGTTTTGATGACAAGCCTAAAACAAAGTATCTAAACTTGTGAATGAATGTCTGGTGCAAAGTCCGGCACAAATCAATGGATGTTATGCATCGTGACATTCGGACTAGATCACATCAGCCAGCTCGTGTAAAAGCACATGCTGTCCCATAGCAAACAACAGGAAGAAGCCTGCAGGCAGCAGACAGAGCAAACACCGATAATGCAAAGGAGAAAGGAGAGAAATTGACTGGTTTTCTTCTTCTTTTTGCTCCTTAACCTAATGAACTGATGTATTCTAAGCAGATGTTACTGCAAAGTGTTAAAGCAGAGTGTTTCAAGTAAATTAATTCATCATAACATAATATTTTAGTGCCGTATTTTGAATTTATTATCTATAACGATTTTAAGATCCCATTAGAGTTGCTAATCTTTTTAGTATATACAAAAAGATTCTCAGCAGATCTAGAATTACCACCTAACTGCTGTATGCCTCCGCCGACTCCTCAAGTTTCAGGATTTATGGGGATGGACAGAACATTATGATTTCACAGTGAAGCTGACCTCTGACTTTATGAAAATAAAATGTCCTCCCTACATTCATTTTTGAGTTATGGCCAAATGCATCGTCATGATATTTCTATCAGACCCGAGTTTCCAACCTTGAAACCGGACTTTAAAACCAGATAATGAAATCCAGAGTAAATGATCCGAGGCCGTCCATGACAGAAATGATGTTAGATTATTATCTACACATGCCTATTTCTGTCCGGGGTCACACAGAGGCGCATCGATCTCTCTACCCTTTTTCTGCTCTGTTAAATCGGACTAACGTGTCCTCCACTCTTCATCATCACAATAATCCTGCTGCCAGATTAACAATGATGGAGGCTCAAAGAAAGATCTGCATTCCTCGCTCAAAATCGACCATTCAAGTAAGCTAAGTTGGCTCAAACTGCACCTACTAACGAATGGCATTCACACGGACACAATGGCACAGTTTGTTTTCACAATGTAGGCACAATATCCCAGAGTTCGATCCGCTTTGAAACGTTACAAATGAGAAAAAGTCTTTAATCCATGTAATTTTATAAGCAAAACTAAATTGTATAATCCATGAAAAATCCTGAATGTGACTATTGACATTATTAGCTTGTTTCCTTTTGCTTTCGCAAACCATGTGTGTGACGTTGCTCTGGATATAACACACAACGACACTACTGTGCACAAAGCATGCAACACAAGGGAAAGACTTTGCAGTGCTCACAAGCATGAACAGAGACACTGACATAGACCTGCACACGCGCAAGGCGTACTTACGCAGCAGGGCATAGGAGGATGATAAGAGGTGAACTGCGTATCTACCCTGTGAGAGGAGTCCCGGGAGCGAGAGGCGGCGCCGCACACTCTCTGCCTCCTCCTCGCGGATGTCTCCCGTGCTGGAGCTCTTCTTGCCCTGCATGGAGTCCTCCTGGCGGACACGCTCTGTGGTGTTGTCGCCTACTCCTGGGACGGTACCGGTAAGCCCAGTGGGCCCGCCGGACCGAGACACCCCAGAGGGCAGGTAGTTCATCATCTTTTTGAGGGACAAGGCCTCGTAGGTGGAGGCGACCCGCTCGCCCACAGCAGAGGCGCAAGAGGCCACTAGGTTGTTGAGTGTGGCTGAAGGCTGGAAGAGAAACACAAGAATCAGGGACAGAGTTTCTGTGAACAGAGTCGGAAAGGACCACAACATCTATATGTATGCAGTGATTATTATGCAGTAAAACTGGCGAACTCACAAGCAGACTGTGCAGTCCTCCTGTCTTCACTTCTGTCTGCGTGCTGTCTGTCAGTTTCTTCAGGTAGTCTTTGACCGCCTGCTCGTCTGGATAGAGTGAACTCTTGACCACTGATACAGCGCCGCCTTCTGACTGAGCACTGGGGTCAGAGTCTGAGCAAGGCAGCACTCCGTTAGCCAAGGTTGTTTCCTCTTTGTCCAGGTCCTGGACGGGGGCAGAGTCAGAGGAGGGGTCCGCACTTGTCTGAGGTGCTGGGGAATCAGAATTTGAGGTGGATGTATGAGAGGAGAGCACGGGCTCAGATGGAGATGTTTTGAGTCCGTGGGCTGCGCCAGGCGTCTCCAGCTTCCTCTCATCCTTAGTTTGCTCTGCGCCAAGGGGGCAGTAGTGACCGTCAGAGATGATGACGTGGTCCTCTTTGTCCGTCATGGTGAACAGCAGCTGGTTACAATGTCTGCATTTGTCCACGGGGGGCCGTTGGACGTCCTGGGATCCCAGGCAGCGCACCAGAGCCAGGCTGTGTAAAGCCCCGCAGGCCACCTGAAGTACATACCTCCCTGCTAAGTGTTCAACCTTTTGGGGCTTACACACGGGAAAGGTGGCAGCATTGAGGCCCAGCTGGCAACCGCTGCCCCATGCCCACACCTCCCGCTGGACCGTCAGCGCCAGGGTGTGCTGTTCCCCACAGGCCAGCTCCAGCACAGGCACCGTCTGCGGGGGACTGGAGTTCGAGTCCACCAGAGCCACCGGAGTCGGGTTGGGGACGGCACTGAGGCCCGACAGGCCACACTGTCCTGCCCCATTGTCCCCCCACATGTGGACGCCGCCATCCTCCGTCACCGCCCCGCTGTGGAAACTGCCAGCTGCAATGGCGACCACACGCTGCCCGCTGAGAGCACATTCCTGGGTGGGTCCTCCGGGGACATGACTCTGCTTCCATGGCAGCTCCCCAAAACTGTACACCTGTCCTCCTGAATTGGAAGTAACAACAACAACAACGAAATCAAAGAGGGATATCTCAAGTTTTGAAATGAAAACAATGACGCCACTCTCTGCAATATTTGTACCTTCCACCAACAGAACTCCGTGTCGTATGCCCAGGGCGACCTGAAGGACGGGCCGAGGTAGAAGCAGCCTGTCTGGGGTGACGCTGCAGGAGTAGCCCTTCCAGGTGTGGAGCAGGCCTCGCTCTCCTCCCTCATCATCCCCAGAGCTGGAAGGAACAGAACCATTTGGAACCATAATGAGTGACTGAGACCACAGAGATGTGTCAGGATTTGGATAGAAGAGTAATGACACTTGTTAGCACGATCCGTTCGAGAAAAAGACCTAATCATAACAGTTGTGAGGGCGATGCAGATTAAAGACACCGAGGTGTGGGCGGCTGACAGAGCCGAAAAGAAGCTGACAAACTTCCTGCAGCATCTCAGGATGTGGCCTGAGCCACTGTTTTACACCCCCCCACCCCTCCTCCTTCTTCCTCCCTCTCTGATAAGCTTTGCCTCCGAACAACAGAGGTTCTGTGGGGGGAAAGCAGAAGCGAGCACAAGTCCATCTGTAGGCGGTGTCACATGGTGATCACATCCAGCCAGAGGAGTTAAACAACCCCCCCCCCCTCCCTCCCTCCCTCCCTCTGCAGGGACCGACCTCTTCCTCTGGGTTTCCATGAGTGGGGCTGGTCACTCCATGTGCATGTCACACACACACACACACACACTTCAGGGGCTGCTGTCACTCCTGGATGCAGACCTGCAACACAATGACACATCTCGTCAGTGCAAATAAAGCATGTGTGCTTTGAGTTACCAAGGGGGAGACCCCTTGCGGCTTATAAACTGGCAGCCAGGAGGGAAACAGTCAGAACAAAAGCAGTTGTGGTTTCATTTCTCCGCTTGTCAACCACCTGACACGCGGAATGACACTTGTCAGAAATTAGCTTGACTCCACGCGACCTCTTACAAAAAGCCATAAATAAACGTTAATCCCTGGCTAGCTATCAGCAGCTAGTCCCGTCCAGCTAACCGAGCTAGCTCAAACCCACATGTGTCACCCCTCGGTTGTATTGGAAACAAGCTAATTCAAGGTGGTTCTTCCTTACCAGCTGGTTCTTAGCTCCGCTCCCCGCGAAACACGCACGTCCGTCGGCTTTCAGCAGCTGCTAACGACCGCTGGTTACGCCGCTCATCTCCTGGTGTTGACACGGAGAGGCGCTGCTAGCTGCAAAGATCGTCTGCGGGGCGGGGAGGTCCGACTCCTCAGCCACGCACCAGCGAGTGTGGTTCCTTAAAGCGATACCAGTCATAAAATACTGATATTAACTCCAAATATACTATAATAATAACTCAAAATCATCATTCATTATTCATACTAGAGATTATAAGTCATAATGTATAGTTATTTCAGGTCAAACATAAACAAGAAATGTGATTAACATAGTGTTTTTAAAAGGTTCAAAGGTTCAATGGCTTTATTGTCATATGCATAAATAAACAAGTTATCAATGAAAATCACTTCTTAGCTCTCTTGTCTCTGCCTGGTGCCGTCAGTTATTAAAACTAAAATATAAATAAAAAAGCGAGAAACATCCAAAGAAAACGAGGAACATTTAAATATATGTATATATGCACATACTGGAAAGGCATTAAAGATAAGATAAGATAACATAAGATAAGATAAGATAAAACTTTATTGTGCCACATACTCTGGAAATTCAGTTGTTACAGCAGCAGGCAGGTCAGAAAGAGGTAAAGACAAGAGAATTTAAAAAGTCTATTAAAAAAAAGGCAATTGAATAAAAATTCAATAAAAAGTGCATAACATACACCTTTCACTGTAGTGGTTTGTATAGAAATGTTATAAAGTAAAAACATTTCTACATAAATATAAGGACATCGTGACACAAATGTGCAAAAGGTAATTTTTTTCCCCGTTAGAAATAGAGCAATTAGTATGAGTAGAGTGCAGTATTTTATATTTCAGATGGTGTTGTAGAGTCTGACAGTTGTGGGAATGCCTGCAGAAGCGTTCTTTGCACTGTGGGGGGAGCAGTCTGCTGCTGAAAGAGCCGCTCAGGGCCTCTACAGTGTCATGTAAAGGGTGAGAGGGGTCATCCATGATGGAATTCAGCTTACAGCCAACACCCTCCTCTCACCCACTTCCTCAGTGGATCATTTAACTGAATGGAGAGAACATGCAAAATCTAATTATAAAACCTTTTTGGGTGTATCCTTTCATGATGTTTTTGTTGTTTGAATGAGGGATACGATTATGTATGTTGGGGAAACAGAAACTTTAACACTTATATCAAAAATGTTAATCATCCACATTTTGGTTCCTTAAGTATAAATAAATACATAAATAAATACATACATACACATAAAAGGTTTTGATTAAACAGGACATAAATAATTAAATGTCTTAAATGTATTTTCAAATGTATTTATTTATTTCAGCATTTATTTCACCTTTTATTTATTTATTTATTCTTTTATTTATGTATGTGTGTATTTATTTATACATTTATTTATTTATACTCAAGGAACCATTTTTCGTCCTCCATACTCGAGGCCTTACCTTCTGCCTCAATATGGTACAGCAAAACCACATCAAAGTGGGACCTCTGTCTTTTCTACCGCTCTGTTGTTGTGACAGATCGACGGAACCCGAGAAGTCTCAGAATAGATAAAGCGCAAAGGTGAAAAAATACGCAAGATAATGCTATTATGCAACATTCAAGTAATTGAACGGGACACTTTGCACTGTTACACAACATGATATGTATAGAAACACTTTAGAAACAAATCTGTGTCAGTGTGGGAAAGAATTGAATCAATCGAGATGCAAAACTGTCGATCTATACACAATTCTCTCTACAATTAGCTTTTAAAATTAAATTTTGCCCCATAAAATCAATCAAATACATCTGATTGCCATAATTAATTAATTAGAATTTTATTTTATTGCCTATTTGCTTTTTTTCTAATGATATTTAAATATTTATCAAGCGCTCATCACACTTTCATTGCTTGGAATTGGTGAAATTGGCTTCAACTGCAGGTCGTTCATAATCCAGTGGAACACTAACACCCTTTGGTTTCCTGTTGTTGACACTCAGTGATGACATACTTTTATGGCCTCGTGCTGGGACATTTTACACCTTTACTGCACCTGTTGTGAGTTGGAGTTGGAGTTTTGTTTTGCGTATCATGTTTTTTCCTTTCTCTTCTCAGGGGAGAAATGTGACACCGACTTCCCTGTCCAACATCTCACAGGAGGTTTCAAGAGACTGTACGATGTTATCATGCGTTCCTCCTTCTTACTGAGCCATGACTTATCTATCCGAAGTGGAGACAGAGGCCTACTTAGGCTTCCTTACCTGTTTTACAATGCAACAGCAAGAATAAACTCAAATTCTGCTTCAATTGAGTGCAAATAAGTGTTTCTATATTTGTTTTTTAAATTACAAACATAAATATTCAATTATATGAGTATTTGTTCACCGTACACAGCCCAAAGGACAAAGGTATTTAATCTTTTGAGCAGTATTTCTGTGTTTATAAAATGATAGAACAGGTAATAAATACCAAACAATATTTTATCCATCTAGAACTAATCAATTTTGGTCATTTGTTTTCTAACGATAATCCTTAATTTCAGGAAAATTGAATATAACCCTGCAAATTAAGGAATGTTTCTAGAAAATAAGGGGAAAAAATATATATTTTAGGATCTAAGTGAGCCAAGAAATTGTAAATACATACGGGGGAATTGTTAAAACTGCAGATTGAAATGTGATGAAGCACATGGTTCACACAAGATATGAAAGAGTTCAAAGCGAGGTGAAAGACTCAATTCCTGTAACAATAAACCGTGCGCCCCACCTTTATACTGTCAATCATTCACAGTTCACAGATGGGATGGGAAACTGTATCTAGGTTTTTTTAGCAGCAACATGAGGAAGTGTTATACTGCATCTGCTTCGTAGCGTCTGAGTTTGAAGACGACTCAGGAGCCGCACTCAGGTACGTCAAAAAAATACTTTGTATGTGATTAATGATATAGTTAATGATATGACTTACTTTTTTATATTTCAAGTGATGAAACTGATAAGAAATTAATGCAGGTATTAGTTTTTGGGTGTTTTCTCAGAATGTGTAGTCATGGATTGTGGAAAAATGATATAAAAGCATTATTTATCATTATTGATTCCATATATTTAGGTTTTGATCAAGCCTCCTTTTATGCTATCATGGCTTTCAATAGTTCACATATTGTAGAATTAATGCAACATTTCAATCCTATTACACGCACAACAAACATCTCCACCAACAAACAGAAAGACAAGAGACGAGACAACGGATGATGTTGTGTTGTACATGTGTGCGGCTGCTTAACAGCTCCTCATCATAATGGAACAACAGAAGATGAAGAACAAACATGGTCAGTGTGTAGCCAAACAAGCGTATTTGATTAACATCACTGACACACACCATCGTAAATCTCACACATGACTGCGGCGCCTTTTCCCCTGATGAGGCTCACAAGACTTGATTTTCCCACCACAATCACATGCTTATAAATATATTTTTTAATTTGTGAATATCCGACAAATCTATTTACGGGGAGAAGGTCCCATGATGAAACGATAACATACGTTCAGTTTTACAGTGGGAGTGACGGTGAGTGACATGAAGTAAACATCTTATGATACCAATTAACTAAATTATAAGTTGTTCGTTTGCTTATTTCTACTAAGTTACTAATCAAAACTGGTCAATTTTAGGCTACATTATATTATTATTATATTATTTGCTAACATGCAGTAAAGAACTTCCAATTTGAAACAGTCTTTCTTCAGCAGGGCATAAGTTTCTGTCTAAAACTTCCCACAGTGTCTTTATTAGTTTACTTTATTCCTATAAATACATGTCAGTGTGTATGTATTAATACACAAAAGAACATAAATACAAAACAGCTGTTCATAATCTAATCTTTATAAGTGAAAATTACTAATAAATAAATTACTAAAACATAAGAAAACGGCCACCTTCTGACTGTGCCGACACACTGAAGAGAAGTTACATCTGTGTCTGTGTTTCTGTTTTCTCAGAGGAAGCTGCCGGAGATTGTTTGCCAGGTTTCCCTGGTGACAAAAGAGCATCAGGAAAAGAGGTGGAGAAGAGCGTAAACAAGAGGAAGAGGCTGAACGAGCTGGAGTACGAGAGACCAAGGGGCGTAAAGTGTGATCACAACACCACACCTTGGACCAGGACTTCCTCAGGATCTGTTGTGGCCCCATGGTCTACCTGGCTCACACGGCCCACGCCCAGCTCGGCGCCCTCTGGCTGAGCTGCGTGGGCTGGACTCTCACGGCCGTGGCGCTCGGACTCATCCAGTGGAGGGTATGGCAGGTGTCTGACAGGGAGTTCATCAGCTCCGGTCTGGCCTGGGTGGGCATCTGGAGGACCTGCTTCAACAGCCACACCCTGGTGTCGCCCGGATTCAAGGTCATGCACTGCAAGTACATCAGCCTGACTGAGGCCTTCACACCACCGGAGATTCAGGCGGGTCAGGTTCTCATGGTGCTGTCCCTGCTGGCGGGGCTTTGTGGGAACGCCGGCGGAGTTTACGCCCTGAGGAACGTCTACTTTGGGATGGGGAAGGACACGCCATTGCGCTTATCCTTCTTCGCCACTGGAGCTCTGTGCTTGTTGGCTGCTGTGATGTCTCTCATCCCTCTGGTGTGGAATCTGACCTCAGTGGTGACCAATCAGACCATCAAGTTCCCCCCTGAGTTCAAAATGCCCCAGGCGCCGCATTCCCAGCATGTGGGGTGCGGCATAGGGGTCGGGATGATGGGAACAATCCTGATGATTGTCTCTGGGATTATTTTCTGTATGTACAAAATACCAGCGAGGCCTCAGCGCGAGATCCAGCCATCTCTAACAGAACAAGTGCACGTGGACAGGTCATCACGTGCACAACCTGTGTCTGACAGTCAGGGGGGGGGGAACAATCCAGCGTTTGAGTCCCACGAACACTTGTGATCAGACCACAGAGGAAGCACATATTGAGATATTCACAGTTTAAAAGGTGGTTTACATTGTGTCTCCAATGGACAAGTTGTGTGTCTCTTGCGCCATAAGCTGAGTTTGTGTTTCAGCAACACTGCAGCTCTTTGATTCCAGTGACTCATCTTCTTTCACGCCCCACAGGAGGATTGAATTGAATGATTCACCTCGTGCCTTGCAAATTAACTTGATGCCTCAAACTGTGACAAAAACCAAAAGCACTTTGGTTGGATGCGGAAAACATCAACTGAAATACCGGCCTAATGTGGCCAGGAAAACACGCCGTGATGTGTTAATATTACAGCCATGAAAGATTCATCAGGGATGCTCTTACGATATTAATCTTTCGCTGCAGTTATATGTTGTTTAAGCTGCTTTAAAGCTTCAGTGATGCATTAAATATTAACGACAGTACAGTCGGTGAGCGATATCAAATGCACATCACAACTTAGGCTGTAAATAATGATTTTATTGTGTCAATGTCCTTCACTTCCTCCTCAGATTACGAAGCTTTTTGCATTATTAAGTTAAACTTTTTTTACTGTATTGATTTTGTTCCATATTTGGACTCAAATAAATGACTGTCTTTAATGTAAAGTGAGTTTAATTTTCTTTGGGCCTCTGAAAACAAAACAAAGGGATATAAATCTTCCATAAATGGACATTTTAATGCTTTTGTTGTGTCTAGAAGACTTAGAACCTGTCGCTGTTTAGTCACCAATCACAAATTGCACTTTAGAACATGAGGTAAAGCTGGACTTCCGAATATTGTATAATGATAAAACATACGACACACTGCAGTTATTTCTTTAAATATTTTATTCAAAAAAAGCAAAAAGCTCATTTCCAGAATTTCAAACCATCTGTATCAATCTTCCTCTAATGATGAACGGTCCCTTCACCTCACGGAGATCAGTGCTATGGCTCAGATCACAGTCCACCCTTACTCAAGAAGGGTTTGGGTGGGGTCTGCTTCACCTGAGCTGCTCACTGATGCACAAGGTAAGAGTACGAAAGGTCCGTTAGGCTGCGAAAACCCAATTGAGGCAATGTTTTACTTTGAAAAGACAGGTTTTCTTTGTGCCACACACACACACCTCCGGGAGATGACGGCAAGGGAAGGATAATTATTTCCTTGTAGAATCCCGGAGGTGCAGTGAAACCGTCATCCACTGCGTCTTTAACCTGACATTTTGAGTGTTTGTGAAGAGTGAAATAACCAGACTGAGAAAAAAACAAGAAAGACATTTTTGTGGTTATTTCCTCCTTCAGGAGTTGAGCATCTCCATCTTGCCACTATCTTTGTTTCCCCATTCACCCTTCTCGCTAATTTCAGTTGACATAAGTTTTGGGGGGCTGCTGATGATCTTAACCCTCTTGAGGAACTTCATACAGTACACAGATTTCAGAGTTTCATCCCAAAAAGAGAAAGAAAAGCTTTAAAAACAAGCGCTGACACCGCAGTTCACTGTTCGTAGATGACTTGTGTGAATATTGGCAAGATTTTCTTCTTGCACAAACTGCTGGAGAACAGAGTTTAAAACACTGTGAATGTCAGGGAGCAAGATATATCCAGAACAGGTTTATATATATATATATATTTCTATATATCTTCACAGAATGGAACCCTCCAATATAAATAAAAAGACGACACTGGAGATACATGTGGCATGTCATTCAAACACACTAATACTGAACACAACATATACAAGTCAAGCACAATTGTCGTTTAAAAAAAATTCTCAAATGTCAATTATAATCAGAATTTTACAATTTCTCCATGGTGCAGTTCTTCATACATGATAGACAGAGGCTGTAAAAGCAAATAACAAACGTTGTGGATTTGAGGATGAGGAGTCCAGCTGTTTATGAGCACGTGTGTCGACAAACCCTCAATCTGCTAAATGCCCTGAATGTAAACGTGTGGAATGGACTGCCTTTTGTACAAATAACCGCATCTTCTAACATCTAACTGGGTGCTTCGAATTCCTCTGTACAAATGAAATGCAAGATGATGTTTTTAAAACCACAACTAGCCATAAAAGGAATACTTAATCCAGAAATTGCCTTTTGTGACGATGTTTGCTCAGTGTCCACGGCTTTGTTTCAGTTCCCTCAAACTATCAAACCCCCAGCAGCGGCTTCGATAGTCTGATATTTGGAACACGATCACCGAGTTTTCAGAGAGACTCTTATAATTTCAAGAAATCATGTTTGGGACCTAAAAATTAAAACAAACCAACACCATCACATTTGTTCATCCTCAGTATAACATATAACTTAAACTTGACCTCGAGTCTTCTGATTTTTTTTAATTCTGAGCAAACGTGATCACGGCCACTTTATTTTCCTTTAAGTCAAAGCCCAGCTGTACAAGTGCACTTGCTGTGTAGTATCATATGACAACAACACTACTCGTCTTACAACTATATGAAGATCACTTTTGGCTGAACTGTTCCTTTAAACGCAGTCTGGTCCTTGATAGGATTACTTGCTTCTGCCGACACCCCCAACAAGACACGATAAAGGAAACAAAAACACACCACAAACAAGATACTATGCTACTGAATGCTATTGCTCGGGTCAACAGCACGAGCATCCCTGCACTTCAGAATAAGAGACCCGATGTCCTTTTCCTCGTCCGCTTACCTCAGTTCATTCACCTTCCTGTCACGCATGGAAGCCCTGATAGAGTCGGTTTTGATCCAGATGGTTTGAAACTGAACAAAAAATACGTACATACATACAAAATAAAATACAAAATCAGAAGAAAAAAGAAAAGAAAAGAAGAAAAAAAAAAAAAAGATTTAGAAATGCGGGGGGTTTAATCATTCCAAAGTCCACCGGTCTGTTCTTGATAAACCTCGATGACGTCCTCGTCCTCCATCCCCAGCTGACCGGAACAGCAGAGGAGAGACATTTTTAGTAACAGAATCAACAACACATGATTTAGATTCTCACGACACTCTTCTTCTAAGTTCTTCTTCTACGTATTCATTTTTCCTAATGACAAAAACCCTTTATTAATAATTTCCCACCAAATTAAAGCATAACAGTAACAGAATTTTAGCACTGTGTCCAAGCTTTGGAAAAAAAACAGCTTTTATCAGTGACAATACCAGCCAACTAAACATTCAGACATTATATTATTGTTTCATTGTTCATATCATGGTTTTATTCTCAAATATTGCAACAACCAATTGTCCACTGATTTACTCCTGCTGCCTGTGTGTCGATACTGTATATATGTGCCATTTTACTCAGCTAAACGATAATCAGATGCTCATGTCAAGAGAAACAAGTTTTACCTCTTTTGGAGTTTGGTTATCTGCGATTCTCTGTCCTTCAAACAGAAACCGTAGCGTGCTTGCTGGGACGCCCTGAAAGAGACAGACAAACTTGTTTGTGATCTATAATTCCAATGCTTTTCTGACATCGTTTGACACAGAAGATCTAACTTTTATCATTCGGTAACAGGCACTGATTTCCCTCTTCCCTCGTACCTGTCTCTGGCTGTAAGACTCCTTCAGCTTTTTTAAATGTGTCGTCATTTTCACCTTAAAGTGGATTTCACTGCTGTCCTGTGGGCGGCGAGAGAAAACAATGATTAGAAGTGGCGGAAGTGCCGGCATGAAGGAACGAGGCCCAAGCTTTCTTTGTTTACTACCAATACATATCAGTACTGTGAGAAAGAAGGAAGCAATGTGCTGCTAGGTAAATATAAGTAGTTAAGAAAAAGGTTAAATATAGAAACACATAATAAAATGATCTGTATCTAATTATATGGCATGATTGTCTGAAGCATTGCTTCTTCTAATCAATGTTGTAAATACTGTTATTTTGTAGTTGATCTCAGTTACACGCGACATCTATAGCACTTCTGTCCGTCCTGGGAGAGGGATCCCTCACATGTGGCTCTCTCTGAGGTTTCTACGTTTTTTCCCCACTGGTAATATGTTTTTTTTGGGTAGTTTTTCCTTACTCTTGTTGAGGGTTAAGGGCGATGCACCTTGTTAAGCCCTATGAGACAAATTGTGATTTATGAATATGGGCTATACAAATAAAACTTAGTTGATTGAGGATGGAACAACAAACAGATTATTGTTGGTTACTTTCAAGAGGCTTTGACATTCCTTATCCATGCACCTCTAGTGTTTTTAATGCACAAGTAAGCAACTATCCCATATATTACTGTAGTACTACATACATATGTTGTAATTACATTGTATAACCCTTATAACAACAGTAACAACAGCCAACACATGACACGTATGACAAAGGGAAACAAATTCTCTCATTAAAAAAAGTATTATAACATGTTTTTTTTACTCAAGTGTTATTTGTGGATGGAGGGACTCTGCATCAACAGCTAACGTCCAATGCTACACATCGCTAGGTTGAGCTCGACGGGTCCCATCCATCCTCCCCGCACCGTTACCCACCTGCCCGATCACTTTTAACTTGATGTACTCCCCGTCCTTCTTGTCCCCACCGTCTTGGCTGGATGGTTTTGTCTCCTTGGGAAGAAAAGAAGACAAAAAAAAAACAACAACAAATAAAGCACGAAGCATTCAAAACGCCACACGCACGCTTCGGGACAGACCCACGGGGGCTGGTTTTTTTAGCGGATTGTGCCGACACGCCGAGACTCGGGCACGTTTACATCTCGGGTTTCCACATGCGAGCGAGGCTTGTTGTTCCCGAGGACGGAACTTTGAACGCGAACAGAGAAAGCCATGCTAGCTGTTCAGCTGAGCCCTGTGGGCCCTGAAGCTACACGGAGCTAACGGCTAAGCGCGTTCGAAAACCACCGCACAGGAGGCAGCCCGCCGCGAAAAATCACGACAACGTCTATTTCTTTCATTTCACAAGGACGGCGAATAGTAAAATACAGTTCAAAGTGTTCATCTCACCGAGTCTGACATGTTTTGCCTGTTTCTGTTCGCCCCTGTGTGTTGTTACAACTGCGTTCACGTTAGCTCCCAGCCGCGGCTCTAGCCCGATGTTGTGAGAAGGCGACATCGACCGGAGGTGACGCCGGAAGAAGGATTCCTTTCAGAATAAGAGTCGCAACTTTCTATTGACAAGAAAGTTGTATTTGCAACAGCAACGTTAAATCTCACAAATTATTTTTTTTAAATGAAGCAGTTAATTAATCTTGCATGCAGGCAAATGTGTACACCTTAGTAAGTGGCATCACAGTTAGTGTGGTTTGATGCAGCGTTGGTTTATTACTACATAATTTGTCCTTGTAAAGACGGTAATTAAAATCAAATCCAATTGGATGGTCGAAATATCACTATTTCAAAGTGTATGAAATATGATCTATAAATCCATAATGACAATATGATTATAAATCATTTAAATGAACACATTTATTAGAATGGCAATTATCTTTGTCTAGTTTAAGATTCTATTGTTTTATTGTTTTTACTTCATAGTGTGCATTTGCTGCTTCTAGTGATCTATTTCATTGCTGCTTGCCCCGTGCTTAGTTTCATTCAATCTCATTTACATCATGTTTTGGAATGACAATAAATCTTCTTCAAATTAATTATATCTTTTTGAATATAGCTAAACAATCATTGAAAATATAGGGCTGTTTTATTCCTGTCTTTGCGAAGGTAATTGAGCTAATGTTGTTTTACTTTATACTTGAATTTAGAGTTTGTCTGCGTGTTAAATGAGCATTTAGTCAGTATTAGTGAAATCAGATGGCGTTCATTGTATTATTAAAGGTTGTAGTTATGGCCCAGCTCATGCAAAAACCTATCACACACGTTTATCTGACAGGATTTGACGAGTGATGCAGGAAATTAATACATTTCATTCACATCAGAAGTTGTGTTTTTGTTGGACTCCTCCAAAGAGGCTGTCAAGCGCTCCAAACTGAAATGGATCATTTCCGGTTGATACCTGTCAACGTAAAGCCCCCCAATTCTACATCGGGTGGGGAAAAACGACCACAAGACATTTCCTGCTTTTATTTTGTCAGCAAAATATCAAAATCTTCCGGTGGGCTTTTGTGTGTCATCCGCCAACTTGACGCGATTGTGGGGGAAACAGCGAGCGAAGCTACCGTCAAAGCAGCGTGTGGAGTAAAACTAAATGGAAGCTGCGCGTTAACTTTGCCCTCTCATCGCGGCGCAGACACCGGGAGGGTTGCTTCGGACACGCCGCCATCTCGTCCGCGCTGCTGCCGGAAGAGATCCGCCGGGGTTCGGCCTGACAGCCGCCGGGCCTCGTCGCCGCGGCCCAGCAGGACTCGAGTGAAGTTGTGAGCGGACTGACAAACTTCTGCTTCCTGCAGCCATCTCTCACCGCAGGGCCCGGGGCTCCCGTCGCCGGCCCTGTGGATGAGGGAGTGAGCACGGACCGCATCGCGCCCAGGTGAGGCCGCACACCGGTCGGCCCACACTTGACATGTGTCCGCGTTTGATTCTCGCTTTCTGCGCGGCCGTGCACTGCGAGAGAGCGAGAGAGAGAGACAGAGGGAGAGCTCCGAATTAGCATTAGCTTAGCTTGTCAACTTCCCTGGCCCTGACAGCTAGCTGTGTACGGAACTCTCGACTAGCCACTTAGCTTCCTCTCTCAGCTCTAGCTTAGCAGCTGACTGTGTTTGGGTCATTTCCGAACGTGCAAAATCATCTGTTGACATCATTGTATCGTGACACGCAAGACTGAATTCGCTAACAACAGTTGTTAAGTCAATCTTAGCTTCCAGGGGCTGCTCAGCTAACGCTAGCAAGTCCATTTAAAGCTAATTATCTACCAAAGCAGGCCATAACAGTGGCAGTGTTGTTGGTGTCAACTTTGCAGCGATCGGCCCCAAAACGGTGTTTTGCAGAGGATGCACCATTAGCCGCACGACAGGGAAAGTGCTAAGCTAATGTTGATGTTGCAGCCTGCTCTCACCAGCGTGGTGGAATAGTCCGATTTGACGTCGGCTGCAGACAGTGATCGATCAGCAATATCCAATCAGCTCCTCATCAGCAGAGGCCATCTTGACCGTCCAGACTTAAATATCCAGACCCACCGCACTGTCAGTAGTGTTGAATGGTATCTGCACCACCTCACAGCAACAACCAACATTTAACAATGACAGCTAGTGGTGGTGATTGTGCAGGAGAAATGCTGGGGGGTATATTTATGCCTAATTCTTATGATATCCCACACAATGTTATGCTAATGGCTGCAACTAAGGATCATTTAATCATCACATAAGAATGGATTGTCTTTATCCATGTGTGTGGTACTCTGTCTGCCCCCCTTCACCTCAGAGGAAGTTATTGTACTTTTTACTCCAGTTTCAAGGGGATTACTTGGTCAATTGAAATACAACGTGCAACTATTTGGACGATAGATTATTCCCTCTTTTCATATTTCAAGCAAAAATAGCCGATATTCTTAGATTTCATCCTGATAACATTTCCTGTTAATGTGCAAGAAATCCAAGATGTCATTTGAAGACGCCACATTCATCCAAAGTTGTAGTGACAGGCACTTTTTCATGTTTCATAAACCAAATGATCAACAAATCATTCATAAAGATAATCAGCAAATTAGTGAATAATGAATATAGGGACCCGCAGCCCGACTTTTCCCCCCACATCCATCTGGGTGTTTTGATTGCTCCTTACTTAGCATATTACGATTTTGATTTCCAGATCCATGTCTGAAATGTGATATATATTTAAAAATCATATTTCCCTACAGTTTATGGGTTTTAAATTTGTTCTGTTCTGCAGTGGCCAGCTACATCATCACGCTGCTCGTGCATGACTGCATCAATAATAATAACCAATTTATATACACCGTTGCTTTTTTGCAATACACTCTCTGTTTACTAGCCCCATAAAGCTGGAACTAATTGTCTAATGTCATTTGTATAAATAGTTGGGACAAAGTATTAGAAAACATAGAAGCAACACTTTACAGTACTAAGCAAAACAAATTCTCAAACCACACGATGAAGTATTGTCTCCCAAATAAATTCAGAAATGCCTTATACTTTTACACAAACATTAATATCCTCAGTTATTGTGGTTCTCAGCCCTCAGACACATCTTACCCATGCAGTCGAGAGGTTTTCTGGCTCCGCTCACTGTTTACAGACGGGTCCGTCAGCAGCTTCAGGCTCTAACTTGTGTCCCACTCATCTGCACGTCAAGATTTATGTTGTTCTTTTGCTGTTTCAGGAGAAAGGAATCCCTTTGATGGGAGAATCCTCTTTCCTGGCCTCCTGGGTTAATCGCTGTGCCATGATGATGGGTATGTGTGTGCGTGTTTTCAAGATTGTGTTACTGTCTGGCAGGAGGCCAGGATTTTGTCTTTTGTCAAACTCACAACCAAAGGAATGTTTTTTTTTTTTTTCTCTCTCTCTCTCTGAACAATGTCTCTTTGACACCTTTATATTACAATAAACCTTTGTGTGATGTGCTCCTCTGCAAGTGGTATGACATGTTCAAACTGCAGGTCTGGAAACACAGATAAAAAGTATGTGTACAGTGTGTATAGTAAGTGTATTTTAGGATTTGAAAATGTGAAAAAAAGAGCTGTGGAAAGTATTGTGCACTTCAACTGATGCATTGCAAAACATAGTTGATTCACAGTAATGTTTGTCGTCTTGCCGTCACTCAGATGAGCAGGAGGCGCTGAACTCAATCATGCAGGACTTGGCCGAACTGCACCGCTCTAGCCGTCCTGCCATGTTCCTGTCGGACCTGGGCAAACCCAAAGCCTCCTCGCCCAAGAACCAGGTAGCCTCAGAAGCACAATGTCGGGCAAAAATCTTAATATGAAATGGGTATAATGTTGCAACAGCAAAGCAATACAATGAAAGAGACCAGTAAAGAAACCAATGTGCACTGGATCTTAGTTGCGTTGACACTATTTTGTAATCGGTGATGGGTTTTAATAATTACTTGATATGATATCAGTGAAAGGATTAATTTGTCCCCCTGCGGTGTGTAATGCTCTGTTTTCATCTCTTGACACGCTCGTCGTCTTTTGCTGAACTGTCTGTGGCAGAACGATGTCAGAGTGAAGTTCGAGTTCAAAGGGGAGAAGAGGTGAGACTTTGATGTTGCTCAAGTCTCTGAAATCAGCAGTGGAGATCTGTAGCCGTGCCCTCCCGACCTCTGACCTCCTGATCTTTTCTTGTCCGTAGGATTTTGCAGTTTCCTCGCCCTGTCCAGCTGGACGACCTGAGGTCTAAAGCCAAAGTGGCTTTCGGTCAGATGATGGACCTTCACTACACCAATAATGAGGTACAAAGCTGCACATTTAAAATTATTGATATTGAATGAAATGTATAAGATATATACACCAAATTTGTGTTTCTCTCTCTTTTTGCAGCTGGTGATTCCACTGACGACTCAGGATGACCTGGACAAGGCCGTGGAGCTGCTGGATCGCAGCGTTCACATGAAGAGCCTGAAGATCCTCCTGGTGCTGCAGATGTCCTCTCAGGTCAGCAGCTCTCACATCCAAGGAATAGCCCAAGTTTTATTATTGGGCACAATTTACTCTTGCACAGAAGTACTGGTGATAAGAAAAGGTTTGTTTTCTGGTTGAATGGTTTTATTCTGCTATAGTGACCGTACAAGGCAGAATTTAATGATTTTCAAGGGCATTTTTAGTCTGATCAACCACTACAAAATATAGCTAGCTGATGATGTTAGATTATATGTAGCCTTAGTAAAGTGTCAAAGTTATTGTGCAGATTCAGAATTTTTCAGGAAAACTGCATCTTTCTGCATTTTTGTCTGTCTTTTAGGAAAGTAATTTCAGGAAATATTTATGCTATTGAGATCTATGAGTTGTTGCAGATTATAAGAGTTTTTATTTCTCTCTCATAAGAGCTGGACATGTGTGTGTAGGATTGTTTGGCCTTGGTGGAGATAAGTGTTTTTCTAGTGCCATTCAAATTTGATTTATTTAACAACGTCACAGCTGCTTTATTTTTTCTGTGTATCAAAGAATAGTACAAATAAAGTAAATAGAGCAAGTCATTTAAAACCTTTTTTTGCACTATTCCCCCCTTCTTCTTTATTTTTAAATAGATCTATGAGAAAATGTCTCGGCATGGGAAGAATTTGAGTTGTCCCCTGACTCTTCTTGCAGTGTCGTAATGATTAAAAAAGCTGTTTTTGTTGTCCTGTTCTGTTTTGTTAAAAGCCTTTTTTGTGTCACTGTTTCTCTAGAACTCTTCCTCTAACATGGACCTCTTGCCGTCACACGAGGAGCTGGACAACACAGGAATCAGGGCGGCCGACAAGAAGAGTATGCTGGCGTTAATAGGTGAAACTATCCAGAATTCTTTTTAAATGGAGAGGAAGAGACAATAAACATACTCAAATATATTCAAAAACTAAATATCCAACAAAAAATTCAGGTTTTTAGTTTTCCTGTTTGCTACCAGTGTGATTCACACAAGCAGTATGCAAGTATGCAGCACAAATATTTATTAATATGGTTCCCACTCCCCCAAACAACCTCAGGCTCCCATTCGACGGATCGCAGCTCTCCTCCTCCAGGATACATTCCCGACGCTCTCCAGCAGGTGGCGAGAAACGGCTCCTTCACCAGCATCAACAGCGAGGGAGAGTTCATTCCTGAGAGCATGGACCAGGTACCTCCACTCAGAAATTTGAACTTAAGGGTCATCAGTCGGTCTGCTAAACTGATTCTTAAGTACAGTGCACTGAAGAGGATGTACCGACTGATGCAAGTGTCTTGTTCTTTGTTGTCTCCAGATGTTGGACCCACTGTCCATGAGCAGTCCAGAGAACTCGGCCTCTGGGAGTTGTCCCTCTTTAGACAGCCCACTGGACAGGTCAGGAACTCGGTGTTTTAATTATAGAACAATGCACTTAAGGAATCAGATACCAGGACTACTGTTGTTTATGAATCCTCTTTAATAATTAAGGATCAGAGTCTTTTAATATTAAATATCTGGAGATACTCACGACCTATATCTTCCCGCATAATAAAGCCCTGAAATGCACTCAAGTAAATCACACTCACGTTAAAATGTTTGTAATTTCACACTGTAAATAATTAAAGGTTCGAGTTTTGTGTGTCGTTGTGTCTTCATGCAGCGACTACCCAAAGTCCAGGATGCCCAGAGCGCAGAGCTACCCAGACAACCACCAGGACTATCCAGGTACATGTGTGCATGGGTGTGTTTGCAGAACAGTCAAGAATAGTGCGACTGTTGTTGTAGGTTGGATGTCACTTCTCCTCATCGCCACCCTCTTCTTTGTCTGCAGAGTACGACATCCCAGTGTTTGAGAAGGTGGGGAAAGGGGGAACATATCCTCGGCGATATGGCATTCCCTTTGGCCTGCAAGACTACAGTGATGGTGGGCAAGTTTTCTCTTTGACCCTAAAAGATATTGATTCTTAATTATTTAGAGAACATTCATAACCCCTTCCTCTGCTTGGCAGGGAGGAAGACCTTCCCCCGGGCTCGGCGAACACAGGTTCACGGCTTCCGCTCGCCTGTCAGCTTTAGTCCAACCGAGCAGTCGCCCAGCACCAGCAGCGGCAGCAGCGTCTTCACACCCGACCTGGAAGAGGTCCCGGGACCCACCAGAAGGCCACGGAGGGGCAGCGACATTGAGTCCAACCCCAATCTGACGACCGCTCCCACCCTCTCCGTCATGGACATCAGTCCACCCAGCCGCTGTGAGTCCCCACGCTGTTTTCATCTGCCAAAGCAAAGAGGTGCACAAGGGATCTCGTCTATTTCTTTTTTTGATGTGATTTAAGCATATCTGATATTTGCCCTCAGCCCCACGTGCTCCAACCAACTGGAGGCTGGGAAAGCTTCTTGGTCAGGGTGCCTTCGGACGGGTTTTCCTCTGTTATGATGCGGATACCGGACGGGAATTGGCAGTCAAACAAGTCCAGTTTGACCCGGAGAGTCCGGAGACCAGCAAGGTAAGAATCCAGAAACGCGTGTTGATTATTGGTTCAATTTACACTGTATCCATAATATAACACCCTATACGTTTATATGGTATTGTAGTTGGGGAATAACGACAGCATGGCATGAAGAGATGATTGTGTTTTTTCCCTCCCTCCTATAGGAGGTGAGCGCGCTGGAGTGTGAAATCCAGCTTCTGAAGAACTTGTGCCATGAGCGGATTGTCCAGTACTACGGCTGTCTGCGAGACACGATGGAGCGAACGCTCTCCATTTTCATGGAGTACATGCCTGGCGTGAGTGCTCAGTTACACATTTACTTTGCTAACGCTAAAAGAAAATGGCACAAACAAGAAAAGCACGATATTTACTGGCTTACATTTTTCATTTCTGCGGTTGTCAGGGCTCCATTAAGGACCAGTTGAAGTCGTACGGAGCACTGACGGAAAATGTGACACGCCGCTACACCCGGCAGATCCTGGAAGGCGTTTCTTACCTGCACAGCAACATGATCGTCCACAGGGACATCAAAGGTGAGGTGGACTATTTTATTTGAGGGGTTTTAAAGGCAGAGGTGTTGTTCTGGCCACAGCTACAAAAGCAGGCTGATATGTTTGACTTCTCTTTGTTCAGGAGCAAATATCCTTCGTGACTCTGTGGGTAACGTGAAGCTGGGAGACTTCGGTGCCAGCCGGCGGCTACAGACTATCTGTCTGTCAGGAACAGGCATCAAGTCAGTGACAGGCACCCCCTACTGGATGAGCCCGGAAGTGATCAGTGGAGAGGGCTACGGCAGGAAGGCTGACATCTGGTGAGACCACACACACATTGATGCTTAAATGCATTTCCAGGTTTATCCAAAACCGTTCTCAACAATTTGCAATAGCCATGATGAATATAGTAGCGTTTTGCTGTGTGAAACGATTTCAGAACCCAAATTCAGAACTGCCTTGCCAAATATAACATTTGCATAAGAAATCCACTTTTTCCCAGCTGTAATATGTTGTTATACTCAAAATAAGATACCTTTCACCCCATTAAGAAAAGAAAATCTCGAACTGCGTCTTGATTTGAACACTTATTTTGCCCTCAGGAGTGTTGGCTGCACCGTCGTGGAGATGCTGACCCAACGACCCCCGTGGGCAGAGTTTGAGGCCATGGCCGCCATCTTTAAGATTGCCACCCAGCCGACAAACCCAGTTCTCCCCGCCCACGTGTCGGACCACTGCCGGGAGTTTCTCAAACGGATCTTTGTAGAGACCAAGCAGCGCCCGTCTGCTGATGAGCTATTGAGGCACATCTTTGTACATTAACCCAACCCCTGAACCTTTAATCCCCCGCCCACCTGCCGAACTGCCAGATACGGCCTTACCTGATGGGGTGTCCCTACCTCTGACCCCATTCCCTCCATCTCCAAGCTGAAACCACATTGGACCAGGAAGAACCGGCTGGAAGAAGGTGGGGTGCGCAGGCGGAGGGTGGTACCTACCTGATCCTCCTGTCTCTGTTTGTATGAGACTGCCATTGAGGACATGAATTTTTATTTTATTTTTCTCTGCAAGTTGCACCTTAATTTGTCAAAAGTGGAGGCTTTGAGCACTTCCTCCTGAAGAGATGAAAAACAAATATTTGAAAAAAAATGTCTTCTTTTTTATGTTTTTACGGTAACTCTCTTTTGGAGTGGGATAGTGTCAGTGTTGTGGACCTACAGGAGGCGGCGCCTGACTCTCGAGAGGCTCTGCTGCCCCATGTTGCTGACCTGACCCCAGAATGTAGTCTCCTGCCAAAACCCGGAGCGATGGTGTTGACCTGGGCCCGCTGCTATAGACGAAACAAAACCCCCCCCGATTGCGGAGAACACTCCCCTTAACGGTTTCCACTCACTTTCCGGTCTGGTCCGCGCTCTCAGATGAAATGTTTTGTCTCTGCTTTATTGTCTGCAAACTACCTTCCCTCGACCCTTTCCCCCGTCTTCGTTCTTTGCCGTGTGCCTTTTCTGTTTTTAAACGCAGTGTAGGAATGAGTCTTTTGGAGATTTTGGATAATCTCATTTGTTTTTAGGCGCTATAGTTCTGTGTTTTTTGTTTTTTTTGCCCCCTTGGATAAACTGCCTTCGCACGGTTAGCACAAATCTAGCTGATCTCAGTTCAGCCGTAATATCCGTTTTTGCCTTTTCTGTCACAGATTCCTGGTAATAAGTGGGGATTTATTTTGCCAACTAACCAAATTCCCAAACCAACTTGTGCTCAGACAAGGATCGGTACTTCTGCTTCAGTTGTTAAAAGACAGGAACAGTATCCAGATTATTCTCCTCAAATGTTTTCTCCTCTGCTTCTCAAAGAATTCATTGGTTGAACTCAGGGCAGAATTAGAATTTTGGACAACCTAGACATTTATTTAAGTAAATCTGGGCTCTAGGAAAGTGTGTTAGGCTTATCAAGTAGTCAATCATCCGAGAAGGTAAGAGTCGGATTAATTAAAAATGATTTCCAGTTTCATCTCTAGCATATCTGCGAAAAAAGGAAGCAACTAACCCCAAAAGTGTGACCTTTTGGGGGAGAAAATGTAGTTTTGAAATGGACACGAGTCAAGCGGTACTTATTGTGGGATATCTGTGGTCGTGCTCCGACAGACCACTTGCTTAGTACTGCAACACGAGGAGCATTTGAAGAGTGTTGATGTAGTTTTACAAGGCAAGAAGCTCGCAGTTGATTAGCCAGAGGGTCTGGCTGCATGACGCTGTCTCGCTGTTGCCGGTTTTTATCTCTCAAGAGAAATTAAGTGTACGACGTGAAGCGCGGACATTTCTCGCTGTCTTACAAGCTGCTTGACATTTCACCAACCGGTACATTCACAGTTAAAATGTCTCTTCACGCTCCACTGCTGCAATCGGTACCTTTTAACACTCTGCAGCCAAGGCATCCCTGTGCCATATCAGAGCATCGTCATTGTGTTGTGTTTTGTATTTTACATTTTTGGGCCTTAAACATGCACTCCCATAGAAGAGATTCCCACTCGCAGCGTTTCCTGTGCGAAACAGTCAGCGACGCGCTCTTATGTTGTCGCCGAATCAAACGTGTCAAAGTTGACTCTTCACTGTAGCCAAACCGCAAACACTCCGTTCAACGTGCGTCCTGCTCAGTTTCCTCTCGGGCTGAGTTGTGAAGGACACAACTATGCACCAGTAAACTGTAAAGTCACTGTCCACACGGTGTCCCCGGGATTAAATCCGTTTTCTACAACCAGTAACTTGCAGGCAGCTCTGTCTGCAACCTAAAGACTCAGTTTAAGAGGATTTATCATTGACTTCCTTTATTCCTGTAAAAAAATTGAAGCTGGCAACATGACAAGCTTCCTTAACCTCCCAGCTTGCACTCTGCAACCTGCTTATTTCTCCAAAATCTTTGGAGACCTAAGAACACGAAGCATTCTGACATTCCTGTCCATTTCCACAAGAGTCAGCGTGGCCCTGTGCATTTGCAGATGTTGTGTTTTCCTGCAGTGTCCACTAGTAATAACTAAGGAGCCATATTTTTACTGATAACACCTTTTTAAAGGCAGATAGGAACCAGGTGCTTTTGCTTGTGTTTGCTCATCAAGTCTTGAAGGCAAACACTCAATGATTTTCCCCTGAAGACGCTTATACTCTTTTTGTTGGTTTGTGGTACATTTTCTGCTACAGTTGTGCGTCTATGACCAGCCGATTGATTTTTTTTTTCATGCCCAAGAAACTGAAACAGACGCCTCTTTCACTCATATGCATTTTCAAAAACGGTACCAAAATAAAGCCCCAGAAAAAAGAAAAACTCATGTTTCCAAGATTTGCGAATCCGCCCGAGTTTGAGGCAACGTACAGTTAAAACTGTCAGGTACAGGGGGAGATTTTTAATTGCCGCCAGCACTGGTAAACCTGGAGACGCACTACCATTATGCACTTATCGATTATTCACTGATGCTTTTACACGATTCCTCATCGGCTGTTGCTCGTGCAGCTCGGTTCAGCGACCTTTTTTTCTTTTGCACATTTTAAAGACTATTTTTTTAATTTTTACACGAGTGCGAGTGTGAGCGTGTGTGTCTGCGTGTCAATGGTTCCGTTTGCGATGACTTGTACATGAATGTAATGTCTCCTCTTACCGTCAGATGGCCTCGTTCACCACAGTGAATTAACTCTTTGGTATCAGTATTTGTCACCTGCAAACACCAAGATAAACCTGTAGTTCTCTCTTTAGTGTCTAAAGCCACTGCTGCCACTCCTCTGTGTGTGTGTGTGTGTATGTATGAGTGCGATTTGTGTGTGCGCGATTTGTGTGTGCGAGCGTGAGTTTGTTAACGTGCATTTACTGCAATTTGTGCTCATTGGACACTGCGCCCGAAATGCCTCGAGCATTCTAACTGTAGGGGGGTGAGATCATTGAAATAATATTGAAAATGAAATAAAAAATAATGTACAAAGGTGTAAAATAAAATGTACCCTTTTTTTTTTCTTTTTTTTTTAAGAAAAGTACACTTATATCCCACATGTTTGGTCTCTGTGTATTGTAAAAGAAGCCATGTTTATAATTCTAATTGGTTTGTGACCAATACGCCTGTTTATATCAGATCTGTATATCAGTGGTACGCATAATTTTTTAATATATATTTTTTATTTTACCTTTTTTTTAAATGGGAGATTTTATGCATGGTTGGGTCCTGAGAGACGCAGCGGTGCCGTTAAATGGTTGCTGTATTTTGGCAAAATTCTGGAGTATTGCCACAGCTCTGTGTTCATAATTATAACAATTATGATGATGAAAACAATAAAAAAAAATATTTATTTCACATCTGGCTGGTTGCATTTTTACTCCGTGAAAGCCCAGCCTGCCTGGGCCTCTGTTTGAAGTGTGTTTTCAGAATTCTCAAAGACAAGGTCTGATATCCTGAATATAATGTTAGTAATAATAATATCTTTATTTATATAGCACCTTTTAAAACACAGTTACAAGCTGCAAGTGTAAGAACAAGATCAAATAAGAACTAAATGATTTAAATAGACGATAAGATCAGAACTAGGAGAAAACCCACGTATAAAAATGTGGCGGCCTCCATAGAGAGTATATAAAGTATTTAAATACAAAGGGCCCATTCTAGGGTAGCGAAAACAACAATTTGTACGATTTAGGTGATCACACAAGTGAAAACATTACCAGGATTATTTTATATTCAATTTCTACTAATAGATCCCTTTCACCTAAATCTTACACACCGAACCTTTAAGCTATTTTTACAATGCAATGTGTAAGATTTTTCTAATTGTAACATAAAGCTGTTACACTATAAAATAAATCCAAACTAATTGAATTAGATCTAATGTCTCTCCCCTTTGGAAATTGGCTGATTTAAAAGAATAACTGTCACATGTTGAGGCCTCAGCTCCACAGGCCCCCCTCATTCATTCAGGACCGTCTCTCTGGCGCCCCCTACAGAGGGAAGTTCTCCCTATCAGAAAGTGTCTGAACAAACACATGTGAAGACGAGCTTCCCAGATCAGATCTAGACACTCGGTTGTAAGCATGCACGTCCCGGCGGCTGCGGTCGGGTCCGTGCGGCTCTCCAGAGCTCTCCAGAGCCGCATGGAGTGTCTCCGGCCTCTCCATGCGGCTCGCAGCGGCGCGGAGCTCCGGCCCGGAGCCTCTTCCGTCAGGAGGAACGTGGACGTCCAGACGACGACGGACACAGGGAGGCTGAAGACCATCGATGACCTGCCGGGGCCCAGCGTCTCCACCAACCTGTACTGGATGTTATTCAAAGGATATTCGGAAAAGATGCACCTAATGCAGGTACGAATAAGTTCGCTACAGGCTGCAGAGGATTTAGTTTTTGTTTTTGATTTAATTCCTTACAATTAATATTCAAACGTGTTTTTGAGAAGAACTTTACAAAGCCCAAAAATACACAACAATAGGCAAAAAAACCTATAAATGCAATTATAGTAGTGTAGTGCAAGTAGTAGTATTGTAAGTGTTTGTTTTAGCAGCAGAATTGAAAGCCAATATATTTGTTATAATTATTATATTCTTGTCTTACTGTTTTACCCCTTTACTGCTGTAACACGGTAATATTCCCTTTTATTATCTTATTTTATCTTACCTTTGAGTGAAAGTACTCACTATTTCAAAATATGAGATTATTGCATTCTTTTACACAGTATGTCAATTCTGTAGCTGGGTTAGATTATGCTAATTTGACTCTACTGTTAAACAGTAAAATATTACATATTATATTACAAATTATTGATTGGATTATATATATTTTTTGATAACATTGTTTTCAAGCACTGCATCTCCTGCTAGTAGGCAACCTCAAAAACACGTGTAAATTAAAAGTTGAACTTCTGAAGTCTGACTCAGGCGTTTAACTTGACACACTGTGTTGTTTTCAAGGTTTTACAGAAGAATCTGCACGGGCCCATTTGGCGCTCCAAGTATGGTTCGTTTGAAATGGTCAATGTGGCGAGTTCGGAATTCATAGCTCAAGTGATCCGGCAAGAGGGTCGCTACCCGGTCCGAGTTGAGATGTCTCACTGGAAGGATTACATGGACCTGAGAGGACACGACTATGGTCTGCATGTGAGGTGAGTGGAGACAGGCGATGTTTGGAGTCGTACTAACTTAACGATCGTAAGGGTACGAATTTGTGAAGGAGTTCCTCAGGGCTCCTTCGTGGTTCACCTTAAATTAGTAATCTGCAGCTCTTTCACTTTTTAGCCCAGGACCAGATTGGTACCAGATCCGCAAACATTTGAACCCCAAAATGCTGAAGCTGGGGGAAGTGTCGGCGTATGCCTCCACCATCCAACAGGTGGTCGGAGATATGGTGCAACGCATTGAGGTCCTGCGCTGTCGCAGTCAGGACCAGGCCACGGTTCCGGACATGGCGGCTGAGCTATACAAGTTTGGCTTTGAAGGTAAGAGGTTCTGTAGTAACACTGGTTAGTTGATGGCAGAGATGGACGTTTTTGATTCTCGTGAACCTTTACCTCAATTTTACCCCACACAGCTGTCTCTTCAATCCTGTTTGAAACCAGGCTGGGCTGCCTGCAGGAGGATATTCCCAAAGACACACTGAGATTCATCGCCGCTGTCAACACCATGTTCAAGTTGTCTGATGCAGTGCTTTTTACCCCACGGTGGAGCCGCAGCATTCTCCCCATCTGGAAACGCTTTGTTCAAGCTTGGGACGTCCTCTGTAGCGTAGGTGGGCGGTAAAAGAATGCATGTAGTTTGGATTTTGTTTCAAGCATGAATATCTGCATACATATCTTCTGGCTCGTGTGTTTGTATGGAAGGCCAGAAACTAATCGACAAGAGGATGGCTGAAATCGAGGCTCAGGTGCGCAGCGGTGAGCAGGCAGACGGTCTGTACCTGAGTTATCTGCTGTCCAGTGAAAAGATGAGCAGATCCCAGATCTACATCACTATCACAGAGCTGCTGCTTGGAGGAGTTGACACGGTGAGGGGGGGCTGCCTGTACACTCAGATGGCACAGTTGCAATTCTCGGACTATTAGTTTCAATGTGACCTTTAAAAGGGATAGTTGACCCAAAAGGGAAAATCCCCTCATTATCTACTCACCACTGTGCAGAGGGAGGGGGCGGGTGAAGTGTTTGAGTCCAAAAAACACTTTTGGAGTCTCAGGGGTGAACAGTGTTGCAGGCAAATCCAACACAATTGAAGTAAATGGTGACCACTTCTTCAAACGTAAAAAAAAAACCCAGAAGAAGAACATTAAATGCCTCCACACACTGCACAAGCTTGCGCCTCTATGCTCTCGTCCAAGGGGCACGTGACGCCATCAGCGATACTTAGCAGTCTCGCACACCCTTGGGCCAGAGCTTTAGTGCAAACGTGAAGTTGGCTCTAGGCAGAGCAAATTACGAAAGTGTTGGACTCAAACACTTCACCCACCTCTCCAAAGATAACACACCCAGAGAGACTAACAGTGAGTGAGTATCACATAAAGGAACTTTGGTAGGATTTATTACACCTAATTTGTAATTCAGGGTAAATAAGAATAGAGATCAGAGTAGAAGTCGATAATGTTACCTACCCGATTCCGGCACAGTACAAGCATTTCTATACCAGTATTCAAACCAAATCAGAATCTCTCAGACTGTCTGTTATGTAGCTGCTGGCTTTAAGAAATATGAGATGTCTGTCCAGTCCAGGGAACAGTCTGAAAAAGTTAAATTCCTCTAAATTCGCTGCTCTCTGTGGAACAGTGGCCTGTTGCCATCGACAACAAAAACCAACACGTACAACATTGGGGTTGCAAAGCCGGTCTGGCTACATTCCAAGGGGAGGTTGAGACTTGTAGGTTTTGATCTGCCAGTTTGTATAACCTATGAAACCCGTCTGACCTCAGTCGTTTAGTTTGAAAAACTAAAAACAAACAGTTGTCATTTGTAAAATCTTAATATAATCAAGTAAACATTATCATTTTATCTTTTTTTTTATTTTTTATGTTTTATCCTTTGAAATTCATACCTAAGCTACATATGAACTGTGTATTTTTTAACCTTCACAAAGCAATAGCAGGTATTTTCCCCAATTATTCCTGAATGTATTTTTCTTTTTTTCTTTTCTAAAGGTTTTCCTGGAGCTGTGCCACCACCTCTCACAATTTGTGTATTTCCTTTGTGCATTTTATTGTGGGAGAGTTGTGTGCACCAACAACCCACTCACAAATCAATTGTTCTTTAGACAGCATATTATTTGGGGTGTATTTTTGGACACATGCAAAAAAATCTGTCTGGAAGCATAGATAAGGGTCATTCTGTGAATGGGTCTTAAACTGTGTATATTTTTATTCTTTGTGCACAGTGTGACTCCTTTTTCCTTCCCCTTCCCCCCTCACATTTCCTCCCACCTGACCTCAGACGTCCAACACCTTGACGTGGACGTTGTACCACTTAGCGCGGGACGAGAGGGCCCAGGAGCTGCTGTACGGGGAGGTGAACTCCGTGTGTCCCAACAAACGGGAGCCGACCACGGACGACCTGAAAAGCATGCCCTACCTGAGGGCCGTCATAAAGGAGACGTTACGGTGAGCTGTCGGCTCTGTGGGTCCGTCTCGGGTAGAAACTGTTTGTACACTGCATGGCCAAAAGTAAGTGGACGCCTGCAGCTTTCCCCAAACCATTAATACAAAGTGCACTTTTGTCTAAAACGTCACTGTATCTTGAAGTATTAAGAGTTTCATTCACTGGTACCAAGAAGGCATTGACCACAGGATGAAAAGCAGGCGTCCATATACTTTTCACCAGTGTGAGATGCAGTGTTATATAGATTAGTTATATAGTTAAAATGCATTGGTGATAATATCATTCTAAATACTCTGAAAAGAGTTATACTTCAAAACCCGATAAGAGTTTGAAGGCAGGACTTTTACTTTACATCGTGGTATCACTGTTTTACTTACATCAGCTGAGCATCCTGATCTGTGAACGTGAAAAACCTGTTCTGTGCTTTTAGCCTTTATCCCGTCGTACCTGGAAATGGACGCTATGTTACTGAGAATGAGGTGATTGTGGGCGACTACTGGTTCCCAAAGAAGGTAGGGAGGCAGAACCCAAAGGACGCGATGCTGTGACACCTCTTAAGTGCTTATTTGACTTGTCTTATCTTTAATTCTATTGTTATTCTGTCTTTTAAGACTCAGTTCCATCTGTGTCATTTTGCCGTCTGTCACGATGAGGCAGTGTTTCCGAATCCAGAGCAATTCGTCCCGGAGCGCTGGCTCCGCTCTCAGACGCCCGGCTGGCCGGCACGCGGCTTCTACAAGCACCAACCGTACAGCTATATCCCGTTTGGTGTCGGGGTGCGAGCGTGCTTGGGGAAGAGGGTGGCGGAGATGGAGATGCATTTTGCCCTGTTGAGGGTCTGTGACGATTTGTTGTCTTAAAGCATAATAACTGCTGTGCACAAAGTGTTTTCAGCAAAATGTCACTTAAGTCGTGTGAGTTTTCTATCCACCAACGTTGCACATATCTGTCTGCAGCTGATGCAGCACTACAAGCTCAAGCCCGAGAAAGGCGCCACGGTTGTGCACCCTAAAACCCGAGTCCTGATGGTCCCCGAGAAGCCCATCAACCTGCGCTTCCTGCCCAGGAGCGGAGGTCAGTGACTCCTGAATGTTTGGAATCAAGTGTTTTGACTGCAAACGTCTGTATGTATGATCAAATCGAAGGTCAAAGGTTGAATACTTTGTCAGAAACATTTCCCTTTCCCAAAATATTTGAAGAATTATTAGGCTCTCGTGGTCGGACTGCATAGATTGTATTAGTCCAGGTCTTTCTACAGAGTCAGCTACTGCAAAATATATTTTCTTTTCCAGCTGCATGGAGGTAACTGAATGTTTTCCTTCTTTCCTTCTCAGAGTTTCTGGAAGGAGAGACGAGGACCTGAAGACTTTTTTGCTTTGTGGTTCTGCAGACTCATGAAATTGGCTCATTGGCTGTCTCCACAACACATACACACTCAAACACAAACACTTGCTGTTAAAAATGTGTGTGTGTGTGTGTGTGTTTAGAAGCAGTAGGGTGAACACTGCCCCTGTTTGACAATAAGTGGAAATGCAGCCTTTACATAACCTTGCACCCATTTCTTTCAGGAGGACTTCTTGTGCTTTTGTATCCTTTTGAATCAGCCTTTTATTCGCCACGTTGAAAGTTATTTCACATTTAACACAAGGTTAAGCATTAAACAAAGAAAAGCTTTTTATGGTGGAGGCAAGGAAAGGAGGATTTATGAAACAAAGTTACAGGATGCAGAAGGAAGGAAACAGGACGGCATGGAAAGGAAGGAGGATTGCATAAAGGGAAAAGTTGTTGCACTTTTTTAAGTTTCCTGTGGGAAAACTGCAAACATCTTGCTTTTATTCAAGAATTGTTGCACAAAATGTTGATTTAACTTTAAGGTTTTGCATCTATAAGTTACAAACAAGAACATGCACCTTAAGTACAAGAATACTTGTATAGAATAGCCAATATGTATATTAATATGTAATTCAGTTATTCATGTGTTTAACTGTTTGAAATGTTGTTACTAATTTAAATGTATACTGTTGAGCCTCCTCCCCGTGCTGGAGAAACAAAATCTCAATGTGGAAATAAAAGATGATTTTAAATGGTCTTGTTGTGGTAATTCAACTGTGCAAGAGGAACGCGTGCAGTGTTTTTTTATTTGTGGCCATAGCTTTTTGTTTATTTTGATCTGCGTGAATGTTCATCGAGTTGATGATGGGATTCAACGTGTTTATTGAGCATTTTTCTCAAATCACATTCACGATGATGTCAAATTGAACACACAAATTACCTTAAAATGTTTGTGTGAGCTTCAGTAAAAATGTGTGAATGTTTGTTTTTGTCTTCTACAGCGACAACATTCACCTTAATAAATCTACATATTTTATTTAAAATTTTTAAATGAAGTGGCTCCTCCAGCTCCATCAGGCTCTACCTCTAATTTTCTGGGATTTTTGTATTTGTCGAACCTGCACAGTCAGAAACAGACACTGTGCCTATGAGCCAAAGAAGTTATTTATTATTCAATACTTCAAACAAACCAACTTCCTGTGGCCAGAGCATTGGTACAAATTATTGCAGTTATATCAAGATCTATGTGACAGTGGTGCGATGCATGTAATGCACACTGACTGATAAACAGTCTATAGCAAATCAATGTGCCTGATTGTTTACTTAATTTAAAGTACTATTTTATTGTACTTTATTATGAGGTAGGTTTTGTCCTTAACATCTGCAATGTAGGGGAATGCAACTCCATTTACTCAAATACTACACATGCGTACAATTTTGAGGTGAAATTAACATGTTATGTTTCATACCACAACAATCAAATGTTGTGTTAGGGTCACTAACCCCTCCAGATGGATTTAAATAAATAAATAATTAAGTAATTTTACTTTTAAGTACAATCAAGTTGGCAGTAGGAATGCAGATGCAGGATTGTTCATCAAATTACTGTTAAAATGACTAAAATAAATAATTCAGAACCCTTCAAAACCCTTGGTTACAAGCCACCACGTCATTTAATTATAATTATAATAACAGTAGCACAACTGTAAGAATAAAATATTATGAAATGTGCCTTCATGTGAAAGGATAAAAATGAATTTATAATTTTTTTTGAAGATATTTCAAAGCTAATTTAATCAATAATTATTCCAATATTAATATTGATAATGCCCCAGGTTTTTTTTTTTGAGGGTGCATTTAAAACCTCAGCCTCCAGGAGGCGCTGCTGGTGACTCTCCTGACTTTATTTTTCTCCTCTCAGTACGATGAGTAAATGTGATGCAGGCTTGAACAAGTGCGGACGCGTCATCTTTTGCAGAGGAGGGAGGCCACCTTCCTCACCCGACGCACCGGGACGCGCCACGTTCATGTGAGAGGCTCAGTTTCCTCCATCCCTCCATCCATCCCTCCATCCTGGATGGTGCATGAGCTTATTGCACATTTGCGCGCGCACACACACACATTCCTGCTTTATAATTTCGATTTTTTTTTTCGTTTCATAGCTCGGTGCCTCTTTCTCCATCCATGGAGGAGCAGTGAGGTCGGGATCCACCGCCCTGCCTGTGCCGGGCTGCAGCCGGGGAGAGACGGAGCTCTCCACACCGACGGGGTAGCACCCAGGCCGGGAGAAGGAAGAAGGAGGACGCGTCTGCAAAATGGTCGGTGTTTGTGGATCAGGAGGCGGCTGCAGTTGCCATCATGTGAGCGCGGACGAGGCGCGTAAAGCCGCCGGGGATGATGGTGAGTGGTGGACCGTTGCGCACGGTGCATGCGTCTCTTTTGTTTCAGTCTCACGCAAACACACACACACACACACACACACCTGCTGTCAAACCCCGTGAAACCTGTGCGTTTTAATGGGAATTCAACTGGTTTATTTAAGGCAACAAACCAGGAGGGCTGTGGTTTTAATTGAGGTCAGCGAGCTGCGTGTGATGGAGGCGGAGGTCTGACCCAGATGGCCGCATCAGGGTCGATCATTCACTCAGTTGCATTGGATGGATGGATGGATGGATGGATGATGTTGACAAGAGTGTCGAGTGTTTGTCTGGTATGTCTAGACCAGTGGTGGAGTTTGAGCTCTCCCAGGGGTCCCTGAAGGGGTCTCAAACAAACCCAATCAGGGTTAAGCTCAGTTTCAATTACAGGCCATTATCCGGATAATTCAACCCTGATTAAATGTGGTATTAAAAGGTTTTTTAAATACTTACTTACTCATATTAAATAGCTTAAAAACATGGACAATGGTAGAAACTGAAGGGCATCAAAACAAAGGACATGATGTCATGATGATTGCCTGAATACAATAATAAATTGGCAAAATAACTATAATTGAGTAGTTGGTTTGTGTGGCGAACTAATCTTCTGTAACAATTAAACTCGTGTGTTTAATTGTTTCTTATTCAGTCTCACAGAATTAGCAATTATCAATATCCATAAATCGTGATTTTATTATTTTATTGTGCACTGTTTTGCAACATACTTCTTTCATTTAGTTGGGAATGGAAGCCATGTTGTTCTGTTATTAATTAGACAATACCAGCAACCGGTAAGTCAAGAAACAGGAATCAACCAAAGAAAAATGCTAATGGTTCCATCATATCAAATTTGAAGATTTGCTGTTTTTTCTGCTCTGTCATATGATTACAAATGGAATAAATTTGGGGTTAGGAATATCTGTTGGATAAAATAGGTCATTTGCACAAGGCACTGTGGGTGCTTAAAGTCTACATGATTACAAACATGTAAAATCGATAAGTCATTAGGGACCTGGTTTTTGGTTGAACTCGAGTAACCTGGGTGACCTGACAAGGCAGCTGGATGAACGTGGACCCTGAGGTTTTTAATGTGTTTCTATTTTCGCTGCGTGGGGAATGTGTGAGACGCTTTAGAGGTTGGAGCCTCCCAAAGGGTTGTGGCAGCGTGATGAGTTTAATCCGATCTTTATTTTATTCATACGAAGAGCGAGCAGTGAGGGAATGTTGTGGGAACTGGTCTTCGAAAGTGGTCTTTGACTTGTGACCCCGGCTGTGGAGGTCCCTGTCATGTAACCAGTTTGAGACTTTTACTATGTGACGGTGGCCATTTTCCTGCAGGAAGAAATCCCTTGGTATTGATGGGCCTAAAGTGTGTCAAGAAAACAATCTGCATACCCCCATACCCCCACCAGGAAGGTTGCATCCATGCATTAATGCTGCTATAGTATAAAGAAATGCGATGGGTGGTTGCTGCCATGCACACTGAACACCTTGTCGTAGGTTCCCGCACTCGCGTTCGAGGATCGTAAGTTCCGTGATGGATTATAGGGGTGGAGGAGGTCAGATAGGTACCTGAGGGCCCGGACGTGAAGCGATTTATAGGTGAGGAGGAGGACTTTGTACTTCATGCATGACTTGAGCGGAAGCCTGTGAAGGTGGAGCCGGGTGGGGGTGATGTGCCAGTCTGAGGTCACATTTTGTGAGGTTTGACGTGAACTGAAGCTCCTGAACAGCATCTGCAGGATTTCCATGCCCCAGGCTCCTGCCGCATGATCGGCTGACTCCATTATTTGCATCAATAATGGAGTGTTCCTAATAAAGTGCTCAATGAACAAACGTGAAAAAATGCAGATGTCAGTGAACTCAAACATCACTGGGTTTTGTTCTTGTGGTGCATTCAAGCGAGTTGTTTTTTCCATGTTTACAAAAGAGACTTCTGTTGTCTAACCTGCTCTTGTTGAGAGCACTCGGAGCGGCATTCTGGGTAATGGCGGGATGTCGCCAAAGTGGAGCATGCGAGGCAGATTACAGGAAAAGTGGAAGATGGTGTTTCATCACGAAAAACAACCCTGGATTTGTTTTGAACTTGGCAGACTGAGAAACAGTGAGGGGACACGAGGGGGAATTTTCTGCTCGGAGCCGGCGCCTTATAAAAAACCCCTGCAGACTCTGAGCGTGCTCTTTGTGCATTCGCTGTGTGTCAGGCCGCTGTCTTATCAGTGCAGTCAGGCGGCACAGATCGAGCTCTGCAGCCCGCCGGTGGAATGAAAATGCCACAACACGTCGCTTCGGATCCGCCAGTGGGTCAACGTCTCTGGCCCGGTGCTGCTCGCGTGCTCCCTCACCCCGACTCCCCCTCCTCACCCTGAGCTGACGTGGAGGAGGCAGAGTTTAGCCTCTGTCTGCAGCAGCTTCACCGCGATCTGATAAACAGCAGCTTCAGCTCTTTGTTTTCCAGCCTCTCTGTAGCAGACGTCTGAAATGGAGAAATGAAAATATATGTTTTCAGGTACTCTGGAATGGTTTGTCACGCTTTTACACAGAATTACCTTTGTATGAGACAGAGCTGCCTCCATGCTGGCGATAACTATGCTGTGCTGCACTCTGTTTTCTGGTTGTTTCCTGCTGTCTGTCCCACTCTTGAAAAATGTGACGAACATGACGATGATATGAAATGAAATGATTTGATTTGACTTTGTGGCCAAAGGTCAAGGTCACGTTGACCTCAAAACACCTTATTTGTTGTGACACATGACTCTTACCAATACCTGATATTACGTCTTTAAATATTCACTATGCATATTATATACTGTAAGTCTAAACCAAAGACGTACGATCCCACAATCTGTCATGTCGTTCATCTTTATATACAGTCTAAGGTCTGTAAAGACATTAAGTAAACTACAACTTATTGCAACTGTAGTTTTTTGACATGAGGTCGTACTCTCATGTTGCATTTAGTTTCCGTGTTGCGTTTCCTAGCAGCACAGGCAGAATTGTGAGAAGCTGCGGGAACTCTCAGGTCAGAGATCCCTCTGAGGCGTTCAGGGTCCAGCGGTGATGACAGATCTCACCGGCTCCAGCTAATTACTGCACGGTGTCAAACAGTGAGCCGGGACCTGCGGGCTGCTGAGGGCCAGATGTTTGTTCAGCGATTCAGAGACTGTTGATGGAGCTGACAGGTGCAGAGAGGCAGAGAAGAGGCTGTGGCTCGTTGCTGCTCTTTTCAGGAAAGAAAATAGGTTTGAAACCTGTTTTAGTAGATTGGTTTCATTTATAAATATGGTCTATGGTGTGTGTCCGTGGTATCAGAGTAGATCTGAAATAATTTGTAGATTAACCGATTTGCCAGTTGACAGAAAATGTAATTGTTCAGGTCATAATTTGGTTAATTAACCTATATTTGTTTTGTTAAGGAATAGTGGTTAGGAAAGGAGATTATTTAAAGTTTCCCGACGCAGCCCTCGAGTGTCATTGCACTTTGTCACATTAACATCACAATATTTGGTATTGTTATTTAAATTCATTATATGCAAAATGAAACTGGACATAAAAACAATTGGACTGAAGTGCACCTTCGCCTCGTCCTTCCAGGGCCTCGACTCTCGGGCGTCAATACCCATAAATTGCAACATTTATCATCAGCATTGATCGGATGTTCCACTGCTCTGTTGATCTTGACTCTCAGTATTGCAGCTCGACGCACATTTCGTTTAAATATCAGCTATTCGCTCGGTAAAGAAATCCTATTTGCTGATGTGATTAGCTGTTGCTCTGTTCTCGGGTTGAGTGAGTGCCATCAACCCCCGGAGCGGCACAACAGAGAGGATCATGGGATCATGTGTCTGTGTAATTAACTTTAATTGATCGGCTTCATTTGGTGTTTCAGAGCCAAACATCAGCAGAAGGTTGTTTCTGATTTGTTTGTGACACAATATGTGAATAAAGTGAATAATTCATTCACATTTGAAACAGCTAATTAAATGAGCTTCAATAACAGTGAAGTCCTGGTGGTAAATTGGTGGTTTGAGGTTGATGATGGATTGGTTGTCCGTGCTTTGCACTTCCTCTCCAGCACTTTGTTGGGCACTTATGGTTTCTGCCTTTCTCGGAAAGTGCAGCAGTCATGTTCACGAGCATCATCTTTCTTTATGTGTTGAGCCTTCGGTGTCAGGCTCCACAGATTTGATGCTTCTCTCGCTGTGTGTTTAGCTTCTCCTCCTTGGGAACAGACTTCATTGATATTCCCGAGCGGCTCCCTCAGGCCGGCGGTGCTGCGGACAGGGAGATAAAAAGTGATCTGTTTGGGGAATGTGCAGTCATACTGAGCAGCTGGATGAAGAAGGCGACGGTATTGTAAGAGGGTGGCAGTTATGTAAGAGGGACTCGTCACCGAAAAGCAGACAAACAAATGCATTTAGTTCTTAGAGGGCGAACGTGCTGATGCAGGTCTGATGGTACTTGAGAGGAACCTGCGGGTGAAACACGATGGTCGAAAAGGACCCGAGACTCATCAGATCAGGGTGAAAACAGCGTCTGACACAGACAAAGGCCTCAGTGTCTTCCTCCTCCTCCTCCTCCTAGGATTCCTCCATCAGCAGATTCCTCACATTCCGCCCAATCAGAGGAAGTGACAGCAGCCACACGTGGCTTCAAAAAGTGGAGCATCCCATTCCCATTCGCAGCCTTATGTAACCTGCTCAGCGAGCGGCTGAGGAGGTGTGAGGACGCCTCGGCCTCTTGGCGTCCTGCGGTCGTGCCTAATCCTCGCAGAGTCGTGCCGGTGTTCGTGGGTGAGAGCCAACGAGCGCTGCAAATAGTCTTCATCTGGGAGTGTTGTCCCTGTTCTACAGTGTTAAAGAATAATGATCTGATGGTCATTCAGATCGGGAAGTTGAATTTTGAAACCAGGGGCTTTTTTCAGTTCTGAAAATAACTGGGGCAACCTCGTTGTGGAACGAACAAGCGAGAAGGAGAAGGATTTGCATTTATTTATTGCTGCTATTATCTTTTTTCACACGACTAAATTGTGTTGCAGCACGGGAAACCTTAAATCTTTAGTAGTAGAATTTACTATAAGTCTTTCTTTGAGGTGAGGATGAAAGAAAAATATGTGACTGATGCTTGTTTTTCTTTTTATTTTCTAACACTCCTCCATCACAACGTCAACATTGTCGAGAGCTGTCCTCTTCTGTCCTGTCATGTCCTGACCCATCTGACCTGCCTTTTGTTTCTGTCTGACTGAGACACATCACACACACACACGCTCAAAGCACATGTCATGATCCTGCTGCCATCCGCCACATCCTCTTCCCACACAGTCCCGTTTCCACAGCAACCCCATCCAGTATTGATTGACATGTGCAGAGGGATGGCGGTTGGCGTGCCAGGTTATCGGCAGGGGCGATTGACGACAGCAGCCCCCCTCCTCTCTCTCTCTCTCTTCCCCCGGAAGAAGACATGTACACCGGCGACACATTTGGTCCTCCTTCCGCTGCGAGCGACAGGACATCGGCAGCTCGCTCTGAGCTCATCGCGAAACGTCCCCCTTGTTTTTGGCAGCTCGCCCACCAGCCTGTTACCTTTGGACGGCTCATGCATGACGCTGAGAGACAGAGAGAGGTCTGTCGCTCTGCGTCATGTGCTCCGGCTCATTTTCTCATTAAACCGCCGCCGGTCGCGCACACACACTGCAAAACGAGGGTAGAGGCTCCGGATGAGCACATGCCACTGCCTCGGTCAGACGGGCAGATTTCTCAGGTCAGTGATGGAGCGAGGAGGTGGTTGAACTTAATGACTTAACATCACAGTGTACTTTTGCCACCAAGTCTTTAAGATAGAGTAAACTGGGATACTCTGGATGTAGGGCTGGGAAATAATTTAACTTAATGCTCTAAATATCATTTTAATTAGCTTGTGTGTTAGTTATATTAATGTGATTTTGCACTTGGATATCCAACTTTTATGTATGTGCTCATAAATGAAATGAGTCATATTTTGAGTGAGACGATTTTACATATTGTTCAATCTGCTGATAAGATTCTCATATATTGTTTTAGGTCTATACAACATCAAAACATCAAGTCACCTGGAGGCATCACACTGGTTCATTTGAATCTGTTCATCTGTTTTAGGTGTAGTTGTTACTTTAAGAGTGTTTTAAAAAGCAGAAGTTGAATATACTCTCAAATATGTAACCTGAGGAAAATTGTTATAAACCGGTATCAGCAACAACCTGCTTTTTAAACTCTAAAGAAGCCGTCCTTTATTCTACGAACATGAGCAGAGTTTATTTTCATTCATCCGTGCACCTGCATTTTTTTTTTTCCCCATGTTGCACCTGTTTGTAAACACACGGAGCTTTGTGCCTGTGATTTAATGGTTTTGAATCACGGGGAATCGTTGCCAATGCAAAGTGATCTGGAAAGCAGCTGAAGCGCAGTGAGCAGTGCATTACGACGCCGTTGCGTAACCCGGTATCTTTTCTTTTCTTTTCTTTCCCCTTCTCTTTCATTTTTATCTCCCCTTTTTCAGTTTTACCCTCTCGCCCAAGAGCACAAGAGCTGAGCTGTTGTCAGTTTACTTTTCAAGTTATTTATCGAAGTGTCAGTTTATTTAGAGTTAGTGTTGACTGGTGTTAAAGGTTAGGAGTGTCTTCCTTTCCTCCCTCCCTCCTCTCTTCTTTTATTCTTTTATTCTAATCCCTTCCTGTCATCCTTCTGCCTTTTTTTTCTCTCCACCATCTAATTTCATCTAATCCATTATTCCTTGTTCTGCTTAGTCTCTGTTGTTCTCTACTGTCCAGCTTCGTTCAGGGACATTTGCATCGTTGTCTTAAACTACTGGACATTTAAGGTATAATGTAAATGTGTCTAGTTCACATTCAGCGTTCCTTTTGAGCCTCGCACAAGCGGCAGGAACAGACCAGGAGCCGTCGTTCCACGTTTACACGACTATCGCCTAAACTTTGGCTCGCACACGCGGTTACGTTCACCGTCGTTGGCATTTTCCTGCGGTTGCAACCTGTAGCGTGACCCATGGACGGATATAATTCCTTGCGTTTTCCAAATGTGCTCATAGGTGAAAAGTTTTTCAAGTCTGGCTTCAGGGAATTTCTTCAATATCATAAACCGCAGCTCCATTGAGTTACCCTGTAGTTCTAGACTTCCTGTGGCATGCAGACATCCAGGCCTTAAGTGAAAAATAAGTAACAAGAAACGATCAATTATTCTCAACCTTTTCGGATTGATTGTGTTATTTCCTGAGCAGGGAAATAAAGATCATGGTTGCAGTGTTCCAGGCGAAGACTCTTTCTGACATTGTTGGCCAAACGTTAGTAGTGAACATAGCAAACATATGTCTGGCCAGACAGTCGCTGATGAGGTCTCTGGGGTTTGTGTCCCATGCTCCCATTGGCTGAAGCTGTACGACAGATGAGTTCAGTCAGAGAGTCGCCACGCCAAAAACCATCTGACTCCGGGGATTAACACAGCTGGGTGTCGGACACAGACAAACACTACTGAAACACCACACTGCACAAATTGTGTCTAATCTAATATCTTTTCATATTGCTCAAGGATGTTTTGTAGCTTTATAAATAAATACGGGCAATTTGTGAGAAGAATTATTGAAAAATAAACGGTGTATCACTTGAAAGTATGGCAGCACAAAACCTGTGAAGTTGGCGAATATGTTTCTTTCTCTTTGTGTCTCTGTAGAGAAGCTTGAAACAGAAGCAGAGGAGGAGAGATTGGAACCAAAATATATTCTGTTGAATAAACACATCGTGAAGCAGATTTCATGAGTCACAGGGTTATGAAACCTACACAGAAAATACTGTGGTGTTAAAAAATGAGACGAGAGAGATCCTCAAAGTGAGACAGAAAGTGACACATCTCAGATGAAGTCTTAATCTACAGTCGTTTTAACATTTCAACATGTTTGAAGAAATGATCAGACCCAGACGTCTCTGTCGATCGTACCTCATTAGGATGCAAAGTGAATCATGTCGCCCGCCTATGTTGTGCAGCAAAAACAGAATTCCTTCTTTTTACTCCTATAAGGGAGGTGCAGATGATTGAATGAATTTTAATTCAGTGGAGTTAAAAAAAAAAACTGCAAGCTGAGTATGAGATAGTCTGTAAATAAAGCTGGACGACGTGTCTCTGCTTCCTCCTGCCAAAATACATCTGATTCTTGTGGCGCCATCTTCTGCCTTTGACATCGCCTGGATGTGGAGCCGCGGTATTGAGGTCCTGCCGCTACACACGCTCGACCAATCATGACTCAGTCTTAGCTGTCATGTAGTTAAGTAACTCATTAAAAACAAACACTTGAATGTACATCCGTGTGATAAGAACTGCCTAAATTGACAGAAACTATATTTTAAGAAAAATGTATTTGACTTGTTTGACTTTTTATGTGGTCCATGTCCCATCCACTAACATGGAGGAGTCTGGGTTAATGCCGGCCACCAGGAGGTGATCAGCACTGAGGTGTAGGATGGTTGAGGATCTAGACATGGCCTTTGTGTTGTTTTGCATTGGATATAACAGAAGTTGACGCCTTTGTCTTGTCCTTTTCTTGTGTTTGTCAGTTTCGGTGGGAACTTCCTCTTTATTTCCCGTCATCTGCTGGATCTTCTGTGACAAAACACAGCATCTGAAAACGCCTCACAAGTGCTGGACGGCGCAGTGTCCTGCAGGCGTTTGAACACATCATCCTTTAAGACAAAACACTTTGCTGTCAGCTCCTTCACCAAGAAACACGATTCTCTCAATGTGCCAATGTGGAATTTATTATGCTCTTAAAACCAGTCAGCAGTTACTTTTATGCCAGATATACTCTGTTGGAATTAATGGCGAAAAAACTTTAGGGAAGTAAAAAGGAGCTGAGCTGTTGTCTCGACTCCAGCGTGCAGGTCAGACCTGATGCAGCATGTTGCTCCTCAGCCACGCGGTGTACTCTGGGTATTAATAGACACAGTTTCCTTTATTCATGAAAAAGCTTTGCTGTCTTCCCGTCACCGCCGCCGCTGATGATGTCAGAGCTGAAAATGGCTGCACATCTGTGTCAGTGTGTCTGGGTCTTATCGAGTGAGCCACAAACAGTTTGAACCCTTTTTAAACTGCCTTTTCCTTCCGTTTTGTTTTTGTCCCGACTAGGAACGGATTGTTTGGAGAGGTTTTCATCGCTGAGCCAATAAGGGGAGTGGGATCGATCCAAGTTTGCGACGTAAAATACTTTTATTACACAGAGACAAGGAGGCTCTTTGCACCAAATTCAGATGATCTGATGCACACAGAGTAAATCTGGCATTTCATTTTGCCCCTGGGAGGGATCAGTTTCTCCAACCACACGGTAGCAGAGACGGATGCATTCAGTCACCATCTTTTCCCATTGATCCAGTAGATGTGGAGTCAACATTTATCATATCAACAAGGAAACGTGTTGATTTATCAGTTATTATTTCTGTAACCGAGCTGCATCCGTCTCATGCACACTTGCAAACCACTTGCTTACCAGAATAACTTTTATTCCAATCGATTCTTCATTTTACCATGGACTTTTGTCTGAAGCACTTTGTAACCTCGTTTAGATAAGTGCTATACAAATAAAGTTATTATTATTATTATTATTATTATTATTATTATTATTATTATTATTATAACTGGCAGCTGTAGATCATTTGTGCAAACTTTTTAAAAACTTGTTTTTAACTACATTTTTAGCTCAACTAATTTTCCATTTATCCAAAAGATTTTCTTAATTTTAGCATTTTCATAACTTCACTGTTTTGATTAAACATTCTGAAGACATCAGCCTGGATTTGATCAGCATTTGTCCTGATGTGTCATGATGATGATGACTGTGTGTGTGTGTCATTAACACTGTGATTTGATATAGATTTGAGAGGAGGGCTGCTATAGTAGGAGAACCTGCTTTTATAAAAAACACATTTATATGAATACATTCATACACGGAACAGGCAAGGTCATTGATTGGCTCTTACACTGTTGCTATGGGAGTTTAAGCTCCTCTTCCATTGGCCGAGTCCTGGACCAGGCCCGACTACCGGCTGTCTGTCAGTATGCCAAGGTTGTCATGGCAACAGACAGGAAGCAGGGTAACAGGAGGAGAGTGTTGTTGTTGTTGCTGCGGATTCGGAACGCCGAGGAAGAAGCTCCTCTCTTGTTTATTTTGTCTGTGTGTGTGTGTGTTTTTTTTTTTTTTCTAACAGAGGATGATCCGTCTGCAAACATAAGAACTGCACATTTTGATCTGCAGGAGTAGGAAACAGCTTAATTCTGCGGGACACACGCTCGCGCGTACGCACACGTGCACGCACACAAACAGGGTCACCCAGTTGTAACCTACTAATCCTCCACAGAAAGATGATTATTAATATGACATGTTTGGATGAATATGGGGATTAAAATGTTGATGGAGTGTGTGTGGGTGTGGTGATTGTGATTGTGTTTCTATATGCAGGCTATTTTAGAATGTGTGTGTGTGTGTGTGTGTCTGGGTTAAGGACATTTTGGGCTTTATCATTCATCCCTGACTGTTTCTATTATCGCTCCTTTCAAATGCAGCAGCACCTCTATGTCACACACACACACACACATTTGCTTTAGTCGTAATTAAGGCCAATTTATACGCTTTCATCGACCTTTTTGTTGTAGATCTTTCTCCGCCAGAGTGCAGCAGACTTTGAGGTCACGTCGGGTCGACTCTGGCTCACAGCTGCATCTGTCCAGCCTTTTTTAAAAGACATGCTTGTTCTTTCAGACCAGTTTCAACCTCCTGCGTGACACAAACAAATATTGATGTACTCCTTACTGACCCAACCCTCGAGGGGGGTAATTAACTAGAGGCTGAGAGGGGGGGGGGAAGTGAGTGATGAAAGTGAAGAGGTGCTGAAGGGAGGTAGGAAGGATTTAGGACGCAAAAGGAGGACAAAGGAAAGTAGGAAGGGTCAGGGGATCTCATGAATATCGGAGACTCCAGACAGAAGTTGCGTAAGCACCTCTGACCCAGAAATGTTCCACAGTTGGACTGAACTCACCCCGAGATGGAGAGAACAAAAGCAACCGCAGGGGGAGGAGGTGTGGGAATGAGGGGACAACGTTTTTTCCTGCTTCAGTTCTGCAAATGATCAATTCTTCTCCCTTTTAATTGCACTAGCCGTAACTCTCCTACATTTTCTGCACTGTCCTCCTCATCCGTGTTTCTAGCGCTCATGGAAATCCTGGAAAGGTTTGGGAATCAAATCAGGTTTCTTTTTATATTAATATTTGTTTTATAGGTTAAAGAAAATGTTTGAAATCAAATTGCCGGATATTTGAGGGTACCTGACCGAACGTGGCATCGTTTTAATCGAGGAGGTTGTGTTTTCACTACACAACAGATTTCCATGAAATTCTGTGAAGGGGTGGGCCACGACCCAAGAAAGAACACATTCAATTTTGGCACAGATCAGATAACTTTTTTTTACTTTAACATTATAAAATATGTTGTCATCATACGAGTCTAAAAGAAGCTTTACATACATCGTAGCTATCAACGTCCTCCCCTTCCAGGGAGAGCACACGGCTCTGATTGCCCTCGTCCACCCAGCTCAAACACCCACTGTCATCTGAGCTATTATTATCCACTGATACTGCCGGCGGGGGGGAAGCCAAACTGTGTGCATGTGTGTGTTTGTGTGTATGTGGACACAAAGCAAAAATCAGGTTTTAATACTGCTGCAAATTTGAAAGCCACTTTATTAAAGGGATAAAAAGGTTTTTTTTTGTGGCTGGTGCTGATGTTGATCCTTTTGGATCATGCCGGTGGTTTTGCATGGTTTATCGCATCATATTGAAATCGATTAGACTTGGTCTGCATTTTTACAAATCATATGGTAAAAACCTACGAGTTTCCGGTTGGATTTCTGGAAATCAACATGCAATAATCAGTTACATTGAACATGACATAAGATTTTGGCCCTTTAATTGTCTAACGTTTGTCGTCATCTCTTCTCTTTTCTATCCACAGGTAAAACCATGCACCTGGGCAGTGTTCCATAGCCTCCCCTGCCCCTCGCCTCCCACCTGATCACCTCTTCTCCTCCATCTCTCCTCTTTACCTCCATCTTCCTCACCTCCCTCTCCTCCTCCTCGCCATGTCGACCACCCTGGATACGCTGCTGGACCAGCCCTACCAGAAGCTGAGCCCCGAGCGGCTTGATGGCTGCGAGGACACTGCCGGCCGCTACAAGGTGGTCCCCTGTGTTGTCTGCTCAATGTGCTGTCTTTTCGGCATCATTTACTGCTTCTTTGGTAAGTTGGAAAGTTTAACTGGAACATTCCTGAAAGTTAGACCCCCTGCCTCAGAAATGTTGTGTCATATGTTTCCTCCTCTTCTTTCAGGCTATCGCTGCTTCAAAGCAGTGATGTTCCTGACGGGCCTGATGTTCGGCTCTGTCGTCATCTTCATGCTCTGCTACAAGGAGCGCGTGCTGGACACCCAGCTGAGCGTGGAGGCCTCGGTGGGCATCGGCCTGGGCATTGGCACGCTCTGCGGCCTGGTCACCATGCTGGTTCGCAGCGTGGGCCTCTTTATGGTGGGCCTGCTGCTGGGCTTGCTGGTAGCCGTGGCCACCCTGGTAGGCCTGGAGGAGCTGTCCAACAGCCCGCCGCGTTCCGTCTGGGTGCCCCTTGGCGTGCTGCTTGGCCTGGGCATGCTGTTCGCCGTGCTCACCCTGCAGTGGCAGCGTCTCTTTACCACGCTGTCAACAGCCATGTTCGGTGCAGCAGTGATCACGGTGGCGTTGGACTACTTCGTAGAGCTCTTCGCCCTGGTGTTGTACATGTACGAGCGGATAAAAGCAGCACCTGGCAAACCTGTGTGTTGGCTGACTTGGGTGGTGCTTGGGGTGTGGCCTGCCCTCACCCTGCTGGGTGTCATGGTCCAGTGGAAGGTGACCGCTGAGGGATACTCCCATACCAAGGGTGAGGAAAACCGGTAGTTCATATCTCTTAAACTAGTTGTTTTTCTGGGCTGCCTCCATTTACTTCTTCACTACAGGTAAAGCAAAGCATGACAAAAGCCTTTTGTGTCTCCTCACCGCCCTTTTCCCCTTTCCTCCACAGTAATCATCAGCCGGCAGCAGAGGAGGATGCAGGTGATGCGGATTCGTCAGCGCGACGACCGCTACCGCAGCAAGAAGAAGAAGAAGCAGCAGCATGGCGCCTCCTCCCATCAAAACCCGGCCAAGCAAGTCCACTCTGAGCCCGCCTACCGTCGCAAACCAAACCCCATCCGCCGCTACGACACGGACGTCCTCTCGCCGGTGAGGAGCTTTCTCTGTTTGTTGTCTCGACCGACGAATTGCGTGTTTTATTTCCATCACTTTTTAGTTTTAAACAAAACTGTCATTTTGCAGAGCTACATCCAGAGTTTCCGAGACCGGCAGGTGCAGGCGCAGCCCTTCCCGGGACGGCTGGTTATTGGACCCCATGCCGTGGTGGATGTGGGCTACGACTGCAGCTCCACGACACCCCTCAGTGGAGCAGCGGGACCTTCGCTAAGGGTCTGACCACTTCTCCAACTCACAGAGGCCTGAACACACCACAAACCAGGGAGACGTATGACTCTAAAATCACCACCCACCTGGGGGTAATCACAAACCACCACTCGGTTTAAATGCAAATATTCTGGGCTAAATACAATCTGGGTTTAGCCTCACTCTTAAGCGGATGAAGATATGTTTAGGGCTGGATTTCCCCCCAAATGTGAACATATTTTACTCTTTATTGATTAGATGTTAGGTTCTAAATCTCCGCTCCCCTTGTGTATACCTGCTGGAGCCGTCAGTGTGGTGCAGAGGTTTAATCCGACCTCTTATAGCTGTCTCTCAGTAGATTCAAATGCACAAATGCATGCATGCACTTACACACAAATACACACCGCGGATACACTCTCGAGGGGGTTGATGCTGAAACCCGCAGTAACCAGACCCCGACCTGTCTGTCACCATCTCAAGTCAAACCAGATCAGGGATCAGAGTTTGAGTGCAAACCCGCCTCAGGTTCAAACAACGGGCATCGTACGAAAGATTCAAACACAACTTTGCCCTCATTCAGCGTGCTGTTTCTTACTGCTGTCGTCATTTTTCAGCTGATGCTGCAGAAGCAGCACGTTCCTCAGCCTGTAGGCATCTTAAACGCCCAATGAAGATTATCTATAAAAGGGAAGTAAGGGCCCTTGCTTTCTGTGCCATCTGGACTAAAAGAAAATCCTCTTTCAAATGGGAAGAGATGTCTTCCCTGTCGTTTTCAAAGGAGGGAAACCCTTCATCCCCATTGGTGCTGGACGATACACTACTTCAAGCGTCACACTTCTCCCCGGAGGCGGGGGATTCTGTTTAAACGGGTGCCTTGCCCCTCCTTGGACTGTACCCATCAGTAGGAGGGGGGTTACTGGCAGATCTCCCATCGATAGTTTGTTTTTGCATTAAATGTGATCACAGAATGATTTTTTTAAGAGGGTGGGGGGGTAGTAGCCATGGAGTTACAAGCAGGGTAGACAATAATGAAGGGGAGTTGTTGCTTGCCGTCTTCACAGATGCCTGGACATACGAGGAGGATTTGCTTCCAGCTGACAGACAAAAAGCCATATTTACACTGACACCTCGTGAGATTCACACATACGTAAAAAAGATCATGAAGAATTTCGAGTGCAGAAAAGAACATATTTCTGTGATTAGTTTACATTTTGAATTTTATCACTGCAGTGCCAACTTTTGGCTCTCCAAGAGATTAGTAGTAGTGTTTTTATCCCATAAGAATAGATGGAAGATAAGTTTCAGTCTTTCCACCATCTGTCGTTGTGTAAAAGTTTCAAACGTGGGTTTCCAAGCTCTTTCGTTGAAATTATAATATATATATATATATATATATACGGTATATATGTTTTTGCTTGACAGAAATAAGAGATGTAAGTTTAATACATTTTTCCATAATGATAGCGCCCCCTGTTTAACTGATCAGTGCTCCAATTTGATTGGTTTATTGTCTGTGTGGGCAAAAACAAAAGGGGCTATTAGCCACTTCATCATCCCATCTCTGTGTCATGAATCAAATCAAAGGGTGATGTTAAGATCACAGACTGTTAATAAAGATGGACGACGTGACGGCTCCCCAAAAGCGACGCCTAAGAGTCTCGATCGCCCCTCGGTTGATCAGTGTTAGTGGATGGGATCGGGCCAAACTTACAAAACTCTCAAAGATGTATTGAAGTCGATTTTTCTTCGTCATTGCGAGAAACTTGTAATAAAAAGATCCACAAAACGTAGGTCAAAAAAACATTGGAATTGGGTCATATTATGTTTTATTCCACAATATTGTTGTAACTGTAGATGTGTTTCACTCTTTCCATCACCTGCCACCATATGAATATATCCACATTTGATAAAACAGAACTTGCAAAATTTCCCGACAAAATGTGACCATTTTTGTCTCTTCATTTTTATTGCAATTGTCAGATTTGCGTGATTTTTAAATCGTGGTCAAAACTTTAAACGCACCTTTAATAAAACCAGCCCACGCTGAGGTGTCAGTGTAATCAAGGCTCCAAGCGTCTGAAACAAAAAAAAGTGGACTAGTGGCCATACCGACTTTTTCTTGGACCAACGACTCCTCCCATCATGTGCATTGATTTTCTTCTTTTCTTGTTTCTTGACGCAATTTTCTTTTGTCAACATGTGAAAAATGTGAATACTTTGTCAGCGCCTTTTACCTTTTTTTTTTTTGTGGAAGGAAACGCAAACTAATGTGCGGGGAATGGCGGGGGGGGTGAATGGACGGTGTATTCTTATTCGACTGTCGGAAATGCATGATCTCGAACCGATCCATCCCGGCCCCCCCGTTCCGCCGTGCGTGGCTTCGTTTTGGCTCCTCCCACCCTCCACCCCTTCATGTGCATCGATGTGAAACATGTACAGCACTTAATAATGTTTTTTTTTACCCTTTTATCATTCTCAACAGTTTTATTTCTTCTCTTAGGCGTCTAATTTAATGGAGACATTTCCAGTGGGATGTATTTATTTGCTGATTTATTTATTTCTGTAAAGGAGCGTGCAATGTCATCACTGTAGGCCAGTAACGCCATGCTTTTTTTAAATTGACTATTATGACTATGATTATTAAAGCATGTGTTCCTATGGGCCTGTATACCATCGCTGTGTGAGAATCGTCTTTTAACACAAGGACACACACTCGGCTGTAGCAGGAATCCACTTTTCTTTATTAGCGAATATTACTTGAAAGTCACAAGAGGACGTTGGCTCGTGCTAACAGCCCCCCCCCCTCCACCCACTCTCTCTCTCTCTCTCTCTCTTTATCTGACTCTTTTCTACCTCGCACAACCACCCCTTTCTATCTCTCCATCTCCAGACATCTTTTAATCTCCTCCTCCATCGCCTCCTCTTTTTTTTTTCATCTGTCCTCCCTGCATCCCCTTGATGAACACAGGCACATGCGGCCCACCTCGTTCTCATCACGCTCCTGATTGGACGAAACCGGTGACTCTGACCTTGACAAACAGGAAACCAGAGGGTGAATCGTGTGCAGAGAGAGGAATCGGTGAACTTAACTGCGTTTTTTTGATGTGGACGGCGATCTATCTGCAGACTTTTACGACCAAAGTGGTGTTAAACTGAGATGCTGCAGTAGAAGATTTACTCGTCTGCAGTGAAATTAAACATTTTCTGTGACATTAAACATGAAGTGAAAATCCTTTTTTCAGATTTTACTGCAGCAAACTTAGTTTTTCTTCTTTCAAGGTCAACAACAGGTCTAATATATTGTGGATTATTACAAAATTAAAGGTATCAGTTAACACACAGCCTTTGCAGCCGTATAGCTCCACACATGTATGTATGCAGCTGAACTATACCAGTAAGCACAGATAAATAGCCCCTGATAAACTTAATGATACCACCAACCTGTTTAAATTCACATATTAAATTAACTCTCAGACAACAACAGTACATGTCATTCTGATGACTTGGTAGAGTCTTGTTCCATATAGTTTTATTTGCACATCTTTTTTTTTTTTGTTATCTTCATCTGTCCATCTCAGTGAGGGACGGAATTTTTTTGTTTTTGTTTCCACTCTTCTTCGGTTCTGCAGATGGTTACATGATGTCCTTCTGGTGCTGCGTCGACTCGCTGACGACCTGCGAGGCGGAAACACAGCAGTCAGAGTGACAATCTTAATAGCAGATTTATTGGGACGTGCAAATCCCTTATAATCCATAATATGCGCCAAGTCTGAGCAGGTCTTGAGTGTGTGGTGCGTTCACTTGCACAAAGAAACCCGGCGAGCCGCCTGCTGCTCACAGGTGGAACAAATTTAAACTAAATGTTGATGGCGGTGAAACAGCTCCAGGAACATTTCAGGTATGTGGATCTTTTTTTCTTATCCTAGCTGCAAAAACAGTATAATATTACAGTTGCATGTAGTACCAACTATGTGTATCTCAAAGGAACTGTACAAATCTTTTACAACCAAAGACTTGTTTGTAGGTAGTTTTGTTGTGTGCTGTAGTTCAGTGACGCACTTCAGAGGAATCTAGAGATTGTTAATGTTATAAATTGTATGTGATATATATATTAGACTTTTGGTCTTTTCCCTGTAGTCTTTTCTCTGTTTTGTCTCTTTTAATTTACTATATTTGTGACTTTGGTGTCAAGATCCTGGTGATATGGCTTATTCACTATGGAGGATGTGTCATACCTGTGCTTTATCCAATATCTTTAGTAATTTATTATTGTAGTCCCATAACCTCCCTTATTTTTTGTCTGAATAATGATAATGATAAGAAGAAACTAAGAATAAAACTGATTTTTGATAGCACTTATCTGAACAAGAGGCACACATTTTTAGAAAGAAATTAAATGAAGTTGATTTATGTCAGTGTGTTTCTTGTCCTAATAAAATAAAGTGTTTGGGACTCAAATGTGGATGGAAACTTCTGGGGTTTTTCTTTCTTCATTTGCAAGAGGTGAGATTTAAAAATAACAGCAGGCCATCATTCAGCACAGTCAGCAGAGCTGCACGTTGGCAAAGCAAAACAGTGTCCATTTTTTTGTGCTGATAAAATAGCAGTCTCAGCTCGTCACAACATGCCCGGAATGTGTTTTTTCCCAGGGAACTGTGGGTGCAGTGTTTTTCCACTCGGGTGGGACGGGGATATTTGCACGAGACTTTGGCTCAACGGTGTGTTCACTTGCAAAATGCCTCCTGGATGAAATGATAAAAAAAAGGACACAGTGTCACTAAGCTGAGTCCTTAAAGATACGTTTTAAAAGCCGATGATTCAATCCAAATGTTAGAATTTGCTTGAAAATGTCTAGAAACTGCTCTTCAATCTTCCACTTTCTGAGATAATGTCAACCTTTACTATAAAACAAATGTACCTAATGAGGACAAATGGAAAAGAGGTGACGATTTGGAGGGCAGTGACCCCGTCTGAGTACAGATCAATGTAGATGTAAACCCAGTGGTTCATTAGGATCAGAACAAATTGATAAAACAAGTCAATATGAGGCGTGTGTGTGTGTGTGTGCCTGCGCATGCTCCACCTCTCCATCTCGGGTCTCGATGGTCTTGATGAGAACAGTTTTCTTTGAATGCATCTCAGTGGACCGCGGCTGGTGTTCAGGGCTGGTCTCTATACAATCCGAAAAAAAGTAATTGTTAATATCATCAGTTCTATTATTTATATAAAAATTTACCAGATCCTTATTTTTTACAAAAAGAACACTACACAAAGTTACTTCAGAGAAATCCTCTAATATATAAGTATCAAAAAACTCAAGTTAAAATCGCAAAAGTTATTTTGATGTATTATAAGCAGCCTGGTTATGAGACTATATTTGAACTTCTCTATGTAAATAATCGTATTCAAAGTTTTTTCTTTTTAATTTGCATTTTTCACATCAATCAAATTCTACCTCTGATGCACTCGTGATGTTTTTACTATCTATTCAAATGTTGGTCAGACAGTGGTGCGTTCAGGTAACAGTGGATGGGATCGTACCTCGGAAGCTCAGGGTGGAGTAGCTCTGCACAGGCAAGGCAATTCTGCAGGGATGGAAAAACAGGCATTGTCATGAATGTTGAAAATGTGACGTAAATTTTAGACTCACCTTTTAATTATTTTCCAACCAATAAAAATTTGAATTTTCTGTAAAAAACCTGCATCACCTGCTCTCCTCTCCTTCCAGCAGCTTCCTGTAGGTGGCGATCTCCACATCCAGCGCCATCTTGATGTTGAGCAGGTCCTGGTACTCGCGGAGGTGGCGCGCCATCTCGTCCTTCATGTTGGCGATCTCCGCCTCCAGCCGGGCGATGTTGTCCTGGAAGCCGCCGGCATCGCGTTCGTGACGCTCCTCCATGTCCCTCATCTGCCTCATCAGGGACTCGTTCTGGATTGGTGGTGAGAAGAGGTCGATCTTTACTTTGTGTGTGTGTGTTTATGTGTGTGTGTGTGTGTATGTGTGTGTGAGAGAGAGATGGGGGACGTACGGTGCCTTTGAGTGAGTCGATCTCACAGGTGTAGGATTGGATCTGGTGTCTGAACTCCATGGTCTCCTGACGGGCCGTCTTCAGTGCATCGTTGTTCTTACTCACCGCCTGGTTCAGGTCAGACACCTTCAGGGCCAAAGGTCAAAGGTCAAAGTTCATGACCAGTGTTCCCAGCTCAGAGCCGAGTTGTTCAATGTCAAAAAGCAAAGACGGGGTTTGCAATCAGGCACAAAACTGAATCGATAAAGAGAAATTGAAACATCTGGGGCAAACCACAATAAAACATCTGTCTCTCTCTCTCACCTTGGACTTATACCAGTCCTCGGCCTCTGAGATGTTCTTGGCGGCGATGCCTTCGTACTGTGCTCTGATGTCCCTCAGTGCCGCCGTCAGGTCTGGTTTGGACATGTCCATCTGGATTTGGACCTGGGTTTCCTGCATCTGGGTCTGCAGCTCGCGGATCTCCTGCAGGAGGAGGAGGAGGAGGAGGAGGAGGAGGAAGAGGAAGAGGAGGAGGAGGGAAGGGGAGGTCAAGAGGGGGTTATGGGGTCAGAGTGTGTGACTAAATTGGGAGAATGGTAGCGAGCAACCTCCCAACTCCACTTTGGCATCATGTAGCCATCACTTTCCTATCAATACACACAATGCTTATTTTAGGCCTACATCTGCTGTGGGAGATTTCAGCTTTGCGCATGCTTTGTGAAACTGTATACTTTGTCAATCCCCTTGTTCTTCATCTCACACACACACACACACACACACACACACACACACACACACACACACACACACACACACACACACACACACACACACAGAGTCAAATGAAACTACAGATGCTAACAAACGTCTCAAGGTCACTGACACATTTCCTACAAATGAACTCCACGTTGTCTTGTTTCTTCAATTTCATTGGTAAAATATTTAATTAGTTCCATCAAATAATAATCTGTGCCTCTAAATGATGACAGAAAATAAAAGGGAACCTCTTCGTGGATCTTCTTGAGGAAGGCGATCTCCTCCTGCAGCGTCTCGATGCGTCTCTCCAGATCCAGACGAGCCAGAGTGGCAGCGTCCACATCCTGCGCAGGTTTGGTAAATCATAGTCATGTTTGCAGTTGTCACTGAACAATCCAAATACTTACATCTTCTCCTGTTTTAATCATGTGCCAGATAGTCTGGTATTTGCCAGGTAAATAGTATCATTGCTGGTTTGCCTTTTTAAGTTACCCTCTTAACCTCAATGTACAATAAAATATATTGATCAAATTGTATTTTAATGATTACATTTTACATGTAGAATTGATAGAAAAAATGAAGAGTGAAGAGCCTTGTTTAGGACTTCTTCTCAGGACTCACCGCTCTGAAAGCAGCCAGGTTGTTTTCTGCGTCCTCTTTCTGGAGCATCTCCTCCTGGAGTCTGGAGGAGGTGATGGAGACGGGTGAGAGAGCAAGATTAGATCAATAATTCACTGATCACCATCAGTGGCTGAGGGAAAGTGCCTCCGTCTCCTCCCAAGATGCTTGTATTTTTCATAATTTATTTAAGTTAGATGTTTAGAAACATTTTCCTATAGCATCCATTTCCATGGAGCAGCTCTTTCAGGGAAATTCCTCTGAAATGACCTTGTCCTTTACGGGATATTTTAAATTTGGAATCGTTTTTGGGGCCTAAATCATATCCTAATATACATCTTGACACATATATGTCATTAACATACTGGAATTATCCTGAAAAACACCACCATGTTTAGTAAGATGACCTCGCTGTGACCAGTTGTAGCTACAGTCCAGATTCCCATTTACAGTTCATTACCAATGCTTCTTCAGATATATTTGGAATTTTCCTGTAAAACATCTGGACAGAAATGCAACAGACAAAAGCCAACAGCGCTTTTTATTCATGTAACAAAAGCTCCCAAGCAAAACCAGATGCTATTGTAATCCTCTTAAGTGCTCATTTCATGTTGTTACACCACAAAAAGCATCTTTAAATCAGAAGTGCAGCCACTGCATTTAACGTGAGAGAATAAAACAACCTCTGCACAAAATCCCGACAGCAGTAAAAGAAGATAAAGCAGCAGCTACGTTTTATTTTTTATTTATTTAAGTGAAAACTGTGTTAATCCCACATGAGGGAACTGCCAGTGAATGTTTTAGATTTTATTGGAATCGCAGTAGCTCTGTCTTCCCTCCGCATCCTTATAAAAGTGACACTTTCAAATGTAAACCACAGAGAGAGAAAGAGAAAAGACAGATGATTAGAGATCCCTCAGATATGTCTGAGGACTTTCCTCTCCTTTTATAGAAGAGGACAGTGTAAACATGTGTGTGTGTGTGTGTGTGTGAGTGAGTGAGTGTAATGAGGTCTAACTTTGGTCAGACTCGTGCAGTAACACACACACACACTAGTAATATTTCAGATAACAAATCGCACGTTTACTTTTCTGTCTTTGGACTGAACAGATCCGACCGTGTGTCTCGCTCAGCATCATCTTAGACCTGCTTCAAATTCAAGTTCCTTGTCAGGTCTAAATTTAAGCTATTAAACACTGATATATTTATAGATGCAGAATTTCTAAAGAATTCACATCCTGCAACACATTTAAAAAAACATACAATATTCCTGTAAAAAGATTAGTAGGAGCAACACACTTCAACTTGATATATGCATACATGTTGTATAGGAATTGTGTTACTGCAAATTAAACATGAAAAGAGGATTCAGGGCCTCCATATGGTTAAAGTATTGCCGGAAAAAAAACTTGCAGCAAGTAGAAAAACTCAGTAAATATGCAGAGAGGTATATTACCAGTGTATTATTTATAGTAGTAGTAGTAGTACTGCTAGTTTATTTACATGAAACATGTAACAACTAATCAAAATGGGGGGAAATTATAACAGCTTTATAAATCTCACTGTAAAGTTGTGTTTTAAACACATTTATTCATTTATGTCTTATTCCTCATTTCATCGCAGACATTTTCATTATGTGCATATATGTGCAGTGTTGCATATAGGATAATGTATATTTTTGATGGTCTTAATTAATTAACTCCTGAGTTGTTTTCTACCCACGATTTTAAATCCAGCTGCCTCACAAACTCAGAAACGCTCATTACAAAACAGTCCCGACGCCTCTTTGCTTCTGCTGTCACGCTCCAAAACAAGTCAGTGTAATCTATTTTCTTTTTTTTTTAAATGCGTCTCTCTCAAATTAAAATTGAACGCTGTCGTTTATATTATGTCTAGTTATTTTTATCACCCACAGTGGGCGAGTTAAACCTCAGCTTGTTTAATTTCACCTCCCATGCATTGCACAACAATGAGTCATCCACAATTTTCTTATGATGTAGGAATTATTTTTATGTCTTTTTCCTGAAAATAACAACTCAATTCAAACTCAAATGTAGGACCCACAGTAGCACGCTGTGTGTAGAAGAAGAAATTCATAAGCTAAAAAGTAAGTTTTTAAGTTTAAAGGACTATAAATGTGTCTACCTCCAATGCCCTCCCATGAATACTGAATCAGCCAACAGCCTCTGAAGTTCATATTAAAGTTCATAGACCTGCTACATATCAATAATCGCCACAATAATCCCTCTGGAAAACAACCCTTTTCTGCATTTTATTTGTAAAATGCACAAAACCCTGCAAACACCCCTGTCATGCCTCCTTTAAAAAACGAAATCTGTCATCAGGGTTTTAAAATACTTTGCGTAACCACTACAAACAGGAGGCAACACCTCCAGCTGAGACTCACTCATCTCCCACACGGAGCAGACATGATATTACACACACGTTTGTGTGTCACCACATTCATCCACCCACCCCTCCGTACGTCTTCACCCTCATGTGGTAAGTGTGAATCAGCAGAGATGCAGAGGGATATTTCCAGGTTTGCTTGTTCAGGATTTGTTTTGAACTGTTTCACTTTCTCTCCCCTTTTAACACACGCACATTCCATTGACTTGCATTGATTTACTGGAGAACTGGAGACTTACTCTAACCTCTAACTGTAACTTGCCCAATCCCAACCCTTAACCTTACCCTAAACTTACACCTAACCTACATCTAAACCTAAAACTAACCTTAAAACATGTCTTCACCTTAGAGTTTCATGATTTCCCTTATGGGGACTTCCTTTTTGTCCCCATAAGGAAGACAAGTCCCCATAGTGTGACTCTGTAAACAGATTTAGGTCCCCACAACATAAGTAATACCTGGACCAAACACACATGCATATGGCTGCAGAAGTTGCATTGACACAACAGCATCCACACACTTTCTTGCACACACTGGTGACCTTGCAACACATGCATCATCCATTGACTTCCATTCATTGACAGCCTAACCAAAACCCTCACCCTGACCAATTCATGCCTTTGTTTTGCCTCATTAGAACTGAGCTCTGGTCCCCATGAGGTCTACTGGTAACAAAACTGAGTACACAACTCTTCTTAAAGAAACACACACCCCCCTACTTGCCCCTCCCACCTGAGTTTGAGCTTGTCCAGGTCATCGACCAGGTTGTCCCGCTCCACCTCCACGCGAGACCTCTGATTGGTCATCATCTCCACCTGCCTCCTCAGCTCGCTCATCTCCTCCTCGTACAGGTCGGCGATGCGCGTTGGCTCGCGACCGCGCAGGCGCTCCACCTCCACCGCCAGCGCCTGGTTCTGCTGCTCCAGGAAGCGCACCTTCTCGATGTAGCTGGCGAAGCGGTCGTTCAGGTGCTGCAGCTCGACCTTCTCGTTGGTCCGCGTGGTCAGGAACTCCTGGTTAAGGGCGTCGGCCAGGCTGAAGTCCAGCGTCTCGCCCATGCCTGCGTGGGAGCGTGCCATGGAGGCCCTTGATGCTGACACCGGCCCGCCATAGTAGCTGGAGGAGACGCGGTAAGCGGGCACCGACTTGTTCCGGGTCACCTCGTAGACCCTTGAGGTGGCATGGCCCCCGGCACCACCGCTGTGGCCCAGAAATGAGCGGTTGAGGGAGGGTGAGGCGTAGGTGCCTTGGCCGAAGGTGCGGCGGTAGGAGGAGGCGGTTTGGGCGGAGGAACTGTAGGAGGCCATGTTGGAGGACGCGTTGGGCCTGGTGAGGGCTGCAGCAGAGAAGAGCACTGAAGAAGAAGCAGCTGCCCCCAGCTATTTGTAGTTACCCCCTCCCTCACTTTTCACCCCCTCCTCCTTCTCTTTGTCTGTCAGGTCTTTGTTTCTCTCTCTCATTTTTTATTACCTAACTTTTTCTATCCGTCACCTTTCTTTTCTCTATACTTCCTGCACCCTTTCCCCCCCCTCTTTTCGTTGCACTCTCTTCATTTTCCCTTTTGGACAATTCTACCATACCCTAGATTACATTCAATGTTTGTTTTTTTCTACGTCCAATCCCAACTAGAATGGCAGTAAGAGAATGCATACCTCCGTCAAGGCTCTCAATGAAACCGCATTCAAATTAACTGGATCCAGATGTTTTTAATCATGAGCCATTCTCAAATCGAGTAAAATTTAAAAAACCTCCTTGGCAAAGGTCATAAAATCCACACTTACAACATCTGTGTGGAACCAAAAAAAGGCCGAACCAGGTTTTGTTTTATTAGAATTTTGGCTTGACGAAGAGGTTCAAGTGGATGAAAACTCTTTGACAGTGACAGTCAAACTTTATATTTTCCTGGACTTTGGCCAAACCTCAGTCATAGAGGTGAAAACGTCAGAAACCACTCTGATGAGTCATCTCTGAAGACGATGCCAAACCTCTTCTCTAAACCTTGAGTTCCGAGGACTAGTTATATCACCCTGTACGCACACGTCCATGAGAAAAATCATCTTCTCCCTCCTCTTGTGATCTCACGACATAACAATGTGTGGAAGCGAGGACGGTGGCTTTCAATTCTCTGCGTCGTCCTCACATGGTGAGGCAGTGCAGGTTGTTAATGACGGCGCCCGAGAGGGGGACGAAGACAAACCTGCCTTAAAAAGGAAATCTATCCCCTCCTGAGAAACGGAGGGGGACAGCATGTGCCTGCAGACGCTCCTTCCCACAGAACCCACATTCCCAAACAATATGTGCCATTAATGATGAGCTCATTAGGAGGTGTCACTGTGAATGGGAGGGTTCCCTCCGGTGATGTCACACTGGGGTCAAATATGTTGACAATATGTTAAAAAGGGGGGAACAAACAATTTAACACTGGTTTGATAACATCTACTGGTGGGGTCACCTTCATTCTTGGGTTTATTTTAAAATGATTTTTTTATTTTTTATTAAAATGTAAAAAATTTGATTGATTAAAAAAATATGTACACTTTTTTCTTCTGCTTAATTGATCATTAGCCTCTAGTCTGTGTCTGAGTCTTTTAATTGCCAGTTCTTCATCCAGGAAACCACCAGCCTCTTTAAGCCTGTTTCTTAGTCTAGGACCAGCCTCTGTTAATCTCCAGTCAGTTTTCCAGACAGCCACCGTTGGATTCACAGTTTTCAGGTCTGCTTGCACATTGGCTGACGGTCCTTCAGATTCAGCCCTGGAGGGACAGAGACGTTGACCCTCCCAGCTGCCGATCCTGAGCCCCTGCTTCCTAGCTACTCATCCCAGGTTAAGCCCCTTGTTCCCAGCATCAAGCCCAGACCTCAGCATCAGGAGACACCCAGGCCTCCTCCAGAATGTCTCAGCCAGGCTGCACTGCCTCTGGGTCATCCTCCTGAGATGTCCTGCTCAGTCCCCGTCCTGCACTTGGACTGTCGGCCCTAATGTCCCTGTTTGGCCCCAGTTGTGATGATTGTCATGATTCTCAGTCCCATCCTCCAGTCCCACAACCTCTGCCTGGTATCTCTCACCTTTCTTTTGTGTTTCCTGTCTTTCTGTTTTCCCATTCTTGTGATTTTTCTGCCCCAGAGAATCAGTAAGCCTGTATTATTAAATACTTATCACTGCACCTACCTGCATTTGTCCTGCATCTTTTTGGTCCTTAAAACTTAACCCAGTAACATTTTGGTTGTGATTTGACTCCATGCACACTGTGTCACATGTGCACAGAAATAAGAGGGTAATAAGTTGTGTTAGAGGTGTTGGAAGAGGAAGTGCTCTCATAAGACCTTCTTGAAGATTCGGAGTAACGCCCCTGCTCTGACAATGTTCGGTAGACGTGGTGATGGTTGTTCCACCAGTGGGGAACCAAAAATTGAGAATATTCTGGGTTGTGGTTTTGAGTGGCTACATAAGAGAGTAAGCCTGTATGATTGAGTTCAAGTAGATGGTTGCAGACAGGCGCGTGTTTTAGTAACTTCAATTTGATTGTGGCAGACCACTGGAGGTTGATGAGCAGCGGAGTGACATGTGCCCTTTAGGGGGTTGGAAAACCAGACGTGCTGCTACCTTCTGGACCACGTAGGCCTGCACCATGAGCTGAGTGACGTACTGAGTCCACTGTCTTATTCTATGTGGGGCAAAGCGACCGGGACAAAGATGCAACACGGCCAGAGAAGAAGAATAGCTGGTCATCAAACTCAACATCCAGGATGAAGATTTGAGTATTTTAGAGAAATACAGTGTGATCTAAATATCTTTAACACTCCCACTGCTGCTGCTCCTCCGCTGCAGCCTGTTGCTGTCATGTCTATTAATAGAGTCTGAATCCATGTGTCAGTGTGTGTGTGTGTGTGTTTATCCCCCTGGGCTTCCTCAACAGCATGGGAGACGACACGAGCTGACAGCTGAAGTAAACCCCTCTTCATCATTTCCTGACACTCCTCCTCGTTCTCTCCCACCCTCTCTTTTTCGCCCCCTGCTTCTTCCTCCCACCCTCCTCCCTCGCGGCTCAGGACTATATAAGGTCAGTTCCTGTATAGCGATACAATGATAAATGGTGACAAGGTGGGGTTGACAGTAAACTACCACGAGCTAGTGAGAAAGAGAACAGTGTGAACTTCATTGATAAATGCAAATTTTTGCTTTAAGATTCTATTTTTTTTGCTCCCTCCAGTGAATATTGAATATATTTCAAATACCCCCCTTTTTTTTTTTACATCTTTCCTTAAATATCATTAGAACAATGACGTGTGAACTTATAATGTAACAGGGGAAAATTGTATAAAGTTGTTTAAGTCAATAATTTTGTAATGGCATGTGAAATAATTATAATGCTGTAGTGCACCTCCTGGCCGCTAGATGTCCCTGTGGCCGTGCTTGTGGAAAAACAGTGTGTCAGCTGCCTTCAGCTGATCCGCACCGTTTTGTTGCTCTGTGGCGGAGTCAGACTTTGGAACTATTATTAACATTTGCAGGTAAGTGCCATAAAAATCGATTTTTTTATTGCTATTGTAGCTGTGGTATATGGACGTGTTGCTCCCTCACTGAGATCTGCATTGACTCTGGCCAGCACAGAAGCGGGAGCGAAGAAGAGGCAAGAAGCTAGCAAAGCTAACAGACGGGTGCTTCCTTTATCAGACATGTGCACACCCCGGGTGGCAATGAAGTGTTTAAAATAGAGTTTAAAAGTTTTTTTAATATTACAATTTGTGTGATATTTATTATATTCTCAATACCTCGATTTGTACACGTGTCTGTATTCTCTGAAAGTGCAAAGGAAGCTTCAGATTATGCTCAGTGTCCGACGTTGGAACTAGTGGCCGGAAGCTGCTAGTGTTGCTGTCTCATTCTTGATCATCTTCTCACCTTTTTGTGTTTTTATTTCTCGACTTTCTCTCAGTTTGTGGACCATGAAGCTCTCAAAGGAAGCCGTGCAGACCGCTGCCAAAGAGTTCCTGCAGTTTGTCAACAAGGGGCCGTCTCCATATCACGGTAAAATCCGAAAAACTGCGGATTTAGCCTTCGATTTTGCAGGATTCTTCTCAAGAAACCTCACATGTACTCGTGCATTTAAAGGGTTACATACATTTTTTGTCCTGATTTCAATGCATTTGAACTAGTACGTTTTATTCCTTAAACAGAAAACCCCCCCGATTACACTATGTACTCTAATTTAATATTCCAGTGTTGACGTATATCATTATAGAATTGAGGTTCTTGAATTAAATACAGTAACAATGTAATTAGAGTTATGAAGTATTTCCATAATAGAAATAGTTAATACAAAGTTAAAGGTTCAGTTTAAATAATACCTTCGTGCAGTATTTGAGTAAATAGTGTAATTTACTTTAGACCTCAGAATATGTGACACATCAAAGTTTTTAAACCTAAACTACTGCTGGCAAATTTAATGGTGTCACATTTTATAACTTTGATATTGAAGCTGTGGATTTACACACATTTTCCTCTGTTTCTTAAATTCTGTCAGAGTTTTTGAGATCAACAGATGAGGTAAAGTTCTAGATGTGTTCGATAAGAAAGCCAGCGATCCCCTCCCAGCTGTGAGATCTGAAGTCCTCTCTCCTGTAATGTGAAAACGACGAGATGTGCATGCGTCAGCGTTAAAAAGGGTCCAAGTCGAGACGCTGTTCGGTTCAACAGACGTCTTTGAGTTCCTGATAAGATAAAGCTTCTGCAGATGTTTCATAATATCTTGCCTCTCACCTTGCACTCTGACCTTTTGGCATCCAGACAATAAGAGCAATACAAATTGACTTGATACATAAGTCATTTATAAATGGTCTCAAGCAGGCTCCAGATCTCGTCAGTAGAAAAGCTGAAAAGTTATGAAAAAATATCAACAGGGTTAAATAGCTTTTTAATGCCACATAGCCAGACTGGTAAAACAAATTCTAAACGCTTATGAAACCCAATCAACTTCAGTGCAGTAGTGAACAGTCACCAATAGGAAGATGGAGCATTATTTTTCCTTTTCCGCTCCCTCCCTGCAGTGGTAGAAGAATGCAAGCGACGTTTGTTGGCAGCGGGATTCATCGAGCTGAAGGAGTCGGAGCAGTGGGACATCAAACCGGCCAGCAAGGTGAGTCAGAGTTCATCATGTTCAACAAGAGTCATGAGCTGGTCAGTTTGAGCCATTTTTGACCTTCAATATTTTTTGCCTCTGCAGTATTTTTTGTCCAGGAACTTCTCCAGCCTCATCGCCTTCGCTGTGGGCGGACTCTACCTGCCAGGAAATGGCTTCTCTATGATCGGAGCCCACACAGACAGCCCCTGTCTCAGGGTGAGAGCCCACACACATGTACCTGTCCAATCACAATCTGCCTTTTAACCTTTCTTTTAACATCCCTAGAAAGCACTCAGCAGTTGAGTGAATTGGGTGTTATTTGAGTTTCTACTTTTCTTTTGCCTCAGGTGAAGACGAGGTCTAAGAAGACGAAGAATGGCTGTCTGCAGGTCGGGGTGGAGTGTTACGGCGGTGGCATCTGGAACACCTGGTTTGACCGTGACCTGACCGTCGCAGGCCGCGTCATGGTCAAGGTACCAGTATCATCATTTTGTATTATTGTTCGGACTATTTCTGTATGAGACTCCTTTAATACGTTATTATAAGAAACAACAGATATTAGGTGTTATTTCGCGATCAGAGCTGATGGATTCCACCCCCCTCGTCCTCTCCTCCTCTTGCAGAGCGGAGACAAGCTGGTCAGCCGGCTGGTCCACGTCTCCAAGCCTCTGCTCAGGATCCCTCACCTGGCCATCCACCTGCAGCGGGACATCAACGACTCCTTTGGCCCCAACAAAGAGAACCACCTGTCAGTAGCAACACACAGTACTAGGGGCTTTATTCAAGAATATTACATTTGATGGATTGAGAACCATGAGGGAAATGACAAGAATAAAAACATGACGACCAAACTGGTTATTAAAACAGTGAGGTTGAGTTTCAAATGAGCTTTAAGAAGGAAAAACTGATCTTTCCATCAAAAAATAATGAATTTAGAATATATGTTTTCTCTATTGTGGTTGTATCTGATGTTTTTCCTCACATTTGACACAGAATCTATTTGTTATTTTGTTCACTTCAAGTAAAACTAGTTTTATAGCTCCGTTTGACTGCGGTGTTCGGGGCCAAAATGATAATGTGTGCTTTAATGCGTTTCTGTCCTAGTGTGCCCATCATCGCCACTGCTGTCCAGGAGGAGCTGGAGACGGGTTCTGCCTCCTCTGGAGACGCTTCCTCTGCTGTCACCACGGTAAAACCAGCAGGTCACACACATCTGATATCGCGGCATTTAAATACAGAGAAACATTAAATCGCTTGTCAGGAGTCAAGCCAAGAATATTGTCGCTTTTTTTTAAATGTCTTCCCATAAGAACATTGGCCTTGTAAGTCCAGGATATTTCAAATGAAATTACGGGTGTTTTATGTCAGATTTGCTTTAGTGTTCGTAGCTTTAGAGTTGCCCATTCAAAAGATATAAACACATTTTTGAAAATGAACAAGAACAATCGTCATATGAAGTGAATAAATGGAAGAAGCAAATGAAAATGAAAGACAAAATGTTGTATCCCCGTCCCTCCTCAGGCAGAGAAGCATCACCCGGTGCTGGTGAAGGTGCTGTGCTCGGAGCTGGGTGTCCAGCCCGACGCCCTCCTGGACTTTGAGCTCTGTCTGGCAGACACTCAGCCTGGGGTGAGTCTCCAGCAAGTGAACCATTGACTCCTGTCACTTCTAATAATCCTGTTTTTCACCCTAAAGCAACAGGGCTCTCAGGCAATCAGCAGAAACTCATGATTTTTTAAAAACGCTGGCACAGAATCAAGGAAAATTATATGTTAATATTTTATTAACCTGGTTGCCAAGTAGTGTATTTAGTTTTTCTTTCAGCAATAAAGATTTAAAAAAACACATTTTATTATGCTGTACCATCTATGAAAGCTGTTTTTATTTTAGTCCGCTGTTAAATTACCGAGTTAAAGTATTTAACACATTTTTTACCTATTCCTAAGTGGAATACGACCATCATTGATGATCATAGAGAGAAATTAAGAGGTTCAGCTGCACAAATAGCAGAAAATAAACACAAAACAAAAGTAACTTGCTGATTTTACTGCGTTATTACCAATTATGTTGTGGTCCCATGTTTTCAGCCAATCAAACTACTTATATGTTCTTTTGTGTTTTCTTTTCTTTTTCTCTTGTCTAGGCTCTGGGAGGCGTGTACGAGGAGTTCATTTACTCTCCTCGTCTGGACAACCTTCACAGCTGCTACTGCGCCCTGCAGGTCACACTCCACTCCCACACGTCCACAAATCATCTGCAGCCAGATATCAGAAATATTTGCATCTTTTAAAAAATATTATATTTAGTGTCTTTACTCTTATGATGCTTTCTAACACATTTATTTCTACTTTCCAGTTTATTTGCCATCGTTTAACAGATTTTTTTTTTTTTAAAGAACTTAATCACAGAGTGGCACCTTATTAATATTTCTCCTCTTTTCACACTGCAATTCTGTCTGTTTTCTCTCTCAGGGGCTGATGCAGTCCTGCTCTGTTGACTCTCTGTCCAAAGAGACCAACATCCGCATGATCACTCTATACGACAACGAGGAGGTGAGTGCTGACAGAGGCCTATCAAAGATGGGAAACTGAACCAATGTGGGAGATCTGCTTAATTTATTTGACAAGAATCGTGACAGCTGGTCCTTAGCGTGTTGTGTTCAGTGTCTGCCAAACAGCTGTTGCCTTTGGTTTTTCTCACATACTCAGCAGGCAAAAGTGCAGAATATCTCACAGACGTGTTTTTACACTTTAAGGCATTTTGTGGCTTAAACAGTAAAAAGGATCAATAGATGAATCAATAATGAGCGTGGGAGCGCTTCACAAAACTTTAGTTTCAGCGATGTCTTATTGTGTGTTCCCTGTAGGTGGGGTCAGAGAGCGCTCAGGGTGCTCAGTCCAACCTGACGGAGCTCGTCCTCAGCCGCCTCGCCTCCTCCCCCTCCAACCTCACCGCTTTCCAGCAGGCGGCGCCGCTCTCTTTCATGATCAGCGCGGACATGGCACACGCCGTGCACCCCAACTACCCGTCAGTATCCGCATGACAACAGAGCTGTTGAAACCAGATCACAATCGCACATCGTACTTTGGCGAAAACATTTTTGAAAAGATGAATTTCCATACATCATTGTACATAAGGTCTCATCAGCTGTAGGGAGAGTGCAGTCAATCTCACTTGGTTGGTTTTAATTAAAGCAATTTCCTCTCAGGGAGAAGCATGAGGAGAACCACCGACCAGCTTTCCACAAGGTAAATAGATCTATGAATGAGTGCTTTTAAATCCTGAAATTGTGCTTAATGACCACATGATATAAAAAATTGTATAGTATAGTGTATATATAATTTTTCTTTCAGGGCCCAGTGATCAAGTTTAACAGCAATCAGCGCTACGCCAGCACGGCCGTGACCGCCTCCGTCATTCGAGAGATCGCCAGCTGCGTGGATGTGCCTCTGCAGGTACCGTGCGTTTGTGTCGATGCATTGTTCGTAGATGGAGGCCAAGCAGCTTTTCATTTCTTTGTGTGTCTCAAGACACTCGACAGCAAATCTCCTAGCAACGTGTCGGATGGCTCCAGGACGACACAGAGAGGAAAAGAACGATGTGTGAAATGAAGACTCGGGGACAAAAGCCATGGCAGCTTACTGACATGAATTATAAGAAAATAATGGGACTGCACAGATGATGGAAGATCATATTTAATTTATAGGGTTACAAACTCATATAATATAATTATAGAACCGATTCATTTTGAGATGTGGAATTTAATTGATTGAAAAGAACACAAATTTGTAATCAATTCAAAATATCTAATCATAGAAAATACAGATAATTCATCAGCAAAGCGGTGACATTACTGCACAGAGCACGAAAAAGGGAAAGGATGGAAATAGAGACAAGACAAAAGCTCAGTGACACAAACATTACATCCTACAATCAAAGCCTCTAAATTACCTCTAAGATGGAGACGAGAACTAACGTGAACATGAAAACGGCAGCAGTGATGCATTAAGAAATCGTCACAGTGTTGCCCCCTAGAGGCCACTCGGGGGAACAGATGCTACCTGTGTTTCTTATCCTTCGCAAACCGTTTGAGATATGACCCCCTGTTCCTCTGCAGGACGTGATGGTCCGTAACGACAGCCCGTGTGGAACCACCATCGGACCCATCCTGGCCGCCCGCCTCGGCATCCCCGTGGTGGACATCGGAGGTCCGCAGCTCTCCATGCACTCCATCAGGGAGATGTGCTGCACCTCCAGTGTCCTGCAGAGCATCGTCCTCTTTGAGGTAAACAAACGCACCTTTTATACCAATACCAGCCCAATAGAGCCGTGGTTTTTTTTTAAATTCCGCTGAATGAACCTCAAGGATTTGAAACATGGGAAAGGAAACAAAACCCTTTTTGAAACTGCACACTGCACCTTTAACGTCTCCTTCGGGAAACCGGAGTATAAACGTGAGAGTGCTGGTAGAAATGCTCACAAACGCAGTGAGCTTCTAAGATTGATCAGGGACCCGGAAGCACAGAGATTCATGATGGATATTAAGCAGAACATATGTTAACCCATTCTGCGGGTTTAGAATTGCAATATAAAATAATGAGATGTACATAAACAGCAGCCAACGCAGATTTTACTCAGATTTACTCCCTCTACCATTTTCTGAGTCGCTGGTGCTTCCTGACACTTGTTCATCACACGTTTTTCTGCAGATGGAGATTTTTCTCACATCTTCTCTCAGGTCTCTTAGCTTTGTGTAACCGAAGACATAAAATATTCAGCTTATGACTCACTGACTCATTTTTTTTTTACCCTCTGCAGATATTTATCATATTTACCATTATTTGTACTTTGAAATCTTTTAATGAACCCACTTCCTGTCTGCTTCCCCCTGCAGGGTTTCTTCCAGCATTTCCCCAGAGTGAGGAGCAAACTGGTCGTCGATTAGAACCAGGGAGGATCATAATTGAATGAGGAAAAAAAGTAATCACATGTCATTTTTCAACAGATGTTGATGCACATGAGTGTTGAAATTAAAATGGTGCTGTTTTTTTGGTGAAAATGGCAAATCCACCTCCACGTCAAAACCCAACTAGCTGTAATTCTGAAAGGAAAATTACAAAGCAAAGCACTTATCGATCTTTCTTATGGAATAAAGTTGTTAAGAAAACAATACTGCGGTGTCTTTCCTCGTGTTGTCTGTTCTTTCTTTCCTTTACGGACAAAACCAAGCAAAGACAAATACATAATGGGGAATGTAGAAGCCTCCGTCCTGCAAGGAGATGGCTGCTCTAATTAAATTTCACCTCCTCAGGTTTATTAAAGCACTGAGAGGAGCCAGATGTGCCGCTCTGCCAAGTGTCCGGACAGGTTTTTGGCAGAAAGAGACGGACCTCGAATGCACGTGAGCCACATCGTAATGCAGCGAGCGAGGAGGATAAAGACAAAAACAACTGCGCTGCAAAACAATATCACAGTCATGTAGTCTTTTCTGTCCGGTTTGTGTCTGTGTTCATTTACTATCCCTTTGCCTCCTCACGTTTACATTATTAATATTTGACTCATGTAATATCCCCCATGTCTGCAGTCGGGTAACATAGGAGTATGCAACATGAAAGCAGCTGAATGAAAAGAAAGTCCTCTAAACTGATTACAGAGCCTCACAATGGGGTGATAAAGGCCTTCGTCTCTGTTCATATAGTGTATCAGCGACGGATATAAAAAAAATACTAATAAATATGCAAATCACTTCCTTCGCTGCAGGCTGTGGGTGTTGCTGATTGGTTAGTTTAGCCTTATTTCCAACTCATAGGTCCATATCTGTTAGTAAGTGAGAAAAAACTAAAATAGAGGAATGCTATCATCACACTTCAAATCCACAAGGATTAAAAACACACTTTGGTTTCAGATGTTTTGTGTTGTCTCAGTTAGTTCAGGCCCTTTGAGCGATTTACTCATCATCATAATCTGCCTAAAAGTCCTCAGAGCATGAGAGGCGGGGACATTAAAGCCACAAACAGGCACTTATCCATCTTGGAATGAAAGAATCATGGTTTTAATGGTTTTTCCAGCTGCAGCATGGACACCTGTTGCTATTGGTGCATATTGGGCAAAATGCATATTGGTGTAAAGAGACATGCAATGTGAAACATTTGCTCTCTGGCAAGGCGGTTTTATGTATAAAGCATGTTTTATTCACCAATTTATTTTTAAATCAGAAAGCCATGTTTAAAACAATAAAAAAATTGAATAAAGGAGATTAAAAAAGACTAGAATAAAAGAGGTAAAGAAAATATATAAACGGATAAATCCGTGTTAAACATTTTAAAGTAAGTTAAAAGAGAATAACAACTAAAATAGGTAGAGCTGTGTAAAATAGTAAAATAAAATGATGGTATGACCTTGTAAAATAGCTTAGTGAGAGTTTTAAAAACTGCAACAGATGGAGCATTGCTAACACCATGAATATAAATGTTTTTTATATATGCATGTGTGTCAATGACAAAGCTTGTTTTCAATGTACTGTAGATGTTGTACACATTTCTGAGTCTGTAACAACGTGTTTAAACAAGTCTCATTTCTTCAATAAGTTTTCAAACTGCTTAGATTTAATTTTCTAACAGTATGAGAGTGTCTACGCTGCCTAACCCATTATTATTCACGGTTGTGTTTTGTATTTATAACAATTTAAGGTTTTTGCATTCTATTGGCCAGGTATACAGTAACTGAAGTATTCAAATGTACATTTGAAGACTGTAAAACAATTACACAAATACAAAAACTAATGCATTCAACATTTACATCATATTTATCAACCATTTGTTCAGTTTGAGCTATTATTCATTGGTTTAAATGAATATTTCACCTGGTTGTCAATGCTGTTGTCATTTAACTAGTTAACGGGGCTGTGGTTTTATTTCATTTCTTGCAGTGTGGCGCCTCCTCTTCCTCGCGTTTCCCAACCAACCACTCTCTCTCTCTCTTTCTCTCTGCCTCCCTTTCTCTCGCACACACTCGTCCACACTCCATCAGTGGTGTGCATCCTCCTCCTCCTCCTCCTCCTCCTCCTCCTCCTCCTCCTCCTCAGCAGCAGCAGCAGAAGAAGAAGACGCCTCTCCTCGGAGATGGAGAGCTGCTGAAAGTGCAGGAGCAGCGGCAGCACTCGCAGTGGAGGCGGCTCTCCCCTCCTTCTCCTCCTCTTCCTCCTCCACCTCTTTCTCGCTCCGGTGGATGCTGGATGTACCATGAGGTCTCCGCGGCTCTGGGCGGCTCTGTGCCTCCTCCTCACCGCCTCCTGCCGGCTGTGCGCGGCCGCCCGACACGGTAAGACTTCCCACATGATCCCAAACACATGGAGACAGACGCACTTGTCATTTTTAACCCACCTCGGTGCATCCAGACGCGGGGAGGCGGTGCGTAAATCACGACTCACCCGGCGAAGACTCCCTGTTGCTGCGTTCTTTTACACTTGGCTGCGAGTTTATGGCACAGTTTATAACATTTTACAAGGATTTAAAAGAAATAACAGTTTTTCTTTATGCATCTTTCACTAAAACACCCTGCATGATATTTATCATTTTCCTATAATATTTAGATAATACACCTATAAGTTGTTTTCTGTTGTTGTGCCATCTCAGTGAAATTGATTTATCTATATACATCAATGTAAGAGCACACTCACCTGTCGTCCTCCATCTTATATGTGCATCTGCTTTATAACTGTTTACAGAGGGATGTTTCTGTATCTGCCTGAATGAATCATGTTGTTGTTGGGTCCGCAACAAACAGCAGGAGAGCAAACGGAGGAGAAGAGGGAGGGATGGTTTTGTTTGTTTTGGCTGAGTCTTCATCAGTGTCTGCGTGAAGCCAATATCCAATAGCCATCATCTTTATTAACCTACAAGTGCTTACTGTACACTAATCTCCCTCCGAGCATCACCCACAGTGGCCTGGTGGAGAAATGTGCTCAGATTTCACGGCAACATCATCGTCAACAAGAACACTTCCTCGGGGGTGATGCAAATGTAGAATAGTGCACCGTGAAGCTCAGTAATGACAACAGGAAAATCCCAACAGTAACACTAGTGGTCCTGCAAGAATATATGTTGTGCAACTAGTGTTATGATATTAGTAAAAGTAATAATAACCGAACCCCTGGGGACACGTGCAGACGATGGGCGTAACTGCAAATAATCTTAAAACCTTATAAAAGAAAACTGGATGTATATTATAATAAAGACAAGTTCACTGTTAAAAGTCTGCATTCCAATAGGAATATTAATTACTAAAGGGGGTATTTTGCCCTTTACTCTCAAATGCTACTGTGTTGAAAACTATGCCAGAATATCCTTCTAAGAGTGTAAACCTATTTCAATTTTCCTCAGCAGAGGGAATTTATTCAGACTCAGACTTTGTGCCCTCCCGACCCCTTGTGCCTTTGCCTGCTCAGTAATATGTCTGTGGTTTAAACCGCAATATAATTTCACTGCACCACAGAGAAAGAGATTATCGATATTATAGAGCATTATTAAACCATTAAGCCAGCGATCGACTTATAAGATTGCTTTGAAATCTTAGCAACCAGTGTTTTGAGGGGTGTTGTGCATCAAATATCGATCTGGGTGATTGAGATCCCACACGTTTATTATGTGTGAATGTTGAAATGGAAACTATATGGCACTCTAAACTCCAAATCAAAGCAGATAATAATAATGTTGGCCGTGAAACTGTCGAGAGCCAAATTAAAACCAAAAGCCTCATTAAAAACTCGTCCAGCGTTTGTGTTTCAAATCCTCCATCGACTTTCTAATGGATGTGAATATTAAAGCAGCATTAGCGGACATCATGCTCACAGTCATGACTCATTTCTGACCTCCCAGCGTCGCCTGCTCGCAGCAATTACAACGGCCTCCTGCTTCCTTGATGTACCTAACACGGTGCAGTGTTTCAGCACCACGGACAGCGAGCGGCCGGAATATTTCAGCACCACGGAGAGCGAAGCAGCCGTGATTCCACCTGCAGCAGAATAACGTGGATTCATTATTTATTATAACGTTCCACAGGGAATCCTGAAGATTTAATTTTCTCACAGCCAACATAGGATAATGTTCTTTTAATGCCTCCTAAAGAGACTCATGATGTTCGTCTATATGGAGATTGTCTCGACAGTTTTATGGTATTTTTTAGTGTCATGCTTTGATATCTTCACATGGGTATAAAGCTTTTTGTAGAGAAAAATCAATAATTACATTCACAGTGATGGTGAAATTGCCCAAGGATTATAGTTAATGGCCCATTACAGCCTCACTAATAGCACAACTGTATAATTAAAGTCGTGTCAACTGTAAAAAGTGAATAAAAGTAAGGAATTCATGGCTGTAGCACTGAGAGAAATAAGATCTCAAAGTAAAATGTCACTCAGTCGTGCGCATACAATACAAGTCAATCAAGCTGCACCAAATTTCACACACTCATAGATATTGGCCGACCTTTTTTTTTAACAAGATCCACGAATTTCCCTTGAGAAATCACTGAAAATGTTGAAAAAAGCTCTATTTTGCAATGTGATATATATGGTGAGAAAGAATACATGGATCCGCCCCCTTATTGGAATAAAAATTGATTCCATGTCTTTGTTAAAGGCCAAGGCTGCCATTGCTCTTTATTTTACTGTCAACAAATCTAATGAAAAGACCAAAACTGAACATGTTTTCGTCCGTCCCTCAACACTTTATAACTTCCTCACTCTGTGGCTCTCAGCCCCAAACCCATTGACTCCCACTGAAGATAAAAACCTTTCGAAAAACACCTCACAAATATATATTTTCAATCTTTAATAGTGCATAAGTTGGGAGCAGCGGATGAAGACACATTCGGTGCGTTAGTGAGAATTTAAGGGATGAGTCATGAATAAAATAAAAATAATAAATCACAGTGTGTGTGGCTATGGTAATGAAGGTACTTGCCAGCGATAGTGTGACTCACCGATGTGTGTTTGATAGTTTGTGGAGACAGTGGCACACAAGGAATAAGAGCCATCAGGCTGCGATACACATGCTGCACTTGTAGGTTGTAGGAGACATTCATTGCTGTTTTTGTAGCCGGAGGGATTATTAGCGTCGGCACCGAGGTAGAAAAGACGCAGGTTTTGTTCTGTTCCATCCAGACTGACTCACTCCACCTTAAATATCCTCTGGCAGGCGGCGGACCAGAGGGCGAGCTCACACTCACGGCATCAGTGGCCGCAAATGCCAGAAGCACCATTATGAGAACTACTCTGAACTCAGTCTGACAGGCAGTTAATGGGCGATAAAAGGAAAGCACGGCGACCCTGCTGGTAATGATGGCGGGCTGGAGTTTGGCCTCTGAGTGTATCATGAGTCTGGAAAAAAAAGAAAACCGCAAATGAAACTGATATTCTGTCCAAACTTGAATTGCTTAGTTGTGCAGTCTTTTGGAAGCTGCTTCTTCATTCAAATTCCAAATCTATTCCTCATTTTGCTGTGCTAGTGACTCGTAAATTCAATCGTCTTGTTAATGTTAACGATAGGCCCCCTGATTTTTGTTAATATACAGTCTCGACAAATTCTCACACCCAAAAGACGAATAGGTCATTTGTAGATTCATTTCAAAACACCTAAGTTTAGGCAAGAACCTGATCTGTATCGAGCTTTAATTCAATGTTGGCTTTTGACATATTTATCCAAGACCACCGTCTGTCCCTGCCTTGTGTGTTGACTTGTCTCAGCAGAATCAAAACCATCAGTCATGCTTTCGTTTCCTATTTCCACACTAATGCCTAATGCAATTTCCGGGAGACAGGATTATTTATAACGGCCTAAATGCGGCACCGTTGCTCGCCTTCTTACCTTGACAAGATAACAAATGAATTGTCCTGTGCGAAACACTCAATTTGAAGCGCGCACGTTTATTGGGAAACGTCACTCACCCAAGCTTTTTCGGACCCTTCAGCTGCATCTCGCTGTCATCGTCCCTCGTCTTCTTTCCGTAACGGGAATCGTCTCTGGTGTCTCTGTCTCTGGTGTCCGCACATGACCCGAATGTCACACCTTAGGATATAAACCTGTCAGAGGTCAGCGAGCGGCGTTGAGTGGAGGTCAATGAGGAGAGAACAAATAGCCTTATGTGACGGAAGAAGGTCTCGTGAGGACAATAAAACCACGACATGATTTTTAAAAGCTCCAGGATATTAGTATATAAGTGTTCCTAAACCATCCAATTAAAGGAGTACAAAGTTTGAAAATATGGTTAAGTGGGTTTTTTTGTGGGTAAAAGTTCATCTGAGAAGAGAATCTGAAGTTATAAATTGGGTCTTTTTGATTTCCTGCTGCTGAATTTTGACTTTTTGCAGCCTGGATACAGAGCAATTTCCCAGGCAGAAGCAAAATAAGATAAATGCAGGGATCACATTTGCACACCTTTTTGAGTAGTGCACACAAATGCAGCTCCTGAGCCTCATGGGCAGCCGTGCACGATTCTCCACAGTTCCCCGTGTGTTTTAATTTGAAAAGCAAAGAGAAAAGAACAGATTTGTGACGAGTGATGTGTGACGGACTGATCTAATCTAAGATGAGACAGAAACCCCGCCTTTGTAATTATAGACGCCACTCAACACCGTTTTTTTCTACACAGACACGACCACATCTCAGAAAAACAAAATGGAGCTGATGGTGCTGATGGAGGACGCAGCGAGCCAGACGGAGACTTTCCACAGTGCCTACTCGCTCTAATTGGTTTTATCTGGAGAATGAAGTTGTGTTTGTGAGAAGGGGGAGAGAAGCCGGAGAAGTTTCCCCAGAGAAATGTAAAGACTGAAGCCGCCGGCTGATTTTAAATTGCGTCAGTTGGTTTTTCTGGTGAAACTGAATCCAACAGGAGAGAATGTTTGTTACTTACTACATCTGTTTCTATGGCACCTTGAGTTGAAATCCAACTAAACAGCACAAATCTCCCTCTTACAGAGTCAATTTCGTCTTTTTAAACAAGGCTTTATACATAAAGCTTTTGCAGGAAGCTTGTTTTAACATCTTTGCAATGGAAATCAACTTGTTTTCACTTTTCCAACTAGATTTCTTGATGGACCAAGTCGTGGTTGTGAATTAGCAAATTCAACTATTCAAAAGTGATGCGACACCTTTTTATAGTTTTATATTCTACTTCTTTATCTGGATGCACTAAGTCTGGGCAAAATGGCCGAAACGTATATCGTCGTTATCAATAACTATAACAATAAATGTCACATTATTATTTATTTTATGATTTTTTCTCCCAAGTGAAGGTTGTGCTTTTAAACACCTCCTCCAGTGTGGGAGGAATTTACAGTGAATTGCACATGAGCCGTTTATATTGCACAGGCAGATGAATATTGCACAGTTGAGACTTAAAAGAAAGAAATGATGCAATATTCATTTTTGTCCTAAATTATAAAATTCAACCTTCCTCAATTCAACACATAGATAATCGGGGCTAATATTAGTTCACTTGAGAAATATACTGCAGAGCAACTGACACTTCTGTTCCAGTTGGCTGACTTCGTAGCTGCTCTGTCCGTGCGTTCTATTAAACAGCATTTTCAGTTCGTCAGTTGATCCGATACCGACGTCTTCATAGAAACTGACACGCAGTAAGTAAAGGAAGTGAAAGGAATTTGAATGCACTGCTGTCTAGGATTCCCTCCTGAGGCCAATGTGGTTTACAGACGTCTACATAGCCCTGTTGACTCCACACATCATCACATGACACCCAATCCCTTTTCACAACAGCCCGGTGGGACGAGGTTCATATGAGACTGAACTAACTCCTCCACAGGATGAGTGTTTTCATTCGCAGTGCATTTATCAATCTGGCATTGCTGATTAGCGACCCAATTACACACAAACGAGCGGGTAATGTCGTGTATTAGAAGAGGTGATGGAGTGTGGCGCGGCTGATGACAGTGACGGACAGGCTGCATGACGAGCTGATCCAGATCTCCCCGAGAAGCAGACGGTCGAAGAGAGAGAGTGCGAGAGAAGAGAAGCGAGGATGGGGGACGGAGAGATAAGACGATGGGGAGGGAGGGAGGGAGTGAGGGAGGGAGTGAGGGAGGGATGCGTGGGCGCAGGAGAGAGGACAGAGCAGAGATTAGTCATCATGTGGAGTTTGGGCGGGGGGGGGGGGGTCGATGGACGGATGCATGGAGAATCTCTCCATTCTATGTTTAGCCGCGTCTCGGCTTTCTGGTTTAATGGAGATTCCCCTCTCTGATAGCTGCTGCCCAGGCAGTTTGTTTGTGTCGTCACGTAGTCGATACTCGGTCTGTTTTTTTTTTATAGATTTCAGGTAGAGGGAATAAATAAACTCAGTCAGGGCCGGTGTAGAGAAGAGAATCCCATCTACTCAAACTTTTGCTTTTGCAGGTTGCTCTTGCTTTTTGGACGACAAAAATCTTCTCGTCTTATCCGTCTGTGACTGAGTCGTTCTTTTGACTGACATGTGTCAGAGGTAATGAAATCGAAACAGCCTCAGAGAGAAGAAACAGTGAAGCAGCACAAATACCGGAAGTGAAATCACTGCAGGAAGAAAGCACAATGTGTTTTCATAGGTCGTGCATACTGCAGGACAGAGTATATATTCTTACATTATCGCAGGACGTGTGAATAATACACAGGAGTATATAAATCCTTAATGAAAACCTTAAGCAAACAGGAGTAAATACACAGCGCGGAGCGAGCGGTCCTCGCATCTGTTGCTTTTTACTGCCTCGCAACAGATTAGGAGCTGGGAAAAGGTCAACGGTAACACACACAGACATATGCATACACGCACACTTTCCCATTCAGAGACAGCGACACAAGATTGGCATCAAGCACAGCTATGCGTTCTTGTGGGGCCTCCCCTAACTCATTGTATTAAACTGAACATGCAAGGATTTTTGAAAGTTTCTTTAAGTGTGGGTTCGATGTTTTATGGCAGAAGAGAATTAAAAAAAACATCACTCTTGCGCATTTGGAGCCAGAGTTTGCACGGTAGCGATCGAGCAATGGCTTCGAGGTCACTGATCAGAAACGTGAATACTTTAAATGACGGAAACCATCTTTGAGTAAATTTGGTTTGACTTTTTGTTTGGTCCTCTAACATGGAGGATGTGGGATTTATGACCTGTACTGCAGTCGGCCATCAGGTGGCGATCAAGATGATTTGGCTTCGCTTTTCGCTAGCCGTGATGTGATCCACACCCATTCACATTATGAGACGTAAAAAAGAAGAAAATCCACCCATTCATCTATGATCTGTACCCTTTATCCTTTCAGCTCCATTTAACTCCCTGAAGTAAGTTTTGCAGCTGCACAAAAAATTCTGTGTTTCTCAGTCTGAGCTCAGTTTCCTGTTTTTTGCTGTTGTCTGCAGGCTGCTTGTTTGAGAAGAGGCTCTGTCCCAGGGATCAGCTGTGCAACGACGGTGAGTCTTTGACCTCACACACACACGCACGTCACACAACATCTTTGTCCACAGCTTTCGACCGAGTGAAAAACAATGACACCGCTTTTAGAATCTTCAGGACCTGCAAAACACAGACTCAAAATGGCTCCTGAGAGACTATACTGTGGATTCATTGGAGCAGTCTCACACAGGATAATAATTACTATGCCATGTCCATTCCAGTCTGATCGCCTGGAGGGTTTTTCATTACTTCCACGTAAGCATAGAGGTCTGATGTTGCATTTTAATCGACACTGTAAATGTATATGGATTCTGCTATGATGACCTCAAGTAAGCAATAAAAAGTAAGATGAGATTATTTCCTTTGGAAAATGAATAAATCTAATATTTGTACTAGAAGCTATACGCCACTTTCTTTTCACACCTTCCTGAAGCCGAAGTTCAAGCTGAAACGTCAAACTGATCTTGCTCGGGGAGGCTGACATGGACACTTTCTCGCCCCAGCAGCTCATATTTACGGGGGCCTTGAATGCAACGTGGGGAGAATTTAAAAATCCACCAATAGCGCGCGATCCCAGCAGGCCACAGATGCAGCAGCATGCTTCAGGAGGCCTTGACGTGTCTTCTGTCCATCAAACAGGCAGGAGCTGGTTAGCCGTCACGGCTCAGCCTGCCGTTAACGGGCTGTCTATAATCCCTCAGTGGGTACTTCCTGCCTGCCTGTTCAAACACGCCGAGGATGTCATTGCAAGAGCGTGCACGTGCAATGGGTGTGTGACTGTGTTTCATGCTGCATTATTGATGGCTGTATGTGTCTGTGTCCGCCCCGAGGATGTAATGTTCCCTGTTTCCAAAGACAGGAACATAAGAGGAATTTATAGCGACGGTTTGATGATGCTCTGAGGACGTGAATGCACTGAAATGCAAGAATTCTATTTGTATAGCGCCAAATCATAATATACATTATCTCAAGGCAGAGCAACAGGTTATATTCCGGACTGCAATACACAAACAATCAATTTTGTAGCCTGGAAGATCTGTAATCTGTGTGAAATCTCTGACAGATAGCAAATGTAATTCAATATGCATAGAAATAAATACAACTCCAGCCTGAAATAAAGAAAAAAATGCCCTAGACATCCCTGATCTGTATTCCATCTGTGGAGTGTTTATGTAAAATAAATGTTGTAACATTAAATATATTACAGACCTTGTTAAATAAACATCTAATGTGTCTAATATTGCATCGAAAAAAATCTAGTTTGTACAGTAAGACATTTGTAATCTGTGATGAATATTGAGAAGGTTTTATTAAAACGACACCATTGGCAAAACAGCCATTTTTACGCCTTTAAACACCTGTTATCCATAATCTATTTGATCACACAGAAATTTAAACTCAGCCCACGTAACTACTACACACCTCAGAGTCGTCATTCCAGTATTGAAGTGTGAGCGAAGGTGACGTGTGTGTGTGAGATGCACGATACCGGCAGGAAGGTGGAAAGAAAGAGGCATTGATTAACTGGCAAGGAGGAGAGGATGGGGTGAGCGACAACGAGAGAGCAGGGAGAAAAAGTGCGAGAGTGGAACGTAAACAAGGTCTCCCTCCGTCAGTTGCTCTCGGCCAATCACGGCCCGTCCCCGGCCGTCTCTATGACAACAGTGACATCACTTGCCTGACGACCGTGTGTCTCCCTCGTGTGTGTGCATGTGTATCGGTGTGTGTGTGTGTTTGATGAGTGCTGGATGGAGACAGAGGTGATGACTCACCACAGCCCACAAATACACACACCGCCAAACACATACACACACACTCTGTGCTTCATTGTGCGTGTGTATGTGGACACTTGGGTGCTGATGAGTGTGTTTTTGTAGAAATGTACTTGTGTGTGTACTTGTTGCTGCGTATATATCATTTGTGTACTTCTGATGTGTTTGATATTGTATGTAAATGTGTGTCTCGTGATTATAGAGCGTTTGCCTCCATGGTTGTGTATGTGGTGTGTCCACTTGTTTGTGGGTATCAGTACATACATTATGTTCCTCTTCGTGTTCACATACTCTCGTTTGTGTGTGTGTGTGTGTGAATTTCTGTGATTATTGTTTGCTTCCCTGTTCTTTTTCCCTCCTTTAAAGTGGCTCTTGAGGAGACTATTATTTTTTAATCATGATCAACACTGAGTCGGATATTTTAAAGGAGACATTTGGTGTTTTTTCAGTGATTCTTTCCTTTAGTGGGTTATATAGTTTATTTTTTAAAGGCCTGTAAATTTAAAAAGGTCTAAGTTCTCGTTAAAGACAGCTCCTGAAACACTACACCTCATTTCGTTACTGGGAGCCATGAATATGTTAATATGGCCTCGCCCCTGCTCCCCTTCTCCTCACCCTCACAGCGCCACCTGCAGTTGAAAAGCCTTTGGTGCTCAGAGCTTATGTTTAAAAGCTTGATAGAGACAAACAAAGCCAGGTGATGTGAGTGTAGAGGCCGACATTTGTGCTGGAAGTGGTTGACCAATCGCTACAGATTGAGCGAGCTGGCCAATCAAAGTAGACTAGGCTTCACAGGGGGCGGGCCTTAAAGAGACAGGAGCTAAAACCAAGTATTTCAGACAGAGGCTGAAAAGAGGAGCAGCAGCAGTGGACAGTCTGAGGAAGTTGATGTGTTTTCTTAACCTTTTCAAGCAATAACACAAATTAAAATAATGAAGCTGAATATTAATATTCTATTTCTATCTATTTAAACTATGAGCAAAATATGTCTCTTTTAAAGTTAAAGTTTCGGGTTTCCTAAATGAACTCAAAACTAATATCGGCTGATATTTATAGCTTGAGTTTTTTCTGCTGCTGCAAATGTCATGGCTCAACACTGTGAGCGTCTCAGATTGAATAACATTCAGCAGCATTGTAAAGGCATAAATGTCAGGGACCGGTGTCTCAAACCTGAGATAACTGACACCAGCGAGAGGTGATAGAGTTAAATAGAATCGGTGATGCGGCATATTTGATGTGACCTTCGTTCCAGATAAAATATCACAACCTCTGTCCCGGGCAGATTTGGACTGTATCTGCTGTTTACCATGCAAGCATAGAGACACAGGAGTAAACTGAAAGTTAACTAATGTCTTGGTGGTGCTATTTTCAGTCCAAACACAACCTTCGTCCAATGAAGGATCGTTTTAAACTGCAGCTGCCACTGTTTTTCCACGAATCTCTTCATTTCACGGCTTGTCGGTCTCTTCCTGTGCAGATGGTTTGTTCGGACAGTGCCAGGCTCCTCACCAGGAGCCCGTCCAGTACCAGGTGTCTGTTCCAGTCCTGCACAAACTCCAGGAAGTCCTCAAAGACCTGATGGTGCAAGGTGAGTTCTTTTACGGCAAGATGTGAAGCTTCACCAACCGCTCACCGCTGTTACAAGAGAACAATCATTCCTTTAAGGGGACATACGTGGGTAAAAATGTTTGATTGAATGGCTTTTTTTGTCACCTTCTGACTGCTTAGGTCTGACGTGGAGGGATGACATCACGCAGGCAATTATTAACCGAGAGCTGAGTCGTGTTCCCACCATCGGCTCCTCCTCTAAAGTCCCAAAGCAGGCGTCCAAACAGTAAGAAAACGTGCAGCGTGTCCCACCGTTAGTCCACTAGAGAGTCGGGCATAAAAAAGTACATAAAAAAGCTCATAAAATCGTGCTTGTAAGATTTAAGGGGCTCTTTAGGCGACTGCCTTTGTCTTATTTCCCAGGGCCTCCAGACTGCCGGGCTCCGCTCAGCAGAGGGTTCAGGGGCCCGAGGAACCAGCCGACCCTGAGATGATGCAACAGTTTGTGGACTACATGATCCTGGATCCCTCCCGCTCCTCCGTGCACATGCAGACGCCCCTGCTGGACCCGTACACCTACCACCAGGTGGGCAAAAGATGGTTTAAAGAGCGTACAGGTACAAAACTGCACCGGTTCTTTAAAGATGGAGGATTAATCGCTGGATACCGTTATCAAAACTTTACTATTATCTTACATCTGGTGAAAATCGATCAGATCTTTACATGTTATGTCTTGGCTGATGTTTGCAAATATCAGCGTCGCGTCCCAGATGTTTTGACACATTTTGTCGAACTACGATTTTGACAAAAAATAAACGATGGTTAAATTTAGGCTGAACATCCAAATTATTAAACTACACAGGCAACAGCTGCTGGACCACTGTGCAGAAGGATAATCTACAAGTTCATAGCCCACATTCACAAGTTACAATTTGTCTCATGGGGCTCAACAAGATGCGACATCCTCTGTCCTTAAATCTCGACAAGGGTTAGCTGTAAATAGACGGTGAATCAATATGTACTTGTTTGTAAATTAAGTTAGCAAATTAATTTTCGATTTCCCCCCATCAATAATCCCAAATGACATGTTTCTATCTTTAAATTACTCGGAAATGACATCAGGAATAAAATACACCTCCTGATACGTATCAGGATTATAGAGAAAACAAAACTAGCTCAATTCAACAATATGATTTACTATGAAATCTGCAGAGACAAAACCACAGAGCTTTACAAAACTTTGGAGGTGATTGTTTTGGTTTTATTTAATGGTTGAGTCACAGTGTTTCCAGCAGCAACGGACCCAAAAAACCAGCAGCAAACAGGAGGCAGACACAGTTAGAGACCAGATGATGAACACAGCAGATCGTTTATCAGCTACAGGGCTGTTTATTTCCCTCAGGAGCTAGTGGAGCTCAAACCAGGATATAATCTTCGGAGCCATCAGGTGAACACCACTCACAGATGATCACATCGCTCTGTGACTGCGGGATGTTAACATGTCAGAGATGTTTTTTAGTTTTTTTTTATTCTGCCTCCCAGTGTCCAAAAAACCAACACTTGTCATTTGTTGTTGCAGCAGCAGTATGGTTACCAAGAGGAGGAGGAACGCTCCCTCAACTCCCTGGACGATAATCCAGCCTTCCCGCTCCTCGCCTCTCGCCCAAGATCCAGGGGAAACCTCCTGGACCAAGACCGTCAGCTTCTCCAAAACCTGCTGTCCTTTTACCTTACCTCCCCTTCCTCCTCCTCTTCCTCATCCTCCTCCTCTTCGTCCTCTCCCGTGCAGTCCCTCTCCCGTAACAGGGGAGCAGTGGCAGCAGCAGCAGCAGCAGCAGCAGCGGCGTCAGGTTTCCCCTCTCCGCTCTCCTCCTCATCCTCATCCTCCTCCTCGTCGTCCTCCTTCTTCCCGGAGCTAGACTTCCCTCTGGACTACGGCGAAGACTACGTTTCCCAGATGTCCCAGCTCAGCAAACAGCAGCAGCAGGAACAGGCAGAGAAGAAGACGCAGAAGGACTACAACGCCCTGTCAGGACTGGATGGTGAGAGAGCAGAGAAAATAAAGATGTGGTGATAGAAAGAGAAGACGTTCATCACAAAACACAACTGTCAAATGGACAAGTGGAAAGTCACTTAAAGGTTCAGTGTGTAGAATTTAGTGACATCTAGTGGTGGAGTTGCATGTTGCAGCTGAATACCCCTCACCTCACCCTCCCCTTCCAAACATGAAAGAAAACCTGTGGAAACCTTCAGTTGTAATAAAAACTCAAAAGGTGTTTAGTTTGTCCAGTCTGGGCTACTGCAAAAAACATGGCGGCCCCCGTAGAGACGACCTAACCCGATGTAAATGTAAAGTATTTAAATATAAAGGGCTCGTTCGAGGGTAAAGAAAACAACAATTTGTACATTTAGGTGAAACACACTAGTGAAAACATCACTAGGATTATTCTTTTTATATTCAATATCCGCCAATAGATCCCTTTCACCTAAATCCGACACACTGGACCTTTAAACTAATACCAGTAGATGCAAAGGCCTCCATCTCCTGTGTTTTCTCTCTTCTGTGTCCTACAGAGCACTCTCTGCAGAGACTGGCTCTGCTGCTCGACCACTACGGCCTTGACATGAAGGATCTGTCCCCCGAGCAGAAAGACAACGTGCCCGCCGCTCTGAAGCAGCTGCAGCTGGACACCTCCTACGCTCACAAACAAACCAAAGGTCTGTGTCACTCCAGCCACAAAACGTCACCCGCTCATCAGTTTGCTCTTCACTGCTGCTGTTAACGCTTCAGAGAGGAGACCACAGGATCCTGCTCTTTACACTCAGGTTTCATAGACTGATCTTTCTGCTAATCTGCATTTAAACTGTACAAATAAATGTATTTCAAATGTACAAATTCATGAAATATGATAACAGAATTAAAGAGAATTGTACCACAGAGTCAGGGTTTCTGTCTCTTTGCGTTCCTGTTGTCACATGCATGTCTTTTCACTCAATAAAGGTGAAATGCCCAATAATATCTTTTAAAAAAAGTATATTTACAAGTTACATTTGTATAGCGCTAAAACAAAACATACATTTTTTTCAAGGCACTTCACATACTCAGGTTTAGACCTTACAATATACGAATACAAATTGTATTCATTATATTGTGTTTTTGTGTTTTCTGTTCAGATAAATTTGGAAACGATGGTACAGGAAGCAAGGTGAGAGTTACTTATGTTTTTTTTTTTAATCACAATTTCTTCAAGTCGAGATTTTCAATTATCTTATGCAGGAATTCAGATTAAAAGAACTTTAGTGCTGATCACAAATCAATAAATGTATCTTGAATGTGGCTCTGAAATGATGAAATAAGATAAAGTCGAAGGCTGGATCACCCAACTAGTAACTGTCAAATGAATGTAATGTGTACAGCGTTTACAGAATTATAAAGAAGCAGGAAAGGATAATACAAGTACTCACTTTCCATTTCTAATTTCATGTCTTTATTCAGATCACAGAGGGTTCAGTGGGCCAAAAGATGGTCGCTCCAGAGGCTCCTCCCTCCACCGCCAAGTCCCCCAAAGCAGAGGGGCCCCAGAAAGAGATGACCCCCGCCGCGGCATCCAGCCAGGACGAAGTGGGGAAGAAGGAACTGGCGGCCAAGGCGGAGGAGTACGGCTACATCGTCACCAACCAGAGGTGCGGTGTCTGTGGCTCTAATGTGTTATGATGACGTCCTGTCTGTGAATGAATGGATGAATGACTGATGGTGGTGGCTGTCGTTTTCATGATGAAATGAGAAAAAATAGGTCAAGACGAGATAAAAAAAAAAGGCAGAGAAGTGGGGAACAGGGGAGGCGGTCGATAGGAAGTAACGAATGAGACAAGACAAAAAGGAAAACAAAATAAACGGAGCAATGAAATGAAAGAAAGGAAAGTGCTGCTTTCTATTTCCGGAGAGAAACTGACCCAGACTGACATGAAAAGGGAAAAGGAAAGAAGAGCTGAAGGAAGGGGGGATAGGGGAGACATGAGTAAAGAGGTAGAGAAGAGTAGAGGTAGGTGGAAGGAAGGAAGGAAATAAAATACAAAAGGATGGGACAGACGAGAAGAATGATGCAGGGATTAAACTAAAGAATAAACGAAAGAAAGAGAGAGTGGAGGACGGAAGGAAAGAAGACAAGAACGATTAACGTGTGAGAGATAAGTAAAGAAGGGAGGAGAGGAAAATGAGGAAATAAGCAAAGGAAGGAGGACAGATGGAAGGAAGAAAGAGGGAAGGGAGTATAAAAATGTAGAAGCAGATCCGCTAAGAGGCTCTCAGTCACATTCCACAACTCTTGAATGGTTGCTGTGTGTTCACGTGTGTTTGTGTGAATGTATTTGTGTGTGTGTGTGTGTGTGTGTGTCGTGTATGAATGTGTGTGTTTTGTCACCGCAGCCCCCTCAGTCTGAACGACGGGGTGCGACTGCTGGAGCGGCTGTCAGAGAGGATGGGCCTCTCCACCGGCTCCTTCATCAACATCAGGTAGGAGCGAGGACGCCAAGGGGGTCGTGAACCCTTGAAATAAAAAAACCAAAAAACCAAAACCCCATCCCTCTCGCTTGAAGCCTCTGGATCCTCTTGTATCTGCACTCACTTGCTGGATCACTCTGGCTTTTATTTGGAGGGATCAAACCGAAGCTTCGCCTGAAGCTGTGTTTGGAAAACCCCCGGGCGCCCAAATGAGACGTGAATGGAGGCCGAAGAGCGCGTTGTTCTTCTGCATGTGGAAGTCATTCACTGCTTGTACTCTGCTTCTTCCTCTTCCTGCTTTTGAGCCAATCACTCGCCTTCCAGTGATGTTTGGGCTAAAAGGGAAAATTATCAGATGACAAAAAAAAAATCTCCTCCTTATCAAGTCATTTTTGTCTGTAATTCTTTATTAAATATGCTTATTAGCCTCTACAAAGGGGTTTCCATCCAAAACATAATCTTCTATATACTGTATTTCCATTCAATTCAAGGGTTAAGGACCTTGGAATTGAATGGAAATGAATCTGAATCTAAATGAATAAAGTCAGATATAATACATGATAAGATAATAAGGAGATTTTTTGCAGTGTGGAAAGGGGACTACCTACTCCTCTTGTCTCATATTTATATTAATAAGCACCTTTTCAACCATGTGACAGTTTCAGTTACAACAGCAGCTTAAGCTTGGATTCACAGATTGCAGCGATTCGACAGTTTTCCTCTCCCTGTGCGACTCAACACGCGGATCTGCTTTTGTGTGTTTTTTCTCCCTCGCAGCGTCGTCGGACCTGCCATCACCTTCAGGATCCGGCCCAACTCCAACAACCTGACAG